>NC_142186.1:5483750-6190000 GCF_026936395.1 Plectropomus leopardus
CCTGCCAGATGTCACTAAGTGTTGATAGACTCTCACCACTGTTGGAGACCAATGTGTGTGGGAGTGTTTGTATTTGTATTTGTGTGTGTTTGTGTGTGTGTGTGTGTGTGTGTGTGTGTGTGTGTTTGTGTGTAAGTGCACATTTTTGCGTGCACATTTGGCTATTTAAATGTGTGTTTCCTGTGTGTGTGTGTGTGTAGAGTCTATATAAAGCTGAGCCTCGGAGCAGCTTGAGAACAGTAGCGCCACACAGCAGGAGTCGGTGCAGACAGGGCTGCTCTGTTTGACGAGGTGCTAAATGTTTGTTGTTCTTTTGAATGTCTAATTTGTTGCCATAACATATGCATGTCTTCAGCTGCTGAGTGATGATTATGAGCACCAAACTGTGGAAGGCTGTGTTCTGTCATTACAAAGGCTTCTGACTGCAAATATTCTCAACTTTTAGCAGCTACGCCGCAGGAATCTATGAACTTACTGACAGTGATTGATTGATAGGCGGCTGCTTTGACTCCAAGAGGCACATGCCTGATTGTTTTTTACTGAGACATAGTGACATATCAAACAGTCAGTGTCTTCATTTATCACACACAATGGCCGTCATCTGTCTTTAATTGTAACATTTTCAACATGTGTTCATGAAGAGGTGCCTTATTTTGAAGTACTGCGGTGTGTTGTGTCACAAAGAAAACTTGAGTTATTACCTTTTGGGTTATTACATTTACTATTATGGCACCTGAATTAGTCTTAGATGTAATGAAATAATGATAAAGGAGTTTTGCCCACCATTTTTAGGCAAAAAAAAAAAAACGTCAAACTTGTATCTTAAAATAACATTATCAATTTTAGTACACTCGCCTTGCATGCATGAGTTAAAAGTTTGCTTTCTGGCTACAGCTACTAGATGCATATAGATGCATATACTAAAATGTGCAACAAAGTAAACATTAGCTACAAGGAACAAAATAATGAAATATATAATTTCTTTTACCGACAATCGTAGATACTGTTCAATGCTTTTCGCCATATCTGCTGCCCTGAAACGTCCTAATTTGCATATCATTGAAATTTCCCAATTTCCCACTTGTAATTACGGTTTAGGAGGGCCGTTCATGTGCTTGTAACTCGTAAATACAGTTAATATCAGTTTTCTGAGAAGCACTTGAAAGCAGAAAAAGTGTCTTTGCAAAGTGTTTCAGGTTTGGTGTTTAGCTTGATTGACTTACAGCTGAACTGACCCTGAATAGCACGCACACTGACAAAGGCAAACTGGACCATCCATGTTTGGACAATGACTGATTACGGTGTCAACAAGAAACATGAAGGATCACACCTGCATCTGCCGCCATGTTGACCTAACAACACACAGCCAGCCAGCCCGGCACACAACCGTGCACACACACACACACACACACACACACACACACACACACACACACACACACAAACACACACACACACACACAAACACACACACAGCTAGCAGGAGGTGTTGTTGTCTGGGCTCCACTACAGTCCATCTGTTGTCCAGTCAGGAGGTGAACCTGAGGGAGGAGGGGGTGAACCTCAGAGGAAATACTCCCGGTATCGCTCATGTCCAGCAGCAGGGGGTGGAGGGTGTGTGATGGCTGAGAGGAAAGCCTTGCACCGAGACCTAAATTCTAACCCGGGCCTCGCTAAATTTGCCTGGTTGTGACTTTGGCTCGCTCTGACCTACTTCCTACTTTCCTGAACAGGTGGCGTGAGGCGTGCAGCCCCACAAATTTGGTGATGTGCGGTAATTTGAATACTTTTGACTTGACCCTCTTCTCAAGTTGTTTATTTATAGATCATAATAAGTTGTCAGACCATCAATGTCCATGCTTTTGTGACCTTGTGACTTTCTCCAGAGCGTGCGCCCTGTGTGAATGTTTATCAGAAAGATACAGCACATCTTCATGTGTGTGCTTTCATAAATTACACTGAGCAGATGTTTAAGATGCCTGTCTGATGTCGTTATTCTGATCCTGCTGTGTGTCGCCATCCAGCCCATTGTGAATAGGGGGGCGTAATTGAACTGTCAAAGGTCTGTGACCTCAGTGTGGTGTCACTACATGGTCTATTAAGAAGCTTTCAGAGGATCACAAAAGCAATTGATTAGGCATTAAGCTCACATTCACGACAAGACGCTGAAAGTCCAAAAGTATGTGAGGAATGCAGTGAGTGCGCAAACTACCATCATACTGAAGCTGAGCAATCATCAGTTGTCCTTGCTCGGCTTCCAGTGATATGGTTACGTAAAGCTCCATACGTATTTGATTTTGTCTCTTAATTTTCCAGTTTTCAGTGAAAGTGTAATACAAATTCTAGGTGTGTATGAAGTACCTTGTCTCGTAATAAATGTGTTTATATTATGTTTTATGGAAAATGTCAAGTTTTATCAACATAATGAGGAAATGCTAACATTAAACAAATTGAACACACTGCCAGTGGCCATTCTGAACATATCTGCACTCTTCTCCTGCCACCTGCCTTCCTGTTATTGTTTCTGGCGCATGCTTATTACACAAAACAACATTGGGCATGTGGAAACTGAGGAGATAAGGTCATCCCAAATACTTACATCTTTATCATGTCCAAATGAATATAAAGTGACCAGAATTCTGAGTAATCTACATCTTTGAAGGTGTTTTTCAGTACTTAAGTTTTGGCCTGGTCCACAGGTACTGTGGGTAATTTTTAAAAAGTGCCTTTTTCTCTGAACAGGTGGCGTGAGGCGTGCAGCCCCACAAATTTGGTGATGTGCGGTAATTTGAATACTTTTGACTTGACCCTCTTCTCAAGTTGTTTATTTATAGATCATAATAAGTTGTCAGACCATCAATGTCCATGCTTTTGTGACCTTGTGACTTTCTCCAGAGCGTGCGCCCTGTGTGAATGTTTATCAGAAAGATACAGCACATCTTCATGTGTGTGCTTTCATAAATTACACTGAGCAGATGTTTAAGATGCCTGTCTGATGTCGTTATTCTGATCCTGCTGTGTGTCGCCATCCAGCCCATTGTGAATAGGGGGGCGTAATTGAACTGTCAAAGGTCTGTGACCTCAGTGTGGTGTCACTACATGGTCTATTAAGAAGCTTTCAGAGGATCACAAAAGCAATTGATTAGGCATTAAGCTCACATTCACGACAAGACGCTGAAAGTCCAAAAGTATGTGAGGAATGCAGTGAGTGCGCAAACTACCATCATACTGAAGCTGAGCAATCATCAGTTGTCCTTGCTCGGCTTCCAGTGATATGGTTACGTAAAGCTCCATACGTATTTGATTTTGTCTCTTAATTTTCCAGTTTTCAGTGAAAGTGTAATACAAATTCTAGGTGTGTATGAAGTACCTTGTCTCGTAATAAATGTGTTTATATTATGTTTTATGGAAAATGTCAAGTTTTATCAACATAATGAGGAAATGCTAACATTAAACAAATTGAACACACTGCCAGTGGCCATTCTGAACATATCTGCACTCTTCTCCTGCCACCTGCCTTCCTGTTATTGTTTCTGGCGCATGCTTATTACACAAAACAACATTGGGCATGTGGAAACTGAGGAGATAAGGTCATCCCAAATACTTACATCTTTATCATGTCCAAATGAATATAAAGTGACCAGAATTCTGAGTAATCTACATCTTTGAAGGTGTTTTTCAGTACTTAAGTTTTGGCCTGGTCCACAGGTACTGTGGGTAATTTTTAAAAAGTGCCTTTTTCTCTGGGGTTTTGGCGTGTCATCCACATGCAAATAGCATTTTAGGTAATTCAAAACAGACCTTTAAAACTCCAAATCCTACCCGGCAACAGATGCTGCCAACGTTGCCAGTTTTGGGTAACATATGGTCTTTACAGCTCTTCATTTGTGTTTTTGTGTTTTCATTTGGAGATCTTTTTTTTTTTTTTTTTAAAGTGCTTCAGTGGACGGGAGGCTTCTAGGCCCTAGTGACCTGAAACCCCATTTGCATGTGGACAGAAAGCTAAAACATAGAGGACAATATTGTCAGTGTCAAATTTTTGGGGGAGACTGGATGGAGACAGTCAGTCTTTGTTGTCACTCCGATAACTTATTATTGAGATGATTGTGTTTTCTTAGGTTTTAGGTTTCTGTTTCCTGTGCTGCCTTTCGCTCATTTATCATCTACACACCTGCTCTTCATCAACCTCATTAGTCCCTCCCTGTGTCTCACTTTCACTCAGCCAATCAATTGGGCTTCATTGGCATGGGGCAAGTTATATCTACATTGTCAAAGCATGTGTGGCGTTAAAACAAAAAAATAAATGTACACTTACTAAATCTACCAGAATTTGGTTTATTTTACCGTTGGTGCTGATTTACCTTCCAAACAGGAAAAAACACACCTGGCTGCTGTGCACCATTGCACATCATTTTGAGGAATAATGTTCAACCTGAGATTGAACATCCTGTTTCCCTTGTGGTTTTCCTGTGTCCTTCGCTCTTCCTGTCTTTGTCTGCTTCCCCCGTTTTTCTGTCACACCTGTCCTGCATCAGCCTCGTTAGTCTTCCCTGCTCCTCAGTTTTTTTCTCAGCCAATCAGCTCCCAGCTCTGTTTTTCTGCCTCATCACCTTATTCTCCTCACCTGAGCTTCTCTGCCTTTGTTCTCCAGCTGCACTTCATCCCCTCATCAGTCTAGTTTGTATTTAAGTCCTGGTTTTTCATTCAGTCTTTGTTGGATCCTTGATTTGGTTGTGTGTTCCTCTGTTTTCCTCAGTTTTCTGTTTTCTAACCCAACCAAAATAAATAGTGTGACATTTTGGGAAATACACTTACATGCTCTCACGCTGAGAGTAAATGAGAATACTAACCCTTTGAAACCTGGAGCCACATCACTTTTCTGATGCTTCCAGATGCCTTTTACAAGCATTTAAGCCTTTGCACCCTAAGCAAGTTGGTGCAATTTCTGTCAAAAACATGGGAAAAGGCAATGAACAAACTGATTATAAATGTTTGAAAAATTACAAGAATTACAAAAAAGGGGAAACTTTTAAAAAACCCTTTTCTTTTTTCTTTTATATATATATATATACACGAATATATTACAAGTCTTCAGGCAATCTTGCACTTTTTATTAAATTCATGCTAATTTTTTGATAATTTCTTGTTTTGTTGCTCATTGCCTTCTTAGAAATCAAGGCAGTTTGCTCAAGTTTAAAACGGTTAATTCCATTTAATATGTGTCCCTTTTCAAAAAAATGTATGAATTGAAATATTCCCATTAAGAGCCATAATAAGACCCACAGGCAGCACATGGTTGGGATGAGATACCCTCTACACTCAAAGTCCTCTTTGCTCTATTGACTTCCACCTTCATTTAATCCATCATCCACTCCTCTCCACCTCCATCGACCATGTCTCCATCCCTCCATCTCACTAAATTATCTTCCCTGTCCTTGCTCTCCACCCAGCTTCACTCCATCCACCTCCGTTCTTCTCTGTTTCTCCCTTAGACCTCCACCCTCTCGCTGTCCCCTCTCCCTCCAGCCTCTCTGGGCTGTGTCGACACATCTCACCTCCCCACCTTGTCTCCTTCCCATTAACTTTGGAGCAGATGGCAGGGCCCTGCTCTCTCTGTGTGAGCTTGACTGACAGGGGCTGGTCATCAAACTCCATAGACGACCAGTCATATGCCGCTCCGCTCCGTCTCTGCTCTTCATCGTCCTGTCCTTTAATTCTCCTTTTCCATGTTCTCCTCCAAATCTCCTCATCTCTCCCATATTCATCCTGGCTTTATTTTCCTCCATCCTGCCTCTTCTCTCCCTCCTCTTCTTGCAGCCTGTTAGCTATGTTTATATACTGGCTTTGGGAAATACACTTTTTTTGATTTCTTACTGACTGTAATACAGTAAATATTAAGATACAACCAGGAGACTAAACTCAGCTTAGCATAAAGACTGGAAACAGCTGTTCATTACCTTATCTCCCCTGCCCACCACAGCTCTATAAGCACACAGTGAATCCAGAATGCTCAGAGTGAAACCTGGAGCTTTGATTGATTAGTATAGGAGCACTTAATAGTAATTATTAATAATTTGCAGCATATAGAAGGTGGGAGGTTTGTGTGATATTAACAGCTGCCAGAGAGTCAGAGTGTTAAAAAATCCTGGTTGTCTCATCTCTCAGCATCAGTGTGGATTTTTTTATTTTGTGACCAACTGTTTTTATTATTTTCAATGTGCATACAATTAAATAAAAGTATTATTTTAACAATTAAAAATAAAATTCCCAAAGCACAAGGCAACCATTCCCAGGATGCTGGCAAAAGCACATGCTGGCATGAATGGTTAGGGTTAGGGGGGAAGAGCCACATGGTAAGGTATAGAAAAAAAACATCCCATTCCAGCAAGAAAGTCCGGGGTTTGTTGGATCCTTCATCCAACCCCCCTGCCTGCTTATGTGCAAAACACCTGTTTTTGTTGTTTGTCAGTCTGGAACAGTGTTCTGCTGCTGTCTGCTGCTTAACAGCCATCTTGCCAAGGTATCACGCCATCCACCATCCCCACACTCAAGTTCATATACATGTTTTCTGAACTACATCAGAAATGATGACATCATTGATCTTGAAACATAGATATTAAGGCGCTGGTGATGTTACAACACTGATATGCCCTACTGGATGTTCCTCGGATTTCTCTGGTAAAAACAGGAAAGTAAAACCCTGCTAGAGTCATGGCTAACACTAGTGATACTGTCCTCTGTATTTTAGGCTGTTTTTGCAACCTGTTAATATGTAAAACTTTCAACTGTGGTGAAAATGGGATCTAGAAATAGTCAACCAGGATACCAATCAATGACATTTAAGGCCTCATCTCCACATGTCATATCCAGTGTACACCTTATTTGACCATGTGTTTTCTGCTGTGGTTGATAGAAAAGATGCCAGATTTGCATAAAAAAGTGAACAATATACTTTACCCTCAATTTTGTTTGAATGAGTCTACTTTATGTACTTCAATACGCACAATTTTTGTAAAAATACATTAAAAAATATGACAATTAGTCAGTTTGAGATGAAAGTGTGTGGAAATTGGTCCTTTTGCCAACAAAACTAGGAAAAAAAACACTTCAAAAATACATGTAAGACTCTTCACCTCAGTTTTTCTAGATTTCTAGCTAAGGCCTCATATGTTGCAGCCACTTTTTTACATGTGCATTGTTAAAATCCGGTATATACGCACTCCTAAATCTCCATCTCTCCTTGTACTTTACCCTCCTCATTCTCCTTCTCTCCTTTGGCCAATTTCCATCCAAACGCTCCTAAAAAAGCACAAAACGATTACTTGCATGTATAAACTCTGCTGGTAGAAACTTGCGGAAGTGCAGGTTGCTTTTGTGTGTGTGTGTGTGTGTGTGTGTGTGTGTGTGTGTGTGTGTGTGTGTGTGTGTGTGTGTGTGCGCGCGCGTGCACACGCTTGTATGTGAGAATGACAGAACAAAGGATTGTGTGTCAGTTGCTTCTAGCACAGTAATAGTTGCCCTTGCTGTGCTCCTGACCTCTGAGAGCAAGAAAGAGAAACATCCTCCTTATTTTCTTCCTCTCCTCTCCTCTCCTCTCCTCTCCTCTCCTCTCCTCTCCTCTCCTCACTTCCTCATGTGTTCTCTGGGTGACAGCTGTGGTGAGCAGGGGGGAGTCTTCAGCTGCAGATGACAGGCCAAAACCTCCACATCACCACTACAGCGGGCTCAGGAAAGACTTTCAGCTCAATGTCAAATGTGCAGTGTCAGAACAGTATCCTAGCTGCCATAATTTTGTCTTGAAGACACTACATCAACTGAAAAAGCACCTCCTGTTTCTGTCAAGACCCAAGGCCAAATAAAAGTATAAGGAGACAGGAGTCTTTTGTAGACCAGAATTCTTCACTACAGTGATTGATCGCTAAGTCAAATTGATCTTCTTTCTCTCTGCGGAGAAGGAGTGGGTCTCTGTCCCTCTGAAGACAGTAAAGTGGCAACATAAATAGAGTGGCAGGATGGAGAGGAAATGAGCGAGGATCCATCTTCAACGCACCGCAGAGAAACAGCTGTTTCAGGTCACAGCCAAAGATAAGCCTCCTCATTTCTCTCTCTCCCTCTTCCCCTTTTCAGTCTCTCTCTCCCCCAAACATTTGACACTCCAGCCGACCATCTTTAATCAGTCTCTCACCGCCTCCGTTTCACTCCTTCTCCGTCCCTCTCTTTCTGAACTGCGGCTCTAATGGGAAAGTGCTCATTGTGCTCATCCTCTTTTAACCTTCACAGTCCCGGGATGCTTCGTTAAAACGCAGCACAGATGGGACACGTTGATGACTAAGCTTAAAATTTTCAGCTAAAATGAAAGATGTTCTCAACATCTGGGCATGTGTCCAGAATAATTCATGAAAATGACCTTTAAATCGTGTGTTTGTCTTGAACCCCTGGTGGTTATTTTCTATAGCAAAAAGTCAATATAGAACATAGCTGTAGTGTTAGAATTTGACCCCCACAGTGAGAGTATGACCTGGTCTGTTTTGTTTGACTTTATACTTGCCCCAGTTGTAACAGTACATACACTGTAAGTTGTTTCAAAATACAAATTTGAATTGACCCTTTGAAACCTGTATGGACATCAGTTTTTTTGCTGTATTCAGACCCCTTTTTACCCTTTTGAGCATTCTCTTCAAAAACATAGCGAAAGGCAATGAGCAAATTGCAAGAAATTGGTGACAAGTGACAAGAAAACTGCCTAAAAATCTAAAAAAAAAAAAAAAAAATTTTGCAGCTTTTTACTAATTTGTTGCTATTTTTGAGCCATTTCTTGTTGCAAGTCAAGTTGCTCATTTCCTTCCCCCCGATTTTGAAAGAAAAATCAGGCTGATTTGCTCTGGTTTCAAAGGGTCAACAGACTACCTGAATAGTATGAACTCAATTAGTACTACTACTATATTAGTACTGAATAGTTTATTCAGTTTGTTCATTATCTGTTTTAATGTCACCCGTGGTGACAAACCCACAGAGGATCACCAGCTCTGCACTTCCACTCAGCTGTTATTATCGTCTTTTAGCTCATTGTTTTTGATCTCATAGACTTTGCTCCCAACCACAGCAGGAAGCTGTTTTCAGCAAAACAGTCTGTGCACTACCTGCCCATCACACAATGCATAGACAATGTTGGTGATTAGCTGGCAAACATCATATTTAAAGAGATGGATATTTCTGTCAAACTGATGGAAATCACATATAGAGAAATCCATGTTCTAGATGGAAGTAAACAAGCCAACATTGTTGTAGTGGGCCTCACTTGTTAACACATAAATATATTTAAAGGAATTTTACCTCCATACATGCTATTTCTACCTCCCATCATGTAACACTGATGGCCTCCGGGACGACAATAAACCAACTTCATTTAATCAGCTAAGTGAAGGATAACTTTGAAATATCATTGTTTTAGGTAACTGGCCTTGAATCCTAAGTTATAAATACAACTAGACAACCTGAGTTTACCTGAAATGAACGTGACAGACTTACAGTATGTATTTACACTGAGTTTAAAACAAATGAGTTGATTCTGGTATTTCACTATAGCTGTAGTTTACTTTCGTGAACTAGCTGGGTGGTGCCTTGTTTCATCCTGTTCATTGTCTTACTTGAAGACAACTTTTCTTTCACTCAAAGTTTAACTATGAGAGTAACATTATGTCTGAGCTGAGATACACTAGATGTAGTAATATCTTCCCGTGCTGCACTGAATCCCTCCTCTCTTACTGATAACGCTGTGTGTCTGTGCATGTGCTGAATTACACTATATCGGCTCTGCACAGCTTACTCAGTGTGTGTGTGTGTGTGCGTGCAGGCACACTATATATGTGTTAGTGTATGTGCGTTGACCTGGACTGTGGAGACCTCTAGACAGCTTATTCACAGCAGACAGATAGCAGCAGAATTCTTATCTAGCCTACCTTCTCTGATAGTGTATTGATGGGCCAATCTGCCTCAGACTGCTGAATTCAGGAACAAAAGCACTGATAAGTATGGTAGTAGAGTGCAGAGGACTACGGGGGATTTAAAGCAGTTTAAAAAAAAACCCAATTCACTCCCTGCATTTGTGTTGTAAATGGTTGGAGCTGTGAAATAATAAAGCTCACCTGCAGGCTGGATTCTGAGACACGGGGCTGTGGCTGAAAGGTTTGCCACAGCCTGAGAGAAAGGAAACATGGAGAAGATGATTCAAAGCTGCTGTTTTGGGGTCACAATGGGTCACAGGCAGTGTGTCATCAAATAATACAAGTGTTAGAGGTGAAATAAGAGCTGAGAACTCCGCCTTCAGATACCACAGCTGAACACTGAAGGTACACAGTGAAGGCTTTAGGTGAACTAATGAAATACACCAATGTAAGGCGCTGCTATGGGTTTAGATAACAAATGGAATCTTGTTGAACACTGACATTTAAAATATTGAAATAACCATAAACAAACAAAACTATGGCTCATATAACTGATATTGTGATCAATCGCATTAGTTTTGCTGTAGTTTTAAAGAAAACACTTGATTTCATGGTCACTATTTATTTATAGTTTAAAGTGAAATAATTAAGAGGAAACACTTTATTTCATAGATTAACAATTCAGTATAGGAAAGTTCAATCAATACATGTGCCACTCTTTTCTAAAGCCCAAAAACAAAAAAACAACAAAAAACCAACAGCATAGAAGTGGGTCTCAAACTTCTGATGTCATCTTGAAAGTCTGGAACTGCTCCACAGATAGTGAACTATGTAGACCAACAGAATGTTCTTTTTTTAACATATACACCCAAAGCACCTTTATTCCATTGCAGGAATACCATGTATGAATTTTGAAAATAGGCATAGTTACCCTCTAATAAGTTTTCATTTGGTATTACACCAAACATATGTCTCACATCACACAGGAGTACAAGACGGACATGTTTATCAAACATCAAAAATATAAAAAAATAGATATTTTGCTAACACATACAGTCATAAACTATGTAAATCATGTACTATGTTACTCTAATTAAGGTGTGCCCACCAGGAAGAGTCTCCAAATGACCACAAAGAGACTTGAAAAGACCACAAAGACATGCAAAGGACCAGCAAATAGACACAAAATAACTAAAAAAACAACCACTTAGAAACACAGAACGACTACAAAGAGAGACAAAACAACTAAAAAAGGCACAAGATAACTTTAAAGACACACAAAATGACAACTGAGTGACACAAAAGAATGAAACAAAGGAAAAAGCACCACAAAGTCTGTGTCTTGTTGCTGTGTAGGAGAGGTGGTGGGGCCTTTTATATACCTGTGTCCAGGGGCCACTTGTCTCATGATCCACCATTGACCTTACCTGATTTCAAGTACAATTTATCTACTTGCTAAATTTTGAAAAGATATGTTGTAAATAGCTGTGAAAAGGAAATGTTACAAGCCTAAAGTTTACCCTGATAATTTTCCCCTCATCTCCCAGGCTTTCTCCAAAAAACTGGTTTAGATGTATTGTAGTGGAAGAGCCCACTACATCACTGTAATATATTAAAAATATATATATATATATATTAAAAAACAGATCAAATTTCAAACCTTGAAATTTGATCCGTTTTTTAATATATTGCGTGATTATCAGTAAAACGATTGATAGAAAACATTATGATATATATGAATTGGTACATCGAACAAGTCTTAAATGTATTGAAAATCAACCATTCGCTCATTTCTTCATTTGCTGCATCCATCTTTATTATTTATCTACATGATGTTACATTTTTGGTTGTCATGACATTTCATACTATTGCCTTGATCATGTGTTTAAATAAAAGGGGCTACCACACACTGCCTGTATAAATATTAGAGGTTAATAAATCAACAAACTGTAATGCATCCATTCTGAAAACTACATTCTTAAATCCTCCAATGTTACTCAACTTACAGCTACAGAAAAAAAAGTCAGTGTTTTCCTCCTGACAAATCCAATATACATTACTGAAAAGTGAATTATCGCATTGATATGCGAGTCGCGTTAGAGTTTGAGAAAGTTTTTGTATTAAAACATTGGTCCATTAAAAGTTACTCCTCTCCATCCAGCTCGGTAATTCTGCTTGATGGAGTTGAAAACTTTCTCACTCGACCTTGGTCTCCTTTCAGATTCAATCTGAGTCTCGGTGATGTGTGTGTGGGTGGGTTGGTGTATACTCTGTATGTGCATGCTCTCTCGTACTATTTGTATGTGCAGTTTGTGTGCATGTGTTCTTATATACGCATGTATATATGTATATACGTCTGTTTGCATTCGTGCACGTGAATGCATGTGTGAGTTGAGTGCAATAATTCTCAGACGTCTTATGATTAATTTATGTCTTACCTGCCTTTTTACTGAATTACCCGGCGGGCCCTTAGGGGTTTGTGCTGCACGCAATGCTGCAAATAACAGCTCAAATGAAAAAATGCAAATGATCAGGCTAGATCCAGCACTGAGTCCACAGGGACCCCTTAGAGACACACACACACACACACACACACACACACACACACACACACACACACACACACACACACACACACACACACACAAACACAATTGTGCAAACAAACTCCATCTCCCACACTTGCTCTTTCTCCCTCTTTAACGCTCCCTCTTTTTCTCCCTCCATCCATCTAGTCTCTCTCTCCTCTCTTTTCTTGCTTTGGGGAGAGGAAGCCGGATGAATATCAGCAGGGGTCAGAGAAATGCTTGCAGTGAATAACAGAGGCATAATAAACAGAAGCCTTCACTCAAATTATGAGTGCTGCAGTTTCACTCACACTCACACTCACACACACACACACACACACACACACACACACAAAGGAATCCAATCAATCAGCAAAGTTGCCTTATCTCCTGCATATGAAAATGGAACTTCAGAAATTAGCTCATTTATTTTGGACAATTAGGGTTATTGAAGTGTGACAGTGAAAATTTAGTGTTCACTGAGGCGTGCGCACGGCAACAATAGCGGGGAGCCAATTGAGTGCGAGAGGCATTTAAAGCTGTAGTATTTACTTATCAATGTAACCGGCGCTCTGTGTTGATCTCATTAAAACCTCTTCCTCTGTGTTCCTTTATTTAGACAGGACAGAGACGGAGAGAGGAGAGGAGGAGAGAGAAGAGACAGGAGCAGTCATCCCTGTCGCATATGATATTATAGCCTGATCAAAGCGCGGAAATGGAAAGAAGAAACACACAGCTCTACCTGTGACAAAAGAAGCTCTGCTGCTTCTTGGATTTCAGTTTACTGAAGCTAAAAAAGGTTCACCGCTGCTGTGTTTTTTGTGCCGAGTTCAACAGGGTCCTCGAGACTTGTGAAATTACTCTGACCACCCTGCAGCAACTCTAATACTGCTTCACAGCAGTGGTGAAGAATGTCAGATTTCTTTAGTCTTCCAGAGTGTAAGAGAATCTCATTTTACTCGGTTCCTTCAAATAGCACTTTTAGAAACCATTTTATTTTCATGCTGCATTTTTAACCTTTGATAACAGATCTTTTATTGCTGTGATGTAAAATATTCTCATTTATTTTGATTGTGTCAGTGGGCCAGCCAGCACAAGTTGCATATCCATGTGTTCTTTTGTCATGTGACATTTTTGCCACCAGCTTCTGCTAATATCTGCACATGTCTGCTGAATGTTTATCTTTATAGAAATCTGTTAAAAACATTACAAAACTTTAAAGATGTAATTTTATTCACACCAGATCATCACAACATAGATTTTTATTTTCACTGACTTTTGGTTAAACCTCAGGCATATCATAGTTTATTAACCCTTAGGGAGTGTTTGGTGCATTTTATGCACTTCTCATTCTTCATGTTTTGATCATTTTGTCTGTGTTCATACATACAGCATACATTTTGGCAAGATTGTGTATTTTTGTTTAATCTTGGAATTTCCAGCTCAGCTCCTACAATAAGTCTGAAATACAGTGGGTAAACACAATTGTCACATTCATACTGTTAAGTGAAAAAAATACAACATTGAAACCCATTCAAACAGCAGTTTTTGATCCCACAGCTATCAACGCATAAAAACATGCATTGTATGACTTCTGGGTGTCATTCTGGGCTTTTACCTTGGAATTTGTAATTTTTACTATCTTCCGCCTGATGACGAAAATTTTATTTGGAATATGGAGAAAATACATGCTATTTCAGTTAGGTGCACTGTCACAATCAATGTTGCTGCTAATCATTGGCATATCCCAGGCTGAGATAACAAAAAACAAACAGAAGAACAACAACAATGAAAAAAAAATCATGACCTACTTATCATGTAGTATATTGAAAATAATGCATTTTTTGTTGTTTTTTCTTCTAAAAACACAGTGGAATCATGACAGAAACCTGGCATATGAATGGTTAAGACTCTGAAAATTAATTAATATTTGAAATTTATGATTAGGACTGATTTTGGTCCAAAAAAACCTCAATAAATGTAGAAAATAATATTAATGTAAATTTTTTTTAAAGCTTGATTAGAGCTTGTGTATTTTGTTTGCAAATGGATATGAGAGTGTATACATCAAAGCAGGCTCTAGGGGTTAAATGCATGACTATAAACATTTGTGTTACGACTCTGTGCTGAATCCATCTCTCTGTGCAGCCTGCATGTGAACCGTCGAGACAAGATTAATACACAGGTAGCGGTTATATTTCTTTTACTTCTTCAAACTTTCCTTGAATACTTTATCTCATTTACAGCAAGTAACAATGATATATCATTGTGCTTCCATTCTGAATACCTAACCTGTTTACAATGTTGATTCATCTCCTTTGTAACGTGAGCTGAAAGCAGGTATCCATTTTTTTTATGACTTGATGAAAAAGTAGCGCAGAGATAAATGAGCGTTTGTCGCTGCAGCGTCTCTGCTGCGAATTCCAACAACTTTGCAGCGAACTGCTGACAGAGACAAACCACAGAGGGAACAGCCACAGCTCTAGCTACATCTGTACGTGCAAACATCTCACCTGTAAAACAACGCTTCACATGCTGCTAATAACCATACCTTATCAAAATGCAGTGTTTTCCGGTGCGCCGACATCTACCTGAGAGGTCCAAGATTAAATTTTTAAATGAACTGCCGCCTTTTACTTCATTTCCTTACCAAAGTCTGCATAATTCATCACAATCTTCTGTGGCAGTTGATTTTAATCAGGCCATTTCTGAAGAAAAAGGGGGGCCATAATAATCTGGATGGAGTTCATACATTCCCCACGCCTCCAATGGTAATCTTCAGGGAGACAAATAAGGAAACAGTGACAGGGGCCATCTATAAAGTGATAAATATTTAAGATGCAGTTTTAATAAGTAATACTCACTACATAAAGGCAGTGTTTGTTATGGCCTCCCGGTTGTCATTACATATTCAGATGCTGCTGTGTTTTTTTTTTCTTTCTGTGCCATCAGCATCTCTTCAATATTAACACCTCCGCAGATGGATTTCTGATTGCCTGGCTAAATGTGTGTATCCCCTGCTTCTAAATTGTTATTGCGATTATCATTATTGATGGCTTTTCTGTTTGTAGTCAATTTACATTGCACTCTTTGAGCAGAGGAGACATGGCTGTATCTCTGCGACATCATTTCCCCTCCTGCCTTCATGTTCCACTTCTCTCTCTTGTTTCACTCTCCGCCTGAGAGGCCTCAGCTCCGTGGACGCACGATTTATTGAATCTCACTGCCAACTATGGGAGCCATAATATAAACCTTCCAGTAATGTATTCTATATGTAAATGGAGGAGGGTGACTGCAGCACCAACACTTCATTACTCTGAGTATTTGCAGTGTGTGTGTGTGTGTGTGTGTGTGTGTGTGTGTGTGTGTGTGTGTGTGTGTGTGTGCTGAAATGCAGATATCGGGCGGAGATCTGGGGCTGCAGAATGTATTAAGGGGCGTCTGACTAGTGATCAGCTGAGCAAATCAATTTCATGGCTACACTGTGGCACGCTTAGGATCAAGACAAGAGTCATGGTTAATGAACAGAAATAACACAGAGGAGAACTAAAATAAGAACTAATATGAAAGTGTACAGATAAGGAAATGTGTTTCTTAAATTGTGAAACTTAAATTTCTTTCTTCCGTGGCTAACAAAGCCACGGAAGAAAGAAATTTAAGTTTCCCCCTGTTCTTAGAGTGAGAGATAAACTGGTGGAAAAGCACCCACAAATATGGAAATATCAACATTTTGAAAATTCAAAAATCATCAAAAGAATTTCAGTTTCACTAGAAGTCTCAGAGTCCTCTGGGCTTCTGTCTATGCCTTCATGTTAACCACTGTTTTCTATGATATATGAGACAAAAAGACGTAGAGGGGCTTTAGATTTGTTGCTCATACCTTTTCATATTTTTATATAGGCCTACCACTAATTTACCAAATGCATTTTAAAAGACGCATATTAAAATTGGTGTCTACATTCACTTGTACAGTTTTCTTTTAAATCTTAAGTCCAGGAACTTTTTTTTTCCAGCATCCCAGTTTCCCTGACATTAAACACACAATATATAATTTTCTACAGCCAGGGTTCTCTAAATGAAAACAGTAACAAAAGACATTTCTCCTGGTTAGGATCCCTTCACTGATCATTGTTCATGAGGATTTTTCTGGGAATCATATTATCTGTCTCTTCCTCTCCAAAACAAATGGACCAATCGATTTAAACCAGTTAACACTTTTGTCTCTGATTGCTTACGATGCAGATGTTCAGGGGTTTTTACAAGGAAATTATCTACAGAGGTGTCTTCCTTTCTAAAACAAACAGAGCAGGTGATTAAAACTAGTAGAAACACTGAATAAAGCAGTTTCCAGCTAAAAATCAATGTTTCTTCAAGGCTGTTTGATGTGACAGAGGATGGAGCCGAGCTGCTGCCAGCATTTGCTCAGCTTGTTTCTGCGATAATTCCAGCTCCAGATGACCGATGACTAAAATTCCTTATCCGTTTAAAAGTTGTCATCAACATAGGTTTATATTAACATTCTGTTTTCTTTCGGTCTTTGTTTTAGGGTTTTCTGTTAGTGTTTTTCCTTGTTTTATGTATTCATCGTGGTCAGTCTTTTGTTACTTCCTGCCTTTGTCTGTTTCCCGCCTATTTTCTGTCACAGCCGTCCTGCATCAGTCTCATCAGTCCCTCCCTGCTCCTTAGTTTCTCTCAGCCAATCAGCTCCCTGTTCTTCTGCCTCATCATCTTATTCTCCTCATCTGAGCTTCTCTGTCATTGTTCTCCAGCTGCACTTCATCCACTCATCAGACTAGTTCGTATTTAAGTTGTGGCTTTCAGTTCAGTCTCTGTTGCAACTTTGATTTGTTTATATGATGTTCAGTTGCTTTTCTTCTTGATTACAGAGTGATCTTTTTGAGTTCCTGTTGTTTCCTGCATTGGTGTCCACCCGCTCGACATTACATGACATATATCTATTCTAAAGGACAAAGATTTAGAAAGTATATTGTAAAAAATGTGGCTTCAAATGGAGTAGAAAATCAGTTCATGGCAGCTTCTGGCAGACAACCACAGCCCTGATGCATGGGCAAAGGAGATATGACACCAGTAACAGGCGGTGGTGACCAAATGACACAGACCGTGTCCTTGTTTTAAATGACAGATTTCTCTGCGTTTGAAATTGGAAACATCTGGGAATGTATAAGCACACAACAGAACAAATGTCAGAACAATATAATATTGTTGTTTCTAACCTTTTGAAACCTGGGTCAATTAATTTGCTTTCTTTCATGGGGAAAGAAGGCAATGAGCAAATCAACAAGACATGACCCACGAATTAGCAAGAAATTAGTCTAAAGAGAAAAAAGAAAAAAACACAATAGAATAAAATGAAAACAATTAAAAACAAAACAAGAAAATGACCCCAAAAAGTGCTGAATTTAAAAAAGCATTTTTTAACATAATTTTAACTATAAAACTGCAGTAATTATAGAAACATTTTTCTGGAGAATTTTCCCTACACCCCCCGCCATTTTTTCCCAATTAATTTTGAGGTCATTCTCTTGTCACCTTTTTCAAATCAGTTTGCTCAGGTTTCAATTGCTTAAATAGCTTGTGAAAGGCATCTGAATGCAGCACACGAAAACTGATCAATCCAAGTTTCAGATAGTCAACCAAGTGAATTAACCACAATTACCTTAATACAGCCATGAAAATATTAACATGCCATAGTTTGAACGTATTATGTAGGAAAAACAAATGTTAAATAAGCTGTAAAACACGACATTATGTTTCATACAAAACTTACTTGCTAATGCACATTAGTTGTATATAATGTGAAAAGAATTTTTAAGAAAAAAGAATGAATGGGTTAATTATGTATGAAACATACAGTATAATTCTGCTCTGATCATTTGTTAAAAAATGCATGAATTCCTGCTGATGCCATTACCTCTTAACCCTGTCTCCTCCTGCTCCACTTGCGGACCAACAGTCTAGATGGATACATGTTGCATGGAGAGCAGTAATGCAACACCAACAGCACTCTCCATCAAAGTAAGGAGCCCTTCTTAGCATGCCACTACAACAGAGGACTCTTTCCTCCGCTGCTCCACCGAAACACACACGCACAGACATGCACACACACACACACACGCAAACACATAAACACACACAGCTGCACGTGGCCTCTACCAAAATGAGCGAGGGAGGCTGGCAGCCAAAGCAGGCTTGGCACGGGGCCTAATGATGCCCGGCATGCGTCTGCTCTCGACAACGGCGGGGTAACACCTGCCAACTTTTACTAAGGTGTAAATGTCTCTATTAGTAAGCGGCTGGTCCCACGTGTACGGCGCTCGGATCAGAGGAGGGACTGCAGGCGCTCTGGTTGCTGTTCAGAACCTGGTAATCGCTGGGTCCAGTGGGCCTGTTCAGCACGCTGTTCTCTTTTTCAACTCTTGTATGCAATCTTTTCACATTATGGAGGCGGCATGAAAGAGCAGGTGTAAATGTGAAATCGGAGCCGTGTACAAGAATGGAAATCTGAGCTGGTTGCCAACCCGGTGCTTGATGTTTCTGTTTCAGCGCTGCTCATTGAGTAATCATGTACTTTAACAGCTTGCACATATGCCATTAAAACTAAAAAAACAGGAATGCTTTTTGCCTAATTTTGCAAAGATTTGATTTTTTTCTCCCTCTGGGCCTTTTTGTATTTGTATGCAGCCAAATTTTCCAACATCATGCTGGTGCGAAATGGCACATCAAGCATCCTCTCTTGAACTCTGGTCCAAAACTCCTCCCTGCACTTCCCGTTGGCCAGGGCCTGGAAAGACAGCGCTCTGAATGCAATATTGATGGGATCTGGATGGGAAATGGCTTTTCATCTCAATACAAATAAACATCCCACTGGTTTATAGTGCAGCTATATTTGTTTGATTAAGTTTTACTGCAGAGAACTTGCTGTGATACCCTTAGTCA
Organism: Plectropomus leopardus; assembly: GCF_026936395.1. Classification (NCBI taxonomy): domain Eukaryota; kingdom Metazoa; phylum Chordata; class Actinopteri; order Perciformes; family Serranidae; genus Plectropomus; species Plectropomus leopardus. The sequence goes on from NC_142186.1 coordinate 5,503,219, forward strand.
TGACTTTTTTTTTTCTCTTTCTGGCAAAGTTCACACTGCAGATAGGAAATTGATTTCTCTGCAAAGATCAGTTTGTATTTCTTACTTAATCTCTCTGAAAACCAGATGTTCTATGATATGCAGCCTCTCAAGTGCTGAATGGAACATCCAAATATTAAATATTTTCTCACACTGAGCTTAAAATCAGCCTCCCAGTCGAAGTAGAGCTGCTGTTTAAACATGGCCCGTGTGAGGACTCTTCTCAGGACAGTAAAACGACCCTGCTTTTATTTCTGTTTGTCCATACGAGGTTTATTTTCCTCCAATCATAATCCCTGCTTTGTTTTTACAGCAGCTGTTGTATTTGCATTCACATTGGTAGCGCCTCCTCCCATATCAAACCCATAGGACATATTGTAGGACAGAGTTTGGTACATTATGCATACTGCAGATACCAGGTTACTGGATATGAATTAACATAATCCGAATGGGAAACAGAGGGTATTTGCATATTTTGGCAAAAGCTATTGTTACATTTCATTATGCAACTCTGAAACCTATATTCCTCTGAAAGATGAATATTGATGCAACTGTGCACACACACTTCAATAATGCCATTTGTAACGCCATAGGATTAAGTGGGGGCTCTTATGCTGAAGCACTGTTAGAATGATGACTAATATGGGTATTGGAGATCTAATGAGGGGTTTGGGTTTTTCCTTATTAGTTCATGCTCGTTAAGTGAATCACTCTCCAACTGTCAGTCTACAAGCAAGTCAGACACATGTGGTAACAACAGATATTCGGAAGCTGTTGGTTCAAATCCCCAAACCAGCTGGGAGGCAATCCAGTTGCCAGAATAAATGTTAGCAATTTTGTTTCTGCAAACCACAGATATATTGAGTTTGTATGCTTCTTTTGTAGGAGATTTGTTGAAAGTTTCCATAAAAATTTTAAGTTTTATGTTATGACAACATTGTGGGTAACATGAACTTAGGTTCAGTCACAAATATCACTTGGTTAGGGTTTTGGCTTAAAATACTTGGTTTGGTTGCAACAAACATGGCTGAAAATGTCCCAATGTCTGACAAAAACAGCTGGGAATGTCCTGATGTGTAGTTAAAAAAATACCTGATTTTTTTGCTGCTTGCATTTCTGGAAATGTCCCAAAGTATTGTTAAAAAATACCCTATTTTTTTCATTATTCCCACAGCCAACATCCTATTAAAAATATTTTGTCACTATTTTGTTGCTATAAAGACAGCTGGAAATGTCCCAACATCTTATTAAAAAAATACCCTTTCGGGTTACGACAAACTAAGCTGGAATTGAATGGTAATGTTGATCTGTTCACAAGTCCACTCTTATACAACTACTGGATAGATTATGGTTCCCAAAAGATGTGTCCTGTAATGACCTTGGTACTCCAGGATAAATACTTAATGCCTATTGGTAAACAATAAAAGCTGCTTCTCTTGCATTTCTCACCTATCTCATCTAATTTTTACATCTCTGCTTAAGTCTTGTTCAAATTCAGTACAGTAATTTCTATAAAGTGAGTACATATTTAATCAAGTTCATTTTTTATTGGAAACTGGCAATGGTACTTTCACTAATTTTGCAGTCAGAAAACAAAGCTTATTGAGCCCAGAAGTAGTCAAAAAGAATAGATAAGGTGGGGTGTCTTAACAGTATGACTTTGAAAAAGGATGGAGATGGATCTGTAAGACCTGAAATCACACAGTACGGCACATGCAAAAACATACAATTTAAACAACGTGGATAAGCAATTTAACCAATAACTGCCAGTTATCAAAGCAGCATTTTCAGTGTCCACATGTTTTTTTTATCCATGACACCAGCTGCCATCTTTGATAAAGGTAGTGTTACTCAACCTGAGCTGCTGTAGAAAGTTGTCCATGTACAGTGTGGTGACCTTTAGAGGTCACAGATGGAGCTCCTGTCAGTCAGCTCGTAGACTGGTGCTGCGTCGGGGCAGGTTGGGGTGCGGTCAGGATGAGATGAACAGGTGTGACTGGAGGGAGGGCCCGGCATGACTCTGTAACCTTGCTCATACACTGTGTGTGAGCATGTGCGTGCGCATCTGTGTATATGTGCATTTCAAAGCAAATACACAGTGTGTGCAGATAGATTTGTACATATGCTTTGAAATACCAAGAACCTTGTTCACTGTTGTATTTAAGAAACAGTGCTTCAAGTGTTGAAAGCGGATGTCACTGGACAAGGATATATTCAGAGTGTGTGTGTGTGTGTGTGTGTGTGTGGATGCATGTGTGTGTGTGTGTGTGTGTGGCCGAGGGTGTAACCCAGCTTATTAATACATTGGTGCAGTGTGAGAGGTGGGACTGTGGAAATGAGCAAAGTGTATCTAGTGTAAGGTTACATCCACTGTAACACAGCTGTGTTTCAATCAACACAACAGACAGTGAAGCTTGAGAAGTGGACGTGCTCTGTTACTACAAGCTGAGAAGTCCTGGCAAAGCTGGACGAGCAGGTTTAACAGGAACACACACACTAGAAAGAAAAATCAGTTAGACATTAGACTTTTGACCCATACAGAAATATGTGATATAATAATTTGAACTACTAATAGTACTAGTGGTGGCAGTATTAAGTAATTAACTCCACATGGTGTTCAAGGCAGGCTTGTTGAGATCAATAATCTCCAAAAGAAAACTAAAATAAACTCCCTAAAGTCATCAAGGTCATCATCACAGCCTGATAAAAAGCAATAATACAACTGTTACAGCCCATTCTTGTTCCATAGTCATCAAATACCTCAGTGTGGTGACGTCCAACACTGATGCATTATGCCTGTGGACAGTGTCAGTTTGTTAAGCGGCCAAACAGTTCCTTCGCTGCAGTATTTCAGCTGGATGGCACATATATGGAAGTATGATGTGCCATCAGAAGGTGTCAGTTTGAAATACTGCCAGTAACAACATAATATAAGGTGCTGAAAAGTCCCTATATGGTAGAAGGGTTCAACAAACCCCAGACTTTCACTCAGGAGGCCTGTGTTTGCTGCCAGTATGAATGTTGAACCAAACCTTGATAGTTTGTCTAAACCTAACTACGTGTTCTTGTTGTCTAAACTTAACCATGGCTAGGATTAGGCAACAAAGTCATGGATGGTTAGGTTTAGGCAAAAGAACTCCACAGTTGTTTGTGAGACCCATCCACATCCCCATCTGCCTGCTATGTCAGTGCACTTGTGCTCCTTATATTACGTTGTTACTAGCAGTATTTTTATCCGATGTTGTCCCTCGGCATTTTATACACAAGTGAATGGTTCTGTCTTGCCGCTTCTCAGGTGACGCCACCCATGGATGTTGCATGTGGACATGCCTGTTGCTGTCCAGTCATCTGCCAGCATATAATAACAATGCCACTGGTTCTGTCTGACTATATTCTTATCTGACGCTGTCCAGCAACTATCCGGTTGAATGTGGGAATTGGCTTTTGGTGTCACACTTGTACACCTCAAGCACTGACAGAGTGGCCATATTTGACGAGTTTGGAGTGAGAATGGGCGGAAATGTGTTGAGTGTTCACAGCCTGAGTATAAATCCCCTAATGACTAAACTGACTTTGATGTGTTCAATCAGTGAAACATCCTTTTTAAAGATACTGTTTCTGTTCTTCAGTTTAGTACAATACTTCATATTACAATTGTCAGAAGCAGCTTCAGTCCAACAATCTCAGCATTAGTGTTGAAAACTTTATACATTACCGGGATGCAAGCGGACAGGGCTGTATTTTACATAATAGTTGACTGAGCAGATGGGTGGAGTTAAGCCTACAGATTAAACCATTCATCGTAGTAGGCCAGGTCCTTATCACGACATCCATCACTTTCCTATGTCAACCACTGTTTTCAGCTAGTTTATTTCCAGCCGCATGCTATAGTATCAGCTAATCCACATGTCAACAAAGTGAGGTGTCCTTACCTTTACTCTGAACCTAATGTGATTAAAGGGTGAAACCAGCTAATGTGTTAGTGTCAAAGGCAGTGTGGGACTTCACCTTTGGTAAACACGTTTGTTTTAAGGGATGGAACAACACAGAGGAGAGATCCTAGGAGCTGTGACTGACCAAACAGTTTTCTTTCTATGATCATTAAATATCACTCGCATGCCTTTGTTCTCTGTGCAAACAAGCTTATCGTAAACATGCAGAATGTGGTGGCGGGCAATGGGAAAATGATGACTCGCACAGTCATACTTTTCTTTTCAGAGCGCAACTTTATCTATCATTGTGTTCCCTCGCCATCCCTCCCTCCCATGTGAACAAACACAACCGACCCGAGGCGTTACTTACAGTAACAGTGCTAAACACACACATTCCACCACACACCTGCGCCGGTCTCCTTTGACGGGATGAAGAATGGAGAATGTGTCCTGAGACTATACACACACACACACACACACACACACATTTTGCACACACACACACACACACACACACACATTTTGCACCTGCACACCTGTTCGGCAGGAGAGCTCGTCCTCACAGCCTCATGCTCTGGCAACTTACTGGTTATAAGCATTGTTCTCAGGCTCCAAGCTTTCTTTATGGGAATATATGTGCATCTGAGATAATGCATAAAGGGGTTGTGTGGGATACTTATCCATAAGCAGAGTATTACATACAATAGATGTCAGTCAGCACATCCCCAGTTTGGAGAAGCAGGCTGGAGCTTGACAGGGAAACTAAGCTACGTACTGCTTTGGTTGGGGGTCAGCAACAAAATGTATTTTCAGTCTCACCAAAATATCAGTTAGTGTGTATCAGCACTTAACCTTAATGTCAGACACTGATTTTCAACAGGAAACTGATATTTCTCTCCTCAAAGCCAGACTCCATTGAGAAAAACAGTGATTTTAACATTGCTGAACACAGGAGCAGCTGGTCTTCCACTGCCTCAACAGTTATTTTGTTTGTGTTTTTGTGTGACTTTGGAAATTTAAATGGATTAGTTTGGATTCACCAAAGTTACACAGTAACACTAACTAACTGATGAAAGCAGCAGTTGTTTAACAGCTTCTGTGGTTTAGCCAGCTAAAATTACTGTTTTTCTCAAAAGAGTCTGGTGGTTTTGATACAAGTACAGATGGGGATATGAAGCTGTTAAAGGCTTTCCCATCGTAACAGGCAGTCTGACTAAAGGTTAAAGAGGTAAAAATACTGTCAATATAATGTACATTTGGTTGGACTTTTTTGGAAGAGCTAAAACACATTTTGTTGCTGACTCCCATCCACAGCAGTAAATTGCCAGCTCATTCTCATTCTCTAAAGTCATCAAATATCACCGCTTTGTCAGTCCTTTTTGTGTAACACAGTGATGCCAAAAGCCACCTGCTATGGTGGCATGATATGCTTTTACAGGGGGTTTTGGGGAGTTTTTCCTTAGACGATGTGAGGGTCTAAGGGCAGAGGGATGTCGTATGCTGTAAAGCCCTCTGAGGCAAACTGTGTTTAGTGATAATGGGCTTTGTAAATAAGATTGACTTGACTTGACAGTAACTGGCGCGGCTGTATGATACGTGGATGGGTGGCGTCAGTTGACATGAACCGATGGGATCTATTGGGGCCGTGTGAAACATGGGGATGGATAAAATGCTGCTGGAAATAACATAATATAAGTAAAACGAGGGCGCCTATAGGACGGGTGGAAGGGGCAGTGGATGGGTCCAACAAACACTGGACTTTTAACAGGGAGGTTGATGTTTGCTTCCCTCCTGAATGTAGAGCCAAACCATGAGGTTTTTTCCTAAACCTAACCACCCATTCCTTTGTAGCCTACTCCTATCCATGTGCTTTTGTTGACATCCCAGCGTTGGTTATGGTATCCCCAAACGTAGACAGCAGATGCAGTTGGATACCTAGAATGTAATATGTAGTCCGCTGACAAAGCAGCGATATGTGATGACTTGTGATGAGAACGTGTTGAAATTGCATAGCTTCCATGTTGGACTCCAGCCTGCTTTCCAAAACTGGGTGCTTGCAGAGTGACATTTATTGTATGTAACACACTGACTATGGATAAGTACCCCATACGGCTCCATTGCAAAAAATCTGAACTATCCCTTTAAGGCTTGAAAATGTAATTCAGATATTGTATTAGGTTACTGGACAGTGCCAGGTTCTGCTAAAAATGTTTGCAGCAATGATTAATTTGCTTAAAACAAAAGCTCAGCAGCTGGTAAATGGTCTCCGTTTGCAAAAACACATGCAAAAGGGATCAAAGAAAATTGGTTTTAAAGGAAATTGAGTCCCAGAAATATTGAGTAAGCAGTGACTGCAGCCGTATATTGTCTCCGCAGTGGAAACCAGGAGACCTGCTGGGCCTATCAGAAAACAGCTTACTGTTTGATAAATACACACTGGCGCAGGAGGAATATTTCCTTATTAGAAATTCAAAATCCCTCCAGGAAGAATATTGGCCACAATAAATCATTTAGTGCGGCTGGCCGCCTTCACTAATACTGCCGAATCAGCAAAGCAGAGCCAAGTCTTATATGACCATCAATTATTAACACACGCTAACGTTATTAGCATATTCTCAGCTGCAGAGAGACACAATATGGAGGTGGATGGACTGATGGATGGATGATAGAAGTGTATAAAAATGGACAGCCAAACAGACTGATGGATGGACATACAGATATAGATAGATAGATAGATAGATAGATATACAGATAGATCTTTCCTCCGTGGCTCATCATCTCCTGCCCTGTTCTCTAATCTCGGAGTCTAACTAAGTAGGAGCTGGATGGAATCTGACAGATGGATTATGAGGTGATTATTTATGGAGACTTTTTAATTAAAAGAAAAACTGCTTATTAGGAATCCTCACTTCCCTCATTAATAGCAGGCAGAGGAAGAGTCTGTGTTGTTGGAGGGTTGTCGGGGAGCACTAATGAGAAGGTGGTGGGGTAGGGAGGGGGGTTAGTTAGGGAAGAAGGAGAGATATGAGACTGTGGTTGGGGAGGGGGTCAGAGATTTCAAACAGAAGGTGCTCTCCATCAATGCTAATGGTTCAAGCCGAGCAGACACCGCTGCAGCCAATACCTACAGCCAAGCACAGGCATCTCAACCATTTGTAATATTTATGAGAATCTATTAAAAAAGGTTCAACTTTAAACCTGCACTAATCTATATGAACAATGCATTAAATGACTTCCCCTTAGCTGTATGGCCTGTTTTAGAGCCTTACAGCTCATTGTTTTGGTTGTCCAAGTTGACTTGTTCTCTTAACCAGGGCATCAAATCCGGTAGTTTGGTAGTTTCAGTGTCTGATTCTGATGCACAAGGCACCCTTTAATGTCTGTTTTTTGTTGTTTTTTTTTCAAACCCAAACCATGATCTTTTTTCTAATCCTAACCGAGAAGTTTTGCTGACTGAACTTAAAATAGTTTTGAGTATAAACCCTATCTTTACTGTGGATGTGAAAAAGTAATTTTGAAATGATGCTTTGCATGAAATGAGCGTGATTTGACATGTACATCCCTGAGCATCCAAAACTAACCTAAACTGTTATGGTTTGAAGTGCAGACTCTGGGTTTAAGCAAAAACAGCTCTTTGGTTGAGGTAACAGAGAGCAATTGCAGATTTTTTCTGTATTTAACCAGACCCTGATCTTTCCCTAGCCTTACCCAAGTGCTGAGAGCTTACATAAAATCATAAAAAAAAAAGATTAATAATGCTGTAGTCACATCTGATTGCAAAATCAGATATTTTGGTGGAAAACAAATGAAGAATGTTGCCAATGATGTTCAGTATCAACACTTTGTGACTTTCCAGATAAGTTAACATTTCTTTATCACAGAATACATAATCCGGGTTTTAAGTTTCATTCAAAACTTACTTGCAGTTGCAAATAAGTGGTATATAAACATCATTTCATGATCATCATGATTAACATTTAACCGTTTACAGAGACCTGTGGATTGTAATATAGAATATCATGTCCAATGCAAATAAAATCTTTAATTTGATTTAAATTTCATTTAAAAAGGGGAAAAAAGAGAAACTAAATGCCCCTACATTTATCACTAGTTCAATCATCATCGTCATCATCACCATCATCAGTAATACTGTGTCGAATGAGTCTGAGACAAACACTGTCTGTGGAGAAAGCTCTCGTGTGGATCAAATCATGAAAGGGAAAATATTACACTTTGAAAAATGACAAACCAATGGAGCATGAAAGCATGCATTGCCAAACAGCAATTACTGTTTCCTCCCTCAGCCCCTGCAGAGAAATTCCACACAGCACTCGCGTATAAGCAGCATCATGAATTAACCAGCAGCTATACTATTTCCAACTCAGCCGACACAGGACGGCTCAGTTCAGCCGACACAGGACGGCTCAGTCCAGCCGATGCGTTGTGTACTGTGGACAGCCAGGTTGTCCCCCTGATGTTGCGTACCCTGTGGTAAACCCTGCTGTTTTGAATAAAGTATTTGAATTTGAATGCAATTGTTGTGACTTAAATCTAGAAAGTCTTCCACGCTGGTCAAATGGGATCTAGAAAACACCAAAATGGCCTGACGGGGGGGGGTTGAGGTCAGGCTACACACACACATACACACACACATTCACAGATGAACCAGTGGCGAGCCCTGCTACTGGAACTCTCATATTGTCTCAGTCCAACAATGCAGCAGCTGGCACAAACAGGGAGCTATTTAACAGCCACCAATTGATGCTATGCCACCAGGTGCTACTGTGTGCCTTTCCCATCCTCATTTTATGCATCAGCAGAATTGCGTTTGCCTTTATTTTCATAGCTCAAATGCTGGAAAACAAGAAGAGGAGGGGGGCCACCATAAACCCTGATATTTACGCCCGGCGCCTGAAATGGGGCAGCATGTGAAAGATGCAATATTGTACTTTCACACAGTCAAAGATAGACAGATCCCCCACATCCTGCTGCCTCTCTCCATCTATCTGTATACACTCTATGTTCTGCATGTGTGTATTTGCATGTTTGCATGTTTACGGGCGTTTGCATGCACACACACAGATGCTGACACCACTGGGCGTCTGCATCTGCGCGAGTGTGTGCTTCCCGGCGTGTCTCAGTATCTGTGTGGGTTATAACCACCAGAAATAACACACTTCCATGGGACCTTTTAAATGGACACCATCTGTCTCTATCAGGGAAGGCTTTGGGAAAACTAATGCTTCGGCTCAGATGCTTTTTACCCACGGCCCGAAGTGGCGACATTACTCTGGGAAGAGAAGAAAAAAAATCTGCAAAACAAAAATGAAGGAGAAAAAAAAGATTCTAAAAAGTCGACGGAAAGGAAAGGGAATGAAATCTGACTGCTGAGTGCATTTTCAAGGATTGAGATTGTGATTCAGTCTTATATTTACAGTGTTGGGAGGTGCAGCTCATGGGGCAGAAAACATTTCTCACATGGATATGACTTGTCATATTGTCCCAATGCAAACAAATTCTGAACACAGACACACACACACATATGCACACACACTTTCACAAAGAGCAGCACCTGGGCAAACTCCCTGTCTGCCAGGGCCCATATTAAGAGCTTATCATTCATTGTAATGGCTCCCTTCTCCACTGTATTTCCACTGTCATCTCTTTTGTTTCCATGCAGCACACAACTGACTGGACCGTGGCTGCAACTGATGCACCTGTGCCCCCTGTGTGTGTCATGTGTGCTGCCTGCCTGTCTGTGTATCTCTGCATCTTTGTCTGTACCTGTGTGGCTGTTCATTAATCAGTCTGTCTCTCCGTCTGTCTTTCTGTCTGTCCTCCTGCCTGTCATTTACGCTACATGTCTGACAGCTGTCAGGCTAGCTTTCTCCCTCTCTCTCTCTGTCTGAAACCTCTCTGCCTTCCCTGTCAGGCACACTGACACAGACGCAGACGTGATGTGATGGCCACACTGTCTGATAGCCCTCAGATCCTTCACGCTTTAACTGGCCTTGACTGTGGATGAGCCTCTAAACTGCCTGCTACAATAAGGGACACGTCCGAGAGAATGGGTTTGACCCCATGGGTCATCTCGCAGATTAAGCCTGTTGGAGACAGCGTTAGGCAGACCCGCAGTCTATTCACACCTTAATAACACACACACACACACACACCAGCACATACAGTGGGATTTGATTACATCACATATGGAAGCGTGTGTATGCGCAGGATGGGAAGCAGATCTACTCACCAAAGCCTATACGTGAAAATAATGATTTGTTTGCGCGGCAGATATATTTGTGTTTGTGTTTGTGTGTGTGTGTGTGTGTGTGTGTGTGTGTGTGCGCACACACCTGTGTTGTGTGTCGTCTGTAGAGTGAGCAGACATCACACACACAGAGACCTGGAGAAGACACCCTTGGGTTTTCTCCTGACTTTAAGCCTCCCTAATCCCAGAAAAAGACTTGCAACAGTTTGACGTAATCCTTTTGCATTTCACCCTCCTCACTCCCAAATGCCTCCTCTGCCGTGGATTTGCCAACAATGCACGTGTGATAGCTTCATGTAATTGGGGCCCTGTTAAGATTCTTCAACAATTGTTCATATTTAAAACAGTATGCCACGAACAGATTAGAGATTTACATGGTTATTAAACCGTATAATAGCTCATTGCACAGTAACATACCAAAAAATCTGGGCTGAGAGGCAAATACCAAAGTTTTATTATAATAATTATTTTGTTTGCAGTGTTTTTTACTTTTGATTATTGCTAAAAACGCACCATCATCAGGGCTGGCTCTAAACCTTTGGGGGCCTGAAGCAGGCACAAGCAAGCATGTATTTACGTAGTTTAAGTACACATAATTTTAAAAAAAAAAAAAGCATGTAAAGACCACAGTGGGAACTATATTTAAAAAGATGACAGCACATCGCTTATTTGTCTATTACCCCCAAAGTGAATGATCCTCCTAAACTGACTTCCATATATAATGTACGTATCTAAAGTCATAGGCTACTGTGCCGGAAAACTCCCTTGTGAAAGCACTAACCAAGTTTTTGTTGACTTTAATTCTTGACTTTAAGTCTTGTTTATTGATTGTATAAACACAAATATTTTTTAATACAGAATCCTGAGTGTACTAGTTTCATGGGGGACTGTTAAATACTTACATAAAGCTGTTTCTTACCTTTGAGATGCAAAAATATGGTATAGAAATTTATACTGATAATCTGCATGCCAATTTTCTGTATGACAGCTATACTCACAGGGTCAGGTGCGAATCAGCCATGTTGCAGTGGTCCAATTTCAACCAAAAAAGCAATTGTTCAAATGCCAATTGCTCCTAGGTCCCGTTTTTGCAAAAGTACACTCCTTCTAAAGCTACAAAGATTTATTACCTGCGACCAGTCGGCCCTTTCCCTTAGCGTTAGTGTAAAATACCATAGATAATTTACCAACTACACCACTCGGCTGTTACACACATCAGACCTCTGATCTGACACACAATCAAAGAAATGTGTTCTTGTTTAGGGGTCTATGCCCTCACTACATTATCACTGCTGGATTTTTTAATTTAGGTCTGACAGTGTCGCACTCTTTTAGTCCATTGACATCAAGAGCATCAGCTACATTAGCATCTTCATTTAATCAGCTGAAACCGAAACCAAACTGATATGATGTTCCCCATTTTGGCAGCAAGCAAGCTTTGATCTGGAGGTACGACATCAGTTGGAACAAAGGAATCAATTGGTCAAACATATTTCTGCAGACGGAAATCCACTGAAATCAAGATTGATCTGATTTTTTTTCTCCTGCATTGATGTTCCACACAGTTGTGGAAGCATTCATGAGAACCAACAAAATCTGTTTTTAGGAATTTGCATGTGAATTTTTGGACGAAAACCTGTGCTTGATGTGAAACAGCTTTTAGCCTACTTGAATTGTCCATTTCAGCCATCTCTGAGCTTGTTGTTTTACCTCTATTTGTCAGTGAAAATGGCACAGGTTTTCTTTAGGAAGTTCAATTCTATCATATATCAATATCAGGTCTGACTAACAGCTGTAAAGGGGCATATTCACAGGTGCTTCATATGATAATTGAAGGACAAAGCTTGTGGTGACATTCTCACTGTATAACTCTACAGAGCTGTGAGTAGCTTAACTTGATGTTAATTAAAGCACGAATGAGTGTTTTCAGAGTATCAGTTGACAGAAGTGTCATGTCAGTCGTGGCATGTTGTGTCCCACCTAAAAATACACTCTTTTCACAAAGCACCAGAGAAGGGGCCACATCTGTTAGAAATTTTGTCAGATCCATCCAGAGAGAATAAATTCCCAGTCACCGTCCTCCTCGCCATCTGCAATGTGTAGAACCACAAATAGGATTGTGTCAAACGTGTTCTCACATCGGGATTGTCACTAACTTGTCATCGTGGTATAAACTATGAAATTAGTCCGTGTACAGTTTAAGAACTTTTAATCAAGAAGGAATTGTTTGTTCCTCAATGGAAAGTGACAATAATGATTGTTCTCACAGTTGGGTGTCTTATTTACACTTCCTGTTGGGTGTCACTCCACTGACACCTTCCATGACAGCACATCACATGTCCTGTCATCACAGATACATCTTCTTTACCACTAGTGAAAAGAGTGTTTTCGCAACTTTGGAAATATGTGTGTGTGTGTTTTTCCTTTGGATTAACCTGGATCGGTTGGTTAGTGGGAGCAGCAGCAGAGCACAGCTGTTCAGACTGATCCTGATTAACACGAGGGACGCAAACAGGAAAAGAGGCTGGGATATCTGTTATTTGTCTATTGACTCTACTGCTATTTGTCTATTGATCAATAGACATTTTACAAGGGGAAATATAAGCTGGTTCCATCCTTTCAATTGTCAAAAAAAAATAAATCTGCTTTTCTGTTTTATATAATTTGTCCTGTGAACTGAATACCTTTGGTTTTTGGACTGTTGGTGAAACAAAAGAGGCTATTCAAGGACATCACGTTTGGCTTTCAGAAGTTGTGATGATTTTGCGACATGAAAGATGAATAGATGAATCAAAAAAATAATCAGCAGATTAATCAGTGATGAAAATGATCATTAGTTCCAGCCAGTCAGCACTTTTGATATGCAGCTTATTACACTGGATACATTGCATTGAGTGCACATGAGAGATTTCAGTCCCATATTCTTTTTCTTCATTCATTTTCTTTGTTTCACTATTTTATAATCAATTTCACACATGAATGAGAGTAAGACATTCATTAATTTAAAAAGTCCCAATTATGTTGCTGCAGTTTTAGAAAATGAGAGTAGGTTTTTCGACCTCTGTACTTAAACTCATAAACATTACTCTTATTTTTATCTGTCTCAGAAAATATTGAAAATGAATGTTAGGCAATATGACCTAAACTATGCAGAACATTTTATGTATACACTAGATTGTTGAATATCTTATTCCAAAAGCCCTGGGCAGTCACAGGAGCATCAGTGAGGTCTATAAGTATTTCATTATGGACCTGGCTTTGTGCACAAACTGATGAAATAAGTCAACCAGATCACCGGAAAGAATGTTGGCATTGTATGTTTCAACAAGACATGTAGTTAATGTAGTTAGATTCACACACAAAAAGCACCTAGTTATGATGAGGAAAAGATCATGATTTGATCATGATTTTGCACAATCTTTGCCTAAAAAGCAGTGATGTTTCCATAAAAACCACCCACATTTGGTGAGTAACAAGCCAATGGAAAAACAGTGATGGGTTGCTACATAACACCAAAATTTGGTGCGTAAGAGACTGCAGGAAAAACTATGATGGATAGGTACATAACACCCACATTTGGTGCCTAAAAAGTCACTTGAAAAACAGTGATGGGTCATTACACAACACAACATTTGGTGCCCAAGATGTCACAGGAAAAACTATGATGGGTCGCTACATAACATCCACATTTGGTGCCTAAAAAGCCACTGGAAACACAGTGTCGGTTTCATTTCATTATATGAAGTGGTGCTATTGTTGGTTACTGGTTACATTTCTTATGCATTATTTTATATTACTAAATGTGCTTCAAATGTAATGCAACAGAGTATCATGCATACGACAGCATGTTGTGCACAGTCAATATTTTATAACCACAAAAACCTTTTTGTTCCTACAGCGTGACAACTGCTGGGCATCTGGGTTAAAGACTCTGAGTGAAGCAGCATGGGCAATAGGCAGCCTGTGAGGTAGAAAAACAGAGCCCATTTTGAGATCCGTACTCATAAATCAAACACAAACACACACACACGTATGCAGGCAGAAAACAAACACACACACACTCACACTCCCTTTCCATACGGCGAGCCCGTCTGCAGGTGGGAAGGTGATTACTCACCACAAAACACTGGTTGGACAGCAGCAAAAGGAGGGCGTTTAACTGGTAAACTTTAATGCTGGCTCCACGGGAAGGCCAGGAGGAAGAAAGAACACACTCATGGTTCACTGTACTGGCTGAAAACAGGCGGAAATTGGTAATTCAGGTGATTGCAGAACACACTGCAGGGCGGCTAGCGAAGTAAACAACATTTTATTTCTAAGAGATATTTCCTGGACTTCCATTATTCACCTGGCAGCAGACGGCTGTTTGGGCAGTAACTGCAATTCCAAGCTGGAGCATTAAAACCTGCATGCAAATTCTTCACCATTTATTTCAGACACAGAAAAAAAGATGTCATCCAATTATAGTAGGTCTTACTTCTTAATGTTGGTGTTGTTGTGAAATGAGTTCTGAAGACATATTTGAATGTTTGTGGAAAAGCTACAACTGTCAGCTCAGCAAACAGTGATGTTAATGATCTCTTCAGGGTCCTAAAGATTTATTTCAATGTGGAAAAACAAGAAAAAAAACCAACATATATGTGTGTGTGTGTGTGTGATTATGTAACAAGATTTTCATTTCAATGTCAAATTCAACATGTTTCATAACATTAATTTATTATTTTTTTTAATATTGATTACCGTGCATACTTTTCATGTTAAAACAGTGAAAACAGGCCATACTGAAGTTACATGATTGTTTGCCAAAGACTGGAAAAAAAGTCAGATTAGGTCATATGCTCTACTGACATGTGACATGTGACATGTCTATATGTTAAGGAGTCAAATGCCTCTCAGCTGACAAGTAGCATGTATTTCTTAAACAATCAGATATTGTTCTCGGGAAAACTATAGAAAGCAATGCATTTCTGTCTGTCTTGTCAGAGACACACTTTTTTTTTCATCTGATCTCTATGTTTGATGGTAAGGTTGTCGCTCTTATTGTACAATAATTCATTTAATCTTAAACAAATCAATGTTTTGTGCATTATTTTATGTGACTGTTTGAGTCACTGAAAGATACATCGCTTTAGCTGGCTGGCTTTATTAAGCTTAAGTTAGCTTCATTAGTTGGTAAAAAATATTAACTGCAGCTTACTTTTCAATATTTTACAGTTGAATAGTTTTGAAATGAGAAAAAATAAACTAAATTAAAAAATAACTGAAAATCTTGAATGATTATCTGAAATCAGCATTACTTAAATTACATTTTGCATATTCTTATATTAAAACAATCAATGATCCTGTAGGCCATAAAAAATAAATAGGCAGAATGCCATTAAATATCTATCTATCTATATATATATATATGTGTGTGTATGTATATATACATATATATAAAGCAGTCCAAATATACTGAATAAATAGATATAGATATGTAGGTAGATCAGGGGTACCAAAGAAGCTGAATAAATAAGATTAATTTTGCAATTTCACCACGCAGTTCTTCTTCTCTTGAAGTTATTTCTGCGGCTGTGTCTGGTCTGGTGTAATGATGTCTGCTATATGATGGCAGCAGCAGCATCCTCCTCATCTGTCTGTCTCCATGTATGGCCCATGCATCCTCATTAATGACCTATTTCATGGCACATTAATTTAAATGATTTTAGGGAATGCAACATTAGCACATCTCCCAGCTCATAACTCTTTCTCAGAGGGCAATATTTGGACATTTCATTTTCTGAAATTCGCTTCATTCCACACAGCTTCTGTCTATCTCAGATAAATGAAGCTATGCTTGATACTTATCTGCTCTGAGATTTTCATTTGTCTCTTCATCATCTTTCATGCCATAGAGTTACAAGTGTATGTGATCTTTTCTTTGTCTGTCTGCAAGTTACTGTTTGACTTCTCTCAAACAGCCTTTTTATGTAGCCACAAGAAGCAAAAGTAACATTTTTTATTTAAAATGATAGCTTTCCTACTTTAAATATAAACATATATAAACATTTTGTTTTTATCTCAAGACAGCTGTACTCATATATATTACATGTATATATGTATATATATTACATGTATATATATTTACATGAAATCACTCCCAGTCAGTACTTTGTGAATCATGTGAGAGAGTACAGTGACAGAGGTAAGCTTACTTTTTTTTCTGAATCTATTGAGATAAATCTCAGTGGAATTAAAATAAAATACTCCCCAGAGGGTTGTGTCTCTTTGTTACATACAGATATTTTTTTTATATATATTATTCAAAATATATGTAACAGGGCCACCTTAAAGGTCAGTCCACCTTAAGGATCCTGATTAGGTCTCAATTGGCACCAGGTGTGGCTCATTGAGGCTGGTCCATATATACACCATGCAAAATCCCAGGCTGCAAAGACACTGCTCCTTATTCCTGAGTTGTGTTAATGTGATTATTGATTATTTAAGCTGTTTTCTTTGATTTGTATCCACTGGGGTCCTGTGTGTGGCTGAAAGATTTAACTGATGATCTGTAGGCCAAATTTACACTTGATGGCCTACACTTCCTGGGTTTTAAGGACTGAAAAAGAGGCGAATGCCTGGTCCTGCTCTAAGTGAGAGCTGGCTTAACCCATTTTATAATTGTTAAGGTAAAAACCAATAAAACCCTGGATGGAAAACCTGGATCAACATCAGTTTTCCTGTACTGCATTCAGATGCCTTTCATGAGCATTTAAACCTCTAAAACCTGATCAACTTGGTTTGATTTCCTTTAAAAACATGGGGGGAAAGGTAATAAGCACACATAAGACATGGCCCACACATTACAAGAAATTAAGAAAAGCTGAGAAGAAAATTACCTAAAATATCAGTACAATAATTATACATCTAAGACTTAGGCAACAGAAAAAATATAGTAATATTTTAATTAATTAATTTTTAACTTTTCTTTTTTGCTTGTTTTCAGCAAATATTAGCTGAAATTGTATATCTGAAACTTAAAATACAAAAAAGGAGAATATATTATTTTCAGGATTTTTTCAGGCCATTTCCTTTTTTTTTTTCTTTTTTAAACTTTTTTTTGCTAATTTTCAGCAAATTTTAGCTGAGATTTTTTCATTAACCCTCCCAACAACAACTGCAACAAAACAACTGTTGCAGTCACCAACAACACTTGTTTTGTATGTCTTATTTTTAGGCTGTATATTTGATAGAAATCATTGCTTTTCACCCGTAAACGTTGTTTCTGCAATCCCCTCATGTTGACTTGGTTAAAGGTGACTGAAATGGTCCAAATCCCGGCCCTCTGGTCACATACATATGTTTGGTATGATCTTCAGTTAAATTCAGGGTCTACTTTCACCATGTCAGAAAATTGCAAAAACCATAAAACTAAACACACACAGTGGCTGATTGGGAGCTTTTGACCACATCACATGTTCAAACTTTGCATGATACTGTGCACCTCTAGGACTTTTATAGTATAAAAAACTAAATGTTTTGTGTTTATTTCACTTTACAGTAATTTGTCTCACTTTGTTTCATGTCCACACACCATGACCACAATTTAGAAGTTAGTCAATAAATTTATTGACATTTAAAGTGAAAACAATAATACAGTAATTAATAAATGATGCAATGTTATTTAGACCAGACGTTTGGCTGGTTCATGACATGTCCTTGTTAATGTGGAACAAGGAGGAGAAAGCTTTTCCGACCCTCCTAAAGAACCTCTTGACACGCCCTGCCTTCTTTCTGCTGGTCTTTACTGCAACATCTGAGCAACAACAAAGAAGCAGGATGTTAGTTTGATCCACACTATAAAAACAAGAAGACTTTGACAGCTTAAGATATGTGACATACCAGGTTGGATGAGTGCTGCTGCACCCTCCTCATCCTTCTGCATTGCAGAGACATTTTCTGGATGAGGAGAAAGTCTTTCCTCGTGAGGAGTCGTGTCATCAAATGCAAGATTGCAAAACTCATAAGGGTGGTCGCTCTTCTTCTGAGGGGAAGGCTGCTGAGTGACGACTGGCGCCGCCTCTTTTGTGTCTACCGTCAGGTTTTTAGTGTCCCTGTTTTGGCTGCTGACAGTGTGCTGCTCCACAGAGAAGAACGGATGTTCCAGCACTTTGAGGGGGGTTATTCGCCGGTTTTTGTCCACCAGCAGCATCTGTTTTAAGAGGTCCACGAAGTCTTGCAGCTCCTGCTTATAGGCCTTGTGTTTAAAAGGCATCAGCTGGAACAACAACAAATTTAGGTTAAACCCCGTCTGATTGGATTATTGATTGCAGTCAACAGAGACATACATTTTAATCAAAGATATCCTGGTGACAACATCAATGACTGACTGGTCGAAAGAGACCACCTACCTTCACTAAGGCTTCCAGAGAGCTGAAGTGATAACATCTGGTGTCTTTGAAATGATGCCCAGTCTGTCTGGCAAACTCCTCAGGAGACTGCAGAGAGACAGTATTCAGGTTACATCATTTATTCTGACAGACAGACAGACACACAGATACACACACACACACACACACACAAACACACACACACACACACAGACCAGCCCATTCACCAGATGACAATGTTGACATTGTACATTTCTGCAAACAATTAATATGCCACATTTGTAAGTTTCACACATATAATTTCAGCATTTCTTATGTGAAATTTATAAGGCGACTTGGTCATCAGAAGCTGGAGGGGATGGTGGGATAGTGTGTCACCTAGGTGAGATGCCAGCCAAGCTTTCGAACAGAGACCAACAAACAACAAAACCAGTTGTTTTTTACTGTAGCTACCCGTCGCTGTGTTTCTAATGGTTTTTTAAGTCACCAAATGTGGGTGTTACTTAGTGACACGTCATAGTTTTTCTAGCTGCGTTTTAATCCACCAAATGTGGTTGTTTTTTAATCATCCATTGATGTTTCCAGCAGTTTTTTAGTTATCAAATGTGTTTTACAGCAACCCCTTGATCTGATTTTTAGTCACCAAATGTGAACATTTTGATGCAACATGTCACAGTTTTTCTGGTAGCTTTCTTTCCACTCAACATGGGTGTTTGATAGCACCCCACTGCTGAGTTTTTTGCTGTTTTTTTTTTTTTTTGCCACCAAATGTTGGTGTTTTATAATGAACCACTGCTGGGTTTCTAGCAGCTTTTAGTCACCAAATGTGAGTGTTTAAATACGATGCATCAGTTTTTCTAGCAGCTTTTTAACCACCAAACGTGGGTGTTTTATAACGACCCCTTTATCGATTTCTCGTGAAGAGAGTGCAACAAAAATGTGTATTTATTGACACATTGCTGTGTTAACTGCTGGGATAATGCCACTAAACGTAATTGTTTTTGCATAGATATCTGGCTTGTCCAGTAGGGATTGTGCCCCAGGTATCTAAGCAAAAACTAAACATTTTCCTATCCATAACCAAGTCTTTTTTGTGCCTAAACCTAACCACACTGTAACCACAGCACTGTTGAAACAAAGTTTAGATGTATTCGCTATGTGACAACATATAAATGTACAATGCCAACACATTTACTGGTGAATGGGTTGGATAGACAAATAAATACCTTCAGTCTCCAGGTCTGCTGGTTAAAGGTGCCCTGAATGTGAAAGAAGCACGTGCTGTATTGTCCACAGTTCATCAGATAATCTGGTGGCTGTCCCAGAGCGTCCACAATGAATTTCATCTGGTCGTATACGTGGTTCCCGGGAAAAAGCGGGTAGCCCAGAGCCAGTTCTGCAGCTACCAGGCCGAGAGACCACATGTCGATTAACTCTGTGAAGAGCTGACCCAGAATGACTTCTGGAGCCCTGAGCACAGAAAAGAAATATACTCAGCGTCATGTAAAGATAGACCCCTATTATTTTTTTTTAATTACAGGCACAAACGTCTTCTGTTGGCCACAAAACTGGAGACACAAAGCCACCCCAGCTAGCAGGGAAGAAAACATTTTATTTTAATGTTCAAAGAATGTTTTAGGGATTTTTATCATTTCTAATAATGTGCCTACAAGGTTAAATGCAGACTAAGACGCAATGTTTTAAGTGCAACATTCTGAGGATGTTTTGGTGATGCTGAGAGGTGACAGATTATAAAATGTTCTTTTATAAAACTTTCCAACAATGTTACATGAGAACAAAGGAAGAACATTTTCAAAGCAACATTCAGAACATATTCTGTTATGAGATTATGAAAATGTAATGTTATTTTTTATGTTAAAAAAAACATTTTTAACATTTTTTTATATTTATAGAGAATATTACTTTAACTTAAAGAGGAACATTTTGGGAACTAAAAGAAAACTTGTTGCTGAAAATATTACTAAAACATTGCATTGGTTGCATTGTATCATTTTCAGAATCTTTTTAGAACCAAAAATTGCTAGCTGGGACAGCATCACAGCACAGTTTTCTTGTCTCCACTCTCTGTACTTACCTGTACCACAGACTCTGCACACATGATGCTGAATCAGCATCAGCCGTGTAGCGGGCCAGACCAAAGTCAATGAGCTTGACCTGCAGCGGCTGCTGCCTGCGGTCCACGACCATCACGTTCTCAGGCTTTAAATCAGCGTGCATGATGCCCAGGGTCTCAAGGTGGAACAGTGCTGTGGTCAGCTAAACAAACACAAATATTGAGATTCATTAGGTCACAACAGTGTACATCATTAAGTCCTGATTATCCATTGAATTGAAAAATGATCCTTCTGAGAACAGCAGAGAGGACAGCTGCACATACCTGATGAACCACTGGGCGGATCTCACTGATGGACAGAGAGCGGTGAGGTCTCTGCTTTGTGTAGTCATGAAGACTTTGGTCCAGGAGCTCAAACTCCAGACAAATGAACCCTCCATGGAGGAAGACGCCGTTCCACTTCACCAGGTTACATTTGTCTGAATCCAGAGTACGCAGCTGTTTGAGAATTTTTATCTGTGGAAGATAAAAACATTTCAATTTTTAGTGTTTGCTGTCACCTTACAGATGAACTACATGGCAATGATTTAAGATAGAAGGTACAGAAAATATTTTAACATGTGACTTCAGTTTTGATAAATAAAGCTTTTACTCTACCTCTTCCAGTGCTCGTTCGGTAAAGACAGGGTTGTCTTTGGTAATTTTGACAGCCACCTTTGTGTTGGTCACGAGGTCCAAACACTTGGCGACTTTTCCAAAGGTGCCCTCACCGAGAAAAGCCTGCACCTCAAAGCAAGAGGCCAGCAGGGCTCCCTCGTGTATCGGGAAATCTGTTGAGAGCAGAGAGGAGACAGACGCAATGTGAAGTTTAAAGTTTTTACATCAACACAACATCTAACAGCACATCTGTACCACACACATTTAGGCGTTGCAGCCTTGCTGTTCCTTGTTTCTAATGCAATATTGCATTCTTCACTTGTTGCTTTTGTGCCTGAATGCATCCCTGCACTGTACACATAACATTATTTAAAACACCCTCTACATGAGTTACATAAAATCATTGGAGATGGAAACTTCTGTCTGAACTGGCAGAGAAATAAAAAAAAGAAGAAAAACTCAACTGTTCAACACACTGTAAAAATAAAAAAAAAAAAGTTTCATCTTAAAAAAAAGTTAGTGTCCAGGCTTCCTTAATTTGAGTTTGAGAAAAAAAATTGAATCATTCCAAAATTACCTCAACTTCTCTTCGCGAATTTGGTCAATTTAAATTCTAGGGCAGCACAAACACTAACTTTTTTAACTTACACAAATAGTTTATTTTTCAAAATTATTATTATTTCAGTTGATTTTTTTCAATTCAGATTTTCAAAGCACAATTACATTTTACTGGTGCATCTGTATGCCTACACTTGTTGTCCTCAAAACAAAGTACTTATCTTGTACCACAAGGAACAAAATGTCAAGCTAGCATGAGTCCTACCAACAATTCATACAAAAAAACACTGATATTATCTCATTGTCTCAGACATGCAGACTAATTTATCTGATAAACACAAAAAATTTAAAGATGTATTCAATAAGACTCAATTTTGGAACCAAAAAGTATATTTCCAACTACTTTCTGATAATTGAGTGGAGATCTTACTCTGCTGATACTGATAAAAAACATACACAACTTGTGAAAAAAATAGTTATTTAAAAAACAAGTAGTCTGTTTCACTAAATAAAATATATATTATCAATGGCTTAAAGGCCTAGTCCTTATTCTATGTCCAGAAAAAATGAAGATACATTCACATGCATAACATTCACATGTTTTCTGTGTTTCTCAGTAGTTTACAGTTTAATATATCTGATTTTTCTTCACAAGTGAGCTTACCTGGCATGTAACTTGATGCCATGGATGGTTTTGAAGTAAACTCAATGCAAATGTAGAATCAGGAACGAAAACCAACAGAAATTGTCTGTGTAGTCTCAGTAGATGTGCACTTTCAGCTGAAGTCAGTTGAAGGAATGATCAGTTCTGTCAGAACTGTCTATGATTCCAGAGCATCACTGTGTTCTATGTTATGACATCACATCCTGGTTTGAATAGAGCTCCTCAGGCCCTGAGCAGACAGCAGGCACTGCTGTTTTTTATCGGTTATTTACATGGATAATATCATAATATGTAATACAATGTCTAAAACATTTACAGTTACGATGATTACGATATGATTTCCTTACATCATTTATCAACCCAGCAGCATATTTAGATGGACTGAGAAGTAAAACAAGTGAAAAACAATGGCTGAAAGTATGAATGAATCTTTATTTCAAACATGTTAAAACAAAACAAAACACACAAATAAAAGCAAACAAGCCTTGTGGCCAAGTGCAGTGAACAAAAAAATAAATACAATAAAAAAATCAAAAAATAAAAGAAGGCCTGTACAAAACCTACACGTCAGTCTCAATAACAAATACTCAAGCCACTTAAACTTAAATATCACATGTTTGAAAAGGAGTAGGAAGAAGTACACACTTATTTATTCATACCCAGGTACTGTATTTAAGTAGAATTCTATTTTTTCTATTTAATGCCATATATGATATATATGTATATATATTATACTTCTACTTCACTACATTTCAAGTGGGAATATTATACATTTTACTCCAGTACATTTTTCTGATAACTTTACTTCACCATAACCACCTACAACTGTAAAATGCTGCTCAAACATGGATGTATATGAATGATTCAGTGATTTTTCTAGTATAACAGTCACATGGGCCATTTTTTCTGCATCAGGTACTTTCATTTTTGATACTGACGTAAATGTACATATGGTAACACTTTCAAAACAGTACTTTTACCTGTAATTGGGTATATACAGTGCTATATTAACACCTTTAGATTTGTCAACTTCCTCCACCAGGGGTGTTTCAAGAATTTGGGGACACTGGGGGCTTAGCCTGGACCATGTAGGGGGGTCTGAGGGGATTTGCCCATAGGAAATTTTGATGAACAAGCTCTATTTTGATTTTATTTT
Source organism: Plectropomus leopardus (assembly GCF_026936395.1). NCBI lineage: Eukaryota > Metazoa > Chordata > Actinopteri > Perciformes > Serranidae > Plectropomus > Plectropomus leopardus. Next base: position 5,526,915 of record NC_142186.1, read on the forward strand.
TATGCACTCTGGCATTTTATTTACCCTAATAAACATTTTCCCCCCATATCCATCATGAATTGTGATGTTAAATAATAATAATAATGATAATGACTAAATATAACAGAATATCAGTACTATTGAGACTACTTTGCAACTGCTTTCATTAAAATTTAGAGAGTTTTGAGGAACTTGTATTTGAGTGTTTCCATTTATAATACTTTATATTTATATCTTATATAATTGTTTTACTACTGTATTTGTCTGCTTTGAAACCTCAGATTATTAAGATTATTAATATTAAACTACCCAAAAATATATGAAGATATAAAATGAGATCCACCTTTACCAGCTGCAACATTGAAGTGATAATCAGTGCAGTCTCTCCCTTACACTCATGCACATGGTAACAAAAAATACACTGCTTGAACAACACAGACCCAAAACCTGTGTTTTTGATACATGATGTCATCATTATTTTGAAGGCTTTAAATACAAAACACAATATGTGTAAATGCATATAGTCATTAAAGTTTGTTCCTTTCATACTTTGCAGTTCTGTAGTCATTAATGACCTTGTCCATTTTCACCTTTTTTCAAACACGTATTTCACCACATTACATCAGACTTCAGAAAAGTGGTAATTTCATCTAAATGCTGGTGTTTCCTCACCTCTTTCTCAGTGAAGTGTTGGATTTCTTTGCAGTGAGTAAACCTACAGTGTTCAAGAGCCTCTCTTGGATACTTCTGCTTCTTTTCCTGCTTTTGATGTGTTGCTTCACTTTGCATCATTGCCCTTGATAAAATCTTGAATCCCAGCGTATCGCCTTTTTCTCTGTGAACTGTTGTGACTGAAATTTTTTTCTCTTCACACAAAACTTGTTTTTTATACGCTCAGATTTCTCCCTAAATTCTACACATTCCCTTTCATCATCGGTCTTAAATAAAAGACATAAAGACAGACATTCATTGTGGTTACTAATGCATGGGTTAAGATTTTGCGTAGAGGCAGGGGCCATGTTCCGCTTAATATATAGAGCATGTGCACCAATAAAAACAAAGCAGATGACTTTGTATGACTGCAATGATCTATGGATTGATTGATCTAACAGAACCAGTTTGTGGCAACTGTTTTGATCATCAAACTGCATTGACATTGCATTGGAATTGGTATTTGTGGGCAGATAAATTGACAGTGAAAATAATTGTTAGTTTCAGCCCTAACCTAATATTTTGACAAAGCACTGGAACACAATTCATTAATGCAACAATGCCTCCAGATAGCATGGTGGCTGTATGAAGCCTTAAAAGCAATGTCCCTCACTAGTCCTACAGTCCTTTCAGCCTCTACAAAACGTAGCCAATTGTTTATTTCAGCAGAAATGGTTGTGCGTTGAACAACCTGTTGTGCAGGTGAACGCCCAAGTTTATTCATTTTAATTCAAAGGGGCTTCATTGGCGTAGGACAAGTTATATCTACATTGCCAAAGCATGTGTGGAGTAAAAAAAAAAAAAAAAAAATCTATGTACAATTACTAAAGATCTACCACAACTTGGTTTATTTTAACATCAGTGCTGATTTACCTTCCAAACAGGAAGAAACACAACTTTAAGACTGCTGCGCACCATCGCACACCGTTTTGAGGAATAATGCTGTTCAACCTGAGATTGAACATCCTGTTTCCCTTGTGGTTTTCCTGTGTCCTTCGCTCTTCCTGTCTTTGTCTGCTTCCCCCGTTTTTCTGTCACACCTGTCCTGCATCAGCCTCGTTAGTCTTCCCTGCTCCTCAGTTTTTTTCTCAGCCAATCAGCTCCCAGCTCTGTTTTTCTGCCTCATCATCTCACCTGAGTCTCTCTGCCTTTGTTCTCCAGCTGCACTTCATCTTCTCATCAGTTTGTATTTAAGTCCTGGTTTTTAGTTCAGTCCTTCTTGGATCCTTGATCTGGTTGTGTGATGTTCTGTTTGCTGTTCTGATCTGGTGTGAAGAGTGAACTGTTTGAGTTTAAGTTGTCTTCTCTGCTGCTTCTCTCTGCTTTCTTGTTAACTCCTGTCAGCGCCATGATCACATGATCGCAGCCTTCCAAAATAAATGGAATATGCACAAATTACGGGCTCATGATCATGTGAGATATATACCAATTGGTTGCATTGCTCTTCATAGGAAAGTGCAGAAACAGTTTATGAAAACAGCCTGCATAGTTGAAGCTGGAAGTACGTACATGTAAATTCAATCAGAAATTAATGGAAAACAAAATTTACCAAAATGCAGGAAATAAACCAGCCTCCCCATTTAATATGTTTTCTCTCTGCTGTGTGTTTTCCCTCTCCCTCTCTGTCTGCAGGTTAACTGTGCTGAAGCAGTTCTCCTGTCCTCTGCAGGGCGACCTCCATTTTTTACTGAGAGTAATGTTTCTTTTCATCGTCTGTCAGCTGCGTTTCTGTCAGCTGTCTCCCCCAACTCACACACACACACACACACACACACACACACACACACACACACACACAATCTCACACTCAGTAAATATATGACAGGCCAGTCTATCGGCTCACGATGGCTCTTTGCTTGGCTGGAGAAGAACATGGTGGCACTTCTGACAAATTGACAGGATTTTGGTTTGGTGCCATTACTCTGTCTCCTTTTTATTTGGCTCCCTCCACTCTAACTTTTCTTCACACACACACACACACCTCTCACCAGGCACTACAACAAACAGTGACAGCTGTGGTAGCAGGACACAGCAGTGAAGATGGACTCAAACCCCTTTACACTCCATCAGCCCCTGCCCTACTCAATCACACACAAAGAGTGACTGCCGACCCCTACGCGCACACACACACACACACACATACACACACACAGAAAATACACAGAATTCAATAATAGGGCTTTTTTTTGGCCAAGTAATTCCTCTTTGGGGGATGCAGTAATTGGATGCAAAACATGAATAACCTTTATTGATGAGGCCCATGTGAAGCATCATCAAAGATCAGAGTGTGTGTATTTTAGCTCTAGTGCGGGGTCAGGACTCATGTTGTCATGCAATAAAATTTAAACCTATCAGGAAACAAGTAAAGCTGCTTTATTTATTGCTCTGGTTAAGTAATGTATTTTGACATTTTATGATTTTACGATCAGTAGTTTTACCTACAACACCACCCTTGATGATAAAATTAGCACATATAATGGCAAAACTGGCAATGTAAGGTTTTCAACAGCGAGCCTCATAATGGGATCCATGAGGGTGGATCATGAGAGGATTATGGGATGTAATTAAAGGGGTTATTTAATGTTTGCTGTCATTTGTGGAGGGGGGGGTCTTCATAAAACGACAGCGACAGTCGCGGCCGACGTGCACATGTGTGAGCAGCAGGCATGTGCACGGGCTTTACATGTGTTCATTTTTAATGTATGCACCACACACAGACACACACAGCTGTACACACACACACACACACACACACACACACACGTGTAAACAGGGCATCACAGTGAGGGAACTAATAAACGTAATATGTAAGCATTTAAGCCACATGTCATGATTTTTATTGGACAATTTTGAATAATTATCTAGGCTTATAAAGCTTAGGATATTTATTAAAACCAGCAGCATCATCTTGCTTTAATACAGAGTCTATTGTCTTTTCTGTTTTTTTTTTTTCCAAATTAGACAGAGCTGTCATTCAATTCAAGTATGTAGGAAAGACTTACACTGCCTTGGATGGGGAAATACCACTCACTTATGAAAGACTGAGGGCATTAAGTATTTTTCTTATTGTAAACAAACACCTTTAAAAACTAAAAACCACAATGTCTTAGTCCATCTCTTTCTGATTGTCACAGTCTATTGGTCTTTTAAAGGCACAAGTCTTTAAAAAAGGGTCACAAACATGGAGTTCATTTTTAAATAAATGCTCAGCCATATCCTAAAGCCGCCCAGCACTGTCAATTTCAGTAAACGCTTCTAAAACTGAAGGAAATAGTGCAATTGTTGAGGACTATTTTCAGCTGGAGATTAATACACACTTAGTGCTTTAATGCTTTACTCCTGGAACACACTGCCTTCATGAATAGCGTTTCTGGCAACCTCGCCGAACTGGTGGGTCTTGCAGACTTGCAGTCTTGACACTGATAGCGTTGTTGTGATGCTGCATGGCTGCCTGTTGCTGTGAGTACTATATTTCCACAAATATAAGCACATAGTCCTCTCATTTTTTGAGTTCCTGCATTGTCAACAACACCGTCCTGCAGCCGCAGCTGAAATGTGCCTGACCAGCGCTGCTCAACATGGATACCGAAAAAAAAAGAAAAAAAAAAAGCCCAACAGGTTCTGCAATGCGTGTTGAGACGCAATGAATAGAGACATCCAAAGAGAATGCAACTGATGAGCTTTCACTATAGAACTGTAAAGCTCATTAATTTAAAAAAGATTGAATTTTTGCATTTTGATAAACAATTTCTAGGAAAATAGCTGAAAGGCGACGTAACAGCAATGGAGCATTAGAATATAGAAACCTTAAATTATGTCTTCATAGCTACGTTTACATACTCTTGACTATGGGTATAAGTGATTGTTGGGTTTGCCTTCATGTCAAGTACAAAAAAATCATTTCTGACATTACGAGCAGACTGAACCAAGCAAGAAAACTATCTAAAGCTGGTTATTTTAAAAACAAGTCTGTTCTTCAACTCTATCATCATCCTCCACTGGTGTCACATCCGATGAGCGAGGTCACATCTCAGTCACCCAAAATGAACATCAGGAGGATCCTCAGAGAGAAACATGTGGGTGGAAGGTGAGATGAGAGGAGGAGGTAGACAGAGGGATTTCTGTGTCAGTTGTTTTCTCATTGCTCAATCAGCCAGTCACTCTGCCTGTCAGGACACATGTGCATCTACATGACAGCATGTGTGAGAGTTTCTCCTGATGGTTTCTCTGCACTCAAACTGAATCTGCTCTCCAACTCCAATGTCTGTTTGATTCTGTGAACTTGACTGTCTCAGGAAAGACACTTTTTAACTGAATAAATCAAAAAGTGTTTATCATCCCGGAGGAGCAGAGTGTGCTCCTCTATGTGTGTGTGCACACGCACGTGTGTGACTGTAAGTGTTTGAGTCGGTTACAAGTGGAAGAATGCAATTAACTTGCCGGGGCATCTCTGGAGAGATGGCAGCACTTTGCGATTCTTTACCAACATAAATTAAAAGGATCCAGCCCGAGGCAAAGTTAGTCACTGACAGCCTCTTAGGCCTGACAACCTCCACAGCCTTCCCATCATGCCACAGGAGGGCCGAGTGGACCGGAGTTCTGCCAATCATTAATATGCTCTCTGCGTCTTGATGTGTGAGCATTTGCATACCTTCTGCTTTTAAGATCTAAGATTGTGGCACTTTTAAATAATTCCAACACCCATTTAATAATAGCTCACAATCAATAACATCAACTGTCACTTTAAAATGACATATAGGCCTAATGTTGGCACCACGGCTCAAGCTTACTGAAACTCCTGCATGTGACTCTGAGATGATGTGGTGCAATTGTTCTCCATGTGTAATCCAGTGGCAATTAATGAGGTAAAACTTCCTTGGCAGTGAGTTTAATCTCATTAACTACAGTACACAGTGTTTTTAAGCTTTGCTATTTGTCTGTGCATTCAGCCTGGTCTAGACAATATGCCGTCGATTTCTCAAGTAGGAGCACGACAAGCTGTTTATGAGATCTTGGGGGACATGTGATGCCACAATATGACAGGGCTTATAGATAAGCCTGCCTCCATAGCACCAAGTCAAACAACAGAGAGTTGGTCCACAGCCTGCAGGCGTTCACTGGCGTTATTGACACAGAGCCTCCACACTGCACACAGCCATATTTAGTGGATGTTTTCACGGAAATATGGCTGAGATGGGTTGTATTTTCTCAGAGTGTGGGTAGAAATATTGTTTTTTTGACTTGGTGTGTTTTCATTTGATTTTAAAGCAAGTGAATTATGTGAAATTATGTCCATAAGTTGGTGGCTGCAAAGAATTTGCATGTATACATTCAATGACTGTATGCATCAGCTGGAGTTGTAATGATTAGCTGATTTTTTTTTCAAGCAAAAAAGGCAAACACTCTTTAGTTTCAGCTTTTAAATTGAATTTCCTTCTTTTTTTCTATTTTATATGATAGAAAATTGATTCTTATTGGGTAACTAACTCTTGGTCAGACAAAAAAACTACATTTTAAGACATCACCATGGGCTCTGGGAAACTGTGATGGCCATTTTTCACAACTATTCACTACATTTTATAGTATTTCTTAGACCAAATGATATACACATAAATCATAAAACTAATCTTCTGATTAAAAGATATTGTAAATAACTGTTCAGCCTTACAATCAATACATTTGTAGTGCATGTCACATTAAAAAGATTCTCAGAAATGTTAACAATAAGAAAAAGGCAGCTTTTCTTTCTGTGATTCTATTCTTAACTGAAAACAAGAAGAAGAGGAAAAAAGACAGCAGCCGTAAATGTCTGGAAAATGTAGTGAAAAATACAGTCTGCATGTTCCGCAGCAAAGTTTCGTAATCCCAGCAGCCTGCAGACTACAGTTTTGAGCATTTTTTACACAGCCTCTCTAAGATAGGTATTTCCCACCATTATGCCGCCTTGCTGTTCTGTAAGAAAGGTGCAATCCTGAAGTGGGAGGACACAGTTATATCACATTTAATGCATCATTAGAGGTAGTAACAGCACTGACACAATGTTAACAGGATGGGACCATGGGCAGGACAGGTGTGATGTTTTGACAGTGTATTATGTGTGCGACCCCCTGTAGTAGATTTAAAAGCAGCTAGCCAGAGTTTGCAGCTAAAAAAAAAAAAAAAAAAAAACGCCAAAAAATGTCCGCAAACTGAAAAGCAAAAATAAGGTGTGGGAGCCTCTTATCCTCCAAATAGAGTATGAGATAAGTTGCCATTTAACAGAGATTTAACAGGTTTTATGTCATACAAGAGGCTGACAGTGTTGTGTAACCTGTCACAGCCGTCACATATTTTTGAATTCTGCGATGCTTGCATGCTATCTAAAATCATCTTTGTTTGGTTCTGTGTAAAATGCAAAGGCAGCATGAAAAAAGGACTTTGTAGTGGCCCTGTGGCTCAGTCTCTGTACAAAGGGGCCTAAGTCACAACATATAAACAGAACCTCCAGTGTTATTAAGACTAGCTTGTTAGAAAATTTGACCATGGAACTATTCAACTTACCATACTACATACACAAAGAAAGGACATTTCTAACATGCCAAAACTCCATGTTATTGATTGTTCAGACATTTTTAATCAGCCATCATGACCTCCATAAAAATGATTTTAAAACAACAATTTGGCAAATATTTGGTCCAATGCTAACATTTTTCAGGTCTCTACTAACCTGCTGATTAACTGCACACATAAATAGTACTTTTTTATGTTACAGTCTTAAAAGCCCTCTGGTTTTGTAGGATGTCACAGATCAAATTCTGATCTTACAAATTAGTCATGTTTGTGCTGCTCAGAAAAAAATGCACAGCTGTAACTGGACTCGTCTGACACCCCAGCACGTTTTCTGAAATCATAGTCCTCATCTAAAACATGTCCACATCACAGAGACATTACTACGGACAATCTACACACCCAATTGTTCACGTTTTTTTTTCATAGAAAAATTCTGTAATCGGTAGAAAGTTTAATCAAAATTATTCACAACATTAGTAATCAGGAAACTGTGTCTTCAAAGAGCTTTTGTTGCAATCATTTTTCAGCACTGTGAGCACCACAAATTAGTTTCATTCACAGCCATTCTACTGAGGTGGAGAAAGCTCAGAAAATCTGATCAGTTTAAAGCAAGATTATCTACTTACCCACTGCATTTTTTGTGTGTGTTTTTTATTTGGGTGGACTGACCCTTTGACACAGTAAAATCTGAAAAGTTGATTTCACTATTTGTTTTCTTAAATTAGAGAACTAGGAATCCAATGACCTTGAAAATATAACTATCAATCTTAATTTGTGTTTACTTTGTATCTAACTGTTAAGTTTACTTAAAATTTAGTTATATCTAAATAATTTTGTGAAGCTGTTATAACATAAATGACAAGTTTGATTAAATCAGTCTTTTTTTAAAGTTTTTTTTTCAGTTAATCAAGTTTACTGTGCTATATATCTGGATTCTGCCTGTTGAAATCTAGTCAATCATATTTGGGTTTTTTTTTAAATGTGTTTTAAAAAAACAGAACTTGCAATTCTCCTAACTTAATCGTCAGCAAAAATGTGATGATCGAGTTAAGTTGCTAACACTGAACAAGGTAATTCCACTTGTCATTTTTAAGTTATAACACCTTCACAAAATTAAGTAAATACAGCCAAATTTTAAGTGAACTTAACAATTAGATATAAAGTAAACATAAATTAAGACTAACTGGTTATATTTACTTTACTTTTTCAAACTAAGGTTATTTATAACTAAGATATAATTGTCAGATTTTACAGTGTATTCTAATTAAAATCCAAATGACATTATGTTGCAATGTTTTAGCTGGACTGTACAAAGCACAACAGCAAACATGTCAACACAATCTTTATTACTGTCCATTGCTCCAGCTTACATAATGAAATGTTTAAATCTGTGTTGTAAAACTCAGTGAATCTGCTGCCAAAAGCACTTCTCACATTATTATCCAGCAGTGGATTTTTTTGGGATGAAAAGGAATACCTCCGGTAACAAAAGCTAATCCAGATCAGACAGTGTCGGTGTGTAAATGATGCATTTGTTCCAAAAAACGGAGAGGGTATCAAAATTACCTAATCATCAAGGAATAAAATTTGGCAGCAGTACACACAGTGAGCATGGATGAGACTAATTTACTAAACATACCCTCCAGTCTCATAATTATATGTAATTTTACCGGCATAATTAACTAATTTAATTACTACTCCTCAAGAGCATCAATTATTGATATTACAGAGCATTCAGATGGCAGGCAGAGCTCTCGACGTGGCGCGCATTCAGAGGGTGGTAAACACATGCTGGCTCTCCAAGAGTCTTGGCCAGCTTCCTGCTAGCGCTCGGCGAATGGCTGAGAGAGGTAGAGACAGACAGAGGGAGGGAGAGAGACAGAGGAGGAGAAGAAATGTGTGTATGTGTGTGGAGGAAAGAGACGTTCCTTCACATGGTTAATTAGAGCATTGCGTCGGCCCCATGAGGAATTTCAGAGGTGGACAAATGAAGCTTTTTGCCCTCAGACGGCTGGATGTCAGCCCAGATGTCTTATCATTCAGGCTTCTGTGTGTGCAAAGAAAAAAAAGTTCTCAGTCTACAGTTTAATACACATTTCATTTAGGTACAAAACATCATAGAGCATATATGTTTCTGTCAAATGGTGCAGAGAAATCCCTTTTTGGAAACCTTCCCAGCTCCTGATATATAGTAGATTTAGTTGTTCATTATTTATTCTCAATGGAACAACAACAGAACATATCAAATTGGGTGCTTCTATGTTTGAACCATATCCAATAGGCACTGTGTCCATTTTTCATTTGGATAATCCAGCCTGCTTGCCTCTTCATGTAAAGTGAATGCAGGTGTCCAAACAACACTGTGATTACAAGCACATTTTAATATTTCATATTCTTGGCAGTTTACTTTTTTAAAAATGGATAAACCAAACATATACAAAACATCGGGTAAAAGGTGTACAGCACTGGTAAAAATAAATAAATAAAAATAAAATAAATAGTTAAATAATTTTAAAAAGGAAAGAAACCGAGCAAAAACTTTATATGACAAGAAAAATAAACAGATGTACAGACATACAAAACACACAGTACATTCAGTCAGAGGATTTGAGGTAGAAAGTGGAATTGTTTTCTAAAAGTTTGACACTTTTATTAATTAAGCTGACTGACTTAAGAAGAGTTTTCAGTTCCAGGAGGGAAATTATAAAATTAGGAGTTTTCCTGGCAGTTTACATGTGTATTATCCATGATCAAATGGTGTCATCACTGTTCACAAACGATTAAAGAAGTAGTTTGCAAAAACACTCAGAATCTACTGCAGAACAAGAGCTGATGAATCCTCTCTTCAAACCACAGTGTGAATATTTGGTTTCAGAACTTTTAGATTCTACTACAAGAGCTGTTTTGAATAATTTAAAGAAGACTTTACTGTGCTATTATTATTATAACTTTCATTTCAAATACAGCATTGATCGAGTAGCTCAGTAATTACAAGTTGTAAAGTACTTTAACAGGAACGTTTGTCTTTTCTCCACAGCTGTAAGTGTTGTGGGAAAACATATGTAATGTATTAAGCAGCTAATAGTTAACCCGCACGTGTGGATTTGTTAAAATATTTGAAATGTTCCATCACCTTTCACTGCAGCACTACTTAGTTTCACCATGCTGGACCTCTCTGTTTTTCTATGTGTGGCCTTGCATTACCACCCACTTTTGATCCATTAGTGCCCTTCAAGACCTGCAGTGCACAGCATTCAGCAGCAACGCTTTAAAATGCTGCACAACTAATGAAAAAATACTGAGGATAAAATACTTGAGCCTTTGAGCTGAAGGTTGGAGCACAGAAAAACAGGAATACGAGTATGTTTACAGTGCATGTAAAACTGAGAATACAATGCAACTGGACAAGTGAAACAAACTGTATATCTTTTACTGCATAATAATAAATACAGTCCACTTGCACATTGTTTGGTTTCAATAACTGCTTAAAAAACAAGGTTGGTTGGTCCTCTATTCTTCTTTCTGTCAACAAATCCCAAGAAAAGACCAAAACCAGCAACATGTTAGCCTGTTTTTTAATATTTCTGACTGCGGCTCTCAGTCACAACCTCATTTATTCCCACTGATTACAATTTAATAATAATCATCATTACTTGTACAACATTTTTCAATACAGAGTTACAAAGTGCTTCATGTGTATTTTACAATAGAGATTTAAAAAGTTCAGTTTTTCAGTTTTTCAACATTTTCCTTCAAATAAAAGAGAATGAAAATAAATTTAATATCCAACAACAAAATAGCAAAAAAAAGTGTGAAATCCACAAAAGAACATATACCCCCCACAAATACACAAGTACATAGCGAGAATTCACCACAGCAGGACTATGTATATGGGTCAAAATGAACCACAGTGATGTACTGAATTGACACCTCACCCTGTTTGACAGTGTGTCTCACTGATGTGTTTTTAATAGTTTTGATAGGGCTATATAATGCTATCAGAGCAAATGTTATATGATCTTGTGAGCTTTGAATGGAAAAAAAGTTATTTGGAAATAAGCAAAGTTTGTATGTGTTTTAAAATAATGATTAATAGATTAAAGAAAAGTGCTTACGATTTGCAACCCTCGTTTTTGAACGACGCTGGAGCTCGATGGCAAAGAGAAAGGAGATATATCAGGTTCTGGGCACACACTCAATACCTTATAGTGACAACAATAACAGTAACAATTCATTGTTGATTTGTTTCATAATGGCACTGCAAAAATGTAAATAGTACTTTAGTGGAGTCGTCTTGTGATCCCTTGGATTATTCTTGCAACCTTGGGGGGGCTGACCTCCAGATAGAAAACCACTGGGTTAACATAATGTGAATGAAGAGGCCATTCAGTATATACAAATGTTAGTGCACAGACAGTCTGATCCAACCATGTCAGAGTGGCTCAGGCTGGTCCCATGTGAACTGGCTGGCCTGTACTTGAAGTGGTGAGGCGAGGCGCACTGAGCACTGGGGTGAAAATGAAGTGTCTGACATCACGATAGGTGTGTGTGCATCGCCGTGTTTGTGTGTTGGCAAAAAAAAGAAGCGACACAAGCAGAGGGGAAAGCGTTTGTGTGAGAAGGACATGCACTCGTATGTGTCATTTTGCACTGTGCATGTCGGTTCACATGCGCATGTGAGCCATCATGTTTTGTATGCACGACGATATACTGCATACAGTCATTTGCGTGTGTGCTGACATATGTGTTTGTGCACTCACATATGACTACAAGTGTGTGTGTGTGTGTGTGTGTGTGTGTGTGAGTGTGAGTGCCCTGAACATCTCCTCTGTGCTCCTCTCTAATTATATTCATAACAGCAATCTGAATGTGCAGGGCCCATGATGAATGTGCCACCCAAGTGTGACTTGCTCCTAATAGGATTCTGGGATACGCCAGCAGTCGACAACAGGGGCCCTGAGTGGCAGACAACGCCCCACGCCTCTGTGTGTCACACACACACACACACATACACCCACACACACACATGCAGACATACATGGACTTGTACTGCATACAGCATAATCTCATACACACAGTATGAAAAGTTCATGATTGTGTCAATGAGCTTTCTTTTCTTCTCACTCTTTCTCACTCACTTTCTCCTTATTATCCTTCACTCCCTATGAATTTGTAGTGAATCTCACCTTCAGTGTGAGTGCCAGGGGCGGGTGGGTCAACAGGGCGGGTTTACAGGGCTTGACTTCTCTAAGCAAAACCCTGAATCTTAACTGTTTATCCTGTGTGGCAATTTTTGCATTATCTGCAACCCAGGTCAGAGCTTTGTGGGAGCCAGTGTGTTTTAAACAAATGATTGGGTCAGAGGATTTTTTTTTACATTATCTTGTGAATTGATTTCTTCTTTAAAGCACATCACCTGAAGTATTTTTACTGAAAGGGAAATGAAATGGGAATTTAGTCAAATTACAGAATAGGATATATAGTTTTATTTTATAGGAAATGTAGCTTTGTTTTACTTAGGCTACATCCACATTACTCCATTTTAAATCTAAGACAGCGTCTTAAAACAAAAACGAGCCAAGCCGTCCAAGCCCGTTCTCACTCAGAACTCATCAAAAAGCGAAGTTCTCTCAGTGCTTTTCTTTAGGGTATGCTTCATGTTCCCAGTTGCAGCCCTGCTATAAATACCAGCTTTGTGTTGAGACGGTGTCACTGAGGTGTTGACTCAATACTGTGCTCACTTTTGAGGCAACTTGTGACTCATGTTACTTTTTGCAAATGCTTTTTGACTATCTGAAATGTTTCTCTGTTATCCAATATGCTCCTCTTGTCAAACTTGTTGCATGTACATTGCTTGGGACTGATTCCAGCTAGTGTAATTTCAACACATGTCATGTTCATACACTAAGTATGGATTTTATGGCCTTTACTGATCTTTCTCCTGTCACTTAAAATCACCTCTTCTTACCTCAATATTCACCTATGGGACAAAGAAGTGAGCTAAATGCTTAAACAGATGCTCCACTGATTCTGTAAATAAGGGTCAGTGTGCTTGTCATGTGGTATATTTTTCATTTTTATTTTTATCATTATACAGTTCTGTAGCTCTGAAGGAACTTAGTGAGGTTTTTTGTGAAACATACACACATACAATGCAAAGACTCAAAACTCACCTGGACTACACTTATGTGCTACTGTAATGGACGTTTCGTGACTACCCTGCACCAACAGTTTTTATTACAGGACCATCAGGCCATAGGGCCAATAGGTATTATTTATACTGTTGAGATATTTATCATTCAGTTTATCATCCAGAAGTTCTAACCTCCCCCCCCCTTTTCTTGCACCGCATGAGTGACATAAGTGCATGGTGATTGCTCCAGACATCATGGTCAATCACAGTCAATGCAGCAATGGCAACCACCATTTTTAAAAACCAGTTAGCCATATAAACAACAAACAAAAACAAAACTCTCATGACATAAAAAATCCAGGTTTTACTCAACATAAATGTGATTATCAAAGTTAAAGTGTTGTGCCATATTGTGCCACATACATGAAACAAATGAACGAACTAGACCTGCCTTGAACGGAGTCATTTCAGTTTGGGTTTGTAGACTACAGAACTGAAATAAAAAGATTGTATAATAAACTAGAGTCATGAAGTGAAAGATATGGAATTTCAAGCTTGTTCTCATCCCAATGTTGACAAATATGGCCAGAAGCCATATTTTGCATCTGCATGAAATGCTGCTGGATGGCATCAGGTGAGAACATGGATGGACAGAACTGGTTGCAGTGTAATTATACACTGGCTTCAACCAAATGGCACCTGTTGATCCACTTGATACACAGCAGGACAGTGTCAGGCTGAAACACTGCCGGTAACAAGGTAATATAAGGAGCGTGGGAGTGTCGATAGGGTGGGTGGGAGGTGCGGTGGATTGGTCCCACAAACCCTGGACTTTTATGCGGGATCCTGGAGTTCCCCTCCCAACTTATTGTAATGGTTTGGTTTTTTCTTTCCCTTAAACCTAATCATTTGTTTGACATTCCAGCGTTGGTTGCCATGTGCTTTTGTTGCCTAAACATGACCACATGCAGTATCATCCCACCACGTGCTTTTGTTTACATCACTGTAGAAGTATCATGGAATGTGAAGAGCAGACACCAAAGGAAACTTCAAGCGTTATATATAGAGGTCCACTGCAAAGCAGCAATATGTGATGACTTTGGATGAGAATGTGTTTGAATTCCACCTGACGGGAGAGTTTAATGGGTTTTGATTGCATTATGGCAATTGTAGGATCATGTGTTTTTGGAGTTTGACCTATACTAGGGACACAAAGGTAGGAAATCTCAACTCTGCTGCTTTAACTTTGACCATTCTGTTTTTTTTAATGGTGTCACCAGAGTGCCTATTGTATTGAAGTGCCATATTTTGAAGTGCTATTTAAAAATACTATGCAATACAATAAATAGAACAATAATAATACCATAAGAAAACAGTAATCATAGTGTTGTGATATTTACTCATGCGTGCACAGGTCTCACCACATACACTTAACTACAAAAGTCCCTCCTTATTCAACAATACTTCCACATTCATTACCATATTCAGGACTATAACATTGTTCCTTTGTATAGATTGCATTATATATGCTTCTGATAGAGCATCTGTTTATTTGTGTGCATTACCATAAGAAAGAGCTATGAGTTTTCCAGCTTCAGGTTCAATTAGGGAGCTGCACCTATCCAGGTACGTGGAGATGAGATCTGAGACGTGGAGTGGATGTATGGGATAAGACATATAGTCAAAGGCCTTTCCTCTGGGACGCCATTACCATGGTAAGATGGCACAGGAGGCCCTTGCACACAAACACACCACTCCGCATCCATCCGTCAAAGTGTCAGCCTGGCTTCTTCTCTCCTGCCGTTGTGTGGAGGCAGAATCCTGCTGCAGTGAAATGTAGCATCTTGTAGCCCTGTAGCGTATATATCACATATACGTCCTGAGGCTGACATCAAAGCCATGACTGTTTGATGTGTTGGCCGTCTTGGTTGGTCCCAGATGAACGAGGGGGGGGTAACAGTGCAAACACATACATACATGGACTTGCACACACACATGTAGGCATGCAGGCAGGGTACTGGACAACCTATCAGGCCCCCACAGGCCCCCAGCAGGCCCCTCAACAGGGCTCTGATGGGCTGTGGCATTGATAGACCATCTGTAACTGTGTCACGTTGGATTACAGTGAGCGGGAGAGAAACACAAAAGAGGGAAGAAGAAGCGAGAAGGAGGGAGGGAAGAGGAGAGGAGGAGGGGGAGACCGAGGGATCAAACCCTCTCCTCCTCCAAGAGAGCCTCTTTCTGTCTTTCTCTCAGAGACAGGTCCTTATCCTGGAAGAAAAGACTTAATCCCTAACCCCCCCAAATTTACCTCCTCCCTCCTCTCCTTCCTCGTCGTTCTCTCGCTGCCCCTCTCTCTCTCTCTGCTGCTGAGGGACAGTAGTGTCTCAGCTGTAAGGCTTTGTGTTCCTCCTGGGAACCTGCCTAGGAGATTGATCTGCGCAACGTGAGGAGCACAAAGACCTTGGGGTTTACGCGCCACAGAGCCAGCCATGTATCAAGATGTATCCGGCGTGGGAGTAGCCATACCTGTCTTATCACATCATGGCTAAACGGACAGATGATGGGAGGAAGAGGGAGCGCAGAGGGAGGAGAGGAGGGGGTGGGCTGCTTGGCACAAATTGAATGGCAGGGAAAAGAGAATGAATTCATGTTGTGTGTTGTGTTTTACTCTTTAGGAAAATCAGTCTGTTTTTCATCCTTGACTGTCATTTCCTTATAAAATAGGTGCTCTGAAAGCTCCAGCCTTTCTATTTGTACTCTGGTACCAAAGAACATAAAAGGGATCAGAAAAAGGTCCATGACCAAAATTTGAGTCCTGAGACATAGAATGTGCATCATATGCATTCCATTAAACATTCAATGGATCTCAGAGTGGATCCTCAGATTTTAATAGTTGTGTCGTAATTTGACACAAATACATAGATGTCTTAAAGGACACAGAGGGTATAAGTGAGTCTAAATTCTTGGATTGAAAATCTGTGTGGACTGTGATTGCAATCTACACAACAAAAATATTTTCACATTTTGTAGGAGGCAGGGCTGTTACAGCTATAGCGACTGGTCCCAAAGTGGAACAGAGTCATTAGGTGGGTTTTGATTACACATTTGCGCAAAACTAAAGCGATATTTTCAAAAGACACCATTGCAAGATGATTGCGTTTCGACTGAGTGATGTTATGTGACTTCTCCTCCGCCAATAACATTCCGAGAAGGATGGCAATGGATGTCAAAAACTGCCAGAAAAACACCTCGTGCAGCAGCCAGAGAGGAGCGTTGTACCATAGGAAAAGCAGCGGTTTTGCTGCTGGTGCTTTTCTAACAATGTGTATTGGTGTGATCAGCTCTAAAGTATCTGTCTAAGACTCATTTAAGTTTTCCTTTATTAGTAAGTCTGTTTTCATTTTTTACAACATCATTGAAATGATTGTGTTTCTTGGTTTTGGGGTTTCAGTTTATTGTGTTTTTCTCCTCCTGTGTTCCTGTGCTGCTTCTCCCTCATTTACCATCTACACACCTGTCTTGCATTAGTCCCTCCTGCTCCTCAGTGTCTCTCAGCCAATCAGCTCCCTGCCTGTTCTTCTGCCTCATCACCTGATTCCCCTCACCTGAGCTTCTCTGCCCCAGCTGCACTTCATCTCCTCGTCAGTCTAGTTTCTATTTAAGTCCTGCTCTTTACTTCAGTCTTTTCTTGATTTGCTAGTGTGATATTCAGTTAATGTTTCCTTGGAATAAAGTGTAATCTCTTAAGTTTCTGTTGCCTGCTATCTCCTGCATTTGGGTCCACCTGCTCCACATCTCATGACAGCATCCTGCCGTGTCTCTTCAATGTGAAAGGGAACTTTGGAAGATGTCTGCACCTGATTCTTTGGACATTGTCCGAAGTTCAGATAACGCAATAATAATAATAACAACTTTTAAAATAGTGCAGTGCCATACACAGAGGCTTAAAACTGGTCTTTTTAATGTACACATAAACACACATTTGAAGAGTGTCCTGCCTGATAGAAGATATGTAATCAGGTTTTTATTTTATTTTGAGCTTTCAGTCTGTCAAAGCTTCATCAGAGCATACCAACACATTTTCATCACAATTGATGTATTGCCACTTTGCAGTAAACTTCCAAATCTACATATTAAGCTCTAGGTATCCTTCTGCATCTACTATTTATGTTCTGGGATGACACAACCGTGTTGTTAACTAATGCACCTGGTGGTGTTTAGGAAACAACAACGCATGGCAACCAGCGCTGGACCGTCAACATAAACACATGCTGGCACGGATGGGTAGGATTAGGGGAAGGAGGCTGGTAAGGAGGAAGTAATATTGCTGGTAAGTGCTGAATGGACGTACACTTGTTTTGTCATTCGACCACTCAAGGTGCTTTCAAACTACTTGTCACATTTACCCATTCACACATACATTCATACATTAGTGGCAAAGGTTACCATATAAGATGCCACCTGCCACTCACCAGGAGCAATTTGGGGTTCAGCATCATACCCAAGGATACTTCAACACAAGGGAGCCAGGGATCAAACTGCCAACCTACCAATCCAGCCCGTTTTCACTTGTCACACTTTGCTCTGCTTTCAGTGCATGAGGGTGACGCCAAAAGCCACCTTCTGCATCCAACTGGAATGCGACTGGACGCCGTTGGATGAGAATGCGCTCGTACAAAACCAGTGGCATTATTATATGCTGGTGGACGGGCAGACAACACAGTGCGTGCCCACATGTAATGTGCGCAGGCGGCATGGAACCGGTCATGTGCACATGAATATGGATAGAGTCAGGTAATAATGCTGCCAGAACCACATAATATAAGGAGCACAAGTGTGCTTATAGGGCATATGGAAAGCTGTTGCCTAATCCCAACCATTTTGATGGTCTTTTTGGTTGCCATGTGCTGTTGTGTAAACTTAAGGACAGTGTTGTGTCATCCCACCATGTAGCTGACACACAAGGTTACCTAAGAAGTCATAAGTAGTGTGTACCTTGATTATTTTCATGACTGAATAAGTAAGTGTCTAATTCATCAAAAGATATATCACACGTTCCTGTTCTGAAAATGTTCATTGCACCAGCAGCACACAGTGAAAGTTCTACATATTGAGAGCAATGCCTGGCATTAACTCTTAGTTTCATGGAGCTGTTAACATTAGGGCCTTTCCATATGGTTAGTATGGGAATAAACTTTTTCTAAGTATTGTGTACTTGCACCTTGACTGGAGCACAACACCTTGGCTGTAAATCTATGTGCTGTATACTGGGCTTTGTGCTGCAGCTCGCCCACACACTGTGGGCAAAATAATAAGCACCCCTAGGCTCTGCCAAGGCCTCTCAGCCTTTGTGTTAGATGGCAGTCCTTTTTCTCTATTTCTGCTGTTTTCCTCTATCACACCATTTACACACACATGCACACCAGCGCAGGAACACACACACACACACACATTTGGTGTTAGGCCCACTGCATCAGTGAGATCCAGTCTCTGGCTCCACTGTGTGCTGGTGTATCTAAGAATCCTATTTTGCTGTTCTATTGTGTGAGTGGAGATAGAGGCCCATCACAGAAAGCGCAAGGTCACCGAACACATCAGCACAAAGAGCCCTATCTCCTGCTCTCTGTCCGTGTGTGAAAGTGTGTGCTCTCTCTCTATCTCTCTATCTCCCTCTGCCTCGCTCTCTCTCTCTCTCTCTCTCTCACACACACACACACACACACACACTCACACACTCTGTATCTCTGCCGCAGTCACTCTCTCTTATTCATTCACTCTACAAGCCATGAGCAGACAGCTCCTTGAATGTCCTGACCTCAAATGCGCTGAAATAGCCACAATAGCCTCCCTGACTACAAAATATCAGGCCTCTCAATCTGGACTCAGTGACTCAGAGCTTCTATTTATCAGCATGTGAAGAGTGTAGGGAGCTGATCCTATTGTTAGATTGGGATCATGGACTGTGGGGTTATGAAGGGAGATGGCAACGGCACCGAGGAAAACTTTATGATATGCCTCAGCCTTTATTAAACGATGTTACCTTTTTATGGTGATTTCATCTTTGTTTATCCCTTTTGTATGAATTTACCACTCTGTGTAATCTCCCAGATTAATATTGATATTAGCATCAGTATGACTGAAAGGATAGATACCAATCTTTCATGTCTATCTTAAAGGTATATTTGGTAACTTGGATAAGTGAGACTTGGATTATACTGCACAAGCAGTGTGAATGTTCCTAAACAGATGTTCCAATATAATGTTTTAAATGTGGACCCCTATGACTTTAGTTCATTAAAATTTTCTTTGTTTATGGATTCTTCATTTGTTAGAGGCATGTAAGTTAAAACATTTCAGGACTTCAACTATAGAATTCCTCTTATACATTTAATCCAAGAACATTAAATGCTGATCTAAACTAAACCTTGTGGAGGACTGGAATGTGGAACTGAAGCATCACATGTACAACCTGAACTTTTACACTCAACAGAACAGAGCTTGACCCAGCTCTTAACCCCGATGTTGACCAGACTTGTTTTGTGGGTTAGACTTAACCCAGGTGGGCCCTTTCAAACAGGTCATGGATCAGCAGATTTCTTGGGTCAGCAGTCTGCTGTGGAAGAGGTTTTAGTCACAAAGAGTGTGCAGGGTCCTAATAGTACCATATCTGTTCACATTTTTTTCTTTTTACACTTTTTATGTTTTTCCATACTATTACTTGGCTCTTATTACTATCAGTCCAACACATTTACAGCTTTTCTTAATACCTGGTCTTAGGTGTGTCTTTTCCAGGAAAAATGATAAATAAACTTGCACTTGAATAGCACCTTTCTAGTCTCCTGCATGCTCAAAGTGCTTTTACACTACAAGTTACATTCACACCCTGGTGGCAGAGGCTACCGCGTCCATTCTAATTGCAAAGTCATCAATAAAGCCGCTTTTGTAGTGCTTTTGGCGTTAGATCCTGAAGCCAAAAGCCACCTTTCAGATTCACATGATATGCGATTGGACAGCGTCAGTTGAGAACAAGGCCACAGAGAACAGTTCACAGTGTCATTATCACACATCAGTTGTATCAGCATGATACATGAATGGTTGGTGTCAGTTGAGAACATAGCCAGATGGAACCAGTCAGGTCTGCATGATATGCTGCTGGACAGCATCAGGTTAAAATGCTGCTAGTAATAACTTAAGGAATACAACAGTTCCTATAGGGTGGGTGGGAAGGGAAGTGGATGGATCTAATTAATCCCGCATTGTCATGCGGAAGTCCAATGTTCGCTTACCGTCTGAATGTGATGTTTTTTGTCTACAACTGACCATTTGCCTCTTTTGCCCATTCGTAACCATTCATGCCCTTGTTGTCTAATTCTAATCCATGGCAATAGCATAGCATGTGCGTTTCTTGACGTCTCAGCGTTAGTTGCCATGTGCTGTTGTTGTCAAAACATAGTCACATGTAGCGTCATGCCACCATGCGCATTTGTTGAAATCATGGCAGTACCTTCATGATACTTCAACAGTAGACGCAGAGGGATACCTCAAGCCTAATATGTAGACGTAGAAGTCCACTGCAAAGTGGCAATATGTGATGACCGTATGGGATGAACGCGTGTTGGCTAATTAGTTTTACATGCACTCACACACCGTTGGCACAGCCCTTCAGAGCAATTTGGGTTCAGTATCTTGCCCACGGATACTTCAACATCCAGACTGAAAGAGTTAGGGATTGATCTGCCTATCTTCTGAATAGTGGATAACACGCCCCCAAAAAATCCTGTGCTACGCAAAAACAAACGCATGTAATGTGTCTTAGAATCCTGAGCTCTGTCTCATTAGACAAACAGAGCAGCCATCATGACGATGATCCGATGACCTCCAATGTCTACATCATTACCATACAGCATACATTATTACCATTAATGATCCGCAAAGTTAAACTCTGCTCTGCTACTCTGAGGAGTTCGATGCACTACATAGGCTACAGGGGCTGAGCTCTTTAATCAAGCGTGGTTCCCGAGCCTCTTCAGAAATATATTTAGCATCTCTAAGGAATGTGTTTTCCGTCCCCCGTTTTCAAATAGATCATCACTGAGAATGCTCCTAGTATAGAAATCCCAAGTGAAAGAAGTCATGGCTGGCCTGGATCCTGAAACAGACATAAACAATCTACAGAATGTGGGACAACGCCAGGGAGAAAATGATAGTGTGACATAAAAGGGAATAATAATAAGAATAATAAGACATATTCTGCTATTACCAATTAGTGTCCAGAACATGCAGAAAGAAACATACTAAACACTGCGGGCGTGGAGTTAAGAGTTCTACATTATTAATCCACAGAGATATAGGCAGGTTCATATGGATTCTTGGCAGCAAACACTAGAGTTTGATAGGGTTTTGTTTGTGTGTGTGTGTGTGTGTGTGTGTGTGTGTGTGTGTGTCGGCACTGCAGCATACTACATAAATATTGTAGTGGGTTCTTAACCATCCTCTAGAGTCTCCTCTTGGCAACTGGAAGTGAATAATGCATTACAGAGATGCTGGAAAGATAGTGCTTTATTACAGTTTTGAAGTATAATATGAGTTGTTTGCCTCTGAAACGGCTCAGGGGGAAATGCTTCAACCTATTGTGGACCTTTTTATGGGCCATTCTATCTTTTTCCCCCTTTTGATTCATATTCAATAATTCAAGTTATCTTGCACAAAAGAGAATTGTTTTTTAAGGCATATAGAACAAGCAAACATCAACAACATTTAGGAGCTCGGATCAAAAGTGAAGCTGCTGTTTTTTTACATGTGATATTTTGGTTTTCTTTCAGAGTATGTTGTGTTCCCTATTGGTGTTTCCATGGTGATATAAATCATTTTTCTTCCACTTAACAATGGATCAAATGGAGCTAAAAACAGAATCAAAGCAGCTTGCGGATACAGCACAAACTGTGGTTTTCTTTAAATAAATAAAGGGCAGAAACATTGTGGAGCCTCTTGATTACACTGAAAATGCAAATGACTTCACTTATTTTAAGAGATATGAAAAATGCGAGAAAAGCTCAAAATACAAAAATGAAGAAATTAAAGTGGTATTTCACTGGTGGAAAGATGGCCTTTTAATAAAACTAGGCTGTCTCTACAGTAGAAGGATGCAAATACTTTTGAAAATGTTGCTGAAAAAAGTGAGAAAACAGAGAAGGAGAGAACAAGGACGCTTATGTGCAAGAGGTGGAAAACCTACAAATACCAGAATGTGCTGTGCCGCACCAGACCAATAAACAATTCCACTGGTAGGTTAGATAATGTGAATGTGAAAATATGTAGGTGTAAAATACCTAACTAAGTAACTGCATCTTGTTTCATATTTGATCAACACTGCTTAGTTTGATCTCTGTTTTTTCTGCCTCTATTTTTGCTGCGCAGGAAGCTGTATGGCTTCTTATTCACGAATGCTATTACAGCTAAACATGGTGGTAAAATATTTTTCTAAGAACATTTTGGGTAAGAAATAGGCAATGCATTTGGAAAATCTTGATTCGTATTTGAACAGCACTGACTTGTTTTACCATTTGATCGGATTTCTTTCCAAGATTGAGAGAGAGGGGGAATGGTCTGTCTCTACATAAACCCCAATACTACCATGTCCATGGTAGCAGCATGGGTGGTGGGCAGTACGAAAATATGGAAGTACAGCCAGTAGTTTGAGCAACAACCACGAGAGTCAGCAAAACTCTGCTGAATGACATCTCTCGCACAACACTCATCCCAAGTCATCACATATTGCCGCTTTGCAGTGGACTTCCACATCCACATATTACGGTCTAGGTATCCTTTTGCATCTGCTGTTGATGATCTGTAATGCTGCTATTGTGATGTCATCACAAGCATTTGGTGGGATTTTGCTGCATGTGGTTATAATGAGGCAACAGAAGTGTAACCAGTGCCGGGACGTCAATATACACATGTGCGTGAGATCAGGATACAAGGGCACAGATGGTAAGGATTTGGAGAAGAAGGAGATGGGGCCCAGACATCAGAATCCAACATGAAAGTTCGGCGTTTGTTCAATCCATCCACCGACACTCCTGTCCGTCCCAGAGGGACCTTCATGCTCCTTGTATGACATTGTTACTGGCACCGTTTCAACCTGACATAATCCCATGGTGTATCATGCGGATGCCAAAGGTGGCTTTGGCATCAAGATCTTACACTGAAATCACTGCAAAAGTGGCGTTATTTAACGACTTTGGAATGAAAACGAGCTGGTTTTGCATGACTTTGCATCACCGGTGGAGTTTCCCTTGGGGGGCAGGACGAACATCTTGGCACTGGTTATATTGAAGGAAGTTTACAACAGTTCCTTACACATACTACCCACATTGTTCCAATACAAAGCTGGCTAAAAAAAAATAGTGTAGTGTCCCTTTAAGCTCACTGTTTCCTGCTTCCATTAAAATGATTTGTGATGAGATATAAATAAAACAATTATACAAAAATATACAAAGCTCTGCTGATATATTTTCTTTTTTTTGAGAGTCCATTCAAGTCATGCGGCTATCTTTTTTCTCACCCTTTATTTATTATAATACAGAACCCCACTTCCTGCACACACAAATACACACATACAAGCACACCCAAAGTTACATCACATTAAAGCATGACAACAGTTTTCTCTCAAAATCATCAGAGAGGAAAATAAGTGTTGGGGAAATAAACTGTTAGGAAAAAAAGGAACAAACAGTGCAGCCTTGTCACTTGGAATTGACTGGGGGTAGTTGAGGAGATATAGTGCTGAGAGGCCTGACTCTCTCCCTCTCTGCTCTTACGATGTGCAGGCTCTTTCATCTGGTAAACAAATGTCTGAGATCTAAAGGCTTTCCCATAGTTGTTATGCTAACCTTGGAGAGCGAAGCCACTCCATTAGCATTTGAAGGAGCTAAATATTAGCTAAGAAAGAGAGCGCTCCCATTTAAAGGCATGAGAAAAAGTCCACTGCCTTTGGTACCTAACCATCTGTGCTGGCTTCTCTCCCTGCACTGCAAACATGACTTCAGGAGCCGCCCAGAGCTCAGGCTGCTAAAGGCTCATACTTTGAGCCCTACTGCTGAAAATAAGCCTTTCTTATGCCACATCTTTTAATTCAGATGGACTTCAGCAGAGCTTCATTCCATCTAAATAAAGCTGTTTGGACTCAAGACCAAGCAGGCAATTTTCCATGACAAGCCCATTTTTGAAAATCTCTAAGTTCCTGTGTGATTGTGTGTGAACGCTCTGCCAAAAAAAAAACTGTGTGCTGGGATATAAAACACAGAAAGCAGTCCACCCTCTTAAGGACATCAAACAGTTTCACAATCATTAGGCCTGAAAAATTAGATAGTGTAAAGCCTCCAATGATATTTAGATTTGTTGAATGCGAGAAGGTTGTGAAAAAGGTGTGAAAATGAACAGTTGAGTTTTGAAGCACCTGCTTCAAACATAATATAGGTTACATGTTCAGTCACCACTAAGCTCAGTTAAAACAAGACCTCTCTTTAAAGAAATACATCATTCCCAAAATTACCATTTTTTCATCAATTATTCACCCTGTGTCACCTTAAATTTGTAAAGAAAACTTTGATTTGCTTGCACGCCTCAACAGGGAATGGAGAATCCAGAAATGGCAACATTCTTGATGAACTAAATTAAATGGTCCACATTTAACAGCAGCGAAACTATATCAAAACATCAGTTTCAAAATGTCTTCAAAACACAACTCCTGCAGTATAATCCCAGTCTCATTTATCCATTCTTATGCTCAGGGATTTCTAAACACATGCAATTTTTGCAAAAACATTACAATGAAACATTTGTCAGTACAAATAGTCTCATGTCTTCAAACTCTCCTCAAGCAGCGCTCACATGCACATACTTGCTAAGGCACATTCAGGGTGTGCTACTTGCATTTTGCAAAAGTATATGTTTGTGTGGGGCGGCACGATGGCGTTGTGGTTAGCACTGTTGCCTCACAGCAAAAGGGTCCCTGATTCGAAACCCGGTTGAAACAAGGTTTGGTCCGTGGGCGGGGGCCCTTCTGTGCGGAGTTTGCATGTTCTCCCTGTGTCTGCATGGGTTCTCGCCAGGGTCTCTGGCTTCCTCCCACAGTCCAAAGACAAGCAGCTCAGGTTGATTGGTGAGACTGTGGAGGTGTGACTGTGAGTGTGTCTGTCTATATGTGTCGGCCCTGCGATAGTCTGGCGAACTGTCCAGGGTGTACCCCGCCTTCCGCCCGATGACAGCTGGGATTGGCTCCAGCCCCCCCGCGACCCATGCGAGGACAAGCAGTTACAGAAAATGACTGACTGACTGACAACAATTAAAAAAAAAACAACATTCATCAATCAGTTGCACAAACCCATTGCTAAAATTACTTTTGTAAAACCAACAGCCCACAAACAAAAAATATAGGGAAAGCTCGAAATTTTTCATTAAAAAAATTAAACAACTCTTTGATGATAAACTCTAAAAATTCTAAACTATTACTCTTTTGGTGATAGAATTGATTGCAGGCATTTTTACCATTGCAAAGTGAAAACTGTTCAGTCTGAACCTTGGCCCATAAAATTAAATATTCTACTGTTAAAAATGTTATCTGTCTGTTACTGCTTCTCTCTGGTACTTGAAGGAGATTTTAGATATTAGAGTTTAATACAGTTTATGCACTTGCTTGATGCAATTTTTGGGTTGTACCCACATGATTAGCCCTTTGGGCCTCCTTTAATATTGCACACACTCGTATCGCTCTGCATACAAACAGTCCATTTGTTTAGCCAACATCAGTCCTAATCATGAATAGCAAATTTTCAATTAATTTTCAGAATTTTAACCCTTTAAATGCAAGTTTTTTTTTCGTGATGTCACTATGTTTTTAGATGACAGACACACAAACACACACACAAATAAATTATTTTCAATATACTATATGCAAAGTAGTTTTTTTTTTTTTTTTATGACCACAGCCTGGGATATGTCATTGATTTGCAGCAACACTGATAGTGACAGTGCACCCATTGGACATAGCCAAATATGGTGGGGAAGACAAAAAAAAGACGTCATCAGGTGAAAAATAGTGAAAATGAATGAATGTAACATTGTTGTTTACAAAGTATATTTTAGACTTATTGAAGGAGTTGAGTTGGAAATTCTAAGAACAAATATACACAGTCTTGCCAAAATGTATGCCATATGCATGAAAACAACCAAAATGATCAAAAATGAAGAATGAAAAGCATGTAAAATGCACCAAACAGTCCCTATGGATTAAATGCACACATTGTAAGTTGGTTTGTATAAAACCGTGATATAAACAAATTTAATCATACATAATGTAATGTAAGAAGTGAGCAGATAGAGAGGAGTTAAGTGTGTTGTGAATTTGCCTCATGATGCCCGCAGCGCTGCAGAGAAACTATTTTCAGTGCAGAACGTGTGTGACCTGCCTGTTGGATTGTCATGTTAATGCAGTAATTAGCTACCACATTCTTTGGCTTTTTTTCTCAGGAATGGAGCTGGAGCCAGAGGCTGGTGGTCAGGGACTGATTTCATGGACAGGATGCATGCTGGGCCACAGCACCCAGAGGGAGGTCGGAGCACCCTGCACGCCCACCTTCAGCCCCTCGGCCCTGCTGCTGCTGCTGCTGCTGCACTGGAAGGCACACCTGTTACACTTTCCCAGGGGGGTGGAGGTGGAGAGGGCACCAACACCCTGGAGCACAAAGAACACACACATACACACGCTGCTCACTCAAGACCAGCCGCCCACACTGCGCAAACTATAGGGCACGAAACCTTCATTCAGCCTCATTTCCACCACATACTACACATTCCAACACCACGAGTGGATCTTAACCTCCACCCCCCACAACACACACGCAGTTGTTTTTGTTTGTAAAGAGCCCTAATTGAATGGGAAAAGGGAAAAGATGCTCCACTATGTGGCAATACGCAGAGAAAAAAACATATTTTGGAGATGTTGTTGGGATCATCCTCATCCTCAAGGTCAAAAAGTGAAAAATAAAGTAATTATTCAAATGTATTCAGAGATTAAATGGGGAAACGGATGAACTGCCTCCTGTAGAGTGCTGAAATGAAGGGATGAGAAAAGGGATGTAAAGGGATGGAGGGAGGATGGGTTAGGGAGGGGGGTCCACCTGCATGTGTCCCCTGTTCTCATTATGGAGAGCGGGCACAACGTAATCTCATCTCTTGGCTCCACAGGTGGGCTGTTTTTGGAAAAACTGTAGAATACCAAACGTTAAGACATTTTTCCCCTATACAAGCCCAGATCGTGTTGATCAAGTACCATTACCAGGAAGTCCGAATTTCCAAGTTAACTGTCAGAAATTTCAAACAAAATGCACCCTGAATCCAATATGGCTTTAGTAATAAACAGTTTGTTACCACTTCTGTCTTATTTATGTGTCACTGAAACAGTCACACACATGGTCCTGTCCAACTTCAAATCTGTGGACCTGTTGCTACAGTGTTTGTGTGCATAAAATGCAACGTAATGCGTCATTATCAACTGGTATTTCTAACAATGGCCAACCTGGCTTACACTGGTATTAGCATCCTGCATATTGGGGGGTGGGGGGGTTGAATTTACTAATTGAACTAATTGAATTTAACTTACTAAATTTCTTTGTTGAGAGAAAAAAAAGTCAACTGCTACTTAATTGTAAAGTAACATATTAAAGGTAGTGTCCCTAAACATAATATAAAGGCAGGTGCCCAAGAATTAAAAAAGATGCCATTCAAAAAATAAAAAATAAACAATGACTGCAAGAAGAAAAATAACGTCTGCAGAACTGGGATTGACATACTGTTATATAAATTTAAACAAAGTACATGTTATTTTCAAGGGTATCACAATGCAGTGTTTCAAAAGTTTGCATGACATTTGGATGACAGTTTAATGGAATGCAAAAATGGGGAAACATGATGAGAGGAGTAGCGTCCTCTCACGTCTTTCTTTCATTCTTTCTCACTTACTGCCATCCTCCTTCTCCGCATCCTTTCTCTCAATAACATTCCAGTCAGTGGTGTGCTGTTGGATCATAGAGATGCGGGGTCTCTGCTGGCGTCCGGGGTCGCCAACAAGAAAGACAAGGAGCAGATGGTGGTCTTTGTCATTCCCTCCTCTTTTCAGCCTCCTGGCAAGCCTCACCACCTCTCTCTCTCTCTCTCTCTCTCTCTCTCTCTCTCTCTCTCTCTTTCTCCCTGTCTCCCCCAACACAGCAGCATTGCAGGAGTCTGAATAGGCCCCAACCTCCGCAATGCAAGCAGCCTCGTAGGTATGGACCTCGACAACCAGATGGTGAGATTATTTGGAGCAATTAATTCTTTGAGAGAATCAGTGGGAACATGTTTGCAGCAGAGATTTGGGGGGGCGCGGTTGAATGCCTTGAATGACATTCTTCCTTAAAGTCCCTCCAAGTAAAAAAAAAAGAAAAACTTTGGAAGGGGTGGGAAGGTGGGGGAGCTGTGGTGGGAGGTTCTGGGAAGAACAGAGTGAAAGGGAGGTATTTTATCCAGGCAAGAAAAGCGCGCGTAAACTATGCACCTATGTATGGGTGTTTTTCTTAATGAAAGAGTTCACATTGGAATGTCAACATTCCGGAGCAAAAAATAAACAGGAAAAGGTG
Source organism: Plectropomus leopardus (assembly GCF_026936395.1). NCBI lineage: Eukaryota > Metazoa > Chordata > Actinopteri > Perciformes > Serranidae > Plectropomus > Plectropomus leopardus. The sequence goes on from NC_142186.1 coordinate 5,555,964, forward strand.
TTTTTACATCCAAATATATTGGCGATCTAATGTTACAAAAAACAAAGTGTTTGCAGCTTTTCACGATGTTGTGTTATTAGCTGTCCCGAATCAATCATCCAACATCAGTCAATCTATCAACTGCTACCTTTTCAGGTTCAACAGTCTGGTGTGCTAAGTAGGCGAGCAGTAACATAAGGCCTGTAATCCATCCCCACACTGCATCATAGACCCCCTAATGACCCTGCAGGTCACAGGGTCGAGTCCCTCATTAACTCTGACACTGGTGTTGTCATCAGTCCTTTCTCTGAATACTTTCTCTAAGGAATTAGACTCTTTTATTTCTAGTGCTCCTCTCATCCCCGTTTCTGTGGATTCAACATCTCCACTGAAGACTAGTCAGACAGAAGGAGTCCCTCTGCTCAGTGTTTGACTGATCAGATCTAATACCCTTTTTATGCCTTTCTGGGAATTTTTTGTTTAAATATTCACATTCAACATCATGGACAGGCCGCAGATCATGTTGGCAGGTTGGTAAACAGTAGACAGCAGCATGGATGGAAGCCTGTGAGAACTTCAAGGTGGTTACCTCTTTCTGTATATCTCTAACATATTAAGTCACTCATTTAAACTCACTACAGACTAATCTGGGTTGATGTTTGAGTACTGCTTCTGCAGTATTTTGTGGTGCCACGTCATCGCATTTTGCCAGTAAAGGGGCTTCCAGCATCCGCACACTCAATCTGTGCAAAAATCTTAACAATTGGTGCAATAGTGCTCTATATATAAATATACAGCAGAACAATGTATATTTGAGTAATATAGTATATGAGCTGACTTTGTCACTGGGAAGTGGAGGGGATGGTGGATGGCATGACAGCAAGGAGACCACTGCTCGAAACCAACAAACAACAACACTAGCTGCTTCTTAACACCCAGTCACTATATTTCCAGTTGCTTTTGTGTCACTAAATGTGGTTGTTTAAGCCAAAACATGATCTTTTCTACTATAACCAAGTGGACTTTGTGCCTAAATACAAAAACACATTAACCACAGGGTTGCTAAAACATAAAGAAATGTAAAGTTTCAACATATATGTTAAATAGTAATGTACAAGTTTAACATATTAATACTTAGCAGAAATGTGCGGTGCCAACATTTAATCTGGATATTTGGTTGCAATTTCAGGTGCATAATAAGGTTATAGAGTTAATTCACACAGTAACTACTTACCCCCACCCTCAGAAGATTTATGTCCAACTCCTTTAAGAGTTTGCCATTTCTTTCTTATTTTTTTTCATATCTTTTGAATCAGATTTCTCCACCAAACCACCAGACTGTGCAACTCATTATTTAGCTTAATAGCTCAATGGGACTCATTTAGAGCTCATTTCTCACTGCTGAGATAATGTTAGTCTCCTACTATTTCTGAACATACCGCAGTTTGAGTTAGGGAGTCTACTGTGCTGCCTTTTGGACAAGTTTGGCAAATAATCTCAAGGAAACTTGACCAGTTTCTCAATTCACGTGCACACCTCTGTGCACCATAACTTTGAGTGGAAAAATGGACAAATCTAATAGACATATTGTATCTGCCAGTATATATATTTAGAGTTATCCACATCAAAAGACAGGCAGCATTTACATTATCTACATTAATCTATTCAATCTTTAAATATTAAAGTTTGGCAATTAGCTCTAAACACTGTATTCATTACTGGTGACCACAGCTCACAGTTGCTGGTCGTCATAGTAACACAAGGTGCATTTCAGCCACACAAGTTTTCCAAGATCACAGCAGTCAGATATAAGATATAGAAGATATGTAATCAGTGCAAGTGATGGAAAGGGATATCACTGCAGACCAAGCTCAAAGAAATTGATACATCTTGGCTTTCAACACAGACAACTAAATCTGACTTTTCATGAATAAGGGAAAATAGTTGTCTTGTCTTTAGCCAGCAAAAAATAACGTGTAATTAACACAACGGCAACTAGGAGAGAGAAATAAAAAAACATCTGGGTCTTTTTTGTTCTTGAAAACCTCAAATGGAAGTTAATTTTACTTTAATCAATTAGCAAACACATTTAACCAAATAGCATATGTAATAACTGTTTGTTGCTTATGTAAGTTCAATATTTGCAAATCTGTTCTGCAACACACAGAAAAAAACAGCTGACTTTCTTTTTTGTTTGAGAACAGGTCTATATTATGTCATCTGGTACTGATATTAGTTCTTTTACATCATATGTGATGTATGGGGTGAGGTGAGCATGGAGGGGTAGCATGAAAAACAAAAGATTATATATGGTTGATGTGGTTACCGCATTATTGCAGAGATGGAAGCATGCATCTACTCATGGACAAGAGGTTTGTGCTCATGACAGTGAGAGATGTAAACACAGCGTCCGCTTTCAGCCGAGCTGTAACATTAGGAAGCTCTGTAGTAATAGCTGAACTCGCAGTAAATGCACGCTTCCTTTTGACCAGTGATATGGTTGGCAGGAGGAATTTGGTAGTAAGAAAATTGTTCCCACATGAAACTGCTCACAACAGGATCTGTGGATTGTCTTGAGTAACTGGAAGGAAACATTGCTGTTGAGTTTTTCAAATTCAATTTTTTGGCGCTTTGAGCAACACAAGCCAAGAGCCATCTAATTCCATTTTATTAGGAGGAAATCTAATACTCAGAAACTCCCACCAATCAATAGCCCTACAGGTAAAAGAGAAAATATGTATTTTTTATTTGGAGTTGAACTATTTTAGATATTTTAAATTATGTTTAAAAAATTACTAATACTTTCGCATTGTACCTTGTAACTGTCCCTTTAAGCTTTAATAAAATGTAAATGGGTGAGTTATACATAAATTACTTCCTCATTAAGTTGTCATGAATATTGAAATTAGTTACAGAGACCAAAAATGTTTTTATACCAGGCTTTAAACATGTTTATTTCTGCTGAAAGTTGGGCATTTTAACATGGGGCTCTATTGGGATTGATGTTCTGTTGGAACCAACTTGAAGTGTTCATTAGAGGGACTGCAGTTTTTGGCACTTTCGCATTGGCTTAATTTTTCAGCCCTGGAGTTTGCCATGTGCTCTCAACATGAGGACACAACTTTGACCTCATTGATATCATGTCCTTTACCCTCTTGTCTCTCTTTGTGGCTCAACTTTGTATCAGAAACTTGCATCCTCAGCAAAGAAAGTAAGAGCTCAGCTGATTTGTCTGCTCAGTTCTGGGGAAATTTTAAGCTGTTTTTTTTTTTAAACGTCTAATAAAATATTGTACAAAGCTTAATCTAAAAGAAGAGAGGATTTAGGTTTTGATGTTAGCAGAGGAGACAACAAGCAGGGCAGCAGCTGTACAACTGTATGCAACAAAGGTGCACCTGTTGTCACTCACACACACAAACACACACACACACACACACACACACACACACACACACACACACACACAAAATTATGTGCCTGCACCTACATGTTGTTGGGTCTCTCAACAGTTTGGAGTACAAACAGGCCACAGCGAAATTTAGCGAGCATCCAAAACGCCAGGTCAGGAGTGTTTGATGTGACCACGGTGGGAAATGGGGAAGTGAAAGTAGCAGCTGGGGGAGTTATGAAAAACTCCCAGTGGCGATGACAAGAAGCCAGTGAATAATGCTTTTAGACTTGACTCAACTGCTTCTGACCTAAATGAGTGTGGCCCAGAACACAGCTCCCCCTTTTAGCACAGTTAATATGAGAATAGATCATGGCTACTAAACACAAACCCCCACAGGTGGAGTGGCACATGGTGCGGCTATCTGCGGAGAGAATTGTTTATGTGGAGTTTCTTTCCTTTTTATTCTATTTTTCTCTTTTTGACTGTGAAAAAGCTAAAAGAAGTCCATTTAGATACGGAAAAATCACTCCCTCTTTTTTAAAAAATGTTACATATCTCACAGGTACCCCTCACGATGCATGTGTGTGTGTGTGTGTGGGTGGTTACTCAGGTTGCACCGAGTAAACAGTGAATGCACCTGTGTAAATGAAACACAGAGAGCTGTTGTGTTAAGCTGGGAGGCCATCAGGGAATAAGGCATATTGTGCAAACTGTGTCACCTGGAGAGAAAGAGAGAGAGAAAGAAAAAAAAAGTGTGGCACCACCCGTCACAACCACAGCTGAGCCAGCCGACACGGACAGATCTGGGTTCTGAAGATACAAGTAGCTCTCCTACACCTGATAAAGAGTTAAAAAAAAAACAGTGCATGCAAGTGGTAGATATACTTTGAAGACTGTTGTGCAAGCACTGAGTGTCACCACCCAGCTCAACCAGACAGACGCAATAACAGAAAGCCAATCCACCTGTTGGGTATTATTTACGAGCTATTGTCTTTTCTGCTCTGAGAACTGTTGGGCTAACTGTGTCAGCTGGAGAGACTTTTTTGTCACCCATCAAAACCACAAGCAGACAGCTAACCTGCACAGCTGGGGCTGAGTTTAGAAGTGTGTGTAGTGAAAGTTTCTGAGAAATTACTGTGGTGTCAGACAGAAAATGTAAAAGAACTACAAAGAGATGCAAAACAACCATATTTAAGACTACATATGTGTATGATACTACTGTAGTCAATTTGTGCCTCTTTCGGGCTTGGGGTCTTGCTCTGAAGGGGCATTGAGGGCCTTTTACTGGTCTCTGTCCAAGTAGTTAGAAAAAGTAGCTATTATTTAATAGTGTTCCATATTAAGGTGTGCTCATACAAAATGGGAGCTGAATTTTTGTGCAGCATTTACTTACAAATTCATTGCAAAGATGCATATGGACCTAAATTTGTGTCCATGCAAGTTGAAATGTCTCAACTTGAGAGAGAAATTTGCATGACACCGTGTGGCAAAAACCTATTAGTATTAACCTCTGATTTAGATTCTCCTGACATCACTGAAAATCACAAATGGAGGAAAAACTTATTGTCAACATCTGTGGGGGGCTGGGGCTCTATGACTCAGTATTGTACAGCCACACAACAAAAAAAAGGAAAGGACTTGGAAGAAAGAGAGTAAAGCCACAGGGCTACACAGTAAGTTCTGAGAATATTTCAAAGGCAAAAAAAAGGCCCAGACACTGCAGGGCTCAAGTTTTCACCTATTTAATGCACCAAAAGTAGCAGTGAAGTTCTGGGCAACACAGCTCTTCATAAGGCTAGAGTGACACTGCAAGACGCCATCTTCAACAAACGTGAACAACATCAATATATAGGTACATAATGACACAGAAAATACATGTGTAAATATTTGTATGAATATTAGTTTGCACATGGCTCTTTGTTCATTCAGTATCTGATTAAAAAAAAATACAGGTGAACATTCAATAAATGTCTGCAAACCCCACTTTTGTACAAAGTGTCAGAAAAAATATACAAACAGTTGTGAAAATATGTATTTGTTACTTGTATAAGCTATTTTATTGAGTTGCTTTTTATCAAAATACTCAGGTATCAGCAAAATTCCCCAACTGTGGAGGGTCGCTCATGTGCTCGTTACTTGTAAATACAATATTTCCGAGGTGACGGCAGCATTTGTGGCTAATGAGTGAGCCCTCCACTTAATCTTGTTAGCTGGTGGATTTAATTATTTCATCAAAACCAAATTGTCATCCTCATGATGCTGAAATAAAATCAATTCCAAACCAAGATTTTTAATAGAAAAAAGGTGGTGTAAAGCAGTAGCCCTTATTGCTGGTCACCTACATAGAATGCTCATTGAAGTGAATTATCTCCTGTTTTAATGTCATTAGAGAATAAGAGGTGTCATCTTTGTCACCCAAGAGAGTGTGTGTTTGTGTGTCACCACCCATTGCAACTTTAACCACATCCCAGGGAAACCTCTTGCACAGATGTGGCCATCGTGCAATTTCCACTTTGTGCATGGTTGCTGCATAGTTGGCCCACCGCAAAGATTTGAAATACTACTAATGCAAGACTCTCTCTAGCTTCAGTCACTCACAGTTTCTCCTCTGAGCTGCACACACACATTTGTGTCAGAGAGAGCAGACTGGTTAAGTTAGTAGACTGATCTCCACACTGTGTAGCCACAACAAACATAGAGCTTCACCTGTCTGGTCTGGTAATGAGTCTCTAGTTACCTGGCTCCGGTCCCCAGTCAGCACGGCTATAAACCTTTAGGGAAGTAGAGCCAGAAGGGCCACAATTAGAGAAGTGCATGCAAAGGAAGCACGAGAAAACAAACACAAAGACAGCAGGGCGGAAGATAATGCACACTCAGATTTCCTTCTTTGTTCCGTGCAACTTTGAATTATTGCTGGTGTTAAACTTTAGGTCGATCTATGCGTCATTGACTGGGCACGGGCTAAAGACAGACGAGAATAGAATATAACAAGGTTACTGAGCACAAAGAGTCAAAGTGTGTTTACATTCCTATTTACACACACAGAGGACACAACAAACTCTGTGATTTTACCAAGGTTGTTCTTTGAACCATCAACCCCAAAATACATCCACTGTCAAAGACAAAGAGGTTATATTAAGGCACATCAAAATTCATGCGCGCATCCTCTTGAAATATGTGACACTAGAAGCTTGGCCACGTAGAGAAAATGTGTAACGCTGAATGGAAAAATACATGGTGTTTTCAATTTGCTTTACGAAGTTGGAATTTCTGAGTTCCCAGCTGGCAATTTCAACTGGAACACCTCCTGAAGTCAGATTTCTGACTTGGATAGATGGAGGATAAGCAGTTATCCTAAAAAGCTATGATAGCTTTATAGTGGCAATGTTACTAAGATGGCTTGCTTTATGTGAATGGCACAAAATTGCAGGTCAAAGTTCACGTTCAAAGATTTGACTGTAGAATGTTGCCATGTGAAATGTAAGCAGGTCTTCAAATTTCAGATTTCTGAAATGAAAACCCAAAAAGAAAAATGCAGGAAAAAATATGTGTATGGTGGCCAAGGATTGGCCATATGTCAATGTTGAGCTGTCTGTGAGCATCTGTCACCCTATTTTTGGCAGTTTGTCCCCCACACTGTTGGCACAAGTTGGTCCTCTGATTGGAAGTCCAGTTTAGTGAATAAGAAGAGAAACTGACTTAAGGAGAGCAAACAAATAACCAAAGTCAAGATGGTGTGAGGAGATCAAAACATTTTTTTTTAGATATTAAGTTCTTTAGCAGAAACAGTGATATAGATGACAAAATGCAACGCATCAGTTGGTCATTGTTAACACAAGTTCTTTGATGTCAGTGTGGTTTATCTGGCCCTTATGAGTCACCAACCACACCCACATTAAGTAGTCAAGTTTCTATCTAAATGCAGCACAAATTTTTAACCAAGTTTCCAGAAAATTGACAATAGAAAATGTTAATTATTGTGGCTTTTCATCCACTGACCTACCATTATATGTATAGTTGCAACTGGGCACACTGAGATAAACAGTTGGTGCCAGTAATTCTGAAGTCGAGTGTAACCAGCGCAGAAAAAGACAGTGTGAGACGACTCATTGAATGTGTACCAGTCAAACCTCACACGATGGAAAACCATGAGGAAAATATCATGTAAATATTGCATTTATATTTGTTTGCTACAGTTTGTGGAAGGTTAAAGTGTCCTGCCATGTCCCGACTATTTGGTGGAGCCAAAGTTTGAGAGGTGTATAGTGACGTGCTTCATGTAGGCAACATCATGATTATTTTGCAGTTGCACTTTGTTGTATTGTTTATCGACATACCACCTTCTACCATGTAATTTAAAAAAACTAAAAAGCATAAAAACTTTTATATATATTTATTTATTTTTTCCTTTTTTGGTTTCATAAATTGAACATGTGGATTAGAACAGGTGGATGGAAATGCACTTTATGCCATTTAAATGTCTTGTTTTATACTGTCTTTGGTCTGTTTTGCCTGTTATAATGAGTAATTTTAGATGGAAAAACTATTCTTGGCAGCAACCTTTTTCAATCCATTACCTTTCCAAGAGGAGGCCAAAAGTCTGAAATCCAGACTCTGTGTAGAATCTCCAACTTTCTGTTTCATATGAACATAAATGGTCAAAATGTAAGCATTAGTGAGTCATTGCGGAGGCTAAACTGGACAGTTGTTTTCCTCTCAGACCTCGTCCATCATCTGCTTGTCATGGGCGAGAGTTCACTCGCCATGTTGCCAGTGGAAATCAAAGATTCATACTACTGACCCCTTTGAAGTTGTCCCTGAACCAAACATTGTTGTACACATTACTGAGCAGAGCAGTCACATCCCATGGCAACAGAAAACAGAGAGGACGTGAAAGACAGAGGGAGGAGGACAGAGAGGAAGAAAATACCCATTTAAAGCCATTTAAGCCTTTCAATATTCATGGCAGAGGAGCCGTGGTGGTTCCCATAAAGTTTGGGACATTAAACCTCCAAAGAGGCGCTGAGGTGGGTGTCATCCCTACTACACTAAGACCACAGGGCCCCTGGATGGAAAACACTTAGGATGAGCTGAAGCTGAGTGTAGCTTCTATGTTGTCTTGGCAACCTGCCTGACAAGAAAGAAAGAAAAAAAGAGAGGAGGAGAGGAGATGAGATGAGAGGAGAGGAGAGGAGAGGAGAGGAGAGGAGCTGTTAGTGTGAATGGAGCTCCACATGTGTGGCGCCAGGCAGTCTGCCCGGCGGGGTGACTCGATAGGCGCTGTTGAGGGAAGGAGCGGAGCGGCGACGCGTCCCGGAGAGCGGAGGAATGTAGGGAGGCACAATAACACACAGCTGGAGGAAGGAGTGGCGAGGAGGCGCCGCCAAATTGGCCCGTCCTGGCTCCCCTAGAGCTGCAATCAAGGATGCGAAAATGAAAATGTTTGTTATATGAAGTCATAATAACACTTTATTCAATCAGAGATGATGATGATGTTGATGAGGCTATATGTACTTGAGAACCCCATTTTCTTTTATGAAGTAATGATAAAAATACAAGTGAGAAAGATTACAATTTACTAGAGTTTTGCATAAATAACACTGCAAGGTAAGAAAAAACTCCCCGTTGACTTTGAAAGGAGCACATCAGTATGGAAATGTGCTATTATTGCAATTAAATTAACGCACCTCAGAGTTCTAAAGTCCTCAAACAAATTCTGAATATTATCACCTACGTTAGGTGAGTGTTCATTTATTGATGAGTAAAATTATTTGGATGCTATGAGATTACATTTTTTTCCCTCTATGCAGGTGGTTTGGTTCGGGATCATGTGTCACCGGAGTGATCAATACAAGCGAGGCTGTGCGTAATTACGCATCAATGACTACGGCACTAAAGATGCAATAGGACGCTAATCACCCTAGTGTTTTGTGCAGATATATCATCGCCTCTGGCTGGATCATGCAGAAAATCTCCAAGAGAGGCCTCTCATGTGGCTGGACGGGAAGATACTTGAGACTTTTTTTTCTTTGTACGGCGACAGTAATGCGCAATTGACTGTTTAAAATCGCCCCTCTCGCTCTCTAACACACACCGAACACACACACACACACACAAACACACGCGCACACACCTCCTACCAACAGGCAGCCCACCGCAGCGCACACAGAATGAGACACGCCTTTTTCTCAGCTCCGTTGTTGGGTCGGTGGGCAGCGGGCTGCCGGTGATTGACCAGCTTCTCTCCCTGATCTGTCAGCCGGCTGGCTTGGCGCCTCCCCTCTCCTCTATAAATGTAGGAAATCTATTCATTCCTTTCACACCGAGCCTGCTGCTGAAGTCAGAGTAACTGCGTGCGGCTCCACGGGATGTGTTGACAAGACTCGAATTCCGCCTTTCGGGTTTATTTTATTCTCTCTCATTTGTATTAGAGCAGCTTCTACCGTGTTTGCAGCGCCGTGGTGTAATCTCAAATACCTCCTGCTACCAGTAATTATTTGATTTTTTTTTTCGTTGCCTGTGTCTCTGAGCCGTTGCTTATCTAAGATGAAGGCTGTTACTCCAGTCCACCCCCAGGACTCCTCCTCCAGCAGCAGCCAGCTCTCCCTGCACTATCTGTCGAAGCAGAGCCTCAACATCGCCCGGTGCAGGATGGAAGAGGAGGACCTGTTCTGCCTGCAGTACGACATGAACGACTGCTACAGCCGGCTGAAGCGCCTGGTGCCCACCATTCCACAGGATAAGAAAGTCAGCAAAGTGGAGATCCTCCAGCATGTCATAGACTACATCCTGGACCTGCAGCTGGCCCTGGAGACGCACCCTTCCCTCCATAAACAACAGCGGACCGGGACCTGCCCTCCTCAAGCCTCCAACCCCAGCCGGACACCGCTGACGGTGCTCAACATTGACCACCACCAGGTAAGCTTTAAAGAGACGACTCTCCATTCCGCGTTTCCAACGGGACTTAGCGGGGACCCCGATATACCAGACTGCCGTCCGCCACTCAGACAAAGCGCGTCATGCCCGTTATGTGTCATTGTCCTTTCAATGTTAGGGTGGGGAAAAAAACTAAAATCAGAAAACAAAATGCTGCACACCTCACATCCCAGCCGTGAAAAATCATGCGTAAAAAACGCATTCGGCGTGGGTTAGATTGCGCACTTGATTGCGGGGCTTTCTGATTTGCATGATAATGACAGTGTGTGTCAGAGGCCCACCTTATCCCAGGATTGGTGAAGTACCTCAGCCTGCAGTCCACTCCACTGCGCACAATAAGGGCAATTTGTTATTCAATAGGCTATAAGAGAATTTATTATAGGAGATATAGCCGGCTAATTTTCTGCTGCTCTGCTGTATATCATTTATTTTCCAGAGCTGTAGGCCTTGCCTTTATTTCGTCATATCCATGATTTCTTTTTCTTCTTTTTTTGTAGAGGACATCAATAGTCAAAAAGCCGGAGGACTCTATTTTATGCCGCTGAGAAATAAGCACTGCATTGGTAAGTTGACTTAAAATTTGTCTTTATTTTATTTTTTGTTTACTATCATAAGTTTAATTTACACACCACAAAACACTGCCAGTGTTTTTCAGTGAAGCATCCCCATTAACTTGATGATTTTAGCCTACATGTGGTGTAAAATTGTCAATCTCTGGAGTGCTCTGGGGAGGCCGGTACATGTCAGAGAAAATAATAATTGAGGAACATAAAATTGGCATCGACCTCAGAGGCAGCTGTGCTTTGCGCAATAACTGTCACTGGTGTAGCAATCTGGGAAGAAGAGAGGGTTAAAACCTCAGCTTGCCCTCTCTTTCATTCTGACACACACACACACACACACACACACACACACTCCTTCTTCACTCTCTCTCTCATTCACTCTCTGTCCCTCTCAGCTCCATGCAAGCTGGTTTTAATGTTACGGCAGTGAATTTAAACGCACCTGGATAATAAAAAGCATGTACCTGGTGTGTGTTACAGTATTTTTTTACAGTCTATCTCAGCTGCCTTGCACAACAGCCCCGAGGAGCTGCTGTGATTGTTGTTTGACCTGGTTTGTTTTGGGTTGTTGATCAAGCATGGCCTCTGTTTTGTCGGTGGCGCCAGTCAGTCTGGAGCTCTGCAGCTCACCCCCCCTCCCTTACTGCTATTCATCCCCTCCACAGGTGTGTAGGCTGCACAGAGCCGCTCCAAAGCCAGCAAAGCTTCGCCAGGGACTCACACCCAACTGGAGGCACAATCACAAGGGGGATTTCAAAACTGCTGGGAAGAATTCAACCCAAATCAAATCACTATCAGCTTTTTCCTTTCTCCCATTGAACCAGGAGTCAGTGTGTAGACCCTCTCCCTCCTCCTGTTTAACTTCACTGCTTGTCACTTGAAATTTCTCAAATTAGAGTGAAAATCCGGGATCCCCACGCTGAGAAGTTTTTGTCAGAAACCTCTTCTATCAACAGCTGTGAAACCTTTTTTTGTGAATTGTGCTCAAAGAAATACCTTAACTCCAGTTCAAAGCTTTACTAAACTGCGAAAAATCATTGTACATGTTTTTTTGGGACATCTATTGTTTAAAATAGATGATTTGTGTTGAACAGGGATGTCATCCCTGGAATTATGAAAAAAAACATGTTTGATATTTGTAAAGAAGAACAATTCTGATTCGAGACAATTAAGAATGTACATACAGAGGCGCAAATGTTCTATGAAAAGTATGTGAAAGGAAGACTTATATGCTTAAAATAGACTATTGTAATTATAAGATATTTTTATTAAAAACCTTTTTTTGTCGTTATGTAAATATTGTGTTCCAACTTTTCAGTCTTTAGTGAATGGTTATGCTCTGCCGATAATGTCCTCACATGATGATATCAGTTAACTCTTTGCAGTGTTTTTGGACTAGTTAAATATGTAGCATGTCAGGCTCATTGCAGAGATATTGAATGTGCACTGAAGCAGCCCTCCCTGTGTAGATATGTGGTGGAGTTCAACACAAGTTCTTTTATGATTTGCCCTGCTCTGCTTTGAATTGTTTTGTACTCATTAACTTTGACAACCATGACCCGCTTGGAGCAATGGGTCATCCTGCTGTTTGATTTTCTTTTTTTTTTTTTTTAAAGAAAAAAGAAAGGCCTGATTTAATTCTGTTACATTGCACTCTTGTTAAAAAAATTAAATCTTGAGCACTTTTTAGTGTTTACACCCTGAAAAAAATCACTGCAAACACTGTCTCTGTCATTTTTGCGCAGTCAGAGCTTCTCCTTGAGAAGTTAATGATTGACAACGTGAAACTTTGGTTATGAATTGATGACATATGTGAACATTAACAGACTCCTTTTTGGACAACAACCAAATGTATTCACACAAGCGATGTCTTTAATATGAACAGATTTCTCTGTCAGAGAATCAGCAGCCATTGTTAATGTAAAGAGTAAAGAAAAAAAAATATTTTTCATGACATTCAACACCGAATTTACCTCACCACCCTCCTGCCAGTGTGAGAGGGCACTTGTACATTACTGTCAGCTGCACTGTTGGACTTGACCTTCACTGGCTTGTGAGGAGTTGTCAAAAACAATTAAAGTTTCCAGGAAGAATTGTGTCGTCTCAAGTTTTGTCTGAAGGGGCATCTTTGGTTTGGTGCTTTCAGTGCTGTCATGTTAAATAATGAGAAGAAAGAGGGCGGTGCAGGGTAAAACAAAACATCATGTGCATTTCTTTGGAAATAAAGGGTGGATAAAAATATTTAAATGTTGCAGATATCATCTAATAACTTGAACCTGTTCTACAGGATTTAAGGATAAAGCTTTTTGTTTTGTGGGCTTTTAATAATTCCACTGCACACATTGCCACAGCGTCAGCAGGACTGCAGAAGTATAAGTGACAGCCAAGGAGTCGGATTTGTGTTACTGTGAACAGGTTTCATTTTAAATTATAAAACCGACGTATTCTTAACTCCAAATGATGTCTGTGTGAGATTTTTATGGTAGATTTCCTATTTCAATTTAACTGTCTAAACAAAATAAAAAAATAAGGGCACAAATAACTTATTATAATAATACACTTGGTTTAAATGAACTGTTTTCCAAAATTAAAATGATAATATAAAATAAAACACCTAAATGGGCCAAATGATGTCTGGAATTACCTGTCTCACTTTTATTTATCTCATGGACACTGTAGGACTTAAACAAGCCTCTGTGAAAGGTACAATGTAAGCCAAAAGGGAATAATATTTCTGTAGATAAATGAATGTTTCCGACTAAAGAGACAAATGTAAAATTGACAGCATTCATATTTACATATTTACATTCACAATTTAAAGTTACCTGAAGCATTTAGCATTTAGCTGACACATTTACCTGAAGCTATCTCTGATGAGTACAGATAAACAGTAAACACCACTTCCTAGATTACCTGCATCGTCAGAGAGTAGAGATCAGGGATAAATTCTCACGCTCCCTTACAAGGATGTAAAAAAAGGGTTTGGTAAGGAGGTGCTGATGTTAAAAATGTTAACTCTTCAATGTAATCGCTGTCGCATACAATTGAGACTCACATTCACTTTTAATTGCGGCCTTATTGGGTTTATGGAAACATTCAGGTAGAAACAGATGGATATCGGTAATGTTTAAAGATTTGATGAAAGGGAGTAATATATATTAAATTGTTGATAATTTGTGATGCTAGAAAGCTTAAAAACAAAATCTTAAATGCACTCAAATCTGCTTTTATCCAATCCATAGATTTGTTTTTCAAATATTTTTCCAATTTCCAAATGCAAATAACTCTGAAATTAACTCTAAAATGTATCCTAAATACCAATATTGTAAAAATATTAACATAGAAAGCTGTCAGAAATAACTGTCTTTATTATTTACAGTGAATATCCTCTTTTCTTCCTCCTCTCCCACAGAGCTGCAGGTTGTGCTTATAGACACACTGATCCATGTTTAGTTGTCCCCACATCAACCTGCTGAATGTGGGTTAAAGCGTGCATTTGACACAGACAAGACCAGCGCTGCAGTCGCCCTGTGGGTGCTTAGAGACACCTTTCAGACACCCTGCGCCAGCGTGGCCATCTGAGGATAAGCAGGCCACCTGTGTGTGTGTTTATAGTCCACAGTCAGAGAGCCGGGCCTCGCTGCCCTTGACAAGCACTGTCCTTGTGATGTGTGAGTGAGTGACAAAAGGTAGAAGAAAAGAAAAAAAAGTGTTAAAGCACAGGTGGCCAGCTTGACAGTTAGACCTTCCTGATATGATTAAAGATATTCTCAGAGAGAGAGCAAAACACGGGCCTGAGAGCAGAAACCAGGCTGCTGCTGCCATGACTGCACAGGTGATGAGAGCATGGCTCATGCATTTTATTAAAGAAATGCTACTTTTTATACAGAAAATCCAGGATATGGACAAGATAAACCCAGCGGATGCTTTTTATTCACTTACCCTGTTGATCTTCCTTTAGTAGCTCACCCACTTTTTTCACAGACGTAATTTAATTCATCACATGTAAACCAGATGTGTCAGTTGAATGATTTAAATAAGACTTTACAGAACAATTATGACTGATTATTAGTCACCGTATAAAGGTTTATTTTCTATGTGCATTTTTCATGACAATATTGAAATTTTAATATATTTTTGATTCATAGTTAAAAAATAACACAGCAATCAGTCCTGACACATCATTACATTAGATTTATAAGGTTCTAGCTGACATTTTTGTCTGAATTTAGTTATTCATCTATTCTGTGACAACTTAACATTGTGTGAGGTGTTGTTATTTTTAGTTATATGCATTTTTTGACTTTTTATTCAGAAAACAAAAAGGCATCTGTCATTGATGTTATTTGAAATGTAAAACATTGCAGCTCAACACCTCAAAATCATTTAGATCGCAGATAGAATCTGATAATCCTAAGGTGGCAGCGTGACTTTTCTTTATCTTATGGCCATTTTAGCCAATAAATTTCATGCGATGTTAGCTGCTGTCTAGCTGCTTTTCAGTGTATTTACATATTCGTTTTTTAACATTAAACATGAAATTGATCTACATAGAATGTAATAATATGATATTTCCTGACAAAAACATACAGCATTAATTCAGCAGCCAATCAACCATGCACTCATGCTTAAAGTACATCTACACTCAGAAACAAGTTATCCCTTAAATTTGCTTTAAACTACTGGCAGCTGTAGTTGCCAACATTGTACTGTTATTTTAATTTATTACAGGATCCTACAGTAGAATGTAAAGTTTAAAGTGTAATACTGTAGCTAACCTGCATGTGGATTTTGTCCCTCCATCAGGCCAACTTCTCAAAAATGAAAAATACTGCATAATACCATAGAATCATACAGCAGCCTACTGTTTACATCAACTGTCACTTTAAATGACTCTAATTTGCAAAGACTTTTGATTTAGCAATTCTGTTTTTGCTTAGTCTTGAAGTTTTGATCAACTTTGAAATCTTTGGGTTCTTTTTCTATGGTTATAGTTAATTAATAGGGGAAGTATCTCCATATATCCATATCCATTTGTGATTTTCTTTTTCTGTCCTTAATATAAATATGTATGTGCAGCTCAAACTAAACTAAACTAAACTGTTGTTTTGGCTCCAAAATGCTTCAAGGTTTATGGTGTTTTACTGTATTTTAGAAGAACAGGACATTCCGGTTAGAATTTGGTTCTTATTTACAGCAGTTTGTTACAGTGCGCACTTATTATATCTTATTACATTATATTGTATAAAGATAAGACACAGCTGCAGTAACACAACATGGACACAGGACAGGACGCTTCTATTACACCATGATCTGCAGATGCAATTCTCTCTATTAGTCAGCACCCAAACTGCTGGCATCCCCAGATACATTATTCATCTCCGCTCCGGTTATACTTTGCTGCAGCCATATGTTGACTCACAATTCCCACTGTCTTGCTATTACCTCAGTGGTGCCCCATCCTAAATCTCTCCAGCATTGGCACTGCAGGATTTTCCAAATAATCCCTGTTGGGAGCGAGACAGCAGCAGCAGGATGGAAACCGTAGCTGCAGCTTCATCAGCTCTTTTAATTTTCCACAAACCAGAAAAACGTTCATGTTGAATTCCTACCTGCGGCTTTCTCTGCTCCACATCACGGGAAAGCATCACATCCTGTTTGATAAGGAGGCCCAAACCACATTGGTCAACCTGTTTTCCACCCTTGAGCTGAGGCAGAGGGAGTGGACGCAGCAGCTTTGTGGCCAGTCGCTCGTAAATGTCATTATGAACACAGTATCATTATCATCAAAACAAGGGACTGCCCAAGCTGCAAGTGGAGCCCATTGTTTGCACAGGTGTGAGTGCATTCATGCATTGCTCTCATTTGTGTGTATGCATCCCCCTTTTTTCTTAAAAGTGACTTTCTTGCAGAAGATTACAATATAAAACCAAAATTACAAGAGGGATTAAGCAATTTCTGAGCCGCACTATTTCTGATTAAATCTTGCTTGCTCATTATGTTCCACTCTTTTATGCTCCCCTTGCAGGTAAAACAACCATCACTGATTGTTTTCAAGAAGAAAGAACTAATGTTTTTTCCACATAGAAGAAAAACACACCAGCTCCTAACACACACAAATTTTGCACAACGCACCGTGACACAAACACATAAAACGAGGATGCTCGCCACCGTCTCTGCCTTGAATTAACCTTCTGCATATGTTAAACTGCAATAACAGGTTTGGCTGTCGTGTCTCGCCTCCCTCTCTCCCTGATTTAACTCCACATTACGGCGTTCCACGGGGGCCTATATCCCTGCGTGTTAATCACTGCTCTTCCCCGGCGCACGGAGAAATATATGGCGGGTGCTTGCAGAGGAACAGTGGAGGACAAAAACGTGCTCGCTCTTGGACACTACTTGATTACAGACTAATTGGTCTAGAGTGATTAAATATCTCATGCTTCTCACTAATTGCAGCTATTTAAAGCAGCTATTAGCTTAAAATGCCTGCTACCAACAGCCGTTTACTCATAAACAAAATGTGAGATGCAGCAATTCACCTGCACGGC
Organism: Plectropomus leopardus; assembly: GCF_026936395.1. NCBI lineage: Eukaryota > Metazoa > Chordata > Actinopteri > Perciformes > Serranidae > Plectropomus > Plectropomus leopardus. Next base: position 5,573,384 of record NC_142186.1, read on the forward strand.
TCAGACTGCAAAACAAAGATCTACACATTCACAGGAAGCTTTGTGCTACAGCGAGAGAACGTCTTAAATATTTAAAGTTATTTTTTCTGAAAGCGAGTGAATTCTTTATCCAATTCTCTTCTCTTTTTTTAAAAATGCATTCTGAAAAATGAGTAGCTATCCATCTTTTTTCCCCTCCTGCTATTCCAAATAAGAAACAGATGTACGTTTTCACTGATGCCTAATTAATCACAATTATATTTTCCACATTCATATTACTAGTGATAATTGATGTGTAATTATTTCTTCATTTGTGTGTGTATTAATGATTTGATGCTTAATGTTTTTATATATGAGAAGAAAATATGAAGAAAAAATAATCCAACCGTCAATCATTCATTTTAATTTAGCAGCCTAAGCTGACGTTCCGCACTCGGAGATACTCGAAGAAGCACACACACACTCCACATGTTTATGTGATGTGATCTGAGCCTGGAGCGGCCATCAAACACAATCACAGGAGAGTTAATGTGTGTACACCCACCAGTTTAGCTTTAGTGAGGACCTCTTTCAGGGCGACAACAAACAACGACAGGGGTGAAAGAGAGGAAAGATGGAGAAAGGGACGTGGTAAGAGAGGTGGAAGAGGGATAGAGAGTGTGAAAGAGATAGAAGGAGGGAGGAGGGAGGACTTGGCATCGCTGGTGCCAACCGCAGCTCCCGGGAGACGGGCGATGAATTACAGAAATGAGATCTCAGACAAATGCCAAGCTTTTCCAAAGAGCAGCGAGAATGGCTGCGCCCCCCTGGAGAACACAGTGATTAGAGAGGGGGAACCAGGGGTCTGCCAAACCCCTTAAAGGATCTGTGATCATGTGTATGTGTGTGTGTATGTGTCTGTGTGTGTGTGTGTGTAGGAGGTGGCACTGGGACAACAGCCATGTCACAGAACATGACCCCGAGGTGCAGCCATCAGACAGCCAATATGGTGAGTTAAATACCGCTGCTGCATCAGAGCGGAAGGGCTCCAACTGCCTCCAATCAAACAGGTTTCTGTTCACCTAATGAGCTTAATTAATGAGGCTTAGTTTACACTTCTTTGCTCTGAAAGAGGGAACAACGTGCCTTGTTACCAGAAGGATACAATTTCTCTCGAACTCAGGTATGAAGGCTTTTTAGCAAGAGGTCTTCAGCCTTTTAAAGCAAGATTAAAGCAAGGGTAGATACAAGCACATTCAGCATGACAAGAGAGGCTTTTGTGCCTTTCTCTGTGTTTTACTATCTCTCACCCATGTATTTAGGTTTTTTTTTACTTTTTCAAAATCCATTTTTTTTCCTTCAATTGGTAGATGTTGTAAAAGCTCAAGAGGAAGAGTTGCAGACCCTATATATGGTTGGAAAAACTAGCCTACTGCCACCTTCTCTGCCATTTTGTAGGGCTAGCCCAAATCCATTCTGCTATTCATTTGTTGAGTGGGTATTTGGTTTCCGCTTGTATTCATTGTAGGGGTTTTATTTGTTTTGTTTCTTTGAGAAGGTCATTCTAAATAAATAAAAATCTCATTTTTTCCCCATACATTGATTTATTTGTGGCGGTCCAACCCGATATATCAATACTCACCACCAAATATTGATTTCAATTTTTTTTTTTTTACAATTTTAAGTGGGTAAAATCATATTTTCTTGTTGAGTTGAGGCGCACACTGTATTGATTCGCTCAGCCACTCTTTGCACCACTTTCACTCTGTTTTCGCCAGGAGATGACTGGTCCTGGAGATGGTCTTTCAGCACTGTATTTAAACTTTCTAACAGAAACACAGAATCTTATAAATATAAGACCTTGTCTTATAATATAATAGATTAAATACAATAAATACATTTTAAATTTATTGAAACTAGTGTGCTGTTTTTGCACTTCTGCCCCACAGCCTATTGTCAGGTAGTGTCTGTGATTTGGAGCCTAATACTACGAGCATTTATGTAGATAGTAATTTATAAATGTGAAGAAAAATGTTTGGCTGAATCCCCCCCCCCCACACACACACACACACAAAGCTCTTTTGGGGAAAGATTCAAGTTCAAGTTCATTATCTCTCAGTCAACGACCATTAATTCTGAAGGCATGATCACCAAATTCCAATAAGATAACCAATTCATTATCTGCTAGATTTTTTTAAAAACAATTTTGTATTAAGTTTGAAAAAACAACTAGGGGTGTACAAAGATACTGACTACAGACACTCATGTACAGTAGGTGAATGACACAGCAAGCCAAGACAATCCATCAAGTCAGCAAGGAGTGCAGGCCCAGAAATAAGCATAACAGAAAACAAAATATTGTAGTAATAAAGTAATGGTAAGCAAATCACTACAAGAGAGGTCATGACTCTGCAGGTGGGCCTATTTTCTGACCTACATCATTAAAGCTGCTGAGAATTACAGAGTCAAGATAAAGGAAAAGGAAAGGAGAAGTATAGGCAAGATATTTAGCCCTTCACCCCTAGATTAACCCCACATAAACATGTTTAATCTTCCTTCAGCGCAACAGATGATGGACTCAGGCTAGACCAGCTAGTCCAGCAATATATACAGTAATGTTACAATATAATTTGTACTTTCTGAATTGTCAAATAATGATTCAATACTGGGCATGTTAGTAGCATGCATTTGGGCAGTTTAAGTAATCAAATAAAATACATTTTTTGTAGAGTTTTAGATCAAGAGATTAAGTGATGGTTTTGCTAAGACTGTTGTTAAAAAAAATCATGACTTGTATCCATAAGAGGTGGACTGCAGGGCAATACCATATTATAAGCAGTAGGTGATTTCAGGAGGGCATGTCATCCCCCTAGTTGGCAAAGCGACCAAAGTGCCTCCCCCTTGTTAACTTGTCATTCCTCTCCATTCAGGTCCAAAACTAGACACTGTTGGAAGAAGGAGATTCTGAGCTTTTTAATGATTCCAGTATTGTTTTTGTCCTCCAAGTATTATATTAGACTAAAATACATCACATTACATAATGATTGCCACCAGCCACAATTTTGAGAGAAAAGATAAATAATATAGCCCAATGGCCCTCTAAACACGTGCTGTACTCTGGGGGCTCTCCAGAAGTGAAAAATACACAAAATAACTTGGGAGAACTTTTTTTTCAAGAGGACGAGAAAATAAAGTATGTCGGAAGAACTGCCATCCATTAAACAAATGAAGTTAGTGTAACCAATTAGCAGCAGTTCATGTAACCAGTTAGCAATGGACTTCACATAACAATCTGATCACATTCTAGTAATTTTTTCATGGAAAACCATTTTGATTTTTTTGATTTGACGGATCAAAGGAATATAAATTCTCAAGGAATGGACACATATTTCGATTTTAGGACTTCTTCAAAGGTAACAGGTAGGGGAGACATCACTTTTTTGTCTAGGATTTGGTGAATCTGAGTGAATTATACCTCTGTGCCCAAAATTTCCATGGATTGGACCTAACATTCAAATTAATGAGAATCTAACTCAGCTAAATATGTGTAGCATGTCTACAATGACCAAAGTTTAACTGGGAATGAAACAAAATCAAACAAAACATACTACTGAGTATTGGTATGGATTGATATGAATGTATATAAATGCAGAAAAAGAGCATTCACATAATTTATTGAAATCATCTAATCTCAAGGTCTACTTACTAGCTTTTCTAGAGCTTTCAGTTACAATTCATGCTCTTCTTCAGTAGACCACTCCCACTCAATGGATGGATGGATGGATGGATGGATGGATGGATACTAATTCAAGGTCATGAGGGAGAAATGTCATCGGACGAGTTTTAGTTTTGATTCAGGATGACAGGAGTCTGTGCGCCACATTATTCTGCTATTTAAAATTCTTTCTGGGGCTCAAATATGAGCTATCAGATTCCCTTAAACGAAATTGTCTCTGAGTGGGAATACCAAGTCAGAATGGGGATTTTATTTCAGCGACTGCCTGAGGGGAAACTACATCAAACCAAACAGAAATCACATTGGAGTCTGAGATGACAAATGGAGACCTTGAATAACTGCATTACTGCTATTATATTTGGAAATGGAAAAAATTAATTTTACCACACTGCAATGTTTCAATTTCTTATAGATTGCGCATCCAGCCACAGATATGCGTTTTGATATAAATCATTCACAATTTCATTAGGAAAACATTTGTTCGCATTTACAGCCTTCTATATTTGTCTGTGTTATATGCCTACACAGTGGCAGTGAAGCTTAACTGAAAGCAGAGACGGGGGACAGGGAAGGTCTGGTGAAACTGCCTCAAAGAGTCACCCAAGGTTCCACTCTTGGGGCCTTGGGTGACTTCACATGTCATTTTTTGTGTACTCTCGTACTTCATACTTTAATTACCGATCAACACAAAGAAGTCCCCGTCCTTCAAATATGAATCACTGTAGCACTGTGCTAAAAAGGCCAACCCAGTTTCCAATCTGTCTATTAATATGGTGTGGTTGAACATGTCAAATGCAGCACTGACATCCAATAACAAGAAGGGCCCTATGTTACACCTGAAGAAAGCAGCTCACAGTGCAGCAAACTTTAATTTTTCACATTCAGCCCTCAATGTTGTGTAAGTTGCAAATGTGCTTTTGCCAATCTATGCGCCTATTGGCTTGTAGGTCTTAAAATGAAGTATTGTCATGCAGATTTTTGGTGTAATGCTATTCTGAGGCAGAAGAAAAGCGATTGAGCGATTGACCAACAAAAACTTGTTCAACAGATGGAAGTATGCCTACTTAGGAAGATGCGCAACAAGCATTCAATGTGCTTGTTATATACACTGGAATTCAAGGGTGGGTTGTGGGTAGGCGAAATGATACATAATTTTAGGACAATATTCATGTGACAAAAAATGTCACATGATATTTGCTGCAATAACATTACTGCTGTGACTGCATTACTCTTAGTAGAAAACTGATCATCAACTTTCCAAATCTGCCTTGTAAAAGATAATGCACGGGGTGCAGGCACACCTGGTTTTTAAAGGGAATGGGAGATGACACTCTGTTTGGTTGCATTTATGTAACTCCCAGAACATACCTACAATTAAGGAACTAAACACAACCCCTTCTCCAGTAGCACCTTACATTGCATGCAGATTATGCACCAAATAACTAGCAAATGTAAAGCTGGAAAAAATAAATTCACTTGTGCCATGCACTAAAGACCTTGCACAACATAATGCTTCTATAAGGCTCTTAGACTTTTGAGACTCAAGCCTTCTGCAGACAGTGAGATATTTGCAATCTTATAAGTTTATAAGATAAATAAGTTTAATTTGATGTATGCAGACTGTGCAATGGCATCTCCTACTGAATCGCAGGCTGTGACCGACGTCCATTGACGTCAATATGCATGAACAAAATGTCATCAGCATGCACCATCCAGCTATGCTGCTGTAGTGGTAAGAGAAAATGTAAGCAAACAAATTAATCCCTCGCTGTAGTGGCATTTATGTGTCTGAAGAAGATGAGGAGGAGAATGTGGACACTGTCGTGGCTGGATAAAAGAAGCGAACTTCACATTCTAATTTTGCAACTACAGTTCAAAGGAATTAATAGCATCTACTAGCATTTAGCAGTGTCGCACTGATCAATGCATCATTTCATGCTGCATTTCTATTGGTTAAATAGTAGATGTAGGTTGTAACAGCAGTCACACAGTGACATTCTCATCACAAACTTCTGACACTGTCAGAATTTTATCCTAGGCTGTCTTCATTTGCCAGACCATGACAACGTCCATCTTTGAATCTCTCTCACCCTGCAATGTATCATCACCATCACCATCACAGGTCATCTTTCGTCTGGGACAGCCCAAAAATTGCACAATGTATACCAGGCTTTAAAGGGACCATATAGTACAGTACCTGTAGTGTTATTTATCAACCTAAATAGGGGACAATTATTATATATACATTTTTTGACTTTTTACTCATTTACTTAAGTAAAAAATCAGACTACTTTTCACAACCGCAATAAGCAATACACATGTTTGACTGCAGGGGGATTTTGACAAATAGCAGAAATTGTGTCACATTCACAATACAGACAGCTTCTAAATATTCACAGGATGACACATGGTGGCCTTTCATGCATTTACAATGTGCAGGGAAAAAAACTTTAATCATCTACAAAAGGGAGAACTGCTTCAATAGGCTTCAGTTCATCTGAAATAAAGTACCATATTTCTGTCATTGCTTTGTTTGTAAATGTCAGTTTTTCTTTAATGTTTTCTGGTGCGCAGCAGTCAAGAAAACTCGCTCAAGCTGAGTGGAAATTCAGCACAAACTGGATCAAAATGAAACAGCACAGCCTGTGCGCCTGATCCCTCCATATGTTTCCATATAGATATCAAGCCATCGATTAGGGGAATGCTGTCATCTAGTTGGCAGCGATTAGGCTGCTGGCTTTGGCACCCAGTCAACAACTAATTCACATGCTAATGTCTTCCAGATCAGGTCTCGCCCCCAAACTGGTTCTCCTTATTGACTTGATTCCCTGATTGGACAGATGGCCACCTTTCAATATCACAGACGTCTGTTTGTGTTTAGGCTCTGGGTACGGGGGTTGTCAAGAGGAGGGGGCGAGGATTCCCAAGCTTATGAATAAACAACAACAATCATCTAGATAAACAATAACATTATCTGGCGTCTGAACCTTGACGACGATCCATTATGGCCATTACTGTCACATCATGTGCTACAGTCGGCTTTTAATTGCTCTTATTCGCTATTGAGAAAAGGGGAAAAACTCAGACACTGTATCAGTCGACGCTCTTAATTGATTTGTCCTCGTGCTTGCCAAGACCGCAGTCAATACAGTCGAGTGTGCTGAAACCTATCAAAGCGGAGCGAGGAGTGAAGACACGAGTGCTGAGAACAAAACAGCTGCGGCTGTGTGGAGAGAAAGGGGAGAAAGAAAACAGCGTTTCTGTTTCTACCGACCCTCCTCCCCCACACATCTTTCCCTCACCTCTTGCTCTGCTCTTTCTCTCTCTCCGCACTCTCTCCATTTTTGTGCCTGGCAGCAATCTTTCTCAGGAGACTTTCTCTGCAGTTGTGTGAGGAGAATGTCAGTCCTGTGTAGTGTAGGAGTGTGTGTGTTTCTATCTGTGTGTGTGCATGTGTACATGTGTGTGTGTGCCTCTACAAGAAAACGTCCCCTGGATGTGCTCATTAACAAAACACAAGTGCGTATGGCTCCCCAGAACAAGGCATTCTGGGTACTGCCACTGTCTATCTCAGCTTTGTGAGTTTGTGAGCAACTAATGAACAGATTCAGGCAAGAATACAGGGCACACACACACACACACACACACACACACACACAAGTAACATCTTTAAATGACCTTTCATACATAACACACAAAGAAGAATAATAAATTGTTCAACATACTGCAAACTTAATATTCGGATTTATTGTCTAAGTAGTCTGAAGCTCTATGTTCTGGGGGAAAAAAGCAGAAAAGGAAAGAAAATCAGCTCGAAAGGACTTTTATTAAACAAACAACGGCCTTATCGTGGGCTGAAAAGAAGCTTTGGGTTTGTTGACAAAATTTATTTTTATTCATTTATTTATTTATTTTGCAACAATTTTTTGTGATTCTTAATAAAAAGTTCAAATTGTTCAAAACTTCTCACATAAAAAGTTGCATCTGGATTTTTCTATAACAATACTTGTTTTTTGTGCAGCTACAAAACAAACTCACATTAGGGCACACCTTTTGGGCTCATATGTTTTTTTGTAATTGTTTAGACTTTTTGTATGAAGTTGATGAATAGATAAATACATTTTTCACAAGGTCAGAATAAGGTTTTGATTATAGTGTCAACAACTTTTGTTGCAATTTAGCATTGAACTTCCATAAAGTTAGGAAAACTAGACAAAACAATACATTCTCCTTTGCCAAGTAAAAAGCCACCCCCTCCCTTGCATGAGATATAAAGGAGAAAGTACAGGATTTAGGAAAAAAAATCTATTTTTTTAAAGAGAGAGAAATAAAAGAAAATTACTAATACGGATCACCTTTACATACACACTGATATTTCACTATTATTCAAAATATGATAATATTCTAAAGTTGATGTTTAACAGCATTTTCCGTTTACATATTCCAAATTGGGCCTTTTTTTTTCAAATTTCATTTTTTCTAATGATGATGTGGAGTATGCCAGTATTAGTCAGGTTTTAGCATTCTTTGGATATGTATAGACCAAATCTCCATATTGTTATATCTAGTAGTATCTGCCATGTTTACAAGGTACTTCATACCAGTAGGAAACTTGGGAAAAAAAATCCTATTTTGATGCAAGGAAGCAAAAGGCAAAAGTGGCTCTAGCTGTTCTACTTTTCTATATTTTGATATGATAAACAACATGTTAAGAAACGTTAATCAAAGATATGCGTGGGTCCATGTAAGTGCATGTATATGTGCAATATTCATTTCCATTAGCCATGAAAACAGTTTTGGAGTAAAGGCAAAAAGTGCAATATTTTGTGCATTTAAATGTTGTCACTGATGAAGAGAGAAAGTGAAAAGTTTTTCACACTATTCCAGCTTTCTGAGTCAACAGTGGCAGCATCATGCTTCTATGTCAAGTCATATTTTTGTTATTTCTTCATTTTGTTCATTTTCTCTGTCTTATGTCATTTCAGGTCCTGTGTCCTGTCAGATTTCCCCCTGTGTGATTACCTGCCCCACCTTAATGTGTTTCACCTGTGTCTGATTGTCACACCTGTGTCTTGTTAAGTTACCCTCCCCATGTGTATATAAGCTGAGAGTTCCCTTCCTTCTGTGCCAGTTTGTCTTTGTCTCTGGTAGTGAATATTTCAGCATTATTTTTTTGTGTTAGCCTTCTTGTGCCTGTTTTGGGCTGTTGTTTGACTCTGCCTTTGTCTGGCCCCTTTTTTGGATTTGTTTGCCTTACTGACCAATTGCTCATGTATGGGGCCTGTTTTTGTGATTAAACTTTAAAGACATTAAAATCTAGACATAGATTTTAAAAGGAATAGTCAAAATGCAAACAGAGGAGGGCAAGATATCTGCAAATTAACACCTTATGGATGCCATTAGGCCCGTAAACATAAAGTTAAATACTTAAAAAAGTTCAAAAGTTAGAGAGGTTCAGTTTAGGCAAGTCACTGTGGTTAGGCTTAGAAACAGAAACATGGTGATAACCAACACGTTTTCATCCCAATTCATCATATATCACCACTTTGTTCGTTGACTTCCACGTCTGCATATTACGCTCTAGGTATCCTTCTGCGTCTGCTGCTGATGCATACTGCTACAAGCACAGGGATGTCAACAAAAGCACATGGCAACAAAGGCACATGGATTAGGTTTAAGCAACAGAAGCACATGGTTAGGTTTAGGGAAAAAAACATTATGGTTTGGCTCTATATTTAGACGGAAAGAGAACACCAGACTCCCAAGTTAAAGTCCATGGTCAGTTGGACCCATCTGTACCATAAATTGACCTCAACCTTACACAGGTCCAAATGGCGCTCTGCTGGGGAAGTCCTGTGTACTGTGATCCAGCTATCACCCCAATCCTCCAAACTGGAACGCTCAGGACCGCTTCCGTCTTTACTCCCTTCATTGCATTGATCATGTGATTGCAGCCTTCCAAAGTGCTTTGGTTATGCACAAATTACTGGCTCATCATTGCGTAGGATATGTTCAAATTTTGTTGAATTACTAACAGTTTTAGTTTAGTTTAGTTTTATTTGCATATATGAATGTATAGAGAAGACAGAACAAGAAAATTAAAAGGGTTAAACAATGTGCAGGAGAACTTAGAAGCCAAAAATGGCTTATAGATATAGCTCAAAGATTAAATGATTGGTCACATTTCAAAACTAAGCAAAATTGATGACGATGTAAAAATGACAATAAGTTTGTATTTACAAAGAGAAACACATTTCACATGAATCAATGAAGTGCTATTAGTCTACATACCTTTTCCTATGAAAGGGAAAATGTATGAACATTGCATGAAAACAACCTGCACATCATCAGGAATATTTTCTCAGACTTAAAAAAGCTGCTCAAGCAGTGCTTCCCATGACCTGATGTGAAAGTAGTGAGAAAAACTATACTGGTTAACTTTGATTAATACACAAGTTTTTCATACATATATCATATTGTATGACAATAATTATAAGAACAGACATTTTTTGGTATTCATTATCTCTATAAGCACTGGTTTGTTGTGTAAGGTGCAGTCATTGATCAGTACCAGAAAAGAAAAGCAGATACATCCAGGCCTTCAGTTTTGTGTTGTGTTGCGTCTATCCAAAGAGAACAGTGTGAAGAAATGTATTTCAAGCTATGTTCACAAAATTGTATTTTAAAGCTAAGTGTGGGCACTCATAAATATGCATTTTCATGTACAAAAGGAAACAATTTACAGCCAATCACATTGCCACTGTTCAAAACTAATCAGAGCAAAGCCACGAGTGGAAAAAAAAAGCTGTAATCTCACATGCAATAAAGCGCTGTGAAATGAGCAGAACAGGTGCATAGGTGAACAAAGATAAATATAGCCCGGCTTGATGAAATAATTTCTCTGTCCTGGATAATAACTCATTATGTTAATCACAAGCCCTATTAATCATTTTCTCATTTGAACTGTCAGGACGTGATTGTCATACGAGGAGATTGCGTGAAGTACAGCAAAAAGATTCGCCTTTTGCAATTCATCAAAGTCACATGGGCGGAAAAAAAAAAGTCAGGATGGAAATCGATGCTGAAGCCAGTGCGATGTGTTTCACCCAAGCCATAACAATGGAAAACCTCCTCATATCTTTAGAAGTAAAAGAGAAAAGGGCAATGACGAACGCATTTGCACCAGTAACCCATTTCGGCTGTTAGATCCTGATGGCGCTGTAACACAACAGCACAACAGGAAACATATTAGTGATAGCCAGGAGAGTGTGTGTCTCTGCATACTGTATGTGCTTTCCTCTGCATATGTGTGTGTGTGTATGAGTGAGTGTGTGGCACCAGGCTCATATATTGTGATTGTCTCATTGTGAGAATGCCCTACTGGGGTGGCCAGCTGTTCCTGTGCCCATAAAAAGGAGGCAGGAATGTCTGGTGGGATGAAGGAGGCTGCAGAGACATAGAGAGAGCCACACACACTCGCTTTAGAGAAGCAGATGTATGATACACATGCACACACACACACACACACACACACACACACACACACAAAATATACTCAGCGCAACACACACACACATAGTCTTGCACATGCACACAAAAACTCCCACAAACATAGAAAGGCACACGCGGAAACACACAGAACTACAAAGTCACACACAAAAACTCACACACACACCCACTGTCGTATATACCTGGATGTACGTGTGTTACAGCACTATACACCAGATACAAACACACACACTTACACACACACACACTGGCAGCAGCAGCAGCAGGCGAGGTGGTGGAGGCGTTATCGGTCCATATCTGTGCTTGGAGCCACAGCAGTCTCCAAGGCTGCTATCAGCTCCCCCATTATCTCTGTCTGAGAGTGTGGAGGAGGAGGAGGAGGAGGAGGAGGAGGAGGACAACGATGAAGCCTGCTCCCCTCATAGCTCCTGTACGTACACACACACACACACACACACACACACATATTAACACATACTCAGCACCAACTCGTTAAGAGGGCGGAAATGAAATGTCTGTCCCCTGAGTCGGCAGAGTCGCAGAGCTTTGCTGCATGTGGCACAAGTTTGGCGACGACAACAGGCACCCAGTAATAAATCTACAGGCAGAAAGAGGAGAAGGAGAGATGAAAAGAAAAAGAGATGGTGAGAACAGGAGGGAAAGAATACGAGAGAGATGAGTGAAAGGGAGCGCTAAAGGGAATGGTAGGGGGAGGAAAGAGAGGGAGCAGCCTGCTGCAGCCGCCCCTACCACAGGTCTCATTAACTTAATGGTCTCTGTGGATGGTGAAGGGCTGAGAGAGGATGGAGGGCAAGAGGAGAGAAGAGGAGAGGAGAGGAGAGGCTTTATGGTGAAAGAGGTCTGCAAACCAAATTTAAAGTGATGTTTCATTTAGATTGAACTTTTTAGCACACAATCAGCAATCAACCATCTGTGTTGCCAACATGAGTACTGAATTGATGTAAATGCTTTTATTTTGAAGATCTAATCTAACTGTATGGGCCCACACTAACCTGAAGGGCACTAGTTTGAACACCTGGATTGTTGCGAGAGAGTGTGAAAGGAACATCATAAATGTAACAGAGAGGCAAAGTCCCTCCCTTTTCGGTGTCCCTCATACCAGTTGGGTGTTTCGCAAACTATCTCACAGACAGAACCCAGGCTATTTACCTTTTAAATACTAGGCAATTGGCATAATTTCTCTCAAAAACATGGGAAGAAGGTAATGAGCAATGAAAGAAAAAATGCTGCAAAAATTAGCAAGAAATAAGTAAAAAAAGTACACGTTGATTTAAAAAAACTTAAAATAAGGTTAAAAAAACAAGGAAATGACATTAAAAAGTCTTAAGAATAAAATAATGCTGTAACATTTTAAATATGTGATGAAGACAATTATACAAAAGTTTTTCCATAGCTTTTTAAAACTATATTTTTGATTCTACTAATGTCTTGGAATTTATGGAACATCTGTTACTGAATTGCTCATTGTCTTTTTTTGTTGTGTTTTTGAAAGAAATCATCCCAATTTGTTTAGGGTTCAAAGGTTTAAATACTTATGTAAGGCATCTAAATGCAGCACAAGAAAAGTGATGTTGCCCCAGGTTTCAAAGGGTTAGAACGTGCCACTTCGGAGATACCATGGCCTTTAAAATTTTCTATATACATAAATTGCACTATGACACTGTCCTCTATAGCCTTGAACTCACTCCTGCTAAGGCATTTGAGTGTCATCAGTGTGCACTGACAGAGTACAAAAACAACCTTATCAAGTGCAATTCGTCCTAAATGCAGAAAAAACAAATGACCTGTTGCTAGTGTAAGTATAGCGGAAACACATAGGCAGATGGATAGGGCCATTAACATTTTTGCGTTTTCACATCTCTGTGTCGCTCTTCTTCATGCTTGCTATATAGAAGTTTCAGTCTGTTGCAATCTTCAACCTCACCACTAGATGCCACTTATTAAATTAAACACACACCTTAAAGAAATGCTGCCTATAAAAGGTACAACAAGAAAAATCTTTAATTTTTTTCCTAATTGAACCATACATTTTTTCCCCTATAAATCACTGAGTTAATGTTTTAGCCACACAACCAAATGAAGTGTTTATTTGGACCAGTCTAGAAGGGGAGACATTTATAAAATCATTGCATATCTATCTCCCCTGTACAGATGAAACACTTTCCATCAGTGTGCCACAGCGGCACTCAGTTCCTTTGTGACGGTGACATGGCCGTCAGTGTTGACATCGTATCAGCTGCTATCGTCTGGACTGTCCAGCCACTGGCGCCGCACTCAGAGGGGCTTCTGCACCACCAGACATCGGTCATAGAGACACTCAGACAGACACATGAGATGGCTTAAAGAGAGCCGCTGTAGATGTAGAATAGGTAGAGAGGCCTCTTTCTGGTACATGGCTGTTGAATCTCAATATAATGTAACTATTGTGTGGATGTGCAATAGCTGGGAACTAGATTTGCAAAGACAAACAAGTCAGCCAGTGAAACGCTGCTCTCATCATGGTAACACATCAGCTTCTACATGTCATCCACTGTATTCAAAATGTATTTCCTTGACACTATTAATCAGAGGTGTCAAGTAAGTGTAGCGTGTAAAACAACCATTCAGTAATGTGAAGTGGAATGGAAAGATCATTCCTCATTTTCTAACTCCCTGCTCTGGTCTGAAAACGCTAACAGCTGCTGATTTGCAGCATGACAGGGCACAGGCCACTGAAAGAGACGGAGACAGACACGCCGAAGAACAAGACAGATGACAGACCTCAAGCTACTCTACATACATCAGACTGCCAGTTGGTAAAAAGAGAAAGGAACTCTGCAGAGATGAATGGAGAGGAAGGGAGCTGACGAGAACAATATTAAACGTAGTGGGACCAATGGGGGAGAAAAGTGACAACGCTGGACCCAAAACAAACAAAAAAAAGCTATAATTCATGAGAAATGTACAGTGAAATAATTTCTCATGTCTGTTAAAAGCACCTTGATCACAGCTGTGCGGGTCTACGGGGGGAGGCTTCTTTAGAGAATTGCTTATCCACCATTACGGCGACTCACTACATTCAAGTTTGCAGTCTCACAAGCAAGGTTTTCTGTAAATTAATGCGACACAAGCAAACAAATACACACATGCACAACTACACACTCCCTCTGTCTCTCCCTCGCACCTACACACGCGCTCACACACACACACACACACACACACACACACACACACACACACACATAAAGTCACACTGCAGGGACCATCTGACAAGGCCAAAGTGATGTTGGTTTCAGGGGACCGCCAGTCGGTCCCTCCACAGATGGGCCGGGGCCCTGCACCCTCTCCCTAATGCTCCATTCTGCAGCTGTGTGAGATTAGCTAGGTACCATCAATGCTAATTTGTGCTGATACAACCAAAACTTTTATTGAGATGAGGGGAAAAAAGGAGATAAAACACACACACACACACCCCGGATACATCCAAGATGTCTCCTTGAGTTTGCTGCAGAGGCTGCACTCAAGGTGTACTCTGCACAAAGGCCAAGGAGGGTATTTAAATACATTTTATTGATGATTGATGTTATGATCACTTATAGGAATTTGAACAATCTTCTTAAGCTTTATAGCAGAATAAACCATGTCAAATACCAAAAGTGTAGTGATGCTCAAACTTGTGAAGCATTCAGAGATTTTGATTTGCTTCAGTTTTTGTATTTTGGTGTTGATTTAACAATACTGACGCCACAGATAGGGTTAACTTCCTGCATCCTAGATTTAGGCTAGAAAAAATTTGGTTACATGTACTTATCGATTGGTATGGAGCTCACCTAACTCTCTCAAAAAAAGTATATTTCCAAAAGTGACATACTACAACTACTACTATTATTGCATTTTTAAAATGTGTGTATTTGTTTGCAGAACTGATGAGCAGTAGTACCAGACATGTTACAATGAACTTCCAGCCTTTTGAGTTGGTCCTAAAGTAAACTAACGATGCAATAATATTTTTTTCACTGATGAGTGCAAATCTTCTTACCGTTATTACATTTCACTCTGTCACATTTGCAAGTCAATAGCTGTTGTCAGCTGTCTGGTAAAGCTATACTATCAAAAATAGCTCCAAGAAGGTTAAGTGACTGTGCAGTGGGATTTGTAATTTTGTTTTTGTGAAGTGCAATTTATTTAATGTCGTTGCAGAATTTTAGCCTTGTAACACTACATACAGATCATCTATTTACAACTGTTTACACATGATGCATTTATTCATTTTCTTCTTTCTGCTCTGTGTTTTTCACTGTAATAACTCTCTGAAACACATCAGACCTGTAAACCTCATCAACACACATACATAGTATTTCCATCTCTCTCTTTCTTTCTTTAACACACACACACATGCACACACAGACACACACACACACACACACACGGCTAACCCTAATATGGTAACTCTGACTGAATACATTATTTATCATATGCATAATGTCTCCCAGCTAGCCTATTTTCCCCAGATAAGTAATATACAGTGTAATGTCATTGGCACACACACGCTGCAGTAGGAATAATAGGGAGGTTTGTTCACTTTATGAAATACTATTCATCACAACAGAGACAAACAAATTTGATTTCGGCTGTGGATTATTCACTGGCGGAGATTGATATTGTTTTCATGCAAAACCAATAAGGAGGCATCATGTGGATGTTTTGATTACATTATCAGAGCAACAAATACAGTTGATAATACCAATGTACTAGTGCCTCACGACCAAATCATCATACAGCATGATATATTCATTGGGGGTTTTAATGTTGCAGAACCACAAATATATGACCTTGAACCTGTCTTCTGACATATGGTACACTAAATCTGTGAACTCGTGTTTTATTTGGTCTGGCAGGATGATACACTTTTTAGCTTTTATAACCTCACAATGGGGACACCATGGCATTTTTCAAAGTACATTCAGAGAATTATTTTTGAATTCTGATGGCAAATGGCAGCACCTAGTCCTTTCACAATTTGTCTCAGGACATGTTTTGTTGCTCTGATTGGTTGTAGGTCTTTTCAAATGTGTCCAGAGGCATTTTGGTCTACAGCTGTTGATAAAGGACTGAGAAATGAACTGAGAGCTTCCAAACAAACTCATATTTGCAATTTGGTCTGGTGGTGTCAGGCTAGCTTCAAGCAGCCACTTCCCATTCCAAAGTTGTCTAATATCATCGCTTTGGCAGTGCTTTTCTAACGCCAAAAGCCACCTATGCATCCACCTGCTATGCCCCTGGATGCCATCAGCTGAGAACACAGCCGGAATGAACCAGTCGCAGTGTTATTGTACGTCACCAGACGGTACCTGCTACAGCAGCCTGATGCGCGGATGGGTGGCGTCACTTGAGAACGCAGCTACACGGAACCTGTTACGTCTGCCTGATACGCCACAGAGCAGCATCAGATTGGAATGCTGCTGGTAACAATGTAATGTAGGGATTGCGAGGTTGCCTTTAAGGTGGGTTGGTCCAACAAACCCTGGACTTTCATGTGGGAGTAAAGTGTTTGCTTCCCATCTGAATGTGATGTTCCAGCACTGGTTGCCATGTGCTTGTTTTGCCTAAACATGTAACATGCAGCCTCATCCTACCATGTGCATTTGTTTACATCACAGTAGTGGGATCCCAGAACGTCAATAGCAGTTGCAGAAGGATACTGCAATGTGTAGATGCAGAATTCCACTGCAAAATAAAGATACGTGACAACTTGGGATGAGATCGTGTTGCATCAAGTAAGACTGTTGTCTAAAAGGCTTTAGCCTGTAGGTAAGAACAGCTTTAAATTTGTAGTTGTAAAAGTATTGAAATGGCTCTACAAAGCAAAAAAAAAATGTGTCTTTGTGTGAATTTAAATATATAATCCAGTGCAAGAAATGCTTTTTAGAGCCTCCAAATTAAGAATACGTTCAGGCCAAACATGATGTTTGCATGATGTGTTACTTTTTATTCATTCA
This sequence comes from Plectropomus leopardus, assembly GCF_026936395.1. Classification (NCBI taxonomy): domain Eukaryota; kingdom Metazoa; phylum Chordata; class Actinopteri; order Perciformes; family Serranidae; genus Plectropomus; species Plectropomus leopardus. Next base: position 5,590,586 of record NC_142186.1, read on the forward strand.
GTGACAGACTGACTCCCCTGGGAAGCACCACAGGAAGCCACTCCTGTCTGTGGCCATCATACTCTTTAACCCCTCCCTCAGAGTGTCTGGCACTTGGACATAATTCACCTAACTTTGATTACATATTATAATTTAAATTATTTATTTATTTATTTTTACTATGATTAACACTGAAGAATTAGTAATGAAAGAAGCAGCTTCCTGCTGGTCCTTCAGTGTTATAAGCCACATCATGCTGGCATTAGTCTAATGTACTTTTGTCATGCATTTCAAAACCTAATTTGTCTAAATACTGTTAAACAGTAGGTGAATATATTGTTGATTTTTTTTTTTTAAAAAAAGTTACGTGTTTCGAGGGCTGCAATGGACCGGTCCACAGTTAAAATGCGAGGGCCGAATTTTGTTCCGAGTCCAACCCTGCATGTGGTTACCGCTGCTCCTGAGAGTTACGTAGTCTAATTATATTTGGCTATTTTTGCAGGTGCTTGGCTGAAATGAGTGGGTCGTTAGTGGAATTGGAAGCACCTGGGCCTGTTGCTTCTTAAGCAGCCTGTTTCCCCACAGACACAAATGTAATACAACACCTGACACACACCTCGTGCATTACTGACCATTTGTCAGAGCTGTTTTGTTTCTGTAATTACTGCTAAATTTAATTAAATACAATTTTTTATAATAGCTTTAAGTACTTAGGTTATGTCTTATAAGCAGCGTTGATGAGAAGAAATCCTCACTGGCTGGACTGCAGCAATACATTTTTATTTAAGTTTGTCATGTAACTCTTTGCATTAAAGTGAATAAACATTTCCCAAACTGCATAGTATAATAATTAAAATGATCTAAATCAACCAATATATTTGAACAGTTGCAGAAAATATAGATCAATGTTGGCTATCAAATTTAACCCTTTGAAACCTGACCGGATTGGCTTGATTTCTTTCAAAAGCATGTGGAGAAGGCAATGAGCACCTAACAAGGAATGGTCCAAAAATATCAAGAAATCAAGAAAAAAAAAGTGGCCTAATTTCTTTAGCAAAAAAGAAAAGAAAACACAAACAAAAACAAAAAAAATGCCCTTAAGAAAGTACCTTTAAAAAAAATTAAAAATCTGTTGGGGTTTTTTTTTGCTATAACATAATTTCAAATATATAATTAAAATTTAAAAATGTAAACATTTTCCTTTTTTTTTAGAGAAAATCTAATCACCCCCAGCTTATTTTCTCTTAACCTTTTCTCTTTTTTTGTAGTTTTCAGGACAATACTTTACAAGTTGCTTGTGGCCTTATCCCATGTTAAAAAAATAAATAAAACCAACCTTTTCAGGTTTCAGAGGTTTAAATGCTTGTGAAAGGCCACTGAGTGCAGCACAAGAAAACTTATGTGACTCCAGTTACTTCAGGGTTAATCTGATATTTTCTCAGCAAACCTTTTCAAAGTAGTCGTTGGCTCTCAGCTTGTTTTTACATTTCTATAACTGTATACACATTAAGAGTTATAAATTTGTTGTGTGTACATCAGCATCAATTGACCCTTTCAGCAAAAGATGGTTCATGTGCTAGTGTGGTAATGTGGATTATGTGAAAAATAAATACTAATAACTACTTTTTAATGCATTTCATAAATTGAACTGATTCCACAATGTGCTCTGTCAACAACTCTGTAACGGCACAATAAACCATATCAGTAATTTCAGCCTGATTCATTTCTGAGTAGTAATATAATGTGACTCGCATAAACACACACACTCCCTCTCTCCCTGTGTCCCTTCTCTCTGTTCTTCTCTCATACTCAGATCTGGTGCCAAATGGGCATCACAGAGGCATTGTGTGTTTGTCTAATGACTACCTGCTGTCTGGCACAGTTACATATGGACATATGAGAAATCTGATTAACCGCTCAGTCACACTCTGCACTGCTGCCTTTCATGCACTGTGTATGCATGCATTTGTGCGTTAGCACTGGAATGCATTGGTTAGGGATGTGTGTATTTATGTCAACATTTTCTCTCTGGAATATTGCTATCAAACATCAAAATATTTTTAAAAATCCGTTTATTATATTATTGTTTTTTATTTAGCTCCATAACTGGATCTACATGTTATTACTGAGTTGTTTTGCATTGAATTTCTCCACTTGTCTTTTCAACGATGTCGTCTTTGTGACTGTAGTGTTTTCCTTTGATTTTCTATCAATCTATAGTCGGGTTTCCATGCAATTGTACTGTATATTGTAGCTGAAGAAGAAAATTGGCTCAAGGAAATGCGAAAAGATGTGCTTTTCCATACACTTTTATGCAAACAATGGCTGTTGGTTCATTAAGATTAGCAATAGATAGTGCTACTCCCCAGTCAGGTTCCACTCATGCCCCTGGGAAAGCTGCTCAGCCTTGCTTCCAATTTTTTTCCAGTGACCAGTCATTGCCACAAAAAATATCCCCTGAAAAATATTTTTTTCTATAGTCCACCACTGTAAAAGAGACGTCTATAAAACTGTTGACACCTCGAACCGCAAACAAGGACAATTGTGAATCTTACTATAGCACATATTTGATTCATTGTGATTATATATTGTTAAAAAAAAATTTCAGCCAAAAAGCGATTTCAAAAGTCTGTGATGTCATCACAATGTAACTTTTATGAGCTGAGCCGGAACCAGTGGGCAGGGCCAATGAGGAAAAATACTCCTACACATATTCAGTGGGCTGCATAACATGGAAGTAAACCTACAATCTAGAAACTTTTTTGGCACCAGGCGAGCGACTCCATTGGAATGAATAAGCACCACCTTGGCATCCAGTATTATCCAGTAGCGTTATGAATGTAAGGTGCTTCCAATCCTGCTGTTATGATGCTAAAACATTACACCGTGCAGAGGCAGGAAGAGCTTTAGCTTATAAGTGTGTTGAAAGAGAGGATGAAGAAAGCTTGCAGTAACCAACCCAATGATTGTATGTCATGTCATAACTGTACATCATCATTAATTGGCAGTGTCTGTTTCCATTACAGTCTTAGTTTGTACTAACCTTTGATCAGTGCAACAACTTTTCCACCTCCCCCAAGCATAAAACCTTTTTTGCAATATTTTCATATTTTTCAAAAGTTTTGTTGTTTCCACTCAGTTTTTTTTTTTTTTTGCAAATTGAAAAAGCTCATTAAAAGAGGTAGAATGAAATACATCTACTAAGACCATAGTCAGTGCTGTCAGATTTGAGCAACAGGGTCACAGTTTTCAGTTTGCGTAATCTAAAAAGATCATCTTTGTTTGTTCAGCCATTGGGGCTCATTATGGGAATTACTGTATCTCCTTTTCCTGCAATGTTCCTGTTTATTCCAAACAAATCGCTGTTGTGCTGTGGCAAACATAAAAGAAATCACGTCTTCTGTGCCAAATGATTCTTTCCATCAAGCATGCGTCACTCACTGCACGCTGACAAGAGTGAACGTTGCTTTCAGACTGTAATAAAATGGATGGTCTTCATATGACAATTGTATATTATTATGTTGAAAATTTCAAGAAAGAAGGTCAAAGTGATTCAATTGAAGCAACTGAATCTTTTCAACTTACTGAAAGAATTAGCTCATGTCAAAAAGACATTCAAGCCAGTCACAAGAGAAATAACAAGACATATTAAAAATGTATCATCTTGTGAGATTGTAGCTTTGTTTTTATTTCCCAGCTCTATAAAGATTTAAATGAATGTTGTTTTTAGAAGTAAGGCTGCATACAAGGAACAAGGGCTGACAAATTTAGATGCCTCCTTTTCTCTCCGCCTTCATCTCTCATAAACAATCCCTTCTCACTCTGTCTCTCCCTCCCTGCTCTCAGATTTTACCGTCGTGTCAATTACTGTCCCAGTGGTTCTCTTCCTCAGTCTGACACATCCACAGAGTGTGTGAGCATTCATCAGAGCTGTTTAACCCTCACAACGCCCCGAACTGGAAAACAGCCAGGGAACGTCACGGAGGCAGCCAGTTGTCATCACCCCCCCCCACCCTTCACCCTCAAACCCCCCATCACCGACAAGCACATCAGACAGGGAGCAGGCCTTGTTGATGAGAAGAAATTCACTAATTGTTTGATTATACAGATCTTCATGATAATGAATCGCTACTCCACGGTTCGGGAACATGGTGTGCAACCCGAATTACCACCCCAACACTCAAGCTGTGAAAGTTGATTACTCATTAGCGGGTGACTGAGTGGCACAAACAACCCTGGCACCCCCTTTAAATTCCCCTCCTGTGATCTTTTACTGTATGTACTTGTAATTGCTGTACAGTACACTGTGGCACAGGAGACTCCCCTGCACCAGCACTGATGGTTTAAAATCCAATCCACACTCAGGAGGTAGCATGTTGTCACCTTTTTACATCAGCCAGTTATACTGGATTTAGCCAGGTCAAATCAGCCTAGTTGCTAGAAGACAATAGGCAATCACAGATTTGTGCAAAACTTCAATGGTATTCTCAGAATGATGATAAAACACAATTGTGAGATGACTGCGTTTCCACTGAGTGATATAATTTGCCTTTATGCGCTTCTCCTTTCACAATGACATTCCAGGGGGCAAACAACAAAACATCAGCAGGTTTATTTCTATTGCAGCCACCGTACTAGCCGTCATTATTTCCAATGGAAGGCAACGTAGGGGTGTTATGCGAGTAATAATGGAAAGGCAAGCCCCTTATATGTGGGAGCTGCCATGAATGAAGGATTTCCAGGAGATGATAGTGCACGAATTTACAGGAATTGTGGATTCAAAACAAAGCAAAAAAGTGTTTCCATTGTAGTTTTACGAAATATGGCTTTTTCGAATCGTCATCCTCATGTGAGTGTAAAAACTTTTTTGATTTTTTTCAAAATGTTTCCATCAGGCATATTTTATATTCGCAATTTCAATTTGCACAATTTGATTGTTAATGGAAACTCCCCTCTTGCTGGCATTGTACGGTTTTCCAAACCATGCATACTTTGCATTTGCACATTTCATATGTATCAACATTTCTTAGGTGACCTAGTATATGAACTGAGTTTGTCATCAGGAGCTGGAGAGGACGGTGGACCTTGTGACCCTGAGGTGAGACACCTGCCAAGCTGCGACCAACAGTTCAAGACCAACAAAACAACAAAACCAGTTGTGATTTAGAGATTCGTTGTGTTGCCAGAAGCTTTTTTGTCACCGAAAGTGGGTGTTTTGTCGCGACGTGTCACAGTTTTTACAGCGGGGATGGTGGCATAAAAAGTCGTTTTTTTACCAAGACATTGCTGCTTGTCCAGCTCAGAAAGAGCCCCCAAAAGTGTGCTTTAAGCCAAACATGATATGATAATGAAGTATATTTTTGCCTAAACCTAACCACACGTTAAACACAGCATTGTTGAAGCATTAAGTTTCAATGCATCCTCTACATCATAACATACAAATGTAATGTAATGCATCCATAGTTTGCAGCAACATACAATGCCTCCTCTTTTTCATCAAATGATTTTATGAGTTTTGCCTTGTCTGCATTTGGGTCACGGTGCACACTGTACAAGTTTATGATGTTGGTGTAATTGAATGGAAACGTTATGACAAGGTGCATGTAGTGATTACAAAGAGTAGTTCTGGATTTTGACCGAATCACACCCACTTTTTTAGCTTTGACTGACACATCTTTCTGCTTATGTACCCAAGTGATTCACGCAGTCCAATTCATCCACTGAGTAACTAATCCACACAGTATCATCTGCAGTGCTCAATGACCTGCATCAATCTAACAATATGACTCTGTGATTGATTACGCCCATTTTTGGAGCGAAGCCAGCTGGCAGTGAGGTCGCTGCCAAGGTAGGCAGACAACAACTGTCTTCGCCCTGAAAACGTGTGTTTACAAGCAAACGGGTCTGTTGCTAACTGCAAGACACAGACACATTCTGATTTATTTCTGCATGTGGTGAAATTTGACTTGTTGACTTTACAAAGTTTGAGTCAACATTAGTCTGTATTGTTGATATTGATGAAGTCATTTAATTGGTTTGATTGGATAATGACATTCATATGCTCATACACCAGTTATGTAAAAAAACTAATGATCGCATTTGCAATCAAAACAAACATTTGTGGCACCAATATAGCACGGGTTTATCATATTAATTTGGTTGGAGAGAGAAGCTTCAATGCTAAAGATGGACAGCTGGATAACAAAAGCTGTGTGTGTGTGTGTGTGTGTGTGTGTGTGTGTGTGTGTGTGAGTGTGTGCATGCGTGCGTGCGTGCGTGCCTGTGTTCGTGCATGCGTGTGTGTGTTTGTGTGAGCCAAACACAAAATGAATTTGTCTGTAATTGCATGTACAGTACAATCAAGAGTGGGTGGCTAGGCGTTTGTGCGCATGTATGTTCGTAAATTTAAGTGTGTCTGTGTTTGTGTGTGTGCGTGTGAGAGAGAGAGAGAGAGAGAAATGGGGGAAGAGAGAGAGAGACTGCGTCAACAAGACAAAAGTTAATGAGGTTTGAAGGCTGCTGTGGCAGCGGCGGCCTCGTCTTTGTCTTCGTCCTCTGCCACCCTGCTTCCTGCCCAGGCCTTTATCAAAAGGATAATGCAGCAAGGGTCTTTAAGTGTGCAGCTGCAGAGAGAAAGACAAGGGCGAGAGAGGGGTAGAGGGAGAGTTTGGGGAGGTGAGCAAAAAATGGGAGAGAGAGAGAGAGAGAGGGAGAGAGAGAGAGTGGAGGACGAAGATGAAGAAGAGAAAAAGGATGAAAGAATGTTTACAAAAAAGCATGCGAGAGTATAGTTAGATAGATAGATAGATAGATAGATAGATAGATAGATAGATAGATAGACTCAGCTCTAGAGATGCGGGACAAACCCAGAAGATGAACTGACAGGGACAGATACAAGAGATTGAATGAAAAAAACAGTAGCTGTTGTAGCAGGCTACCTGTGAGCACACAACAGGGACACAAGTAATGTTCTTTGCATTTCTTGAAAAGCCTTCTACATTAAAATATGCTATGACAAATTCTTGTCAATTCTGCCCTGCAAGAGGCTGTCTAATGTATTGCATGGAACCTTAGATGAGTTCCTGAAAGTATGGTCCCCCCTCAGTAAATATTTTGTTAGTGAATGGTCAGCAATAAGCTTTATTGGTGTAGACTAACCATAAAATGCTTGTTAACCTTTTGTTTATTTTCATGCTGCAAATTACACCCCCTTTGTGTTGTCTTTGTTGTGTGTAGTTTGTTTTGATTGTTTATGTGTCTATATTTTGTTTGAGTTCATGCCAGGACAGAAAAAACAGTGTCTAAACCTCCATCCAATCTACTTCACACTTGGTGGGTGTACTGCTGGGGATCCAGGGATATGCCTTGTTAAATTTTGTGTGATTTGGAACAAGCAACCAGCGCTCTTTTCCACAGGGTTTCAGGGCTCTGCAGAGAATTGAGCTCAGCGTCATCATGCGGCAACCTTCCGGGCTGAAAAATGAAACTGAAGTGCGAAAAACTGAAGTTCCTCTAATGGCCATTTGAGGCTGGCACCAAAAGCGATTTAAAAAAAACAACTGATGCCCATGCATCAGAGATCTTTACCTTTCTCAAGTCTCCAGCTACAGCTACATTACTTCATTTTAAAGTTAAGACGCATCAATATTGCTACATTTTAACCTGGCATCCCCACTAATCCAGCATTGTAGCAGTCCTAAAATGCTGCCGCTGTTTTATTTTGAAAACCCCAGTGCTGCGTTTTATTGTGGATGGGTAGGACTAAAATGAAGCAATGTGGATGCAGCCTCAGGAGTGTTAAATATGCTGGAGCTGGGAGGCAGTTAGCTCAGCTTAGTAGGAGGTAACTGCTGGCCTGGCTCTGTACAGTTTTAAAAACGTTCCTCAGCCATCCACATACAGACTAAAAACAGACAATTCGGTTTTAGAAGAACTTACATGGTGTAACTATAGCCCTTTGCACAGAGATCTCACCGTAGGGCCACTATAAGGTCCTTTCTTTACACCTCCATTTCTACAAAGAACCAAGTGACAGCAGCATCATTCTGCTCCAGTCTGTGATTTCGATAGCATGCTGGTATTGCAGAACCAAAACGGCACGATGGGTGTGATATTAAACATAACAGCGTTGGCCTTTTGTCCCTGCTGCAATGACAGCTACAATGACAGCTTATGATGACAGCTGGTTTTAGTTGGTTTTAGCTGGTGGAAGATGGTCTTAGGTGGTCCTGATCCAGTTTGTGCTGGTCTTTGATGATCTAGTCGTGGGCCACCAGCAGGACATGTTGGTGTGACCAGCCTGTTAAGATGGACATGCCAAAGGGGTCTTTGATGGTTATTTGCCAGGTTATTGTATTCATCTTTTATAAAAAAAAAAATAAAAAAAAATCTCTTAATGCATATCCCATGACAGTAGATTTAACTGATCTATGCCTTTTGCTTTTTATATATCCCCTTCATAATACTGTTTCTCCATACTCAATGGATAAACCAGCTAGAGTGACCATCACAAGCCGGTATGACCAGATAAACAAACAAACAAGCTGGTCAGCCAGCTTAACTACCCTAAGCTGATCAGCTGTTTTTTTCAGCAGGGGTCTGACATACACGTCAGCAGCACTTTCTAAAGAATAACAATTGGCATTAACATGCCAGTAACAATCATTTACCTTCTCTGTTATATGGCTTCATTATCTCCTCCTCTGCTTGGAGGATAAGGAGCTCAAAAATGCCATTGTTTTCCCAATGTGCAGACATTTAGCCACTAACTGCTAGTAGCTGCTTTTTTAATCTCCTGCTGTGGGTTGCATACGTAACATGTCAAAACATCACATGTATACTGCTCATGGTCCCATCCCGCCAGCTGTCTTGTTTGTACAGACAGTTTGAGCGCTGTCACTACGTTCTGTGGCGGCTTAACAACTCTGTCCCTTCTTTTCACAATCTTACCTTAAATACATCAAGGTGGGAAAATGGCGCGGTTCTCCTGCCTTGTACAGGCAATTCAAACAGGGTTTATTTCTTGATACAATTTGTATTTCAACAGTACCAAACTGTACAGCATCTTCCCGCATGGTCTGACTCATCTAACTCTCAAAAGGAAAACAAATATATTTCCCAAAATGTCAGACTATTCCTTTAACAATAGCCTTCCTTTTATGCTCTGAAATATAACAAACAATGAGTAATCTGTTACTTTGTGACTAACCAACACCCGACACACAGTGGCAGCACACTTCCTCCCCTGTGGATCAATCAGTCTGCTGAGGCGAACACACATTTTTGTTATACCCCGCTTTGTACCGGCCAATTAGTAACCTGTTAATTGGCGCAGGTGCACATGTCTGAATCCAGGGGCATCGTTATTTATTAATGGATCTCTGCAGACCTCCTGTTGGCTGAAATTAGCCCTCCTTTCAGCCAATGGAAGGTCTCAGGTGTGGGTGTTGTGGCCGAGATGCGTGCCTGTTAGTGTTGGTGAGTACATTGTAATTAGTCTGTGGCTGTAATAAGTCTCTCTCTGTGTCTGCTCGGCCTCTCTCGCCAGCTGCCTCTCTCCTTTGCCCCCTGCTTTGTCCATCTTTCTCACCTCTCCTCCCTCAGTCGGCCTCCGACTGTTGAAACATATACAGTTTCCAGTCTATTCTTCAACTCTGCATCTGTTTTCTTGTTTGGATTTTGTCCCTGTCACATCATCCGTTTCATTGTCCTGTATGTCATTTGTGAAATATTTGTGGAACAGATTTTGTCTCTCAGTTCAGAGCATGTATAGCCTTAAAGCTGGGCAAATATTCAGTCTTAATCAAAAGTGAAGAGATGTTCGGAGGAATAACATTTAGAAAATGTGAAAATATGTTGTTTGTGACATTTGTATTTTGGTTAAAGAGAAACACCACTGACTTTAAGAAGTGAATTGTAAAACAAGCAGCAGCCGGTAATCTGCAAGCTTCTTGTTCTCAGTCATTCTTACTCATTTTATTAGTTTTCAGGTTTCACAGTCATTCATTCATTCATTCATTTAGAAGGTAAATGGTAGATTTAGTATTATCTTTGGAGTTGAAGTATAAGTTGATTTAAATCAACAGCTGCTATGTATCTTTTATCTGGCTGCTTGGTTATTTTGCTGCTTATGCCATCATACAATTCCTGCAGTGCATTTTTTGAATTTGCATCTGTGTCCTGTCGGCTCTTAACAAGGTCCACCCATCCACTGCAACAGCTGTTAGTCCAACAGATGTAAGGGGTTAACCATGTTTCTGTGAAGATATGTGCAGAGCAGTCTCTGATCTCCCGTTGCTGAGTGGGCCTAAATCACATCTTATCCTCTTCATTCTCCTGTAACCAGACATTAGCCAGAAGAAGGCTTGGTAGAGGAACAGCTCTCAGTCCAAGGCGGGTCAGCCTCGCCTTGATGCTGGCTCTCCTCCCTCTCTTCGTCCGTCACTTTCAGTTTCATTTCTCCCCTCTAGTCTGACTTGCCGCGTGGCATATGCCATTGGTAGGGATCCTCTCACAGTCTGCTGCATTCAGTCCAAACTCCACACAGCTTTTCCTGGTGTAAAGTGCTCTTCTATCTTAGAAAAGTCATGCTTCAACAGAAGGGGGCCGTGGAGTCAAAAAAATAGAAAAATAAAGCAAAAAGTAGCAAGGATTTACTACTACTACTGTACATCCAAATAACGCCATCCAAATAACTTCTAATTCATTTAATAAGTATGTTATGTATATGTAAAAGTTCATCCATTTGTGTGTGTGTGTGTGTGTGTGTGTGTGTGTGGACTGAGGTTTTGGTACTGATGATCAAGTGGCTAAAAGAGTTTGTGTCCAGTGAATTTGCGAATCCTAGGATGGCAAAACAATTGCCCGCCTTACTCTACCTGAATATTCTACTGTTTAGCATTCACAAATGGTTAGTTAGATCCTGGTCAGGATGTGACTGTTTGTTTAGGGTTTTTTGGGTTAAAATCAGAAAAATAAGAATCCAGAATTTCTTTTTATCCTTACAGTAAAGTAAAGAAAAAATCATTTGGCATTTGAGTCTCCGTTAATGCACTTGTCTTTGCATGAAGCATTATTCCCTCCATCCTCTATGTGGACATGGCCTACATTTTCCTAAGACACATCGCAGTGACACACTGAGATCTAATGTGGCACAGAGGACAGACTGAACCAAGTGGATGAATCCCACTGCTTTTATATGGGGCATTTATTCACATCCATCACTTTCAGTTTGGAGCATCGGGAGCCGGGGAGACTGCTTAATTCATCAGTCGTCTTCCTCCTCGGTGGGTTCACGAGCACGGGAGATGGTGGAGCGTGCAGCACAGACAGAGATTCAACACGGGGAGAGTCCACAGTGAGACCATTTGACATCAATCAGAGTGACAGTATGACATGGCACACTGTGGAGACATTCAAAAGGAATTCCCTGGTGACAAACAAATCCCATAATATTGTTTCACTGTGATGTCATTTTATATTTATTATTGTATTGTTATTGGAATGTCAATAATATGTTTGGGTTTTTTTGAATTTGGTTTGGTTGGCATTATTTCTGTAGTAAGAGCAGTATAAGCATGGGCATATTACAAGACAATAAGCCCCTGGGCACAGACACGCAAAGGCCCCCACCACCTCCTCTACATAGAAGCAAGACACACAGACAAGTTATTATGCATCCTTTTATAGTCTTGTGTTTATTTGAGGTCCTTTTTTGTTGTCTTTTTTGTGTCTTACTGAGGTAATTTTGTCTATCTTATTAGTCATTTTGTGTCTTATTGGGGTATTTTGTGATTGTTTTAGGGTCTTTTTTTCAGATAATTTCATGTCCCATTTAGGTAATTATAGGTCTCATGTTGGTAATTTGGGATCTCTTTTAGGTAATGTGTCTCTTTGAGGTAATTGTGTGTCTTTTAGGAAATGCTGTGTTTCTGGGTAATTTTGTGTCTTATTGGGGTAATTTTATGTCTCTTCGGGGTAATTTTGTGTCTCTTTAGGGTAACTTTGTGTCTTATTAAAGTAATGTCTTTGGGGTAATAGTGTGTCTCCTTGAGGTAATTTGTGTCTTTTGGTTATTTGGTGTTTCCTTGTGTCTCTTTCTAGTCATTCAGTGTCTCATTGTGGTTGTTTTTTGTCATTGTGGTTGTTTTGTGTCTCCTTGTTGTAGTTTTGTGTCACTTTGTGGTTGTTTTGTTCATTTTAGTAGTTTTCTTGTGTCTCTTTACAGTTCTTTTGCATCCTTAATGGTCTTTTTTGTGCCCTCTAGGCGTGTTCAGTTACCATCCATGTTTTAAGTAATGCTACAAATCTGAAGCTTAGCAAAGCAGTCATAAGGCTTTCAGTTACTTTATTTAGTTTCTCTTCAGGTTTTGTTTGTCCCTTTCTTTTTTTGTTGTTGTTGTTGTGAGGTAAAGAAAGGTTGGGAAGAAAAGTGACTTGATTTTTCTAAGTCCGAATTGATTTTAACAGAATATCCTTACAAAAGAGGAAAAAAGAGGGATGCAGTGAAGAAATGTAAGAGAAGAGTATAAGAGACATATCGGCAGAAGAAAGAAATAGCAGGAAATAAGAAGTAAAGAATAAAGTGCACAGACAGAGAGAGAAAGAAGAAGGGAGGTGGAAGCCCGTTCTTCTTTCCTCTGAAGAGAAAAAGTAGACTAAAGGATGACAGCAGGGTCTGAAAGCAGCAGCCGTCTTAGAGGATCATGCTTCCTGTCAGGCCATCACTCTGGCTGTCATAAATTCTCTCTCTCTCTCACACACACACACACACACACACACACACATTGAGGCATAAAATCAGACAGCTCAGTGGGACCTGTCTGAGGGTAACACAAGTGAATGGAAGGGAAAACACCGAGGTCAACAGAGGTTGATGGACACACTGTAGCGCACAAAATAAGCACATATATTTTCTCCAAAAAATCTTGTTTGCCATTCATGCAAAAATGAAAAAAAAAACGATGGGCTTGGAGGGGCGATCCCGGGTCATAAAAATTATCCTCATATACAACAAATCAAGAAATGTATTTTATAGGAAACACAAAGCTGCTTGGATTACAGTTTTTACTAACATAACAAGGAGCAGAGGTGGAGTGCAGGGATGGTGTCTGGGGCTCCAGTCCCAAATGTTTCCTCAAAAACCATAAATGTTTTTGGTTTTTAAAATACCTTCAACTCTGTCATTCAGATACTATTTATTCATGTTGCTTATCCTATTATAGTATTATCCTAAGAAATCTAATATATTTAAAGTAAGGTAAATGTTCTTTTGTTGGTCTAATATTTAATTCAGAGTATTGAAGAGTGCATTTTTGTAAATGATACATAATTAGTTAGAGCAGCCAACATTATTATGGGATGAATTCAAATATAGCAGATTTGTCAGTGAAACATAATTCTGTGAACTTTTCATCAGTATCATAAAACAAAAATAGCTTTTTCAAGATTTGTAAGGCAAATTCCTAACCTACCTTTTTTGTCTCTTTTCTGGTGGCAGGTGTCACAATGACTCATCTAGAGCATGTTTGGGGTGCTTCCTGTTTGTTTTTCCTTTTTTTTCATGAGTTGATCCATGTTTAGTCTGTTTCCTGATATATTTTGAAGGTTCTCCTCATTTTTCATTGTGTGTGTTACCTCCTGCTTTTGTCTTTTTTGCCTGTTTTCTCAAACACCTTTCCACTATAGGTCTCATAAGCCAAACCCTTATTGTCAGCCAAACCCTGTTTCCCTCCTTTTGCCTGTGCCTGCCCATTCCAGCTGTGTCTTATTCTTGTGAACGGTTTCTCTGTGTATACCTGTGTCTTTCCCTTTGTCCTTTGTTTGTCTATGTTCATCACCAGTTCATCTTCGTGTTTTGCGGCTTTTTGGGCTGAAAGAAAGTTTTTACTGCTTTAAGTATAGTGCTCCAGTGTCCACATACTTTGGTAAAGCAAATTAGTAATGTATAGATGTATTTTATAGTAGACAAGGTTGTAGTGGAAGATCACATCATTCCTGTTAATGAAATGATGAAATGATTGCAGTAGATACATTTTCCTTGGTATAAAGAGGAAACAGCAGTTTAATTATCACCCTGTCTGAGCAAATAGCCCACTGGGTGCATAAATCAGCTCTGTCAAATATAAGATTAAGTGTGCAAACTCATTTCTGAGGTGTAACTATTCCATATCACCGGTGGCACTAGTGTGGGTTTTTTTTCATTATAGTTCCTATTACCAGAGAGCACCAAAGCTCTCCAACACACAGCGAGCACCAAGAAAGAGCCTCTTCATGCCACTCCTCTGTATTCATTATCTTGTTCTGTGGTACACTAGGTGTATGGCGCTGTGATGTGTTGTTCGGCGCGTTGCTCTGTCGTGTCGCACTGAGCTGTGTTGGCTGTGTACACTTCCCTCCTCTCTGCTGCGCTCCCTATCACTAATGCAACAGACATTAGCATAGTGTTTGATGTCGAGTTAGGATACATTTAGATGCTCTCTGTTTAACAACTGTGTCAAGTGTTTGCAGCGTCTATTTACTGCTAGAACAACATCAAACAATGCACACACAGGGCCACAATGACGCGGCGGCTGTGGAGGATGATGAGTGGAGAAGAGGTGGAGGCAGGGAGATAAAGAACGAAAGCAAGAGAGAGAGAGAGAAAGGAATGAGAGAAGAGCCCCCTCCCTCCCAGCACTATAGAAAATGAAGAGTGCTGTGAATCAGCCGCACTGTGAGGAGACTGTGGTGTCCACTGCAGGTCTTCATTAGTCTGCTCAGCCAAATGCAGCCCCAACTGAGCTGCTCAATATGTTTGTCTTCTCTTTTTCACTGTAGTTTTGAATTCATCTGCATCATTCTTCTTCTCAAATAGTATCCCCATTGTGATTCCTTTCTTTGTGAGTTGACAGTAAAAAAAAAAAATTGCCACAGCTAAATTTGTTTGTGCTGAGTCAAGAGAAGTGTATGCAAGATTAAAATGCAGATAAATTAAGATAAATCATTTGTGAATTTACAGGAAGCCTGAAGAGAAGGAGGAGCTGCAACAGCTCTGATGCTTGTTTCCATCAGCACATGGAGGTTTGAAAAGCCAATTCTCATTTCAAACTTGTAATAGCACCACTCTATTCCTGCTTTCAGCTCGACAGCATCACATGAGAACATGGTGAACGGATGGGGTTCATGAATGGGTTGGTGGACTGCTGCTTTATCCCACCATATGCATTTGTTGACATCATGGTAACGACATCCCTTCAGCTGATGCAGAAGGATATCTAAAAGTCAAAAGTCAAAAGTAGATACAGAAGGTCCCTGACAGAGCGACACCATGTGACGAGTTGGGATAAGAACAAATTGGTTTGAAAGAGAGTTCAGTTTCTTGCAACTTTGATTATGACCGGACTCTTACCTAAAGTTTGCTTGTCAAAGTTATTAAAAGCCAAAGTTTAGCTTGTTGCAAGAATCAGCTGCCCAATTAAATGCCTGCTCTTGGCTGTTTCACCTCTAATGTTGTTTAATTTTAATTCCATTTTGTTTTAATATGTGATTTCATTTTAAAAAATTGAGTTTTGGGGCTAATTTCTTATATTTTCTGGCTTTTCCAACTAGCATACTTGGTTCTTTTATTTGGAATAAATAACTAAGAGCCATAAAGGTGCAATTAGAGCAACCCACAGGGGTTTATTACTAAAACTGGATGCTGGACTTCAACATGGTGCCTATTTAGTCCAATAAGAATTGTTTGCCTGCTTAATAAAGTTGGTTCAAAAAGGTTCAAAAAGATACTGCATTCTGATTTTACTTACAGGGTATTTGGCCGGCTGAGAAGTAGTGTTTCTACCACTGGCCCAGTCCACAAGTTACCACTCAGCCCTTAGACTTTATATTCTGATGACCTCACAGATTTTAACCCCAGTCACTAGAAGAAAATGTTGGCATTGTACATTTCCGCAAATAATGAATATGTTCCATTTGCAAATATTTATACATATCATGGTAACGTTCCTAACGTGTCATAGTATATGGGCTGTCCTTGTCATCAGAAGGTGGAGAGGATGGTGGATGGTGTGACATATAGGCAAACCACTATTTTTTGCAAACCATAGCTGTGTTTCCAGCTGCTTTTTAGCCACCAAACATGGGTGTTGACACAACATGTCGCTGTGTTTCTACCAGTAATGGAACTATAAAAAGGAAATGTTTTTAACAAGATGTGGCTGCAAAAATATTTGAAACAAACTAGTTTTTTTTCCTAACTAGAAACAAGTGCTTTGTGTTTCTAAACTTAACCACGCATTAACCACAGTTACTGAAATGTAAAGAAATGTAAAGTTTCAACATCTCCGCCACATAATAATGTAACATATCCATGGTTTGCAGAAATGTGCAGCGCTAACATTTATTCCAGATGAGGGGTTGGGATTTTAAAATTGTTTTTCTTGGCTTAATATGCAGCTTTCTTGGGGCCTAAACTTAAATCACTCGCAGTCTGGCTAAATACTGCATTTCTTTAAACCTGCTCTTTGTTCACATTATTTCAGATATATTTTAGATGACTGAATGCACATCAGAATCATAATTATTCAACATTTACACATTAATATAAAAATTATTTGTTTCAGTTGTTACATAGAAAAATGTATTTCTATGTTAAGTTTTGTATCGTCTGCATACAGTAGATGTATGCCTGTGCATTAGGGAATATTTTTGTGTCTGTTTGTATGTTTCTTCTCTCCAACATAGAGGAGGTGAAGAAGGGAGATAAGAGGACCCAGAAAGAAAGACGAGTGAGAGAGCAAAAGAAGCTCAGTGGAAGGAAGGAGATAAGAGGGAGAAGGTGAACAGCAACACTTGTCACTAACCTTAACCCTTCAGATTGGGACGGGTAGATTTTAATGGAATCAAGGCAGCAGTGGGATGGGCTGAGGGCAAAGAAGCTGCTGGGATCTTTTCAGTGCACTGTTTTTTTAGAAGTCCTGTCTAGAAATGACAAATCAGCTAAGTTATTTTGAGAGAAAGCCAATGCCAAGCCAATCAGAATTCTATCAACATAATGAGGAACTGCTCATTAACGTACCTGGCAAGTTGCAAAAATAGTGATTCTGAATATACCAGCTAGTTATTCACTAGGCAGCTTTCCATTAAAGATTTGCATAAAACTTAAGCAATATATTCAAAATGTCAATAAAGCACAATTGCGAGATAGACTGCATTTCTGTTGAGTGATATTTTGCGATTTCTCCTCTCACGATAACATTTGCAGAAGCATGGCGATGGATGTTCAAAACATTAGCAGCTTTATTTCTATTGCAGCCACCACACTAGCTCTCATTATTTCCAATTGAAGGCGTGTTATGTGACCAATAATGGTAAGGATGAAGGATTTCTGAGAGGTGATAGTCCACGATTTCACAGAAGAATTGTGGATTCAAAACTTCTGGATGATCCACTCAGCTTTTGAAGAGTTATGCATACAATAAAACCTCTTGCAGCGCCACCTGCATCATGCCCTAGGGAGCCAGTTCCTACGGACAAGTGCATAGCCATAGCATCATGTGACCTATAATAGCGAAAGACAGTTTTTCCATTACAGCTTTGCAAAATATGACTTCCTCGAATGGCCTGAAATACCACCTCATGCGAGCGAAAAAACTGTTTTGCAATAAATGGAAGTTTCTAAATTGACGTGTTTCCATGGAAACCCACCCAGAGACAACGTATTTCATTTGTTTTCCACTAAGATAGGCAATCAAGCAATACACTATCTACTCATAGTCAGCCCTCCATAATGTTGCAATGTTGCAATCGCCACACTTAACGCAAATTTATTTATAGAAATTAGGTCAATTATATGAGCAATAGGTACATAAATTCTAATAATCAATTAATTTCAGTTTGATTTGATTTAATTACAAAAATGGTATTTTGGGGTTTATGTTAGAATTAAATGATTCAGTTGGATGGAAATTTTTTGTAATAAAAATACATAATCCTGAAAAAAAGACAGAATCATTTCTTTGACTGTGTGATGTTACAGGCTTTTCGTCACATTTTCATCTCCTTTTTTTTCCCTTTTTTTCTTTACACATACATAATTATGCATGCCTGCATTTCATCCATGCAATCAATACCTGTCCATCATCCTGCACCGGCGCAGTGTTTCAGATGTGTGGCAGTGTCCATTTATAGCAGGTGTATTTTGTGTTTGGGCTGTCAAGGACAAATGGTGGGAGACAGGAGCGTCAGTGGTAAGTAATGAGGAGCAATCTGTAAGGCATCTCTGCTCTATTCAGTTCCATCAGCCGCGGGCTAAATGAGGCTACAGTAACTCTGGCAACCAGGGCTGACCAAGTACGTCAAACGACACTGTAGTGAGTGGAATGCATTTGTGTGTGTGTTTGTGTGTGTGTGTGTGTGTGTGTGTGTGTGTGTGTGGGTGTGTGTGTGTGTGTGCTCTGGAGCATTGCCCTCTGAATCTCTACTTCCTGTATAACAATCCAGCAGAGGTGTGCAGCGGCCAGAGGCCTCTTTTCTTTGATATGAAGAGCAGCCAAAAGGTCTTTGGCTGGAGGCTGATATATGTCAATCAGCTTTCTTTCTTTCTTTTTTTTTACACCCCTCACACAGCAGCAGCAGCAGCAGCAGGAGCGTCTGCCGTCCTGTCCGTCTCTCTCACCTACAGCAAATCCCTCCCCAGCGCTGATAACACTCCAAATAACAGGTGAGCGACTGCTGGCAGAAAGGAGATTGCCTGACCTTATTGTTTGCCTTTGCCTCCTCTTTGTTCTTCACAAATAAAGGGTTTTTTAATAAACTGAAAGGTCCTCTGCCGTGGCCCATAGAGAAAATGAAAGGGGGCAGTGAGGTATGGTACAATGTGGCGGGAAAAAAAGAGCAGCTCATCAGAAAATAACAAAGGTGCAAGTTAAAGATAAGGCGCCTGTCAGAGATTAATCCAGGCCTGCTTGATTGTTTTCTTTAATACCAGACCTGCTACAGCAAGCGATAAGTTTGCTGAGTAATTTGGTTTTCTAGGGGACGGGCAGCGAGTGGGTGGCTGGGTGCTCGAAATAATATTCAGGTGTGCTCCATAATTGATTTTTTTTCCCCAGCCCCTCAGTTCTCAAAGAAAAATGAGATGAAACTCAAAACTGCTTTGACTTGCCTTTCTGTTCACCCTCTCTCCCTTCTTTTCTCCCCCCTTTTTTTCTCCTCTCTTCCCTTCTCTTCTCTCTTTCCCCTTTGGATTAATAAACTGGCTTTGTTGAAGACAATAAAGGGAAGGAGAGAGTGTGCTTGAGGAAGCAGTTTTCTCTTCTTGCTAGCAGCTCCATTGTGACGGCTCCTAAAAGAGACAGAAAAGAGAGAAGGATGGGAGGCGTGCGCCGCAGACAGACAGTGTGTGTGTGTGTGTGTGTGTGTGTGTGTGTGTGTGTGTGTGTGTGTGTGTGTGTGTGTGTGTCACGTTCTGATGAGTCGGAGGAAAATGAATGCAAAGAACAATAGATTAAAATCTATTAGTTTGGTAATGAAAAGCGCGGAAACAGTCACCCTGTGTTAATTTGGCTGCAGAAATAAAATATGTAAATATGGAAAGCGAGCTGGAGAAAAAAAAATGCAGCCCAACTCATCTGAAAGGACTTTTTAATTTTCTGCAGCAATTACCATGCTTTCCCCTTCTCTATCTCTTCCCTTAGAGATCATGCGCTGTATAGGAAATGCTTTAAATTAGATTCATCCGAAAAGACAGCAGTCTCATTAGACAATACACACATCAGCTGTGTGCAAAGTTCTCCAATTTATATTTTTTTCTTTTGTTTTTTGCATCTCAAAGGTGAGAAGCAGGATTTTGCATGTTTGAAAAGCTAAGCAGCATGAATATGAGTGAAATATTTATCCTTAAATCAATCATTCATCATCATTCCTAGCCTTTATATGCCGTCAGCACTGCACCCGATCACATATTTGAATAGATAACTTGTTTTTACCCCAAATAAGGAGCAGAGAAACACACACGGAGAAAAAAGGTACTTATATTTTTCATCATTCTGCCATTTTGATGCCAGAATTGATCACGAATCCCTCATTTCTCTGCTTCTCTCCTCTCTCTCCCATTGCAGCCACTTCTGCAGGAGATGGCCTGTACTCTAGGGCTGTTTTCCAATTACGGTCCAACCTTTTCACAGAAGGTCATTATAATTAGAGATCCATTTAGCTTTTCTGCGAAAAGCACGAAATAAATTTTTGTGATTGTGCTCCCTGGAAGAAGAAGAGGAAGAAGAAGAAGGGGGGAAATGGCTGTAGCACCGATCTCGAGTGGCTCTATTATTATGGTTGGGTGGACAGGTTGCATGCATTAATGGCTTCACTTGGGGGAGAGACTGGCCTTTTGCACATTACTAGCACATGAATGGAAAAAGACATCTTGGAAATAGCTCTCAAAATCAATACGGGGCCTGTATGTGTCTGTGTGTTCACCTCAGTAACCAGAGGATAATGAGCAGAGGAGGACTTCATCGGGACTGGAAGTTGCTCTGGACTATCAGCCATTGCAGAAAATCAAGTCTTCATGTGTATTCTGAGGGGAAATTATTATAGAGCTGCTGACTCCTGTTTATCAAGAGAAGACTGCTTTTATTATAAGACAGTAACAAACCTGAACATATGTGTTTACACTGTATAGCTCTCTATACTGTGGTGGCCTGGATTGCAACCAATTGTGAGCTGTTCTATTTTCTAATTATAAAGGTCTTCCGAGCATTAATTGACCGTTTGCTAACCCCTTCCCCTGAACAGCAGGAGTCCAGTCATGGCTTTTAGCAACTGTGACGAGGCTCTACAGGCCTGTCAAGCTCTGGATTTCCGCACACACCACAAGTGGTGTGCATGGCACCCATGGGAGGTGTAGGGTTTTTTTTGCCTTTCCAAAACCTAAAACACAAGAGCAAAACTTTACTATAACTGATTTTAAATTGTTTGCTTTAAATTAGCTGAAATTGTGATTGTCTGACAATAGCTTACACCTGTTTTCTTTGGTGAAATATTGCAAAAATCACGTGCTTGAGCTCTCAATACACACTAACATTTTCTTGCATTTAGATTATTGTGATTCCCTTTACACATGTCTCAGTCAAGCTGTTCTTAATCATATACAACTGGTTCAAAATGTAGACTACACTGTAACAAAATGCTGTAAAAAAGATACAGCAATTCTGACAGTAATGTACAATTCTCTATGAAAATACATTAAAGCACTGTAAATCTTCATGCTTTTTTTGTAACCAGTGTTACACTGTAAATCTCACATTCTGATGTAGAATACTGTAATAAATTTAAATGTAATTTTGAAGTAGTTTACAGTAGTGACACTGTAAAATCACACTGGCAACCGTTGCTACAATTAGTTTACCATAATTTTACATGAAAAAACAACCAAATTCTGACAGTAATGTACAGTTTCCCAAAATAAAGAAAAATATCGTAAATCCTTATGCTTTTTGGAGCTAATGTTATACTGTAAACCTCATATTCTACTGTAGAATAATGTAAAAAAAAAAAAAAAGGTAATAATAAGTAATTTACAATAGTGACACTGTAAAATTACAGCTATTGGCAACTATTGCTGCTAGTAGTTTACAAAATTTGTTGCAGTGAAAATTGCTGTAAAAAATACGACCAAATTCTGACGGTGATGTTCAGTTTTCCCCAAACACAGTAAAATACTGTTAATCTTTATGCTCTTAGGAGCTAATATTATATTGTAAATCTCAAATTCTACTGTAGAATACTGTCATAAATTTAATGGCAATATATTTTTTCAGCAATTTACAGTAATGATATTGTAAAATTATGCAAACTACTGGAAACTACTGCTGCCAGTTTACTACTGTTATCCAGTCTATGATGAGGCAATGTTTTAGTCACTTTCACCTACAACACAGTGTGTGTGCTACAAAGTAAGTGCTTTTCACACATTATATGAGCATGCGTTTATGGACAAATATCCTAATTTAGATTCTATGGGCAGCCGCACACAGACAGGAAGTGCAGCATACAATCTATACAACAGTATGTTTTCTCCTCTCTGTATTACAGAAGCAGATGGCTGGGGACCAACACTCCAAAGTGGTGGAAACCAACTAATTGGTTTGTGGGAAATCGATATGGTGCCGGCAGCATACCCCTCCTACCCTCTCACAGTCCATCAGTCTCACTCTGCAATTACCCCATTGATTGGCCAGTGTTAATTGCCGGTCTCATTATTGCAGGTTTCAGACAGTCGCTATCAGGGCGACTGAGTTCACAGGTTAACAGTAAGGAGTAACTGCAGAACATATATGGCATGAATGAGAGTGCATAAGGGTGCTCTGAGGATCAGTGGGCAATACCTGTATATGTGACCCCTATCATGATAGTGAGGTATTATATTGAACCTCATTGGAAGGTTCCCTGATTCTTTATAGCAGTTGGAGGTAAGAGGTCAGGTCAGCAGCAACGGCACCCTGTCAGCTGCTAGGGTGGCACTGTGTCGGGTAAGAGCCCTGTGTTGTGCAGTATGAACGTTATAGTGATCTGATGAGTGTGAACTTGTTCAACCCTTTCAAACCTGAGCAAAGTGGTTTGATTTCTTTCAAAAACATGGGGAAAGGATAACAGGCAAATTAACAAGACATGGCCCAAAAGTTATGAAAAAAAAGAGTAAAGAAAAATTTACAAGACATTTGCCTGAAAACAAGCAAAGAGGTACAAAAAATTAATTAATTAAAAAAGAAAGAAAGAAAGAAAGAAAGAAAGAAAGAAAGAAAGGAAAAGAAAATGACCCAAAAAGTGGTTGGTTAGCTTTAGAAAAAAAACATGATGATTTTGCTTAAAATAAGTTTGTTAATAATGTAATATAACGTCTCATGACATCACTAGTATAGTTTGCTACGCATACTAGAAGACCGTAGGCAAGTTTCCATTAACCCTCAAATTGCACAAATTGAAATTGTGACTATAATATACACATAATAGAAACATGTCAATTTTGAAAAAACTCCTATTTATTGCACAAAAAAAAGTACACTTGCATGAGGTGGTATTTCAGGCGATTCGAAAAAAAAACAACAACATATTTTTGGAAACACTTTTTAAGAATTTATAGGTCACATGATGCTATGGCTATGTGCTTGTCAGTAGGAACTGGCTCCCTCAGGCATGATGCAGCGGGAGCTACAAGAGGTGTTATTGCATCGCATAACTCTTCAAAAGTTGAGCGGGCTATCTGGTAGTTTTGAATCCACAGTTCCTCTGTGAAATTGTGGACTATTATCTCCCAGAAATCCCTCGTGCGTGGTCACTCCCACATATAAGGGGCTTGCCTTTCCATTATCTCTTGCATAACACACCTATACATTGCCTTAGATTGAACAGCTAGTTGTGTGGCTACATTAGAAATAAGCCTGCTAATGTTTTGAACATCCATCACCATGCTTCTTGGAATGTTATCACCAGAGAAGAGGTTGCATAACATTGCAAGAGAAGTTGCACGACATCATTTAATGAAATTGCAGTCATCTGACAATTTTGTTGTGAAAGTTTTGAAAATATTGCTTAAGTTCTATATAAATCTGATATGGAAATCAGCCTTATGTCATTATGAAAACAGCTCAATTGACTTTTGGGACACAAACAGCAGGCTCCCAGGTGAAAGTCTGGAGTTTGTTTTACCCATACCCCTCCACTACCATAAACCCTATGCAGACTTCCACGCTTTTTTTACTTTGACAGTCGCCCAGAGCATCAACAAATTCCGCCATCCAGGGTGTCTCATACTGCCACTTGAGGCTGCCTTTGTTTTTCAGTGTTTGACAGCAACTGGCCAGCGACCAAGGAAGTATTTGAAGAGTTTGGAGTGAGACCAGGTTGGGAAAAAGATATATTTTTGATTTTGGAATGAATATTCCATTTAAAGCTGCATATGTTTGCACATTCATTTGTAGAAGCTTCGTTTTTTACAGACATTTATAATAACCTCTCTTAACTGACCAGGGTCTGAGCAGATAAGAACAACATTTTTAATTGAGCTCAGCAGCAGTGCATGTGTGCACTCATGGGACTTAAACCTTTTACAGGCCAGTTTTCACAGAACGTTTTTCTTTTCTTCCAAGCCACCCTGCTTCCTGCACTATAGAACAAATATTTTTACTCATTTCGGCTGGATTTTGTTTCGTATGACATTACTGCTGTCTGTCACAAGAGCAACTATTGAGTAATTATTAGCTTTATGGTTGTTTTAGCCAAAAGTGGAAAGCAGACTGTGTTTTCCACCAGTGACAAAGCTCTGCAGAACAATGAGCTGCCACTCCAGCATCATTACTGTCTTCATGTTTTCTTCCCAACAGTTTTATTCACTTGATATGAAATACCTTGCAGAAGAAATGAAAGAAACAAAGTGTTTTGTTAAACATAATCTCTAACTATAGATGTAGCTATGAGGGAAAACTGTCTGATCATTTAATGGAAGCATGAAAGAAAATGATTTAGACAGCAGAAATACGTGCCTTTTTTCACACATTTAGGTTCTCCTGAGAGATAATATTCTGAGACGAAATGTGTATCCTCTCTATAAGAAAAGTCATTGTTATGATTCTGGCTTCAAAGCTCGTGCAACAAGTACAAGCAGAAAAAAAACAATAAAATCTCAATTCTAAATATGGAGCTACATGTTTTGTTGATAGTTATATTTTTACAGTGGAGGCATAAAGTGTAATAAATGTGTGATTGTGACAGACTAAATTCACAGCCATTCTTCCCACACAGCAGATGCTCGTCCTCTTATCTGTTATCTGATCTGCTGAAATAACAGAATAAAACTATTTATTTCATACATTACAGTACAATTTAGCCTGAAAAAGAGTTAAACTGAGGTCATAGAAGGATGTGATTATTGCAGTCAGCACTGATTTATTGTACATCATTTCAACATGCAGGGTTAATGATC
Organism: Plectropomus leopardus; assembly: GCF_026936395.1. Taxonomy (NCBI): domain Eukaryota; kingdom Metazoa; phylum Chordata; class Actinopteri; order Perciformes; family Serranidae; genus Plectropomus; species Plectropomus leopardus. Next base: position 5,615,526 of record NC_142186.1, read on the forward strand.
AGAAGTTTTAGCTCACTGTGAATTCTCACCATTATATTTGACAGTGAAAAAAGTTGATTATTTTTCCAAAAAATAAAATCTGTTTATGTAAGATGTTTAAGAATAACCACCATCTTTTGCTTTAGTATAAGTAGCAATACCACAATGTAAAAATAATAAAATAATAAATCTTGCTTTAGTAAGAGTATCAAAGTACATATTAGCAAAATGTAAATAATGTATCAAAGTTAAGTACTCAATGTTCAAAATGGTTCCAGTCAGTTTGTAATATAATCATAATAATCTGCAGTAAATTGCTGCAGACTTTAGGAAGCATGTTAACACTGTGGCTCATTTATTGTAACTACTTGGCAGTTTAGATGAATTTAAACAGATTTTTTGATATAGTTTTGCTGTTGTTAAAGTGGCCCCTAATCAATTAATAAATTAAATATGTTCATATTTTGCAAAGGGGCATGCAAGAAATTTTCTTTATGAATTTAAGGCACAGCCTGACTGACTAATCTACAAAGAATCATATTTTATCAACAGATTCTTGCTGAACTTAGATTTTACATTTCAAATCTCAATCTGTAAAATGAACAGTAAGTTTAGTTGTCAGATAAATGTTGGGGAGTAAGGTACAAAGTAGCATTAAATAAAAGTACACAAGTACCAGAACCTAAAAGTTGTATCTGAGTAGTATTAGAGAAATGTACTTACTGCTGCAAAGTGAAATGATACCACAATAGCTATTGATGATAATAATAATAATAATAATAATGATAATAATAATCATCATCATCATCATAATAATAATAATAAATAGAAATACATGTAAAATGTTGACAAATGCTTAAATTAGGACTATGATTTTGATTTCAGTCTTTTTCTTTAAAGTAGCTGCAAGTGATGGTCAGTTTACCAGTTAATGAAGTTTATTGTATCCTCTTCAATAGGTTGTGAACTAAAAGAGCTTGGTGGTAAAATACATGCACGCACACACCTACACACACACACCTACACACACACACACACACACACACACACCATCTGTTCATCGCTTACTCTTTCAACAGAAAATAATAGGTAACTACTTTGATTGTCAATTATTCATTTGACATATTCTCTACTAAGTGTGTCGGACATTTCCTACAATTCTACCTTCTCTGTTCACATATTCACATATTAGACTCCATTATGCACACAGGTAAACACACACACACACACACACACACACACACACACACACACACACACACACACACACAGTCTCTGCTCGTCCTGCTCTCTCCCATGGGTCTCTGTTAAAATTGACCTTCTCTGCCTTTCATCACAGGAAAATATCACCCTCAAAGAATAATAAGGCCGCCAGACACATTAATTAGAGAGCATCTATTTAGATAAATGTCTGAGAGAGACACAGAGAAAGAGAAAGAGTGGGAAAGGAAGTTATTAATATGCAGTATGAAAATAACTGCACACAATGTTTCTTAATATGTGGAAATGGCACTTTTGTATTTAGCAAATAAATTTCCCTCTTGGTTTTCTGCATGGAAATATGAGGATTTGCAAGCTTATGCACTTCCTGGTTGTATTATCTTGGTTTCTTCTAGGTATAACTGTGTATATTTATAATATTATCATCATGAATAATGTTATTTTGATAGATGTATTTCCTGTGATTTAAAATTCTTCTTGCAGTGCAGCATTTTGCTCAGTCAGTCCATCACTTAAACAGTGTGAAACTCTGAGCTTTAGTTTTCCTCAGATTAGGACAGCAAGATGTTGTAATTGTCCTGGTTTTTGTGTGCACCTCCCTCAATACACACACAGCTGTTGAGGAAACGACAAAAATGACTGTTGATCAAGAGACAGATCTAGAGAGACACAACACACATAACTCTTTCTTCTCTGTCTCAGGTGTGCTTACAAACACATACACACTCATATCTGTGTATGCATGTAGGTGCATAATTGCATGTACATGCTTAAACGTGTGCTTTTTGTGCGTCTGCAGGAGCTCTTACATGCATGCATGTATGTGAGTGTGACCCTGTGTAAATAGGATTCTGTGCTCCATCTGGTCCCAGTCACAACACTTTGAGGCAGCGTCTCAATCAGAACCGCTGATTGGTGTTGTTCTCCTGTTGGTGCTGCAGCTGCCCGGCCCTCAGCCCCAGCGCACCGTCTGGGATCAGCTCCGCTCACACCTTCTCGCTCAGACAGCCAGCTGAAAACAGTCCACTCATACATCATTTGTCTTTTGCTTCATGTGTGCACTACATGTTGATGATTCACAAAATGAGACAAAAAACAATATCCCTGTTAAAAAAAAATCAAACTGCTGTCTTCAAAATTTTAAAAAAGGCTCTGCTGAAACACATGTTTTAACCTGGTCTTGGTTAATTCTTTGCTGCCTTCGAGTACTGTTGGACAAATTATGTTTTTCTTGACATGAATTAAAGTGGCAACTATGACAAGGAAAATGGCATACCTAAGAGGTAAACATGACATTTAAGAGCCAGTAATCTGACAGGAATTGACATCTATTTTATTATATGCCATTATGGTTTTGTGGGCCTATTTTATATTTATTGCCTATTGTGTTAGATTTTATTCCAGGTAAAAAGCTACTCTGTTGCTACTCAGTAGCTATTAGCCACTAACAAACTTTTTGTGCTTTTGTCTTTTAGTCAACTTTTGTGCAACAGGTCACAGATGATTGGCATCACTTACTGTACATACTCAGGATTTTTTTTGTGTGAAATTTATGTGAATTTTTGCTTTCATGCCAAATTTACAATACTTTAGTCAGCTTTAGAGCAGCCATAAGTATCTACAGACAAGTTGTGCCATTTTGTGTTATCCTGTGTGTGTGTGTGTGTGTGTGTGTGTGTGTGTGTGTGTGTGTGTGTGTGTGTGTGTCTGTGAGAGAGAAAGAGAGAGAGCACACAGGTGTACGAGGCAAGTGGTAGCATGAGGGTTACCAAGGCAACAAAAAGATCATTTCCCTGTTTCTTTAACAGCAAAAGAGACTTCAACAACTCTGGATGACCCCCCCAGAAACACAGGTGCAACACGCAAAAGCATACACCACACCCATACTCATATGCACACACACACTCACACGCAAACACATAAACACACACTCTGCATAAGACTGAGGTGGTTAGTTGGTTCATCAGTCAGTCGATCAACAGAAAATTAATAGGGAACTGCTCTGACTAGCAGTTATTCATTTGTCATATTTTCTAGCAAGTGTGTTGGACATTCTATACAATTCTAGCTTCTTTGTGAAGCTTTGCTGCTGTTTTTTTGTCTTGCACTACAAATACAGTGTCTTTGGGTTTAACAGCACTGCCAGGGATTATTTGCTGCTTTTATGACATTTTATGGTCAAAAGAATAAATTGATTACTGCAACTGAAAAAAATCAACAAAGAGATGAGAGTTATATGTTTCTTTTTGCTGAAGGGGGAAGTAGTTCAAAGGTTTAAGAAGAGGAAGGAAGGTTTGTTCATTTTTACCAACTTGTACTTCTTCAGATTCATTTTATTTTATTTTATTTTATTTATTTGTTTGTTTGTTTAATTTGATTTTATTTTATTCTTTATTTATACTTTATACTATACTATGTTTTATATACAATAATTTTATATTGGGAAAGATAGATTTTTTTTAAATGATTGATTTATTCATTCATTATTTTATATAGACAGAGATCAATTTCTTTACTCCCATTTTATTTAAAAATGTTGTTATGTTATTTCTCATTTCTAAAATATTAATAGCATAAAAAAGAAGAAGATGCATAAAATATGTGAACGTGCAGAGGACAACAGGACTTTATTTGTCCATGACAGAAAACACATGGACGCATTTTGCATAATATGCATTTATGCATATTGCAGTAATGATTAGTTGTCATGTAATCTTGAGCAGCAGTCATTCCCACTTCCAATTTATTCTGCATAATAAAAGCATAAGTCAAATATGAGGAACATGTATAATATTAAGGGAAAGAAAGAAAGAAAATGAAATTAAGTGTCAGAAAAGAAAGTGGGTACTGCAAAGTGTTATCCAGTTATCAGCCCACTGTGTGATGTGTGGGACTGTAGGGCTGAGGTGCTCTGACCTCCTTGCAAACTGTACTCTCTGATACCACTGTACTGTTTACTTCATCGCTCTGACATTTCCACCAATCAAAAACAAAAGGACAGACATTTCTCAGGCAGCAATCCGTGTGTGTGTCACTCACTCAGAAACCTGATTACAGCACCTGATGGAATTATCATATTTACAATAAGACCTTTCCATTGGAACGTTCAGCTATTGTGCTTCAGATAGCTGCAGTGCGTGATGAAATACAACACAAGATGCAGACAGTAAATGCCACACCAATTTGACAGACGGAGGGAGGAAAAGCCGAGATAGATGGCTGACAAAATGAAAAATGAAATGGAAAAATGGGCAAAATGACACAGTGATTGTGATCTGAGGTTTCTGTTTTGTATGCATATTAAGCTGAATGGCACATCAGCAGTGCTGGCTTGAGAGAAAGTTTAAAAACTATATTTTTTTCATTAGATTATCAAAAATAATTACAAATAATGGGAAAGATGTTTGGCCAAAATTGAATAAAAGGTTACACTCTTGGTTCCCTCTTAACCAGGAAGACTCGGGGAATGTTTAACATGCCGCACTCTGGTTTGGACCTTTTCTTGGCTCCGTGCCTCATGAGTGTAATTTGGATGAGTGCAGCTCGCTTGCCTTTGGGCTCATTAACAACAATATAAACAGTAATTACTGTGATCGCCTAATTAATTCATTTAAAAATGCTGCACGGCGTAAAAGGCATGAGCAAATCTTTTCTGGAGATAACAATTTTACGGAATCATTGTTGACATAATTAGCAATTTCATGTTCCAAAATACAACTGAAATAATTAAAAACTTTTTGTGTGTGTGTGTGTGTGTGTGTGTGTGTGTGTGTGTGTGTGTGTGTGTGTGCGTGCGTGTCCTATTTTACACATTGACTCTTTTATTATTCAGATTGCCTCCGCTTTTCTTTCCTTTTTTCACTAAGCCTGCTTTCTGTGAGTTATCCTTCTCTGATCCCGTCTCTGTCTGCATGGCAGCTCTGCAGTCCTGATAAATGTAATCCTCCCCTCTGGACACATTCTTTTGTTTTTGGGCCATTTTCGAGGCTCTCTTCTGATCACCAAGCTCGACTTATTATGGAATTCTCTGCCTTCATTCTGCGGGTTTTTTGTCGGGGTAAAGAATGGTCATTTGGCCCTCAATTGTCCATTAATTCTATCTACTTTATTGGCGAGTTAATTGTGATTAACACTAATTAAGATTCAGCTGAACAAAAAGTGGATTTGTTGTGGCTCAGCACAATGAATGATGAAATCTTTACATTTTCTTTCTGCCACACCCACATCCTACACAGACTCTCTCTAAAGACAATGTTTCAGTAATTACAACCATTAAGCAGCGCAGATATGTTCCATGATAACTAGTGCTTATGCTTTCTATATAAAACATCAGCATATGAAATTTGCACATCCGGGATTTCTGTTTATTTAAAATCCAGCAGCCTGTAACCCTTCAGAACCTGGATCAACATCAGCCTTGTTGTGCTGCGTTCAGATGCCTTTAACAAGCATTTAAACCTTTGAAAAATTGGTTGGATTTCTTTTGAAAACATGGAAGAAAAGCAATTAGCAACTTGGCAGAAAAAAAAAAATCAGAAAACTGAAAAAAAAAAAGTGAAAGATTACAAGAAAATGACTCAAAACTTAGCTGTGGAGGGATATCAGATATTATCAAAAAATAAGGAAAAATGTCCAGAAATTTTATATTTTCTATTTTATATTCAAAATTATATTACAGAAAAATATATATTTTTAGGTTTTTTGTTGTTTTTTTTTTTTTTTTAATTTCTTTAGTTGATTTACCTTTTTATTTTTCATTTATACTTTTTTATTTTTTTTCTTTATTTTCAGGTAATTTCCATGTTATTTTTTACTTCTTTTTTTTTAAAGTCAAGCTAATTTGCTTAGGTTTTAAAGTGTTAAACATATAATATACATCTCCTTTACATATTAAGAATTATCATAAAATCTATTTTTTTTAATTGTCTAAATGCTTGAATTGGTGCATAAGATTGAAAAAAAACATAATGTCTGAAGCATGTGACAGAGTGCTTTATGTTACAGGCTCAGTCCTCTGACCCTTCAAAACCCCAATTAGTATTCCTAGAGAATTTATTGCCACGCCTGGCATCACTTCTTGTTGATTACCTCTCTACTCATTAAAGTGAGAGCAGATTTATGGACAGATCTGACTGATGCATGGGTGAAGAGGGGGAGAAAATCTCACTGTGTCAAAATGGTGACAAATGTATACGTGGGGCTGTGCAGTGAGGCTGATGGTTTAAAAAGTGCCAGAGATTAATAAGCATCATTATATTGGATCTAAGCAGAGGCAGGGGTTATATGGGGTAACCTGCTTTACCTATAGAGGCCAGTGACTTAGCAGCTTTATGTGAGGTTTGAAAAAAAAGGCCTCTCAAATGCATACACACACACACACACACACACACACACACACACACACACACACACACAAACAAGACAAACCTGATAAAACTTTACACTGTTTACTTGATGTGTTATATGAAATCCATGCTTTCATATGTGTGGCTAAATCGGTTAACCCCCTTGAAACCTGAGCAAACTGGATTGATTTCTTTAAAAAAAAAAAAAAAAAAACATGTGAAGAAAACAACGAGCAGCTTTACAAGAAATGATCCAAACTTTGGCAAAACAAAGTTCATTAAAAGTTTGAAGAAAATTAGCAATAAAAGATGGGAAAAGAGGAAATTACCTTTAAGAAATAATAATTGAAATAAAATAAAATCAATAATAATAATAAGAGATATATTTTTAAATTTGTCACAAATATAAATATTGTTTATATTTGATATTTTTACCCTTTTTTTTAAAGAATTTTCGAATTATTCTGTCTTGTTCTTTTTCTTCCAGCTCATTTTTGGGTCTTTTCTTCTTAGTCAACTTTTTATAAAAAAATGGAAACATAAGGATATTGGCTGGATTTCTGTCAAAAACATTGTGAAAAATAGAAGGCAATCAGCAGCCTGGCATGAAATGTCCTGAAAAACATGAGAAATAAAATTTGCAAGAGAAATTTTTGGGGATGGCATCTGAGCACAGCACAAGAAAACTGATGTGGATCCAGGTTTCAAAGGGTTAAGGGCAATTATTATAGTGATTCTGACTGACTTTGTGCAAAGGGTAAAGTGTACAGCACAGCGCAAATGAAACACAATAAAATAAATGAATTAATTAATGAAACTTATTTTGTAAACTTGTGTAAGATGAAGTGAGATACAGAAGAAAAAAGGAGCATACTGTGAAGCACAGCACTTGATCACCACCTGCTGGTGTCATTCACAATACCATTCTCTGACTGTACAACACTATAAATGATTGATTGATTGACTGGTAGACTGAAAATCCTAGGCTCATTTGCCAGTATCCAGCTAGCAGGGAATGTTCCCACAACACACTCATAACTTACAAGTTGTAATAATGTTATATGTAATAATGTAATAAATAAAAATATTTTAATTTAATGTTCAAAGAATGTTTTAAGGATGTTTATTATTTCAAATAATTTTCCTCTAAGGTTAAAGGCTGACTAAGATGTAATGTTGAACGTTATTGTAATGTTGTAATGTTGATGTAAGATGAACTGCAACATTCTGAGGATGTTTTGGTGATGTTGAGAGGTGATGGATCAGAGTATGTGCTTTTATAAAATATTCCAAAAATGTTTAATGAGAACAAAGGACGAACATTTTTAAAGCAAGACCTAGGCCAAGTTGTAAATATGCCTGGGTCTTGTTGTGTGTTTCACTATGTTCCTGTGTTTGGTATATTTTAAATGTTTGTAATACTTGTTACTCTTTATGATTGAAGTGTCTTTAAAACCTGGGAATGCTAGAAAATCTTGTAAGATGACAAGAGAAGTCTCATGAAGACATACAGGCTTCCAAGACAGGAAAACTATATTAATAAAGAGGCACATAGGCACCCTACTGCACTCACAAAAAGTGAAAGCATTAAATATTAAATTGGTAAAACTGTCTCCAGAATAGTTTAGGAAATTAATTTTCTACGATTAAGTCTGTGTAAGTGAAGAAAAGCCCCACATTCCCTGACAGTCCACTAGATAGCGGTAGCGCCATGTAAACTATATTATAATGTGATTCAAGTGGGGTGGCTAGAGATCAGAAATAAAACAGAACTCTCACTCTGATCTTTTTTCCGGACACAGCACATGTATGCAGATGTGGATTTCAAATACTGCTATCAGCAGGGTGGATGAATTCTCTCTTTTTTGTAAAAAATAAATAAATACATAAAAAAACACCATTCGTGTCATGATTTATAAAATGTTTAATGGCTAACTTTATGTAATCTCCGACGGCGCATGCGTTATAACAAAGACTTTAGCAGACCGGAAGCTGAGCCAGTTTTCCTCTCACACAGCACATCTTACTTTTATGCTATCTTCGACCTAACTATCCACACTGTGACACTTGTTGGGGATCCATGTGTTCCTGAGTGTTGCTCTGCAGTTTACCGAGTTACCGGCAGATGAAGAAACCACCTCTGGGGACATTTCTAACCTTAGTGGTACGTCTCCTGTTAGCCATTTACGGTATTTCTAGCTTTTATTAGCTTGTTTTCTCTCACAGAACCTTATCAATATACAGCTATGTTACGTTGTGGTAAACTCTGGCAAAATGTACGTCAGTGCATCTTCTTTACTTGGTTAAAATGAAGCAGTCTCATTTAAAAAATACTTCCACATGTACTAGCCTTTATATAACGTTTAGCTGGCTTGCATTACTTTTCGTAGTTTATGTGAAGCAGCTCACATTTCACCGTGTGAGGGTTTGCTTTGTCGCATCCTAAAACTGTAGCATTTTAGCTCGCTATGCTAGTTGAGCTTTGTAGTATAGAAACAGTTCTGTCTTCAGCTCCGTGTTGATACAACAATGTTTAATGTTCCAACTGTTATTATATGTGCCACTTTTGTCAGTGTGTTTTATGCTCTCATTTTTATGTGTTTACAAATACTTTGAATATTTCCGTAGGTTTTGGTCTGGGCGGATACAAACTAAAACAACAAAACCTCTTAAGCACACAAACCGTTTCCTGTGCCTGGGGCAAAATGTGCAGAGGGGTTGAGATTGTATTTGAGGTGTTCGTGTTTTTTTTTTTTTTTTGAATGTGTAAAGCAGGAATTACCAAAGTGTTTGTTAGGAACCCTACTACACCACACAGAGCCATGGCTGAAAAGATGTAACGTTAATACTTTGTTGCTACATGTTTATCAGAATCACAGCTCTGCACTGAGGAGATAACAGCTGTACTGTAAAAACGAAACTAGTCATCTATATTTCATGTTATAACTGTAAGCAATGCAGTAATAATGGGATTAACGTCAGCCATTTCCTCATTTTGCTGCAGCCAAACAGGACCATGAAACAATTTTCTTAACCTCATGCAAACTGAAGTGTAGTTTGAGTAAATACACCCGTCAGAGATTTTGTAAGTCTGTATCACAGCGATTTCTCACTTATGGCCAAGACACAGCTGACAGCTGCTGTCTCAGAGTTAGAGTATAGACTGAAATCTAGAATAAACAAACCTGAACTCTGTTTACCCAGTTTTATAGGAATTCAACAAATGTTATGCAACGATATCAGCTTCTTTGATTAAATATTGTGTATATTAGACAGAAGAGCGAGACCGATAAACCAGCCAGACTGAGATATTGGCCATCTTCAGGTCTTTGTGAGTGTATTGGTATCTGTTACTAAGTAAGAAATTGCACTATGGAAATGCCAAGCTAGATCTGAAGTAATTTAGAAACTGTTTCATCATTGCATAGTTAGCCCACCAGGGAGCAACTGTGAAAAGTCTTGCCTATTATTTGTCTTACTCACATAATTACTCACATACTACATATTGTTTTGGCTATAAGGAACACCTGGTGTCACATATTAGGGCTACATGAGGATGCGATGAAGGCAAAACCTCCTTAAGTAGAGTGTTTTTATTTAAATTCTCACATCCGCTAAATAATATATCAAATAATTTATTAATCATTTGGCCTGTAAAACATCCAGAAATATTTAAAAATGCTCCTGATAATTTCTTTGGGCCTCAAATAATAAAAATACTCAGTGTATTATAATGTTAGACATGAACAACCTCAATCTTCACTCTTGAGATGCTGAAATGGCAAAATATTTGTCTGTTTTCACCTGAAAGATGTGAGCTGTAAATAAGTTGAAAACGCAGTTGGAGGTTCGTCTTTTGTCAGTCAACAATGACTAGATGTTTATACAAAACAACTGAAATGCATGTAACTAACATATCTGTTAGGTGGAAGGTACAGTCAGTCTACTGCTGGAGCTAGGGGGAATATTGCTCACCATTATTATCTCTTTTATGGGTAGGAGACTTGTTTACTTAGAACACTGCCTACACCAATATCCACAGTGTGGTTTAACACTACTGGGTTACGCTAATCAATTTCCCTCAACAGCCAGAAACAGTTTTTCAGCACTCTCTGAAACTCTCTGTCAGTGTGATTACATGTTTTATATCTGTAAAACATCTGGTCGCAGTAATAAGGAGGTGTTTGCTGGTGGAGATCATAACAAGAAAGCAGTGGTAGCACCTCCCTGATGGATGTGCAAAGTAGATTTCTCACCCTATCTCTTCAGTTTATTACATGTAAAAGGAACCAGATGAGCCGACATCTGGGGCAGGTCACACATCATCAGGCAGTGTGGCATTCCTGACAGCTGTAGTCAGCGTCAACAGGCGGAGGAGGCAGGGCTTAATGGTAGATTCGGTTAAATTTTACCACAGGGATTATGATGGAAATAAAGCTTCTTTAATCACTTAAGCGAACCTGTTAGTCAGACTGAGGTGAGATTGAATCATAGAGATTTGTATTCCAAAAACAGCACTAAATTGGTACAACTCCCCGACTTGTCGGAACAAAAATATATCCTGGACAGACGGTGCTGCTATCATTATTTATGTAACATTAATTTATTCTAACATAGCTGGCAATTTTCAAATTCCTAATCATTCCCTAATGATGATGAAGCTGCTGGTGTCAGGTGATTATGTTTGACGTTGTGTAACTCCATGTTTGCATTATGTGCTCTTCAGTCACTTTACTAAATTCAATTAAAATGCTTCTAAATGCGATATACACAAAAAGGTAGTTGTGTGTTAGAAGTGTAACACCGACAACCTCGTGGAAAATTAAGGTAGCACTTGTCATATAAAAATAATTATAAATAATCATAATTATTATAGAAAATTTAACTCAGGACACAGCTGCCATCAGTTTTAAGCACTTCTAATTTATGTTCCTATATAACTTCATTGTCAATGGTAATCAGACAGCAGCAGTATTAATAAGAGTATCCACAGGTATCTGTATCGTCAAGCAGTATCATCATTGGTAGAATTAAAATGTCAATAGCCATCCCTTCTTAATGATACTTGGCTGTTTTCTGCTTTTAAATTAATGCATTTAATAAAAAAAAAAGTGGTTGGTTCTGTGGCTTCATATTTTCTGTGAAAGCACTGGCTTCTGGTCAGTCTTCGGAAGTTAGCCTAAAATTACAAGATTTAAGGTTCCTACACAGTGTGGAATAGTATGTTAATAAATTACAGGTCTGAGTAAGTATAGAATAAAGGAAAGAGAATATAGGAAAATATTTGTGTTTCCAAACTATTTCCCCTATTCTGTTTTCTAAAATAAAACATTCAGAATTTCTTAAAATAAATAAATTCAACATACAAGTAGTGTCTTTCATGGTGTTTGGAGCAGGCAGCCATTGCAGCCATTGTTTAGTGTGAAAGTGTGTGGATAAGTTTAATGTTGTCTAAAGCAAGGCAGAACACGGGTGTGTGACTGAAAGCACACTCTGCATAGCTCTGCCCCAAGTGCCTTAAAAATAAGGCATATTAGACATCTGCAATTAAATTAGTTTGAAGAAAAATGTGTCAGTGTCTTTGATTTGCATAAATACATACTTTGGCATCACAAATAACTAAATATTAATATTGTCTGAACACAACTTGAGTTATGCAGGGATGTAGTGATCAGAAAAGTAAGCAGACCGTCCTCTCTGTGTAAGGAAAGCAGCTAAATTATTTTATATGTATGTATATATGTGTGTGTGTGTGTGTGTGTGTATAATATGTGTATGAGCCTTAAACTGTACTTAGAATTGATTAACATGTGTAATATCCCTAGTTTTCCTTGTATGTATAGGCCATTCTCTTCCTCCACTACAGGTTGAGGTGTTTATTTCAAATCCAGTTGGGGAACTAACCTTGCAGTGCATGACTAGCTTTGAAATTTCTGATATTTAAAAAAATTTACCTTGTGATATATTTCTCTTGTTTGTAATTCTTTTGCCAGTCCTACTAAGTAAGCTCAGGGAACGCGAAGTAGAGTAGTCAGCAAACATCTCAGCAGCTTTAATAAAGCAAATAAATTGAGGCTCTGATAAGAGTCATCAGTACAGTAACACAATTCAAGCTCTGCCCTTAGTCAGTGTTTCCTCTGACCCTGTGTAAGAGCTGTGAAGTCTGAGCTTAAACCTCTTAGGCCACACATCTGGACCACAGTCAGTGACAAACAACCACCCACAGACCTGCTCATTAACATGTTTATGGACACAAATTTATGGATATAAACATACACACTATAGAACATATCTGTGTCAAATACAGTAAGTGCAAGAATTATTTTTACTGGTCAAATGAATGTCAGTGTAACATCAAATCTACCAACTGAAGTCAAAAATGTCTTTCCTCAGGTGCTGCTAAGCTTCAGGTCATTGGTGGATAAGGAAGGGCACTTTAACCCAAAAAGTAGACGGGGTGACCCAGCAGAGTGAAACCACTTATCTGGGCTGCAGGCGTCCACACGCTCCACCTGGTAAGTGACACAACTACAGTAGCTGAATAAGTTGTCCCCTGCATGTTTTATAGCTTGTCTGTAGTTATCAGATATTGCACATAAGTGCAGGAGTGTGCACATATGACATGAGTGTTAGACATTGATATTACACAACAGCTGCATACATTACAGATTCTCAGGGGCATCCCCAAGCACAGCCATTGTAAAAGATTGATTTCACTGCTGTGAATGTATCTTAATTAGAGCAGCTGTGATTACTTTTGTGTCAACAATTACATCGATCGTGGCTGTGCTTCGTTTCAACACATTGCCCTCTGTCATCGCCCACTTAGCGTGATAGACTGCATTTGGTGGTAAAAGCTTCCGTAGGCGCTGTGGTCTCAGAGCGTGGCAGGGACCTGTTTCTGGCCACAGACCAAAGATGTGCTATGTACATGAATTTCCTACAGGTGTGTGATGCGTGGGGCACATTCAGTCTGAAAACTGTATGCCCCATGTAGGTTTCTGGGTTAAATAACATGTTTTCCTCGAAATGGTGTGAGTGGGTTTGTCAGAGGTGTTAACCATCAGCAGCGACCCTATGAATAGAAATGTCTAATTGATCTTACTGTGCGTACATTTTTTGCATTTATTTCACATTTGCTTTGGCAATGTAGTAGGATGTGGGCTTGCATAACATAACAGTGTTTAACGCACCACCTTTTCAGTTTAAATTTTTGCTATGTTATGCTGGGGTTGTCCCCAGATGTCTTGTTTTGTCCACAGCCCGAAAATATTCAGTTTATTGTCAAAAACCAGAAAATATTCACATTTAAGAAGCTGCAATCAGAGATGTTTGACCTTTTTTCTGTTTAAATGATTATCAAATTAGTTTTTTTTTTATTTAATAGTTGACAATTAGCCAACTGGAAGACACATGACTCCATAACACCACTGTACTCTACTGTGAGTGGACTTATTTTACAGTTCAGCAGGGACAACTGGTAACTTTTCTCAAGAGAAACGATCTGCTGATCAACTGATATTAATCAAAGAATCTCTCAGTTAAACTTTGATTCACATCAGATCCACATTTGGATCTCATTTACTTAATAGTTCTGAATCAGGATATTCAGTATTTGGAGAGAAGAGCTTGTGAGGTACAATATGATACAGCGCTACATTAAATGAAGATACTTTTAATTAACATTGAATATATTATGCTGCTCAACTTTTTTTCAACTCATACTAGGATGTAGCATAGGCTAAACATTAATTAAGCTCTGTGCAAAGACTATAGTGTAGCAGTGTTACATCATAGTGTCATGACACTCATCTTTATTGTTGGCCTGCTGCCAGGAAGGGGCCCAGTCTCCCTCCTCCAAACCAGGTTGCTCTGTCTGCTATTGGTCCACGACAATTCTTGACTCACACATGGTCAGGTGTTTTGCCTATGATCAGTTTTCCTATAGTTAATCATCAGCTTTGAATTGTAACCGAGAGCATGAGATTGTGGAAACAAGCAACTGAAATGATGTACTTGTGATCAGGTGAGAGGCTCCAACATCTGGAAGACCTCATAGAAGAAGCACGGCTGCTTCTTAGGATTCAAAGGAGCCAGGTTTAGGTATTTGATTAGGATGCCTCTCTGTGGAGGTATTCCCTCTGGAGGATCCCACAGCAGACACAACACACTAAAGGGATCATACATCCCATCTGGGGATGCCTTGGGATCCCCCAGCAGGAACTGCAGGAATTGGCAGGGGGTGAGCGGCATCAGGGCACTACCACCAAAAAGTATAAGTAGCCACAAATAACTATTTAAACTTTGATTAATTAATTGTTAAGTTAGGACAGCTCAAAAAAAGTGAAGTTATGATCCAATGTTTCTCATGCTGGGATCATGATTATCCTCATATTTAGAATAACTGACACAAGACAGGAAGCGTCTTAAGAAAAGTACAATATCGAAAATCATAAGTCAGGAGCAAAGGCTGTAGCTACCGTGACGACATCTGTTGATTTGGACTGCCGTTATGAAGCCTTGAGTTTGGCATTTCTGCTGTCGTCATTTTGGTGTTTTTGAAGTCAGAAGTGAACGTATTTAGAAGAGAGGTTGGAGCTGTGGAGGAGCGATGGGTGGATGTGACTGAGACTGAGGACACTATCAGCAGACACCCTGTCAGTCAAGCAACCCTGCCCTTAATTATGTGTACCTTTGGATCACATAATGAATGTTGGAATGAGCTACCAGGCTTGAACATGTTTATTTCTGCTAAGAATTTGGACATTTTAACATGGGGGATCTATGGGGCTTGACCCTGTTTTGGAGCCAGCCTCAAGAAGCCATACAATAAACTGCAGTTTTTGGTGCTACAACCTCCTGCTGAAATCTGCACCATTTAACTTCAGAAAAGAGTCTAAGGGTGATGGTGGTTACTGTGTAATGGACAATTCTTTTCGATTGTTTGTTTTGTTATGTGGGACCCCACCAAACCCATCCTTGAATCTGGATTGAATCTTGACTCTTGAAGTTATTGTGAAGTGTGTAGTGACAGGCAAAGACAGGCATTATTGAGCAGGATGAGTGCAGTAGACATGTTCCTGTATTGGTACAGTGAATGTGTGGAAATTCAGCCAGAACTGACAGCTTACCATCACTTTTGGTGGATTGTTTGGTGTTCTTCTTCCTTATCAAACACGGATAGTGTGGGAAACAGTTACTACGTTCAGTTTTCCCACGATGGATAGTTAGAATTGTTGGCATTCCTTATTGAAACCAAGGACAGCTACAGCTACAGTTAACTGAGCCCACTCTTATTTATGAGAATGCCAAACAAATCAAATGATGGGCAAATGTCCTTCTGTTTTTTTAACATAGCATGCCTGCCTATTGGTATGTTAAATTTAAATGTTAAGACTGGAGATTGAGCGAACTTGAGGGGGACAACATGTAACACATACCTGATATGAACCTCAGGATGTCACGGTCACACGGTATGTGCCTTCAGACAGCAAAGCTACCAGGATGCTCCATATTTGTCAAACTTATAAACAAATGCTGAAGTTATATTTCCATGATGTCATGTGAAGAAGAAAATTAGGCTACTTAAAATCTAAAAATGTCAAGACATGTCCTACATGAAAAATCCTGGAAGTGCTAGTGTACAGGTAAATATCACAGCATCCCACCCACCACCATTGCACAGAGCGCAGCAGTTGTTCCCTCGTGTCTCTGCTCTGCTCGACACGAGTGGCTTAGTGGCGGAGATCAAACAGGAATCATCAACTGTCAGCCTCACGCTTCCCACAAACACGGCGGTGACAGCTTGAACAAGGGAACATGATGTGCTGCCCACTGCCTTCAGGAGAAGGCCTGGCACACTACACCCCCTCACTTCATCCATTCATGGGCGGATCATTTGTGAGGTTAGTGTTTGCGTTGTTGTGCGGCTCACTTATAAAGTGCTGCCAGTCAATTTAATATATTTAAAAATGATCACCCAGCTCCGGTCCACCTATTCCTCAGATTTGGATTTGGGGCCGCAGGAGCTCACAGTAAACCCAAATCTAAGTGTTAAGATGTCCTTTGATGGTAGGGTACCACCGTCACTGCTACTACTGTCAACACTGTCAGTACAGTCAGTCTAGGCTTTTTTATAGTCTGTGGTTGTCACCCTTAACCCTTTTAAACCTGGGCAAATTGGCTGAATTCAAAAACACGGGAAGAAGGCAATGAGCAACTTGAGAGGAAATGACCCAGAAATTTGCAAGAAATTATTTTTTAAAAAAAAGGAAAGAAAAGAAAAAAATAAAATTAAGAATTATTAATAATAATAATGACGTTTAAAAAAAATAAGCACGCATACATACAAAAATCAAACAAACCAAAAAATTAGGAAAGTAAAAAAAATAAGAAAAAGGGAACGACTTGAAAAAAATGCTTAAAAATTACAATAATTCTGTAAAATGATAAAATGATTATATATATATGATTTCTAAATTTACAGATTTCATGCAATTTGCAAGACATTTCCTGCCAAGTTGCAAATTGCCTTATTCTCATGTTTTTTTGTTGTTTTTTAGTTATCTGAAGTTAGTTATCTGAATGCAGCGCTTGAAAAGCAGTGTCAGTCCAGGTTTCAGTTTGTCACTTGTGTTGCTGTGTCACTTCATCATTGCTGTTAATCTGCTGTATCAGAGTACAGTTATGTCTTCATCCAACCACATAGACTAGACACAACTACAGTATATTTCTTTATTTACATTATCTACCTGCCCAATCTAGATAGTGGCTAAATCTGGCTCAAAGCATGTACTTTCTATTTTTTGGTGATTAATGATTTTGTGAACTGTCCCTGATGAGTCCAGAAACACTAGTGTCAACTTAGGTCTTGACTTACTTTTTTGTCTTCTGCGATGTGGATTTGCTAATACAAAGAATATACCTTTTTTTAAAAAAAAATAAAAAAATACAAATTTCAGCTTTAAGTAAAATTGATAAAACCACAATGTAAAAGTAGCTAAAATTGTAATGAAGCAAAGCAAAAAAAAAAAGATTTAAGTGTGATGAGTGATCACCAACAAAAAGTTGCTCCTTCTTTAATTCTTTCAGAGTGTCGAAGCCAATGATGTTTCAAAACTTGCTTTCTAAAAAAAAAAAGAGATCAGTGTACTCAGTCTGAAATAGTGCCAACGAGTCAAACCACCCAAGTGATATCACTTAGGGATTTTTTTCTGACTGTGCACAGTAACTAGAGTGTGTCTGAAATTGCACATTCATATACTGTATACTGCCTACTTAATTAGGGATTAAGTATGCCATTACCAGCAGAGTGTTCACACTGAACAATATGTCTATTACATTACGCATTACCTCCACTTCTTTCTTTCACAATTATTTTGTCCATCATCCAATTATTTAATTCCCCTGCCTTGCAGTCCGTCATTTGACAGACTGAGTAGCCTTAGTGCATTTTGGGGAAGTTGAGTTTGTCTGGTACACCCATTTGTCATACTCAGAAATTTTGCTAATCTAGTATACATGCGGGGCATTTCACTCATATACAAAATCCACGTTATGCTGTTGGAACACACTGCATACTCATTTTCACATCATAATTATTATGAAAAATATGTTAGTAGGCAATTTAGAGACACTTGATAACTTAAATGAAGTTCCAGTTTACACATCAAACCAAGTTTTAAGTATTTTTTTGTTGTTAATTTACACCTCTGTACTTTTTTCATCCATCCTCCTCTCTGGCCTATCTACATGTGCATTTTTTGTGAAGTAATATGCACATTAAAAAGCAAGATTCCAGGTTGCTGAAATCATAAATATCCCTGTCTCTGTCAGATTGTTTCATTAAGGTTTTTATAATCTAGCTTAATGCCATTTAATCATTGTGCATGTATCTTGTTTTATGTTACAACAGAGGGACACACTGTTCCTGCAGTCCATAGAGGACAGACTGATGACACCTGGCCCTGTGACTGGTCAGATGCTATTCTCTGACCTGTGAGTCATCACAGCTGCCAGTCTGTCTGATGTGTTAGATCAGAACAATGGCTGACATTGAGAGTGATGACAGACTTTAGTCAAATCTCTGCAGTCTGCGGCACACAGGCTCCGGTGACTTATACAATGTATTTCCATCATTGTCGTATGGAGTCCAATCATGAGGTGAGGTCATCCAGGCTTGATTCCATCCTGCTGCCTTTTGCTCCATATCATCCCCTCTCTGTCCTCCTCTCCCGTCACACGTCCAGGTATCAGTTAGGAGTGGGAATCACCAAATTCAGGCCCTACAACACTAAAGTCACAACACTTTTATTATATTATTACGATTTTAAAGGTGTTGGTTTAACTCACTTCAGTCATTTTTATTGAACAATTGATTGTGTTATTCTGCTAGGCTATGAATAGTGTAATTTGTAATGATATGATATATCAATAAATAATAATAAGAAGAAGAATGATAAATTTGTTACTTTGGTCTGTATAATGATATGACATTGCCACACAAAAACATCACGATACTGTGGTGTATTAATTTTTTTCCTGAACCGCTGCCATCCAAAAAAGGCGAGAAGTAATCTTGATTAATTGATTAATTAAATAAAGGAATAGATAAAGAAATACATAGCTTAATAAATAGATAAATAGTGACAAAATATCTCACAAAAATGCTGCACCAAAATATCACGATACTATGGTGTATCAGTTTTTTTCCTCCATCCCTGCTATCAAAACAGGCAATAAGTAATCTTTTTAGTGAAAGAATGTTTTAATTGCAGCAGGATTGCTCTCTTAAACAAATGTATATTTATGTAATTGTAAACTGATTATATAGCCATGTTGTAATTTTTTTTGAAGTGCACCACAGGGAGAAATTAAAGCTAGTCACTGAGTGCCAGTGTTGTCACTGTATGTCTTTGTGACATGTCAGCAGTTTATAGCCGTACCCTGTTGGCAGCAACAGCCAAAAGTGAGTGTTAATTTAACTGCCTGCACAGTGAAGTTAAGCCTTCTAACAGCTCTAGGTTATGTGGAATTGTGGAGAATTGTGGCTCTGTTGAGAGTTTAGATCCACATGGACGTTGATCTCACAGTTTTACACTAGCGTCTTTTTGCATTTGATCATATTTATTTTTAGAATGTGCTCTTGATCAGTGCAGCATCCTTTACCGCACCCCTCTGTTGGTATGCCTCGGAAACCACATCCCTCTGCAGCCTCTCATTCAAATGTCATCCGAACGCACCAGCTGGTTATTATAACTCTGCTCTGTGTGTCTATCTGTGTATCTGTCTGTCTGGCATGACTTCCCTCAATTAAGGTCAGATAGAAAGACAGAGACCAACTGCCAGTGTCTAACAATCTGGTGATGGGCTTCAGGGCCTGATGCTAATATGAGCCAAATTTCTGTTCGCTCACACATTGTGGATTTCAGTGGCGTCTGTTGTGCATTTGGCTGTTTATAGCCACACATTGTACATAAATCAGTCAAGGTTTGATTTAAACTGAACACCACTGCGAGCCTGAAAAATGATTCGGTGTCATCATTACAAACAAATTGTCATGCATTGTTCAGACCCACAGACATTTATTTTTAATTCCAAAAGATTCCAAGTATTCCAAAAATAGCACACACGTCACGCTGAATCCCACGGGAATGAGTGATACAATGTCAAGTGTTTATTTGGTTTGTGGTGTAAAACATCTGGACGGTAAAAGTTTCACTCAGTACAGACAGTCTGTTTCAGCATAGAAGTTCTACTTTACTTTGAACAGTGTCTGTGAAAAATCTCAAATCAAAGGTCTACTTTCAACTTTCAAACACATTACACTGTCTTCATCACTTAATGGGCCCGTTCCATTCACTGATGAAGACTGATAGAATGCAGTTTAAAGTTCAGAGCAAAGACTAATGTTAGTGGACTTCTGAGTTGAGATTATTTTAACACCCAGGTAAGACATTGCCTTTGAGTTGCTGTAGTCTTAATTTCTGTCTTTCTTTTTATTTAAGTATTGGTATGTGAAATGGGCTGCTAGCGGTGATGAAGTAATGAAGAAGTGTAAATTTAGTGGAACATTTGGCAGATAAGGTGTGGATATATATCTCAGAAGTTTGTGAAAAGCAAAGCTGAGGTAGAAGAAAAATTAATGAACTTGAAAACAATCACGACTCCTGTAAATAGGCAACTGTTTGTTAACAAGTTTGCCAAATCACCATAACGTGTCTCTGCTGTGTTTACAGCTTGTCCCTGTTGTCTCCAAGTGGCATAAAAAAAGAAACTATTATTGCAGGTCAAATGAAACTTTGGCGCAAGCAAACAAAAAAATTGCGCTTCACTTGCTACCTGCCCGTCTCAAGCTCCAAAATATTTTGTGCCAATGACAGCCTCCTTAAAGTTTTGATTTGCTCTTTTTTGTGTCCGATTGCAATTATTCACATGGCAAAATATAAATGTTGCCTTTGCAGGAAGAAGACAGTAGACAGAACACTGGCAGAAAGGAAAAGGTAACTGTAAATTTCAGATTGTGAACTAGAGTTTGTGCTGTTGGTGATTTCAAACATTCAACTGTAAAGAAAGATGGCGTGATTTGAGCTTCAGTTACCACCACCTCACTGAAGATACTAATAACTTAGTAGTAGTAATAAATTAGTGCTGATTTATGTGAATTTGACTGTTCTTATAATGAGGCTCATTTGAATAGTAAAGGCACCAAATGTTTGCATATAACCTCATATAAATACATGCAAATCACACAAGATTACAAAGACACTGTTTGCTTGGTAGCTAAAGTCTATTTCACCCTTTGTGGGTGCTCTCAGAATTTTGTTAAAAATGCAGGTTTAGCAGCCGCAAAAGACATTCAATCTTTTTGTGAATTTACTCGGTAATCTTTAATGTGGCTTTTTGGAATTCAGCTTAAGAATTTGGATCTAAAGATCTTACATAGAAGTCACATATTGGGCCAGATTACCAAATTTGCAGCACGCACACTGTAATTTTCAACATGAGCTAGTTTTCTCTAACATTATTGGTTTAACTTAATAAAAAAACATTATATTTGCAACCCATGCATGTGGGAAGACTGTGCCACATTTATCTGTACTTTGTCAGCAACAATCATTTGTAAAATTGAATTCTAGCACCAATTTTTCGCCTGCGTACAAGCAGTTCTTGCAAACCCTTTTTGTAAAACCGGCCCCAGTATCCCAAAGATTCATCAGAGGCAAAGTAAATGACCCCATTCTCAAACGCAGATAGGCTTACTGTAGCCTTTTTGGTAGACACCTCTGTCAACATCACCCAGGTGCTTCAAGTCAGTGTGGAATATCAACCCCAGTGGGCAACATGCTGCATCCATTTCTGAACTGCCTTAATGGACAGCAGCTGTGACATTTCATAGTGGTCTCTCTCTGTCTGTATGTCATTCTGCTTGCTCCATATGTGGTTCTAAACATATAGACAGCATTGTACAGTGAGGATTTCACAGTAAAAGATTAATATAAAACAAAAGATTGAATGAAAGACTTTCATAATGCATGTTTGCTGTTGATGTCCAATTAGGCTGTATTAGAAATGAAATGACTACAAATGAAACGATCTGCTTCTATAACTTTCACTCTAGTATTTTTCTCCATAGTAAATGATCAGAATAAACAGCAACAGTAGTTGTTTTCACTTGTTGCTGTTGCTAACATTGGATGTGTGTGTAATCGTTTACAACAGCTGCTAAATTTCCACTCTGAGGCCTACTCTCCATGCCATACATAGACTGAGCAAGACGAATAAACAGTGAAGAAGAAACAGAATGCATGCAGTACATGTAGAAATAACTACAAATATAAACACGAAGACATACACTACAGGCAGACAGCTAATGGTTAAAAAGCAAGATAACAGGCAAACTTCCAAGTATGCATTCTTAATCTGAAGTGCTAAAAATTGTGTGCAGTCTAACACCCTTAAAGTACACACTCCATTACCTCACCACTTACACAGTAACACCCCACCTCCAAGGCCGGACAGATTGTCAGAAGTTGTGGCATCAATAGCCGCAGGTTGTGTTGGGAGAGCAGAGAGGAGTTGCTAAGCTTCACTGACAGGCTTTGGCTTCACACCCCGGCTGTCCAGGAGTCCGCGGGCATGCCCTGAATTAGCACAGGGCTTTCCCACTATGTAAGAATACTGCGGTGGCTGGAACGCCTGTCACAAGTGTGAAGACCTGTGTACACAGTAGACTTCAGAGGGATTTTTTGGACCTAGAATGCCTGTTATTTTAACCCCCTGAGATAAACTTGGTAAAGTGATCAGTAAACATTCACTGAAGACATTTGATGTATCTAGAATGAGTCAGTGATTCTAGCAAGCATGAAAGCATAATAATAAGTTGCAGAAAGAAACCACACTCTTTATTAAAAAGGTACAGACTGAGCAGCATTAAACGCAAATAATATGGAGAGACATTGGTGTAAAAAGTAGTGCTTTACCAAAAATGAGAACACTAATCGGGATGATGATTTGGCTGAAATTTGATGAATTTGGTAAATCTTCTATGAGCTCTCTGCAGGAAAACAGAACTAATGAAATTTTCCCAGAAAACAATATATTGGCTACTGGATACTTCATTGTTTGTGGGTTGTTACCAAACACAAAACTAGTTTCTTATTGTTTGTCTTGTTTATACAGTTTGTTTTATTTAATCCACACATATGACCATAATTAACATATTACATTCACAAAGCATTTTAATTATAGCTGCAGGTAAATACACACAAGTAAATGGACACATGTCCGCCCAAACACACACATAAGTTGGGCCCACATTGTCTTTATGTAATGTTCCAGTTTGCCACCCAGTGTGCGGTAGAGGAGAGGTAGGATGAAAGCTTCTTGGAGCGACAGTTATATGAGAGAGGAGCGGTAATGAGTGGGCTGGAAACCGTGACAGCCGGTCTGCTGCAAGAGGGGGGGAGCGCGAGAGAAAGAGTGAATAAGAGGAGGGGGTTACATGTGGGAGTATACCACAGCATATATGGTAGGAAGACAACACATTGCAGCTGCAGCCCAGTTTTTAAAATTTTTTTTTGAGCAGATGAGCGAATGAGCAAGCAAGCGCGTCTCGTCCAGACACCCACACTGCCTGGGCTGCTGTCCGAAGAGATTAGCAATACATTGTTAAGTTTTTCTGTGTTTCTGTCTGTGCTTTAGGTTGTTTTTAAAACCTTGCACCATTGCAGTATATAACCATTCCAGAGATATTACATTGGCCTGGTGAAATACCATCATACTAGTCATCCCTGTGTGACAAACAAGGATCAGGCCATCTCTTTTGTTGTTGCTAAACCTAGTCTAGATTAATTTAAACGGACAGTTGACGCCATAATCAAAAATGCATATTTTTACTCTTACCTGTATTGCTGTTTATCAGTCTAGATTCTTTTTGTGTGAGTTGCTAAGTGTTGCTGTAAAGTGACCTAGATGGCACTCAGCTTGTGGTGCTCAAAGCACCAAAAAAATACATTTGAAAAACTCTTCTTTTTTTTCTTTTTGTTTTACAGAAATCATGACCTGGTTTCTCAAAATAATCCACAGACCTTGTTGTGAGCAATTTCTTGTTAGAACTATTTTCTTTCTGTTGAGCTACGACCATATCAGCGTGCAGAAGGAAGTGTGCATCTACTCATAAACAAGAGGCTTGTGCTTGTGACAGCATTGTGCGACTAATTCATATCAGGAAAAAATGTTCAAAGTTTATCAAGGTGTTCGACATAAACTTCATCGCAATCCCCTATTGAGATAATTTTATCTCCCAGTCCTACTTTGATAAAATACCTGGAAAAATGTCAATATTCAATGCCATGTTCAATTCCCTCGGGGAAAAAGCAATACAATATAATATATTATTTAGCTTGGGCTCTTTAACACAATAGTGTGAAATATCTGTCCAAAACGATGACCTTCAGGTGCAAGAAGAGTCAGAGCTGCGAGTGGCAAGTGGTAATTTTATTAGTGGTGAAGTAATTAATTTTCATAAAGTGCACCACTCATATGCCTAATTTCCATATGGCTGGGATCCCTGTGCCACACCACAATGGGAGCCACTGTGATCAGAACCTGTGATGGTGGCAAGGCACAAGTGTTTTTTTCATACTAAAATAGCACAGTGAAAATGTCTATGTCGAGAGGAAATTTCGAGTTTTTCTCATGTAAAACAATTAAATAGAAGCAGTCATTGGCAATGAAAATCTCAGATCTCAGGCTTCCTCCAGCAATCCTAGTGCTAATATGCATAAAGGGAAACATTGCAAGTATAAAACAATAAATGAGAAGAGACTGGGAAAACAGCTTTATGGTGCTAAACTTAAATGTGGTTGCTCATTGCTAAAACATGTTTAAGCCCTCGTATTGCATAATTTTCTTGTTCAGCTGTCAGCAACAGTGCTGTTTGGTGATACATAAGGAGGTTTTATCCTCATGAATAGAACAGAAATAGAGCCTAGGAGCTTGCTGCTAATGAAATGTTAATCCCTTGAATTACACAGTCTCCCTGCTCATTTGACATTGCTGCTGGTGTTTGATGTTTTGCATGAATGCGCGCGCACACACGCACACAGGTTGTTTGATCCTCGATCGTTGTCTTCTAGTTGAATATTGTTCTAGTTTTTACACCTGATTCTTGCTGCTTTTTCTGCATGGAACATGTTGCCATGGCATCAGTGGAAAGGCTGAGGTCTCCCTGTTGTCACATTCTGTTCAAAGACAACCTGAGCTCTTCAGACCCTCTGCTCATTTGTCTCTCAGTACATTTGTTTCCATTCGGTCCCTCTCTCCTGTGCCCTGAGACTGAGGCCATGTGTCTCCACAGGGGAGCTGGCCACTTCCTTAGAGATTTTTAGAAGCTGAAAATGACATCA
Source organism: Plectropomus leopardus (assembly GCF_026936395.1). NCBI lineage: Eukaryota > Metazoa > Chordata > Actinopteri > Perciformes > Serranidae > Plectropomus > Plectropomus leopardus. The sequence continues at coordinate 5,640,979 of NC_142186.1, forward strand.
TCTTCACTAGAAGAGAAAAGCCCACAGTTACGCTTGTTTAAAGATGGTTTTTAATGTGCTTAAAGCCAAAATATTAAGCTGTTAAGCTAAATTTCTGAATACTTCTCTCATAGTACTATTTGCTTGCTATTGCTTAAATGGCTCTGTGGTGATGTTATTGCATTGAATGTGATACCTTGCCAGAAAACAAAATCTGGACTCCATCATGGATTTGTAGACAAGCTATTCTATTTTTAGTTTAGTTTCAGCTCGTTCCTCTTTTCTTCCCCGTACTGTAACCTCGAAGTTATTGAGTAAATTTCTTATTGAGCCAGAAGTGGCATTCCATATACGGTCGTCAGACAGGCCAACTTCTAGGTCAGAACTGTTTGTGTAGTTTCACAAATGGTGTGTGAAATATGCTCAAGCCCAGGACAATCAGCTGTGTCTGTACATGTATGATTGCGTGAGTGAGAGTGAGGGCATGAATGTACATAAACACGAGTGGTTCTGCTTTCACTCATGGGAATATTAAAATTGTCTTGAGCCAAAGCAGCTCTCACAGAACCAGGGGAAATAATGCAGTATGATTTGAAGGCATCGTAGGATGGAAGAAATTGTTTTCGAAAGGTTTTTTGATGGATTGCCTATTATCCTTGGTACAAATTCTCAGACAGCAGTTTCTCTCCTTCTTCTCTCCTGCCTTAGTGTTTGGTTGCAAGGTGCAGAAGTAAATTTGAGTCATTTTGTCACTGAAATGGCAAGAGAAATGTTTGCTCCGATGTCAGTAAAGCTTTTTTAAGATATTTGTGAAGAAGCTCCCTAACATAGGAACCAATACTAGAAAGTGTTATTATCACATGATTAAATTCGCGTCTATCTCCCAAAGTGCAAAACCTTCCCACTGAGTGACTATTCTTGGAAAGTCACAGCAGCAACACCCTCATGTTGAGAGTTCTACTTGGAGCTGTTACGGAGGACCCTTCACAGGGTTCTTCCTAAATAATCCAGCTATGGTGCCATTATAATCCTTCAAAAACAAACATTTAATATATTTTTCGCTCACCCGTCAAATAGAAGTTTCGCATTGAAGTAACCCTTTCTCTCCTTTACTTTTTCATCCCCATTGACACATTAGGATTTAGCTGCTATTCAGGTTGACATATCCTCTTACAGCTGTTCATATGATATCCTACAAATTAACACCCCATGAATGACACTGCGTCCTAAGTTACGTACTTAACATAAAGCTGAATTGAATTGAATCACATGGTGATGAGGTACCTTAAAATGATTTGCAGTGCCTGCAGCACTTTTTGTGACATTAAGTCAAGTCAGTTTTATTTATAAAGCCCATAATTACAGATCACAATTGGCCTCAGAGGGCTTTACAGCATACAACATCCCTCTGCCCTTAGACCCTCACATCGACCAAGAAAAAAATCCTCCCAAAAAACCCTGTAACCAGGGGAAAAAATGGTAGAAACCTCAGGAAGAGCGACTGAGGAGGGATCCCTCTTCCAGGACAGACAGACTTGCAATAGATGTCGTAAAAAAAAACTATTCAAAATTTAAAATATATAATTCAAAATGACATATAGGAAAGAGAAAGAGAGTGAGGGAGAGAGGGGGACAGATGCACAGCAATAATGGTAATAATAACATAACATATAACAATAGTAATAATCAGAAAATTAATAAATGCAATTTATGATAGCATGTGATGTTACATGCAAATATTGTAAGTGGCACTGACAGTGACATTATGCAGCTTGTAGCAATTCTTAGAATATTTTTTCACAAACAAATACCCGAATCCCTAAATTGAAAAATGAATACCTAACCAATGAAAAAATATTTGAATAGCCAATTATCTGTGCCCAGCACTTGTGTGTTAAGATTAAAATTAAGGCTGAGTTCGAAGATGGTTGAGGTTCAAGCAATCGTGAAAGAAGTCGGGGTGTAGAAAGTAGGAAAGGGGCCCATTGCCCTTGGGCCACATTCATTTTTAGTCACAGATCGCTGTATTGCTGATTCCAGCGCAAGATGGTTCTCTAGTTTCTGTACTATATTCATTTGAAAGGTCAAGGAAAATTATTATTAAAACTCCCCCAACACAAAATTTGAATAGTCTCAAACTACAACTGAATCTACTAGATTATTTTATACTTGTGCTACATTTTGTGGTCTGTGCTACATCACTTTTAACCTCAGCAACACCAGTGCTGTGTGCAAAAAAGTGTGTGACTGAAGAGTTTGTGGTTATCAAGCTGTGCTCTGCCTGAAGAGTTGTGTTATTTGAGCAAGTGGGGAAGAGAGAAAGTGAGAGGACCTCAGGAGATGTTCTGTTCCTCAGCTGCTAGTAGCTTTCTTCATACTATCCCTTCTCTATGCGCAAAACACAAAAACACTTAAATGGCACTGACTTTTATTGTCATAATTGAGAAAAACATAGTGTACTTTAAGAATGCGGTTCATGTAGCTTGGTATTTAAAAAGAATAACAAGAATTGAAGGCCAGTAATTATTAAAGTGACTCATCTCTGTGTAGTGGTAAAAATGACCTGAAATCCTCCATTCTTGAAACGATGAACCATTGTATTTTTTGTCAGCCTCCATTTATTCTGTATTGCACATTACATTCATGTTTTAGCTATTATTTATTGTTCCTGGTGTCTTTATCAAACAGGCCTCCATTATGTTTGTATTTTGTCTCTCTGGACAAACACAAGTCATTTAATTCTTGACCATTACTCTTTTGTTTCTTTTTATTTCCAAACTTGTCCACACACACACCCACCCACACACGCTCTCTCTGAGTTATTATCTGATCGTCACAAAAAGTGTAGTCTTGTAGTTTTGAAGTTTTGGCCTCTTTAAATGTGTATTCTAACCATTTCTGTTTATCACATAACATCTAACTATATTGTATATTTTTTAACTTTTAAGGTATTTTGTTGACTTCAAAATCAACACAGGGATGTTTTTAGCATGCTGATGGAACTTATCTGGCTGGTACTTACTGTAAGTTTAAAGGCATTTTTGTTTTGGCCTAAAATAAAATTTGGGCCTTGGGATGTTTCCAACTCTCTCTCCCTCTCTCTCTCCTACTCTGATCTAAATATAGAGGACCCAAGGACCATACTTAATTCCAGTAATTCCTTGCTAATTAGGCTTTTTCTCTGTGGTACGGTAGCCATGTTTCCGAGCAGGCTGGGAAAACTTGAATTCATATGACAGCTGCTTTTTCGCCATGTTAGCAACTGCAGGACGGGTTATGTTGGTCTGCTGGTCAGTCAGTCAGTTGGTTGGACTAAAAAGCATGTTGGTGTATAAATGTCTCGACTTAAAGACAAAAAATGATTAATCGCAGCCTCTTGTAACGTAGACACTTAAAATAAATGTCAGTACTTTTAAGGGTCATTTTCTTTTTGTTGTTGTTATTGTTTTTTACTTTTCATATATGTTTTTTTTTCTTCGATTTTGTATTTGTTTTTGTATGTTGTTTAGTTTAGTTCACTCTACTATTTAAAGCGTTCTTGGTTCTATTGTAAGGCGCCATATAAATCCAAGCTTCTGCTGTTATTATTTGTTACAGATCTGACTCTGTGCAGACTAAAAGGCAGAATTTCCCGTGTGAACCCAGAAAAAGAAGTGAATCGATATTTTCATCATCAGCCTTGACACTCACATTTAAACCAGGAAATTTAGTCCTCAGAAAGTCAAAAATCATATAAATAATAAATATTTTTTTTTAAATTATGAGTGCTAGTTATCCTTGGTTCTAGTAAAACAAAAAAACAAAACAAATGGTTTTAATTGGGTCATGTTCAGGGACAAGTTTGATATGAAATTGTAAAATGATGCTATAATTACTGAGACTGATTTTGTTCATATTTCCTACCAGTATATAAGCTGAAAAAAAGACAAAACGTAAAGCCACGGATTAGTTTTAAGCGTTTTAGGCGTAAACGTGCTGCCCTCTCCTTTAATGTATGGCAGAAGCTGTATGACGTCCAGCCTGAACGGTGTAATGCCGGGTGGTAAAGCTGCAGCGCACACGATCCATGTTGTTTTTAGTCAGTGTTGTTTCCCATGACTCTGAGATGAGCCAGAGGAAGCCCAATGTGATTTCCACACAGTTCCCAGGCCCCCAGATCCACCCAAACACAGGCCATTAGACACAGTCGCACATACACACTAACACACTCAAGCACTCATATATCAGGGACAAAAATGTGTGTGTGTGTGTGTGTGTGTGTGTGTATGTGTGTGTGTATTTGTCACATGCCTGTTTGTCTTACTAATATTAAAAGAGATAAATGACATGGACATCCTTTGCTCTTTGATACACACATGCTCCCTCCCTCTATGTTGTCACCCACAAACACACTCATACACACGCAGGCCTGCAGGGCTCTAAGTTTAAGGGACAGCTGCAGTTTGTCCAGCTGAGAGGCCCGCCATATAAAACAAGAGCCGACCGCAACTCGGCCTCAAACAGTCACACTTCAGGTCACTTGCTTCCAGTGAAACTTTTGAACTTCCCTAAGATGACAGCCACTTATCTCAGAGCTTCCCTGAAATACAAAACGTCACATATTTTAATCTTAAAATGGTGAAACAGAGATAATAATTAGTTATTTTCCTTAGTTGCTTATAGCGTGATGCATCGACCAACACTGTCAAAATAAATAAGGTTCTAAGGCGAATAGTTCTGCTTTCATATAGCAATTTGCAAACTCAATTGTTCCGAGAACACCTAGGCACTTAACCTGACTCTTCTCCTCTTTGCCCTTTGGGGTAGAGTAAGTCAGATGGTCCAAAACCCAGCACTTAATGATTATCTAGCACTGACAAAGTTGTGCGATGTTGTATGTTGATTGTCATCGTAAGTAGTGATACTGAGATTGCTGAATCTCAGATGCTGAGATCGCTACTGGTTATTACTTTGGTGCAGCACTTCTTCTGCTACTAGACGGGCAATACCTGTGACCAATCACACCTGAAGCACTTTTTGCACTTACTAAGGGTTTTTTCCTTAAGTCTAAATTCTTGCTTGTGTTGTACGTCGCTTTGGATAAAAGCGTCTGCTAAATGAAATTGTAGAATTGTAGAATTGTAGATTTTCAGTGGTGTAGCTCTATCAAATCATACGTTAAGATCTCAAAATGTGTCTTTCTGCTGTGTGTTTCTCTAAAGTGGCAGATGGCCTGAAAATTTTACAACTGCCAGTTGTAAAACAGTTTACCTACATTTAGCAGGTGATAATCTCAGACTCGTCTTACTTTATCTTGCGATTTATTCTGTGTCTGTACTTGAGATAAGTTGGATGCTTATGAGAAGCATGACCCCTCTCTGCTGCCTTGTTGTTTTCCAAAGGCTCCAGGTCTCTTGCTTAGGTCAGGCTACACTTAACCAAGGTTATGTTTGGTATGGTGACCTCACTCTCTCCCACAGCCTTACCCTCTGAGCTGGGGTTCACAGCAGTAAAAGCTGCTGCTGGGGTTATTTTTTGTTTTTATGAGATGCTCTGGTGTAGTTGGTGGAGAAAATGTGATTGTGGACTATTATTTTCCTTTCCTTTTTTAGACTGAGGTTGTGACATGGAATAAATCCATATTTATCAACAGGGCTTGGCATTAGCACCCGCTAAAGGTGGGTACAAGTTGGAAGAGGCGTTTCACACAGTCACTCTTACTAGCCACTTTTGGCAGTCGATAATCTGTCAATCCCTAATTAGGGTACAGGTGCACATCAAGAATCATGTTTTGACACTTAACTCAAAAATTGCATTTTAAAAGGGGCTTTACTCACAACCTTATCATAGCTGAATATTTGATTACTGTAACATTATGTATAGCCTTAGGGGTAGTAGATATATCGAATATTAAGAATATGGAGAAAATACATGCTTTTTCCACTAGGTTTCCCTGTCATAATCGATGTTGCTGCAAATCAGTGACATATCCCAGGCTGTGATAATAAAAATACAAATCTACTTTGCATGTAGAAAATAATTCATTTTTGTGTTTTTTTGTCCATCTAAAAACATAGTGTCATCATGATAAAAACTTGGTATTTAAATGGTTAAAATTATGAAAAATAATAAATATTTGATCTTAATAATTAAGACTGATGTTGGTTAACAAAATGAACTCAATGATAGTAGAAATTCATATTAATGCATAACATTTTTGAAAGCATGATTTTGATAATACAATATGAGTTTGTGCACTATTAAAGAGGTTCTAAAGGGTTTAAGGAATAGTTAGGATCTGTTGTGGATTTTTTTTAGGTGGGAATTTGTTTAGGTGGCTAAAATATATTTTACTGCTGCAGCCCGTATTTTTCCCTTGCTTGCGCCTTCTCTTTGCATCATTGTCCCTCCAGCTGAAGACGCAAGGAGACGGAACACATTTTTAGAGAAATGAGACATCCATGCTTTTGATTCATTATCTAATGTAACATCTATTTCTGATAACACCAGCATAGTTGAATCACTTTGTATTTGCACTGTTAAACTGATGTATTGTTCAAATAATAATAATAATGACACACAGTTACCCACGCAGCATTGTGTGGTTTTTTTTTTGTCTCTCTCCATGTTTAAATAAACATATAAACACACTGACTTCTTTATAATAATAAAAACCTTAATTCATACTGTGAACACATGACTGCTCAGTTGCAGAATGCACATTAGCCATTTATGGCGATTTTGGCTGTCAGCTAACAATTATTTTTGTTATCAATTAATGTTCTCATTTTTTTCAATTAATTATAGTCTATCAAATGTGAAAAATGCCCATTATAATGCCCTAGAGCAAAAGGTGATGTCTTAGAATGTTTTGTTCCCAACCATTAAAACCTAAAGATAGTCTGTAATGATATGTGACAAAGACTAGCAGCAAAAAGCAGCAACAAAAACACAACTAGTTGCAGATTATTTTTTTGCTGATTGATTCATCGATAAATCAACAAACCATTTCAGGCCCTCAAAGTAATTATCTGACAATCATCCATTTGCACTGTTCAAACATTGCCATTGTCCATATTTTAAATACAAAAACACCACCAGCTACTTTACCTATGTATTAATACAACAAGTGATGTGTCTAAAGTTGGAAAAACTGTGTGACTCACAGGAAGTGGTTGGCCAGTAAAAATAAAAAATAAAAAAGTCACGGCTGCTGCTGTGAGCTACGAACTTCGTTGTGTCTGACATTTGATAGGCGAGTTGCATCTGTCCATCCCCTCCATGCCAGTAGACAGTCATCAATATGCAGAGACAACAGCTCTATTTCTGTTTGAATATTATTGATGCATGTGTGGGAGCATGTGTGTGTGTGTGTGTGTGTGTGTGTGTGTGTGTGTGTGTGAATGTGTAAGTTGGGTTTGTGTGTATGTATTCATTGTGTGTGTGGAGTCTGTATGCATGTGTGCATCAGCAATAGTGAGCAGAGGACCAGAGCGTGACTCATAGGGGAGGTGGTGATGTGTCATATTCTTGCTCCTGACTTCCAACCTGCTGCTCCCTGATAAGAGAGAGACCGAGACAGTGGGCTCTGCTTAATCCTCTCTGTGCACCGAGCCTGCCGTCTGCCATAAAAGAAGAATAGATGGGACAGACTGGTCATCCATCTTTTCTTCTGTTTATAGCTCCTGAATCACAGAGGATGGAGTGGGTTGTTAATGCTGTTGAGTAACTCTTGAGATACTTTGCAGATTGTATAACAAACCTTTTTTCACTTCCAGTTTCTTTTGTTCACAGCCCACCTCCCCAGCTATAAATGCGATTAAATAGATATCATCTGTAAATAACAGTCTTCTTAGCACTTTGGATTATGAAGATATATGCAATAATATAATTATTAGCAGCCAGAGCTGTAATGCCACTTTGACACACTTGAAGTGTTTGTTGTTTATTCATTCGTTTAAATTTGACTTGGCATTTGGACCATCAGCATCACATGTGTGAGAATAGTAAACAAAACTTACCAAAAAGATGATAAATCTGTAGTTCATATCCAGGAATTATCTCATTATGTATCTAGGATGATGATCTGTAACCACGGTTGAATGGATGAATCAGGGATTAGCAAACAGTGATGTGTGTTGTATGAATAACTTTATAATCCAGTTCATCAGGTTGAACGGCTCACCTGAAATTTACTCCGGTCCTGTGAAGTTAACTCACCACCACCACTCTGTGGAGTAGAGTTTGTTGTGTTCAGCACTTCTCTGCTACTCAGTTTCTTTCCCTTTTCTGCCCAAATTGCAGCATATAATGAATCCAAATAACTAAAATGATCCACTGACTTTTTCTCTAGCTCCACCAAATGACATTTGGGGGATTTAAGTGAAATGTCTCAAAGGCTGTAGGATGGATTTCCATGAAATCTGGACATTTAGGATGATCTCTGGTAACTTTGGTGATCCTCAAGTCAAAGTATCACATAGTCTATTGAACCCTGATGAATCTTAGGGTGGACACCAGTTAGCTTTTTAATGCATGTAGTCATGTTCTAGATAAAGGCTTTTATACTTAATTTAAGTGCATTTGTTCCTGCTCCATGCATGAGTGCCTCAAGTTTGTTTACTCCTCATCACTTATTCTGTTACTTTGGTTTATGACCAAATACCTAGAAACCATATAACATTCCCATCAGCCATTGCTTATGCCATTGGCCTACTGTGAGTATTTGTACTTGTATGGTGGTGTGTCTGGTGTGTGTTGTATGGTTTCTGTGCAATTACATCGCCAAAACTCCAGTTAGCAGTGGGGTTTCTATGCCACTGTATTGAGTTTCTGTCAAGTGCCGTAAAGTTTGATTAATTTAAAAAAAAAAAAAACATAACAACACACATAAAACATGGTTTAATGGGGACGTTTTTTGAGTACAAAATTCTGCTCAGTTATAACTCACAATTAACACATAATACAATTGCCTTTTATTTGACACATTTTCTCTATTCAACATGCTAATAGCATACACCTTTGACATTTTTCATTGCATAAATTAGCCTGGTGGCTGGCAAACTTTTCTATTACTCATATGAAGCCAAAGTGAATCACACATAAGAATAACAATGCTTTTTTGTGGCGGCTTTTTTGTTTTTATAATATATTTTTTCTGATCTGGGAAGTAAAAGTAAGTAAAAGCTTTGTTTCCACTGAGGAAAATGGTTTTCGGTTTACAAAAATAAAAAGTTCTACATTGCTGTGACATTTAAAGAATTTTAGGTACATAGGTACACATCAGGGTACAGCAGTGGGTATGTATCTACATCGAGCATATGCTGCAGGTACATTATAAACCCAGCAGCTTAGCTTCACGTAGCCACTACCGTGGCTGTATTCTGGTACTTCATAAGTGACTCTTTAATCGCATTTAACCTATTGTCCAGTGTGTTGTCCTCTGTATTACCTCAGTTTTTCAATGGGTTTTACTTTCTGTCAAGTCTTACATTATCTGTATGAAAAGTCTGTTCTAGCTTTAATCATTGACACTTCACAGTTGTAAAGGTTGTGTTGTATTTATCCTCTTTGCTGCTGAAATTGTAAGACTACCTCTATCCAAGCACATAACACTAACAGTCTGAGAGTTATAGTGGCTGCTTTACTAATGTACGCAGATACTGGGTAATTTTCAGGGCAACAACCTGTCATGGCGGCTTTTTTCATAACCACTGCTGTTTGATTTTTAATGGCATTAAGGCAGATGGAATGAGTCACACGCCTGAGTGCTGTTTTGATACATTTGGAATGAAAGCATTTTCTGCACCTGTTCAAATGCATAGTAGATGCATAATTTTTTCCATTATATTTCTAATGCTAAAATAAATTCTCTTAATAGTAACTTTGCTGTTTTCAATAGCATCAACAATTTTTACTCCACTTTCTTCTGCCAGTTTATTACTTCATACAAAATGTTACAGTCACCACTTTCAGCATAAAAAACTCTTCCAACTGCCCAGAGCTCTGACAACTACTTTAGTGTAGCAGGTTGTCTAACCAGGATGGCCAAACACGGGTGACGCAAAACAAGACTAAAGCGAGAGATGGAGGAGGACAGTGGGCAATGCGTCCACAGTGTGTCTCTTTCTGTCTCTCTCTCATATCAAATTTTATTTTCTGTTTTGGCATCACCATGATCGAGTTCAGTATTGCCAAATCAAGCTGTAGAAGGTTTCACAGTAAAAGCATGACATTTCAAAATGAACAAAAAAGAGTTATAGCTCATCTTTCTTGGTGAGTCGTCCATCTTTTCTCTTCTTGTAACTTTCGTCATCTTCTCCTCGGTCAGGTGTATATGTATAGGAGAACAGGTAGACATTCATTTCGTGTAAAGGGATTTAGGAAGATAAATTCCTCTTCTCTTTGGAGACCTCATTTTGATTATGAAAAATTCTATTCCTGGATTTGGATCTAAGGATCTCATTGAGAATATAGTTAAATAAGAAGTACTGAAAATATACTTTAATTCAGACACTTTTTCAATTCAGTTATCTAAGCCCCTTTTACACTAGGGAAATATCATGGAATATCATGCTGATTTGCCACCTGGCAGTTCAGTATGAAAGGTTCAATCACAGAAGGGGGAGACAAAGTTTTCTCACCATTGAGCCAGCACCTGAGGCAGTAACAGCACCAAATTAAGGTCTATGTAAAAGGGACAGCAAGCAGGATGGATCATGGGCTGGATGGGTGTGACAATTTGACTGCGTTTTATGCATGCGACCCACCGCAGGAGATTTTAAAAGAAGTTAGTAGCAGTTAGTAATTAACTCAAAGAAGATGGACAGTGGCTGTAGATGTCCACAAATTGTTAAAATAATCAATATGTTTACACGATGTTAGAAAAAGGGAAATTATTGTGTTAGTCTGGCTAAAACTAGACTTAAAATAAATGTAGACACATTAGATTGAAATCAGACTAAATCCAGTCTCTCAAAATTGGACTCAAGGCTGTTGCTGCTGTGTTACACCTCTTTTGATTTTGCGATGCCAGCATGCTGTCTATAATAACATATTGGATGGACATGTTGTCGCTGTTGTTTGGTTTGATGTGTGTAAAAATGGAAAGATGGCAGAAAGAAGGGACTGCGTAGCAACCCTGTAGTGTGGTATCTGTGTCAAAATGGCTTTAGTTTATATGAAGTGTTAATATAGTAGTACCAGCTTATATGAGTTTTGCGTGATATCCCAACAGTTACCAGTACCACCGCTAATGTTCACTTCATGAGAATGTGTAGCTATGTCAGAGCTTCAGTTTTATCGCTAATATCTTCTAAAAATACTCTGTTTTTCTATCCACTATAATTCAATGCCCCCTTAATAGACAAATGGTGGTTTCTTTTGTTTTTTAGTTTTTATCTTGTATTAATTTACATCAACATATTTTATTACACAACACTGAAATGCTTTCGTCATTTGTTTTGGCACGCAGTGTGGTACATTGGATTAGCCTGTTCAGCGAGGTGCATCGGCTCGCCCACCTCATGTACTGCCGTTACATAACACATAAGGAGAAGATTTGTTTTTGTACAATCTTGTCTACTCATTTCAGCGAGCTGTCAATTAACCTACTGTACTGTGATGTACACGTAAAGCTTCAAGAGCAGCTGCTGTTTGGAAGAGACTCTGACACACTGCCAAAGGATAAAGGAGTGTGTCGTCACAAGCAGTAGACTGTGTGGACAATACATCTTCTTTAGACAAGGTTCCCTGCAGTATTTGAGATTATGCTTGGCTGCACATTTACATGTCTGGATGGTAGGGGGTGTATGAGGATGTCCTCTTCCCTCTGTGTCTCCTCTCAGGACAGTGCATTGTTATATTCATAACCATATGGTGCGTGGGAGATGAATTCACTTCCCTGTCTGCCCGCCAGCTTTCTGCTGATTCCTGTATGTGTTGTAATTGGCAGTTACATAGAAAGGCGACGCTTGTAATTACGCAACACCACATTCTCCACATCACTGTAGTCACCACGTGCTGCCTCGGTCTTGTGTTGACAGAAATGCTTGATGTTCCAAACCGTTCCTCCACAGCAACGGAGCGTCTGACACCTAAAGCTGCACTTGTTGACCTTCACGCCAAAACCTTTGAAATGATAAGGATGAGTTTCAAGGAGTTTCCACAAAGTAGCTCTCTGAGAATCTCACAAGGACAGACACTGAAGTTTGGAGTGTGTAGCGTGTGTTCAGCTCAACCTCTGACTGAACTCAGAACTGAGAAACTCTGGGTCTATCCCGTCAGTCTCTCTCATTTTGCCTTTTGTCTCTGTACGTTTTGAATAGGACTGGGTACCGTTCATATTTGAAGTGACAGCAGTACCCAGCGATACTTTTTCTCAGTACTTTATTCTTTCTGTAACAAAAATTTAGCATTTGAATCTACTGCAGGGCTGATGTAGTCTTTCTCTCTTTCTCTGCTCTTTTATTATCACATTCTGAGTGAATCCTCTGTTTCCAGGCGGGTTTCCATTACAGATTTGCGCAAAACTCAAGTAATATTTTCAAAGTGTCAATAAAACACAGTTGCGAGATGACTGCTTTCCACTGAGTGATGTTATGGGATTTCTCCTCTCATGATAACATTCCAAGAAGCATTGTGATTGATGCTCGAAACATTAGCAGGTTTATTTCTATTGCAGCCACCGCACTAGCCGTCATTCTTTCCAATCAAAGCAACAAAGGCATGTAATGCGAGCTATATTGGAAAAGCAAGCCCCTCATACGTGGGAGCGGTTACATATGAGGGATTTTTGGGAAATGACAGTCCACAATTTCACAGAGGAATTATGGATTCAAAAAAAATTAAGCAATGCAATACACTTCTTGTAGCACTTGCTGCATCATACCCAAGGGAGCCAATTCCTACCGACACTTTTTTGTACATCATATGACCTATACAAACGAAAAGTGTTTCTATTGCAGTTTTGAGAAATATGGCTTTGAATTACCTGAAATACCACCTCATGTAAGTGTAAAAAACTTTTTTTGTGATGAATGGGAGTTTTTTCAAATTGATGTGTTTCCATTAGGCATATTTAATATTCCTTTTATCTGCTTGTGTGTGTGTGTGTGTGTGTGTGTGTGTGTGTGTGTGTGTGCGTGCTTGTGCTTGTGTCGCTGATTGTTTAGACACAACTGACAAATATGTCGAAGAAGTATGTTATTTTTAGAAAACACAGTCAGCAGTGATACTAGGAGATTTCTAAAATGGGATACAACAGAAAATAGACTGGTGCTGCAGTAATAGTTTTGGTTTGTTGGGAAGCTGACTGCAGAGCTCTGTTACCGGCTTCAGCTTAGCGGTGCTTAGTTTAGGCCAATTACTGTCTGCCTGTTCACACTGCCTGTAGAGTCATCTTTGTATACTGTCAGCAAAAAGGCTTGTGGTATATTTATAATTCTACCTGTCGTGGTAGCTGGCTGATGCTGTGACACACAGACCTTTATTTAGCTATAGTTAGCATTAGTTGCCTTCTGGAGCAACTCAAATTCAGATAGCACAAACCACAGCGCAGTGGCGTGTTACCCCAGAAGCTCAAGGTTAATCCTGATATCAGAAAAAGCAGAAAAAAATGGAAATGGCATAGAAAGTTCCTCTTTAAATCTTTCTGCCATTGTTTTCTTCGCTGTTTCAGAGAATACTTTTGACCTTACTTTGCATTCTGATATCTTGAGAGCTTATAACTGTCTAATGCAACACAGGATATGCAGGGTAACCACCAAGTGCATTTTAGCACATGGTTAAACCTGTTAGTGGCTTAGGTCACAGAGATGGAGAATGAGCTACCCAAAAAGAAATCTATTTATATCAAGTTAAAACCACTCATTTCATGCCTATCGCAGCCTCTCTTCACAGTTGCTCACTGTGCCATTGCCATCTTGGTTTTTGGAGCCAGAAGTGAACATATTTTGAGGAGAGGAGCTATGGTTGAATGAGGGGACAGTCTGACTCAGAATGTAGTGGAGCCTTGCAGATAGCCTGCACTGAAAGCAGCCCCACCCTTTAATATGCGTAACTTAAAGCATTAATAAAATGTAAATGATAAAATGTAAAGTTATATAAAAATTCACCCCTTGCACTGTTGTCATAAATATTACAATTAGTCTATAGAGACCAAAACTTTGTTTTGTACCAGGCTGTAAACATGTTTATCTCTATTGTAGAGGTCAGCATTTAACATGTTGGTGTGTGGGGATTGACTTCTGGAGCCAGCTTCATGTGGCTGTTTAAGGAACTGCAGTATTTTCATGCTTAAGTGTTGGCTTCATTTTTCAGTCCAGTTCATTAGGTTAAGCCTCCATCCAGCAGTGCTTCTCTCAAAATATTTCATCATATTCTTTGAGATGAATGATGAAACACTAATAGCATCCTGTGGGATTGTAAGGATAACGTGTGTGTGTGTGTGTGTGTGTGTGTGTGTGTGTGTGTGTGTGTGTGTGTGTGTGTGTGTGTGTGTGTGGTTGTGTGTGTGTCATTGATTTGTTAGATAAGACACTCAGACCTTGTTAAGAGTTCTAGGACTTCCCTCTCTGACATCTGATTATCCAGTTCATAATCTCTTGTTATCTAATACCTCCAGCCCAACTGCTGAGATTAACATGTCCACTCTCTGATACAGATCCAACATTCAGCCTCCCTTAGGTCTCACTGCCCAGTCACTACTTTTACAAAATTATTTTAACATAACAATAGGCATGCATTTGTCATCTGTCAGTGTGGCTTGTTTTGGGTTCATTTTCAGTTTCATCCCAGAATTTCTGAGAGTCTATTGTTTCTTCTTGATTTTTTTCTACCCTACACTGATTTTAGAAACTGGCTGCAGACAATAATAGAGTTATTTGGAAGCGAGTTTCTAACAGTGACAGTGTGGGGAGTGTTTCCTCTTCCAAAGGAACACACTTCTAAAGGGTTTGCCTCGGAAAGAGAAGTTGTTTTCTCTCTTCCGCCCATGCTGTTGCTTCCTGAGTCTTCAGGAGGAAGGAATTCCCTCTAGTGCCGGTTACCCACCCAACATCCTAACACACACACACACACACACACACACACACACACACACACACACACACACACACACACACACACAGAGAGACGCTGGTTGCATGCCTCAGAGTGCTGTGCAGAGAGTCTGAGAAGTAGTTGAAAGACTCTTTCAAAAGGTCAGATGAGGTGGTCTGTAATCCCAAATCTTTCCTGGGGGGCTTTCATATTAATAATCTGACAGTCATGCCCACTTTCCACAGTGATCGTCCAAGTATGCAGGGTTGAAAACATGAAACATGCAGTGCTGAAATGTAATCAGTATATGGCGGCACCTAACGATTATTTTTTGATCGATTAATCTACTAATTATTTTTTCAATTAATCTATCAATTATTTTTTTATTGCTATAACTATTATTTTTTTATTAATCGATTAATATAACAACAAATTTAACAAAAATAACATTTTAAAACGCTGCAGGGCGTTATTCCCCAATAAAAAATAGCCCAGTCTTAACTGGTAATCTGTCTTTTACAGTCTGATATAAAGTCTCTCCAAAATAAAATTAATGCAAGAGCTTGTTCCACTCAAGTAAAAGGGATGTAGTGCATCTACATTTAGCAATCCAACAGCCACATAAATAAAACAATTTAAAATACAAGTCACTTTTAGGAGGAATAAAAAAATAGTTACTCTTTGTTACAGTAACAAACCTCAAATCTAGAAGTCCAACAAAACAGTAAAATTAGTGTAATTTGAATAACACTATAACCTTTCTCTAACAGAAATAATTATAACTTGTACATTCTTTCTGTATCAAATATAGTCCAGCCTTAACTGAGCCTTTAAGGCATATCACTGCCTGCTGACATGAGTGCTGTATTTTCATATTTATAAGAACAGATTCCACTCATTTATGAAGTTATACAAGCTCCTGCACAGCTGAAAACCCCGTCCTGTAAATGTTTCAAAATAAAATGCATTGTATCAGCAGCTGATGGCATTCTGTCCACAGAGACACAGTCAGATAACTTTTGTTTTGAAAGGGAAGCAAGGAAGTTGAGGTAAAACCAACATCTTTATATTTCCTCATCTCTGTGACAGACAGGCTTTAAACTGCAGTATAAAGTGGTACAGAGTCAACAAACGCGAGCGTCACGTGTAAAGATGTGCTGCAGCTGAAACGCAGCAGAGACGCGCCTGACAGGCGCTGCTCAGGCGAGCAGTGTGCACGCTCTAACTTGATAATATGAGTGCTGAAACAGAAACATGAATGGCGCTTCTCACGCTCTCATGGCGCGTGCTGTGTGAAACGGTGCAATGCATTGACGCACATTACGCGAATCGTCGTATTTACGTAATCGATTACGTCGACGCGTCGCTCCAGCCCTAAATCTGTAAATGAATTTCTTCAGTTTTTTTACCTGCTATACCAACAAATACCATCACTTTATCATCCCCCAACCCTTCATTTTAATGGCCAGCATTCCTCCTTCTAAGGACACCCCATAAACGAATCTGGCGACCAATTTGTGTGTTCCGACATCTAGACTGTTGCCTGCTGACATCTGTAGACATAGTATTAAACAATAACGTTATGATGACAGCAGCATGGGGAGTTGGATAAATTTAGTGATGAAGGTACTATGTATGGTGATCTTAACGTTATTCAAATGTACATATTACATATATAAACAAGCGATGAAGTGCTGTAATGTAACTTTACTACAGTTACTGTACTAGCTAACATTAGCTAGCAAAATCAATAAAGAGCTGCAGCTTGCATTCAAACATGCTCGAGAAGGAGGGAGATGCCGCTGTAGTAATGGTGACTTGTGCTATTTTCCCAGATTTGTGTATAAACAGGTTATACTGGTACATCTTGGCTTTTTCAACATAGTAGACTATCCCTTACCCCAGGTTTACTCTTAGTCACCATGTTTTCACCTTAAAGCATCACCCATCAGCCCACTAATCCCAGGACTCTAGCTTTAGTCTAAATGATTTTTATCCCTCAACCAATTTACCCACCTGACACTCAGACTCTCATTTCAGTGTCTTACATCATCTGATCTCTTTGTGCTTTGGTGTTCTCCTCACTCTTGTCTCCTCTTTACGCCCCAGCAGGATCTTTGCAGTCATGTATAGCTGCAGGCTTTATTAAATGACTTTTCCCTTCACCGTGTCGATTCTCTCTGCCTTGTGTGGCATTTCAGCTTGCGTTTCTTTCCTTGTGCCTCTTACTCAGCCGCGCTTACCCTCACTCACAGCAGTCCAGCTGGGGGTGGTTCTCACTTGGCTGACCTCGCTCCACCCTCCGAGCTACCCCACCCTAATCTGGGCCCCACTGCGCTCCATTCAACGGACAAGCAGATGCTATTCAGATGAATGTAATCAGCCCAAAGCTGTTCATACTCACAGCTTGGGTCAGTGGAGGATGGGGGGGGGGGGGTTAAAGAGGGTCTCAAATAGTTTGTCTTCCCACACTGCACACCCTCAAGTCTTTGTCCGATACTCAAGCCCTGCCCCAGATAAACTTCACACAATGCAAAGCAGATTTTGGAAGTGGAGGTGAGGTGACATTTTAACAGATGACTATGTGTAAATTCCAAATACAGAGAGTTTTTGTACTTGAGTGCCTGCAACATGATGGTTGACTGCTCGGATTTAATTAAAGTATAATAGATAAAAGCAACAAAAGACATATGAGCAAATTGCAATGGATTGTTTGGCTTTTGTGGCTGCTAAACCTGCACAAATAAGACAAAAAGAAACTGTGTCATTCTCAAAGCACCTGCAAAGGGTGAAATGCACCTCTAATTGGGCTGCCAAGCAAATAGCATCTCAGTGCTCCTGTGCTATTTCCACTTGTTTAAATTAAGTAATGTCAGGGTTTCCCACACATTCATTTATGTGTGGCAGGCTGACACAACGAAATCCACAACCACAAATACATTTTTTGAGCTGAACTGGTTAGCAGAAGTGCTATAAGAATATATGTACTGTTGGGCTATTTGTAGCTCATTTGGGACAGAGACAGCGCAGCAGAACATAAGCCACATTGAAAGTGAAAGCTAACCATTCATTCTGCGGGGTCTGAAAGTTTAATTTGACTTACAAACTGCTCCGCTCATCCATCCATGTGATCTGATCAGCTGTGAACAGATCGATGGATCAGTTATCCACCCCACAAGTGGCAAACTGCTGCTGAGGAAAAAGGAAGAACTCATGAAGCTGTGCCTGCTGCGCTGCATTCACGGACCCGTAAAAATGTCCAAATTTAGAGCAACACACAGGCATTTAAAAGATGCCAAAAAAAGATTAAAAAAACAGAACCACCCCCGTGTCGCTGTCATTCTATGCAGATATACACGCCTGTTCACAAGGATCAGTGCTAATAAACACACGCAGTTACATTGAAATTATTATTGTCTTCAGAGAGTTGATGGTAACTGAAGCACATTCATACTGAAGGTGTTGTCATGCCCAGATTTTCCAGTGATCATGGCAGCAGTGATTGAAGCCAGGTGAAGGTGTGCCAGGCATGCTGAATGAGAATATCACTTTCCCACTGAAGTTTTCTATTTGCTATTGTTGTACCTACTGTGTTGTTGGTGCAAAGGCAACATTAATTTCTTACAAGTGGATAATTGCAATCAGATGCAAAAAAGGGCAAATTGCATTCAACTCTAAAACTTAATGGGCATGTGTGCTGTGTAATATCATTAAGGCAGTATCTTTAATGAATTGGACATTCAGATGTAAATGCTGCCCTTCAGGTAATCTGATGTGGAGCTAATGGGTTTTGAGATCGCATTTCAGCCAGTATGGTCCGCCTCTTTTGTCCACATTGACTTTTTACCTGCCACTTAAACGTAATTGGTCAATTCTACTCTGGCTACAAACTGACACCACAATGTTTCTAATACCAAACTTCTGTCCCGTTGCTTACAGATTCTGCATAAATATGTAGCTTTTTGTTCAGAGATTACCATTATTTTTAAAGAATAGTTTGGGGAACTGGCAGCAGCTCATTATCTTAGCTCAGCACAAACACTAAAATCTGCCTTCTAGAACCTGGAAAGCTCACTACCTAACACTTTTTATCTAGTTTATTTATATTGTACTAATACCACAGTGTAAAAACAACAGGATGTGGTTTTTACAGGGTTGTTCTTGGCTTGCAGCAGTGACCGGAGTCCTGTAGTCACTGCAAAGTTGCCTCAGCGCTCCTACATATGTAACTTGATGAGCTTTAGAGGTGTTGACAGGTGATGGATTTTGTAGTCTTTGGATGGAGCCCAGCTGTTTCCCTCTATTTCCAGTCTTTATGTTCAGCAATGCCAAATGCAGTGCTGCCTGTAGCTTCATATTTAGCATACAGACTTGACTGTGGTTTCAATCCTCTCACAGCAGTGAAAAGGTGTACTTTCCAAAGTCTCAAACTATTGCTTTACTTGTGAATAATTCACTCACAGCAAAATCTCGCAGCGTCAAGTGTGCTTGAGTAGAAATCTGTTATTGTGCAAAGACAGAAGTCTCTGCCAAACTCTGCTACCTGAAAGAGTCTGGGCCGATGTGCATCATTAACTCTGCTAATGAGACATGGAGTTGTAATCATACCCATATCCCCTCCCTGATTGCCACCGTTGCTGATTTCCTTGTTACTGTTGGCTGTAAATCATATTATACCTGAAATCTGGTCTTTTTGTCAAGGTGCGTTGCTTCAGCCTGTCTCGTCACATTATGATATAAATGTAATAAAAACGCAATTGAAACTGGAGCTACTGTATTCCCCACTTCCCTAAAGTAATCATGAAGCTTATTTAGTTTCTTACTCATTTCTTCTCCACTCTCCTTTGTACAGATATAGTTCTTTTATTAGTCATGTGTTGAATAAATCACTGGAGTCGTGAAGGGAATAAAGATTCTTGGGCGTATGAGAGTAACAACATAGAGAGAAGATTAATTTCTAATATTAAAGTTGTGTTCTGATAACATAAGCCCAGCTGTCTTTTGAACCAAACCATGATGAACATTTGTATTTGTATTTATTTGTTTCATTTAAAAGGAACATGTACAGTTTAAATGTTACCATTTGATGCACTGTACCAGATTATAGCTCAGAGCTAATTTGCATCTGCAGACAAATACACAGCACAGTGACATGATAATACAAAGCTGTACATGAAGAAGAGAAAGCACACATGACAAATAATACACACAGTAACACATGATATAAAGTTATACAAGTAGAAGACACAAGACTGACAATACAAGATAAAACTACACATACAAAACAATAAAAAGCTACACACAATAGTGCATCACAATTTAATGCTTGTCAGATTAGTACCAAGTTGTAAAGTCCAGAGTTCAAGGTCAGCGAGTACAGAGCTGAGCAGTTTTTAACAGTCTATTTAAGGTGGTTTTGAAAGTCCTGATTTTGTCATTGAAAATTTTTTAATACAATAAAAATCCCCCCTTTCTGTGCATTAGTGCCCCTTCAAAAAGGTTATAAATTGTTTTAAAAACAAACTTGATGTTAACAGCTTAAAAGTGGCTTGTAAGAGGCTCGAAAGCACGAGTTCAAAAGTGTAGTTTGTCTGGTGCACATTCCATCTCAAATTGCATTTATTTCTGTGAGTTGGAGAAAAAAAGGAAACTTGAACCACCGAGTATCAGCTTTATTTCTTCATTCCTTTCTGTCGCTCCTCCTCTCTGTTCACCTTTTCTCCATTAGTTTGTCTGCAGCACTCAGCTCGTCTTTTACCATCTCCTCTGTATGTAAGAATCTTTGTGTGTGTGTGTGTGTGTGTGTGTGTGTGTGTGTGTGTGTGTGTGTGTCAGATGACCTATTGAAATCATTGCAGTGCAGTGTGCCTGTTACCACGGCAACACAGGCTTCTCCGTCTCTCCCTCTTGTCTCTCTCTCTCTCTCTCTCTCTCTCTCTCTCTCTCTGTCTCCCCGTCTCCCCTCCCCTTTTTTCATTTCCCCTCCACACCAGAGCGAGGTCATGTGACCATGCTGACGTCAAGCTGGAGAGGCAGACGGGCAGAGGAGCGAGTTAGTTTGTGGGTTTTTAACGTACCTCCTGCTCAGACGAGGCGTCTCTGGGAGTCTGTCAGTCACCATTAGCTCTGTCTCAGTCGCTCAGTCCGTGTTCTCCTCCCCCCTGTGCTGTTGTTCCCCCTCTCTCTCTCTGTTGCTCTGTTTCTTTCTGGTCTTTATTCTTGCCTGTTGCTTCTTCCTCTGCTGCTCCTGCTGCTTCCACAAACTTGAGTCTTGAGAGAAAGTGCTGGGTGATGGACTGCTGAACGGCTTGCTACAAAGTGAGGTAAGCTGTTTTCTCTTGGTGTGTGTGTATTGTGTGTTTTAGCAGCTTCCAGAGGGGTGTGCAGTAAGTTAAAGCTGAATAAAGGAGAGCTTTTACTTGGTGAGTCACATACTTGTGCAAAGGGAAGTTGTCTTTTTAGATAAATTCCCTGACTGAGAGTGCTCTGTGCATGTCAGGGAAAACTCTTATTTGCACTTCTTAATCATTTGGCGTAACACACGAGTCAAAGAAGTGCAGAAACACAGTGTGATGTTTGAGGTTTCCAGGGAGCTCCCTGATCAGGGTGTGATCACGAAGACTAGTCGCTTTCTTTCTCAGCACACACAGCCAGCCAGATCTGTTTTCAAACCCCCCTGCAGGAAGTGAGTGCACGATAGAAGAGAGAGAGAGAGGAGAGTGTGATCATTACGGGGGCCGAGTGTGTTGTGTAGCTGGAAGTGATGGGCAGCTCCACATGGCTTTTCCTCTCAAAGCGTTGCTAATGTTAGAGGCAGTAGTGTGGGCTGGAACTGCTGGCTGTGTCTGCCGAAGAGTTGGAGGCAGGCAGGCAGGCAGGGAGGGAGGGGGGCAGAGCAGCTGCCACCTGCCCCCCTCGGAGGGAGATGGGAAAGCCTCAGAGGTATGTGCTGCAAAAATGTAACTTCAGGTCACAGGTCAGCTGTGATATTTATTTTTTTGAAGAAATTCAGTTATAGGGTGAGATAAGGGCATTTTTTCTAACACGTTTTTTTTTTTTTTTTCAGGAATATTATTGACAAGTGTCTCGCCTGAGAACCCCCCTTGTATTTGCCCAGCACACACACATACACACGCACACACACCTCCCTGCGTGCCTCAAACAATAGCATGCCAGCCCACATTTAGCCCAAATAGGGTGGAAAGAAAGGGAAATGTGCATAACAAGTGGTTTGCATCTCTCTCCAATACTCCACACTTTTCTCTCTCTGTCCTCCTCCTTCGCTCTGTACTTCACTAGAACTCTTCTGCTGCGAGACTATCTCTCATTCACTCTCCTCAGCAGTGCCTCCCTCCTCCAATTTAATGGAGTGGAGACGAGCCAAGAGCATGTAACAGGTCTTTGTCACCAGCTGAAGTATTCTAGTTGCCGATATCTCCTGACTCCATCCAATTAAATGCTCAGATTAGGACACAAATTTGGATTTGCCGTGCAGATTAAATTGGATTTACGGTTTGGTTTGGTGGGGGTTGTTGTGACATAATACCATACATGGGCTATTTGAATGCAAGTATTTTTTATCTTTGAATAGCATGAAGGTAGATAAAGATAAATATACAATGGGTTTTAAGGAGTTCTTGTATCTCCTAAATGATGAATACACGTGCATTTATGCCATATATGACAATGTGTCTTCTGGATAGTTTTACTTTACTGAGAGTCACAGAAGCAGACTAAAAGAAACATGAGTTTTGACACTCAGTTATTTGTGCAAGCTTTAGTTAAAGGCACATATTAGTTTTAGGGCTGGGTACTGTCAAGAACCTCACAATTCAATTCAATTTCGATTCTTTGGGTCATGACTTGATTCGATTTCGATTCGATTCAATATTGATCCAGTTGCTTCGATATCGATTCAGTTATGTGTGTTGATGTCAGAAATACCCAGATAATTCATTAGAATACCTTCTGATATGTGTTCAATAAAGCGTGCATTATCTGTAATGATTTAGCACAAACTGACACCAAAACTTATTTTACCATTACATTATTCTTTATTAAATGTAAATTAAAACTAAAATAAGTTTAAAGTACAGAAAAGTGCACATTTTTGCCTGAGCTGAACTTAACAAAAGTAATAAACATTTATGCATGATTTGTCAACCTGCATTTGTGTGTGATCCACAGCTTTAGCGTTAGCAACAGGTTGCAAAACATCTGCATGTTGTCGGCTCAAATGTTTACGTAGGTAATTACGTATGTTGCATTGTTTTAACACTGACTCACGAGGCTCACACACCACGTAACTACTATCGACTTTGTGTATCCAAACGTCGGCTTTTAATGTTGTTGGCGCTGATTTTAACACACTGCTACCTCGCACTACTGTCAGAATTTTAATGAATAAACAGCAGACATTGTTCGGGGGTGAAGCGGGGCCTCTAAACAACGTCAATCACATTCCTGCAGCACTCATACTGCCCCCACAGGAGCGGGGCGTCATTACAACGAAATTAATCAACTTCAAGATTTTATGAATGGATGTTGAATTGGCAAAAAACATATTGCAATGCATTGATGAATCAATTTTTTTACCCAGCCCTAATTAGTTTTTCTTTGCTGTGTTTTGTCTGTGTAAAGTAGTTCCAAATGTCGTGCAAGCCCGAGGGTACATCACTCAGAAAAGTGTCTTCCTGTTGTGAAATGAGCTGCACAATAAGCCATTTTGAGTTAACGGACAAAAAAACACTCTGTCTTCACGTGCGTCTAACAAATTTAATACAAATACTTTGTGCACACGCATGCTGCTATCTACTGTTTTTGTGTGTAGTGTGAGCTGGGTGTGTTGGCAGCGTTCACTGTGAGGAAAGGGGCACTGACACACACACCTCTAGCATGCAGCCAGTAGCTTTATCTGACATCCTGCAGCAGTGGATTATTCTCTTGACGCGTGTGTGTGTGCTGTTGAATGTTTTCCAGCAAGATTTTCGCAGGCAACACCGTGCAGGAGGTGGCCAAATTTAACACAAAGTAAATTAGTAAGACTTTATAAGATTATTATAATCTCGCATGGTATTGAACCACTTCTGAGACTTAGCTCATGAGCCATTTTTACACAGCAATAGTGCTATGGAGCAGCTACAAAGTCCCTTTTCTTTATACCAAATTGCAAATTTTTACCTGCATGTGAAACCAGATCTAAACTTAGAAGAAGTTAAAAAGTCACACACTCACCCCCACAGTAGTGTTTGGTCTTACCATTGAACAGGTTACTGGAATCTGTTGAGTAAAACTTTATGATACTTTCAACGGACTGTTTCATTTCCCTCCAACTCAACACACACACTCACATGAGAGCAGAGGTAATGAGATGACTGAGAGGGGCGAGATGGTTACCATGGTATTATCTCATTTTGTTCACTGGCTTTCATTTACACAGGACACACACCGGGCACAGGTCGGGCTTTTATCCAGCTTTTCTCACTGGGGATGGTTTATCTCTGGCTCTGTCTATTGGTGGCATGACTGCTTTACTGCTGGTGTTTTCCCACATAAAGTACTATTTAATTGCTCTACACCTCTTACATTGGGCTGGGATTGATGCTGTTATACTGCAGATTGAGCTCATTAATGTCCTCATAACAACCAGGCAACATTACAGCAATAAACTTAGGAGTTTTCTCATCCATCCTGCAAGTAACAGTTGACTTTGTAGAGTTGCAGGTTTTTTAGTGGCAATAACATTTCCTGTATGTGGTTCAGAGTTAGAGTGTTACATTGACAAACTGTGAAGCAGGTACAGCTTCCTGCAGCCTGAGTTCAAAATATTAGCAACTGCTGACATCTTGCTGGATAGAAAAAAAATCGTCTTTGTAAAGGTTTAAGGCAAACTTTAACAAATATGCAACACAGTCAACAATGGTGCAGTTTGGCACACATTATTTTAAAAAAGACTCCTTATCCACCATCTACACCCAGTGCATTCCGGACTCTTTGGCTCAGTGTGAATGAGTAGGGTTCAGCGTGTTGGGTTGTTTTAAAAACAGATAACACGATTAAGACTGGTGGTTAATTGCATCCAGCTTAGTGGTTAAGACGGACACATAACCACAACATGATCTGCTGTGTTCCTGCCAGCCACGTGTTGCATTCATTTCTTTTTCTCTCTCTTGATCTTGTCTCTGTCTATACTGTCACAATGTGATCCATTAGTTTGTGGATATCTGTTTTGACGCCCTGAATTTGGCATTTCGGTCATTGCCAAATTTTTATTTTTTTCTATTTATTTTTGAGCCAGAAGTGACAATATTTACAGGAGAGGTCAAAGCTGTGTGAAGAAGAGTGAATCTGACTTACAGACAGTTGTGACGCCTTACAGACAGCACGTCACTCAGGCAGCCCCGCCGCACTTATGCATAACTAAATATACAGTATAATGGGTGAGTTTTAAAAATAAATAAATAAATCATCCCCTTGACTGTTGTCATGACTATTGAAATTAGCATTTTCATCCCAGGCTGGAAACGTGTTTATTTCTGCTGTGATTTTTTTTTTTTTTTTTTAATTTTATAATTTAAATTTTGACAGATTAGAGCTGATTGTATTTTGCATTTATGTTAACACACTGATATACTGAGCATATTTATTTACATACTTTTTTAAAGATCAAAATATTTACATACTGTGCAGATTGTTTGCTCTTACTGTATTTATAATTTCTATTCTTAGATACTGGTGTTGGTGCTTATTTCTGCTTGCTATAATTCTCTATGCTGGCTTCAGAGCGACTGTAACAAACCACAGTCCCCCCCCAGGGGAGCAATAATGTCTGATTTCTGATAACATGGGGGTCTAAGTTTATAATTTATAATAGTGTCATGATCATTTTGTAATAATACCCCCGTTTAAACTAATTCTTAGGTCATCTTCTTGTTACCTTTTTTTTTTTGTTTGGTTATTTGTGCAACATTTCTTGTCAAGTTACTCATTTCCCTTGTCCCCATGTTTTTAAAGAAAGGGTTGAAAAGCTTGTGAAAGATGTCTGTACGCTGCAAAATAAAACTGATGTTGATCCAGTTTTTTGGGTGTTAACATTATAAGTCACATTCACCCACTCACACACACATTCATACACTGGTGGCTGAGGTCACCATACAAGGTGCCACCTGCTGCTCAGTTACAGTAAACATTCGTACAAATCTACACAGTCACGGCCAGAGGAAACTTCAACATGCGGCCTGGAGGAGTCAGGGATCAATCTTCCAATTAGTGCTCTACTTCCTATGCCACAGCCACCCACAACTGTCACAACCTAAAAAATCATCACCAAATGACAGACAATCAACTTTTAGGAATTAAAGCACCCAAAATAAACATCTTCAGATGTCTGATAATCGTTTTCTGCTTTGCTGCTACACTGAGAAATTCAGGCAAATTGAAAATACACAGTCACAGACAGTGCAGTATTACTGAATTACATAATCATGCTTTGGCATTTGTTAAACGTAATTAGTTCCAAGGCTGCCAGTGTCTTTTGTCTGCGCTGCAGGTATTGCCTTCACAACTCTGCATATAGATCAGCTGTGCCACCTGTGTCTAAACGTGTGGGTTTGTGAGCATGCAAAAATGTGTCTGTGTTGTCACAGGTGGGTTTCAAAGTAGAGTGGCAGTTATTTGCATGATAACACTTTGTGTTTTGGAATGCAGAACTTTTCTGTGTGTCCGAGTGCCCGAGTTTTAATAGGTTTCTGCATGGAACAAATAGAGATCCAGTGTTGCATTAGGTTTTTTATAAACGTCTAAATTGATTTAAGAGTTGAGTTATATCATGGAAAAAGGGGACTAGATATCTCTCTGCGACAGAGCCTACACATACACAGAGGCAGCTGTATTTGTATGGCATGTATTTGTGCCCACATCCATTTAAAAGAACCAGGAGAAAAAAAGTTTAATTCAGCTCAACACAAGCTCAGCTGAACCATATGAACCAGGCTTCTATAACATCCTGTTTTGTACTTAAGGGAGTCTCATGTAACACTGGTGGAAACTAACTTGAAGGCAGTTTATGTAACTGGTGATTTATGACCAGAGACGGAGAGGGAGACAGAAACAGAGAGAAATGGAAAGAAAGAGTTTAAGTGAGAAGGATTCTCAGAGATAACAGAGGAGACAGGCACTTGGGGAGGCAGCTAGACGTCTTTCCTGCCTGGATTCCTATCACTTTTTTTATTAGTGGGTGAAATAATGGAGCATACTCTGAGCATGTGTCAAGTGCTGTGACTTTAAATCATTTAACTATTATTGAGAATTATTTGTAGAAAGAGATTGTTTCTGATTAATTCAATACCTGTCCGAAGTGTTAAGGGCAACAAACTACTGAAATTCCACCTACAGCGCTGAGTGTGGCGATAGTGGTAAGTGATTTTAGGCTGTAGGAAACACCTTACTCTGTGTGAGTGTGTTTGTGTATGTGTGTGTTGCAGTGTTAACTTTGGCAGTGATTTTAGAATGACTCATAGTCTTTAGACAAAAATGCTTATTAGTTTTTGTCACATTTTAGTTATTTTTATCCATCATAGTTTCAGTCCAGTTTTAGTTAATGACAAGTCATTACAGTTTGGTTAATTTTTAGTCATTCCTTGTAGTCAGAATGTTTTTTTCGCTTTTGACTGATTCAATTAAACTAATGCAAGTATTGGAAACTAGAATCATGGTGATAGGCTGTATAAATATAACCAGTACAGATTACAAATAACAAATAATATCCTGCACACACAACAGTTCAAAGGATATCACACGAGTTAGTGCATCACAAATGTCCATAACATGAAGTTATGCATTTACAGTTATGAAGCTTAGTTTTAGCCAGAAAAAAAGTTAAATCATGGTTAGGCTTAGGAAACAAAACATGGTCAGGACGTACCTTAACCCTTTGAAACCGGAGCAAATTAGCTTGATTTCTTTAAATACATATGAAGAAGACAATGAACAACAAAAAAGAAATGACCCCCAAATTAACAGAAAATTTGTAAAAGGTACAAGAAAATTACCTAAAAATGTATTTTTAATTACAGAAAAGAAAGTTTTAAAAAAAACAAAACAAAGAAATGACCTTTGAAAAAGTGGTTAAAATTTTATAGTACTTTTGTAGCATAATTTTAAATATGTAAATATAATTATAAACATAGCCTTTTCCCTTTTCCGTTTTAAAAATACTCTTCTTAATCATTTTTTTTTTTTATAATTTGCTCATTGCCTTTTCCCTATGTTTTTGAAAGAAATCACACCAATGTGCTCTAGTTAAAAGGTTTCAATACTTGTGAATGGTGTCTGAAAGCAGCGTAAGAAAAGTGGTGTTGTTCAGGTTTCAAAGGGTTAAAATTACTTAAAGTTCACTCAAAGTTCACATGGTCCCAAACACATTTCTCCAGGGAAAAGTTGTGGGGCAAAGTCCAAATTTTTGATGTTTTGAAAACATATGAACAGTTTGTGAGATCAGCTTGAACAAGTGGAGCTAGCTGTTTACAGCCACCACCACCACCAACCAGCTCCACAAATCCTTCAAGCAACTCCACCATCCACAGTCAGATACACTCAGCTGCTCATTTACTGCCAGATTACAGCTCACAACTCGAGTTATCAGCTGTGACTGCTCTGGTGTGTTTTGCAGGTTAGTGAACATCTTGGCACTGACTATATACCACTGTCTTCCAACCTGGTTGTGCTCTACTCTCTTACCTCTTGTATGGTCCAATAGCTCTCCACTAACATGTGAGTGACATCTTGTCTCATCACTGAAAACAAAACATACATACATTTCAAACAGGTCATAGACAAACATTTTTCATTATGGTTTTCATTAACAAAATCGATACTGGTGTGTGGTGTGAACTTCAAAATAGACTGTAAAACTCAGTGTCTTCATTTTCATCTATTCATTCTGCAGTTGGCAGAAATGCATATGGCAGAGAGGAAGATAGAAACTGTGAAAGCACCTGCTTATCAAAACAAACTAACAACATCACAACAAACAAACAAATCTGCATCACTAGTAGTCAGAAGTTTTCTGGTAAAATTTACAGCTTTGTGTAGCATGTGGACTTAATTTGAAGTGGAAAAGGTTTTAAAATGCGGCCTCTCACATAAACACCCACTCGAAGCGAGCGCCTTTCATGTTAGAGCCCCTCATCTCAAACTTCAGTGGGTAAATTAAATGTCACAGCTGGCAAAAGATACTTGACACACTGGGTTTATGAATTTGTAAGATCTCCTCAGCAGTTTTGCATTTAAATATATTTAACAATGGCACTGTTAAATGAGCATGTTACACTGATGTCAGAATGTGTCAGTGCAGTGTAAATTCCCAACTATACTAAAAGAGCAAGCGACGAAAGGCATTCGACTGAAGTGTGGAAATGTTGGTCACTGTGGTAACTGTGCTCAGATTGCTGTGACATCCTTCACTACTCAACATAAAGGTCAGAATGAAAGGAAGGGGGCGACTGACATACTAACAGTATTTACCCAGCGTGGTGCGTTGCGTCCTGCATCACTGTGTTGTGTGCCTGACACACTTTGTTGTCAGCCCGCAGTGGGTTGTCTCGTTACTTTTTGGATAAGCAAGCAAAACCAAGCAAAAAAAGTTCTTAATTAACTAAATCTTTTGCCTTAAATCCCAAGATAAAATTTGCAGGAGACCTTTCCTTTCTTTTTGATCTTCAATTTACAAAGAAACACTTATTGCTGCCACAGCTGCAACCGGACCCAGACTTCCCTGCAGATTTCCAAATGACTTTTACCTGACTGCTGATAAATCCCTAAATGGCCCATCATAATGTTAAATTGAAAAATGTGTTCAAGTAAATAGTGTTGTCATATATTGACATCTAGCTGGATTACATTATGTCCAACAACAAAATTCAAATCAAATTAGTTTGCCCTATTTTTTAAGCTTTAGACATTAATCTAACCCATGTTTTACCACTTAGCCCAACTTCTTACTTTCATCAGAGCAAAATTATTGAGGATTTTTTGCATTGAGTTCTTACAAAAGTGCATGCAGGTTATCATATAAAGTATGCACTCAGAGGACGCTGGAGCATGATTTGCTGCATCCGTCAAAACATACAGGTGAAATATACAGTTTGAGGGAGTACTGGAAACTGACACTTTACGGAAAATCACACCTCTCTGCAGAGGTGTTGTGGTGGTTAGAGTTTAAAGTTACTCACTAGGTGGGTATCAGTTACAGATTTGGGCAAAACTCAAGCAGTATTATCAAAATGTCAATAAAACACACAATTGCGAGTACCAGGTTGAAAATTGTCTTGGATTGCTGTAAAGAAAAAAATCATTTTACTTGCCTACAACCTGCACCATATCACTCATCTAACAAACACAAAGCAGCAGTTTGAGCTAGCCAGTCACTTATCTTGCAGTCCCTGCATCACCCCCACTGTTCATTGTTTGAAAAGGTGCACATGAACAGCTGTGGTGTGGCACTTTACTGCAGAATTCAGCCTTTACTCAACATTTTTAAACCGTCAAAGTTGAGCTTCATTTTAGTTTTTGATTTGCAAATGCTCACATTACAAAACTAATTTTATTCAGTTATATGTAGAATAAGAGGTTCATTTTTACAATGTCTCTTTAGCCTCCAGCATCAGTGAACACCTGTGGCATAGGACTCATCAGTTATTGCTAGAGGAAGAGGACATACCTGGAGAAATTTGACACCTAGCATATTTATAGAGACATTAAACATGTTCACTGGACATTTGACAAACTGCAGAGCCCCGACCCTTTTTTTACAGGTGGTGTTTCGACCGTTTATGAGAGTTATATTTGACCCAGAGATGAGTGTTTTGGCAAAAATACTGGACACAAGAGAACAGGAACATTAGTGAATTTAAGTGTTTCCCAGAGCAGCACCCCATAAATAATGTCACTCTCCATCCCCTGTGACAGCATACATCTCTGTGACGTACAAGCAGAGACAGACACATGCTAGTGGTGGTTTTGTGGGACAGCTGGTCCGCCGAGCTCTTGTCATTCTCAAATAGGCCTCTTTTATAAAGAGGTCATAGGTCAGTCAACTGAAATCCAGCCCTAATGAGATGCAGAACGCTCTGAGAGACTGCCCCCCCAGTTGAAGGGTAACCTTGGCCTATAGGCTCCCATGCATCGATTTGGGGAACTATGGGAAACAGATGTTCTATTTTTGGTCACAGAGAGGAATTCACACACATTGTCATGTCATGTTGGACACAAGATACAAAAGGAGTTCTTTTTCAGTGAGCTGTCACTTTCCCCTGCTGCCATTACTGAGAAATAGGGGGTCTCCCGCAAAGTTATGAGTCACGAAACCACATGTCAATTCTCATAGTTTATGAATCAAATTCTCATTATTAGTGTGTACAATATTGCAACTAAGAGTGTGCTTTAAATACTTGTGGTCTGCTCGCCTGTGATTGTGTTGTACATTCAAAGTTCCCGTCAACTAAAAAATGTGTTTTTCCTCTATTTAAAATGTCTGACTTCGATTATAATGACGTGTCACTAAAGAGGTTTTTCTCTACGTTCTGCAGGCTGTTTTGCCATTTTTAGTCAACTCAATACACACAATACATTCACGAGATAAGGTGATATTACACCTATTTTTTTTTTTTATTAAACAGAGAAAGACAACCATAAACCATCTGAATTTGTCTTTCTCTCTTTTACCAAACTAAGACTAGCTTAACTGGCTCATTAACTCATCATTAAACATTTCATTCAACCTTAACAGACCCAAAATACAACTCATCAGAACCATGTTGGTTAGTCTTTTTACTCGTGTAGTTAGTAATTCCACTGTTCAAACAATTAGCAGTTTTGGTTTGGTCAAAATAATCCCGATTTCACCGGGTTAAAATAAGCTGTTTTCCCTGCAGTCTCTCTGCTTTGCTGTTGCGGGCATGTCATGGGCCGTTGTTGACCAGCTGTTAACAGTCTTGTAACATTCTTTTTCAGCACTCACTCTGGTGGCACATTATCCACACTGCATGCAAAACATCCTCATGAGAGCTTCTCTAGTATGAAGTTAAATGAAAAATAAGGGTATATGAACAGTATTGAAAATCACACTGTCTGGATATCTAAATACCCTGGAATACCATAATACTGTGACACCATCCAAGTCTAACACTGCATTCTGATACAGTATATCTGGCAGGCGCCAATTTTGGTGCACAACAGACTCTTCATCTAAGTCTGGGTCTGACTGAGGTTCAAACATGTATGGCTGAATCTATCTGATGTTTCAGCAGCATTGGTTGGTGAAGTGGAAATGTGATCCAGAATTTCTCAGTGAGATAGAAAGACTGGATCAGCCTCCAGAATCTTTTCAGGTTTTTCTTTTTATGTGGGAAAAGCATGTTAAACAAAATATTTATCATAACAGAATATTTTAACATATCAAAATCAGTGATTTAATGACTTTTCTATGTGTAGTTGGCCAATATTTTGTGGTTGGCCACAGAGATGGAAATAAGCAGCATCTTCATTCTTTCCAACATAATAGAAAATCAGCCATCTGATGCAATTTTCATTTGTCGCTATGTTCCTTCTGTTTGTGTAATTTGTTAATGAGAGAGGCAGAGTACAATATTACGAGACATCAGGATATTTCACTGATTGTAGTTAATGTGTTTTGGAAATGAGATTCTCTGAATGTTTGCGAGGACACAGGAAGACGATATCTAATGTCAATGTCAGCTATTACAGTACTTTGAAGCATGCTGTAGTGCTATACAGATATTTAGCCACAAGCACATTATACTTTTACATTTGTATTTCAAATCTCGGTTGTCAAAAACCTCATTACGCTTAAAAATGTTTAGTGAAAGATCAGCTGAAAATGTAGTGTGTTTTATTAAAAAGTTGCTTCAACATTTGCAAAAACCATTTATTCAAGGCTAAATTTAGTATAACAGTGATAAATGTCTTTCGTGCTTTTCAAGGCCCAGTCCATAATAACTGTCCAGACTGGGATGTAGACCATTAAAACTTCATGAAGGAACATTTGGTGCTGCATACTGTACACTCATTGCTTTTTAGGAGTTTAATAATTCAACAGTTATCCACTCCTATCTTAATTTAATATCAGATTGAATCTTTTTGGGCAGTAACTGGAGAATTAGTAGCTGAGCAAAAATAGCAAGAGTATTAAATAATGTTTTGGGTCCGGGAAGAGAAGACTAAGGGAATTATGAAATGTATTTCATAAGTCTTTGTTTTGATACTCGTGGGAAAAAATCCTGTCCAATTACTGTGGATATTATTTTGAAAGTAGCTGTCTTTCACACGGAGCACGTCTCAGCCAATATGGAACATCTTGAATTATTCACAATATAGCATGTGAATTATTTCCCAAAGGGAGCGTTGCAAATGACAGTGTGGCAGCTAGGAGGTGATAGGTCTCAGATACACAGCTACTTAGAATTCCTCCGTGCCTGCTGAGATCTTTGGTCAGTCAGGATACATGCTTTTCTGGGGTATTTGAGGCTAAAGAAGAGCTATCGCTGAGTTGTCACTTAAAAATCACTTGAATGCAGCATGTGCTTGGAAATGGCTTTTTGAATCTGTGCATTTTATTGTGAGCCGTCAGAAATGAAGATGTTATCATGAAGAGGGGATACTGTGTTGTACACGCGTATGTTGTGGCAGCTATTCACAACTCAAATAGAGATACTGTGAGCCCACACACATTAGCGCTTTACTGGGTTTGAATATCTTTTGCACACACGTTACAGATACAGTGCAAGGACTTTCCCTCACTGTTTTTCGTTTTCTACAAAGTAACTGAGACTTCCTGTTATGTCTTTGATCATTTTATAATGCATATAAAGTCTGACTTTGTTTAGGAGAGAGTTTGATGGTAACAGCATTGGTGTAATGGCACAACTCTGTTGTAGTTTATTTTGTCCTGAGCCCATGTTAGTCCGGCCAAAATGCCAGATTTCCTTTAAATCTAATATTTCTTTAAAGTACTGGTAAAAAATGAGAGAGCAATATTTTTGTTTTAGGTGCACAGTATATCATTTGATCCATTGTTAACCCTTTAACACCTGGATTGTCATTACTTTTCTTGTTTTGTGTTCAGACACCTTTTACAAGCAGTTAAATCTCTGAAACCTGAGAAAACAGTTTGAGTTCTTTCAAAATCCCAGTAAAAAATACATAATGAACAACTTCAAATGTCATACAAATGGACAAAACTGTGTTACTGAAAAAAAGGAAAAGGATTTCTTTCTTTGCTTTTTTAATTATCATTTTCAAGCAATTTTCTTGTAACTTTTTAATATTTTCTTGCTATTTTTAGTCAATGTTTGTCAAGTTCCTTGTCGCCCTCTTTCCATGTTTTTGAAATAAATCACGCCAGTTTGCTTAGGTTTAAAGTTAATCTAAAAATCTTTCTCATAGCAGTAGATTTTCTGATATTTTTGTACATATAAGCAGAATCTAAAGGCATATTTGCTGACTATCATCAGCACATACTGTCACAATTTCTTTTTTGTCAGAAACATACAGCATCCATTAATAAAACTGGCCTTAGTTATGGTTAATGATTGGAAACATGGTGACCTCTTACTGCACTTCACACTGGTTGTTCTACACACGCACTGTGTGTGTGTGTGTGTGTGTGTGTGTGTGTGTGTGTGTGTGTGTGTGCGTGCGTGCGTGCGTGCGTGCGTGCGTGCGTGCGTGCGTGCGTGCGTGTGTGTGATTCGCTCTGTTTTAACATCTCTGGTGGTAATATTGTATCTTTCAGTTCCATTCTGTGTCAGTTGGTGTAAAGTCAATCATATAGTGTGACATTTTATTTTAATCTTAAATAGTCACTGCCTGTTATTCTCAAAACGATTTTTTTTTTAACATACATGATTTTCATACTGACTTCATTGTTCAAAGTTCACTCACCTCCATTTCCCTCTGTAGGTTGTACAGTCCTACATGCCTCTCCATCTATGATCTCACTCAAACTCGTGCTTTTTTTCCACGCCCTTTTTTCATATTGCACTGCATACAAAATACAATTTCCCGCGCATCCATTTATTTGTTGGGGCCCACCACTTTTAAAACATCTGATGCCACGATTAGATCTTCTATTTTTGGAGCTGGACCATTCATTAAGAGGGCTATTAAAAAGTATATCCTGTTCCGTTATGTATTGCAATATTTTCTCTCATGGGTTTAATGAGGCACTCTACCGCCAGAACATCAGCCATTACTGGCCAGTGGTACAGTGTGTTGTCCACTGTATTTTTTTATACTACTTCTTCCTGTCAGAAACTTCAAGACATCAAGAAATCTGAACCTTCAGGTTTGCCCCAAGCTCGTCTTTTTTTTGCTATATTTTAAAGAAACAGTAGAGCAATGGTGTATCCTCTGTGTGCGTTGTCATGAGCTTCTCTGTGGTTTGTGGTGGTAAGCCGGAGCAATCACGTGTGCTTGTTAGTAGGGCTGGAGCCGAATATTTAGCTATTCAAGTATTCGTTAACTGGGTAGGTATTTGATTTTCGACTTAGGCATTTGCATTCTTTTGGGGGAGTATGAATGTAATTTATTTTTATGTGATCTTGCTGCTGCAGCTGTCACACACACAGTGACAGGAGTGACCACTTTACCCAACAGTTACCCCGGATTTCCACCAGATCCGTGGCGGTCCGGCTCCGCTCCGTCACAGCAGACAGAGCAAAGAGATTGCGCTATAGTCTATGTGTCAATTTCCACTGGCTTCGCTGGCTGCGGATCAACTCTTCGTCCCAGCTCCAGCAGTCCGGAGGCTTGCGGATCAGATACGCAAGCCTCCTATTTTTGCCGGACGCCGGATCACTTTGCATAAATTTAGCCGAATTTAACACAGAGCAGACAGGAAATTGGACAGTGATACAACATTAAAACATCCGGTTGCTTTTCAGAATAAAACACTTTGTGTTTATGTCTGATCATATTTCTCTTTACTACATCAGCAAAACGTCAAAATGAGCAGATCCAGGCCTGTATTCAACATGTCAGAGGTTTTCGGAGGTCATTACCAGCAACACGGACGAGGAGAAGCCAATTTGTAAGGTGGAAAACCACAAAATTATTTATGACACCACACATCCTTTTATAAGGACAACCATAGAAAGTGGTGAGGAGCAACTTATTGGGAGTTATTGGAGAGAATTGACATTACTATAATTAATCCACGGAGTGAATGGAGTTACTACTTTTTCTTCTGTATGATGTACTGCGCGTGATTCTGTAATGGCCACGAGAACTCCTCGGTCTCGCCGCTCCAGCGGATCCAGCGGTGCTGCGCCATGCTGGATTAAAAACGCAACTGGTGGGGATTGACGGATGACGGAGCACAGAGCAAAACTGCAGTGGAACCGTAACACAATGCACATGCAAGCGGTGGAAATCCACCATTATCGTGTCATGTGAGCAGATTATGGTATGGTGTAACTGAGTGCTTTTTTACTTTACAAACTACAAAGTGTCACAAAGCTGTAAAGCAGTTAAAGGCACACAAGGCTCTCTCTCACTTAACACCGAAGCTCCATGGTGCACAGTGTCTCTCTCTCACCTGACACTGAAACTGTTAGGGGTCAGGTTCCCATCTCTCCCTTACCTGACGCACAGTCTCTCCCCACCTGACTGTGAAGCACACAGTCTCGCCCTCTTGCACTGGTCTTAACAGTGGTTAAGCAAAAGCATAGAACCCATCCTTCGTTTTCCCCCCAGTTAACACCATAAACTCCTGTGTCTGTCAATAAGCACAGTTTGCCGCTAGCCGCCTGCTCAGCCACCTCCACGTTGGGAACCATGTCCACACAGCATATACACGTTTAATTTCAGATAGAGCCCCTTTAAGATAAACATTAGCCAAATCTTCCTGTTCACAGTAAATGAAGTCACATCTGTCATAAATCTTCATTTGTGTTCACCCCATCGTTCACTGTATAGGCTTCCTTTTCTCGTAAGCACCTGACCATATCACTGCGCATGTTAACTACCTATTTATATGAAACAAGTAACTGGTGTTGTGGCTGCACTCATGACATTACTGTGCTGAAGATTTTCACAAGAAAATAATGCACAGTTGAAGCGGTGCATGAGTGTACTGACTTGGCTATAGATCAATTTACAGCTTGTATGTAATTAAGCACTGATGAGAGCAGCTAAACTAATTCTATATTGATTTTTAAACTAATTATATTCATATTAATCAGCGGCAGATTCTTACTTTTCTTGGTGCAACACAGGAAATGACTCATTCAAACTGCCTACCAGTCTCTTTTTTTTATATATTTAGTCATCATAACACTCCAAAACATTGTCACTCTTTAGCACACCCCTGTTCCCTGGGTTCATCCCAACCTCTGACCTTCACTGTGATGTAACTTCCATTCTGTTTGTTATTTTCCGTGATGTTATATCCTGTTTCTATATTTTCCTTTGACCACAGGAAGCAGAGCAAGTTTTGTTGCATCCCCAGGGGCACTCTTCAATCAGATCCATCTCCAGGCTCAAGCTCTCCCTGAGTCGCATTTTCTCTTTCCTTTCCTCTTTTATCAGCCTCTGTCTCTCTGCCCTGTCTCTCATAATGCATACACTATTCGACATAATGGACTTTGTCTACATACATCCTCCAGCTGCTCTTATAGTTGCTCTGCAAACATCTTTTATCAGTTATAGTCCAGCTTTGGCACATATTACAGCCATCCCACTTCATCTTTCACAATGCTAATGGAAATGTGTATCCAGCAGGTGTGATTGAGTGGGAAGCAGTTCTTTTTTATCATGGGTCATCAGTTTTATGGAAAATGTACTTTGTACAAATAATGCATAACCAAAGCAGGCAGCAGTTGGTATATTAAACCTTTAAAGTGATAAAAAAAAAAAAAAAAGTTTTAAGTTGCTCACTGTTGTTTTTATTGGAGATTGATATTTACTTTAGATTGTTTTCCATTCCCAGATGGCAGTCAATATTAAACTGTTAAAAAGTGTAACTGAGCACATCTAAGTCTAATTCACTGCTCACTAAACCCGAAACACCAATATTTCATTTATTGCATAGCAGCTATAACTAGACACAGCAGTTCTGTCAAACGTTGGATTCCTCTGCATGTTGAAGGGATGTGCTTGGGGCTGTAGTTAGACTGCATGGTACTCAGTCTTTAAAGTGGATAGTTTTTTACCTGGGAAATACAAGAACAAAAGTGGAAAAAATGGATTGGATTGTTGTATTTGTCTGATCTATGGCAAGCTGCATATACTAGCATGTCTACCTAACTAGGTAACTACCTACAGAAGTTAACCTAGTGTCGCTAACAAGAGTGTAAGATATCAACACTCTAACCTGTTTTCTACAAAATAAAACAGATTTCCTTCTTGTCCCCGTACCTACTTTTGAACCATTCTGTGCAATTTGACCAAAAAAAATTGTCTCATAACCCATAAAGTTGGTTCTCAGCTGGACCCTAAAAAAATGCACACTTTTTTCTTGACTTAAAGTGTTAACTTTGTTAGTGGATATGTCATATTTCACAGATATGAATCATGATGGAAAAGGCAACAATAACAATGGAGAAGTCAAGTAAGAAATCCTTGGGGTAAAAAAGAGCATGCAGTGGTCTCATTAATAGTCATTTTATGCTTTTTTTATAAAAAGAAGTTTCTGTAATAACAGAGCTAAAGCTTGCAGGCAAGTAATGTGCCTCTGCCATTTTGCTACTGATGTTTAGTTACGTTGTGCCTTATGCCATGCCCTCTGTGAATTACACAACCTTTATTACAATAGTTCTGCTTAAAACTCGTGGAAATGCGAGCTGGTTCACTAGATAGTTCCAAAGTTTGAAGAAACTTGAACAGAACCGATACAAGAACCAGAGCTAATGTGGTGGAATATGGGTATAAGTTGGCCTTGGATGCTTTCTGTATAGTGTAGGTTAAGATAGATCTGTCCTGCTCGATTTGATTTGGGGACATTTACAGTCCAGCAGTTCCAGCCAAACATGTTATCTGATAAAGCATTCTGTCTGCTTCACACATTGCTTGGCCCTCAGCCTTCATTTTTTTGTCACTGAGGGGCTGTTAACTACAGTAACACAAAAACGCTAATAGCCCTATCTAGAACCAGTGTTAGGTTTGTCTCTTCCGGGCTACTGTAGAAACATGGCGGTGCAACATGGCATGGTACAGCAACAATCCGTAATGGGGGCTGGGCTTAGCAAATGGTCAGTTGCATGAAATTTATAGGAGTCGGACAAGGCAGCTGTTAAAGCTATTAGACTACATCACAGGGCCATAATAACTGCAATAACAATGTCTTTCCCCTTGTTGGAGCCCATGGGTCAGTCATTCAACCAATTACCCAGGTCCAGTGATCCAGTGCCAGGCAGACAGAGAACTCCCACTAGGGCACCACGGACAGGCAGCCAGACAAATTAGACATGACCTCCGAATACATGGGCTGTTAGACAAAGGAAGTGAAGAAGAAGAGATTCCTCGCAGGCCTGCAGCTTGAGCTGATTCTCATAACATTTGTCAAATCAGCTGAGAAGTTGCTTAATCCACCGTTATCGTGATCTTTACACATTTATATATCTAATGCTTGCAAGCAAGCCAGAATAAACAGTAGAGCTGTTATATAATCCTTATTTAATACCTCCGACATGGATAATAACACATAGTTGAACAGGCACAGTGTGAGATCTCCGCACTGTGGCTACATAGATGAAATTACATAACCCTGAAGTTGATTATGAAAGTGACTTGAGGAAGTGTGTCATCTTGCGCCTCTCATTGGTTCGCTTTTTCTCCTGAATCAGTAGGCACAATGTGTGCCTCTTCCTCCTCCTCTTCCCCCTCCTCCGATCAGGTCTGTTACCATAGCAACCTAATGAAGGCTAAGGAGGCCGTTTAAAAGTATAAGGGCTGAAAATATTGACTGTGGGCAGCGTCAGGCCAACTAGCCAGCAGCCCCAGTCAATCCGACGTTACTTCAAACGCCGTTCGTCTGTTGCCGTCACAGGTTCATTTTTGATCTGTTTGGGAAAGAGCGTGCACTAGTTTGGTCAGCTTTGCTACAAAAGAAGAGGGAATCAAGGAGTCTGATGCCAGAAACCTTGGCTTTGGTCCAAGTAGTACAAACTCATCTGCCCCCTCTTGGGTCACCCTCTATCCAGCTACTGCCTGGCTGTCTGCCAGTGCCTGTCTCTGTGTTTTCCCACCTCGCCTCCCAGTGCCAGAGCATTGTCAGGAAGTTTGAGGGGAGAGGTTTCTCCTTTCACACGCCTATTTGGAAGCAATACATACTGCAGACTGATTTTGGCTTAAAATTTTGATGGATAATAGATCTTATCAGGGTTCCTACAAGGTGCTTGAGGTACTTGAATTCACACTCAGAAATTGAAGTCTTGAAATACCTTGATAATCAGAGTCCTTGAAAAACTTATATAATTCAAAGGAGAGCAGAATGATTAATTATTTTATGAAATTTATTAGGTAAAGGTTTTAAACTGGGATGCAAACATTGGCTGTGGTTGCAATTAATTGACTCTGATGTACGGTATGAGTGTAAATCTCTGGTAAACATCAGTAAATAGTCAGCACCAGGATGTTTCATAAGCCTGCAAAACACTCACACTGGAGTCATTTCAGCCATTAGCACAAGTTTGGCAGTAAATTAGCGGAAGTTGATTTTAGGCCTCTGGTAGCATGTTTTCTCCATTTATAAATTTGCACAATTGTCTTGCAACAGATGGCTGTTGAGATAACAATTTCACCCTTTGAAATAAAAATGAGGGCTTCATAGTAGGGTTTGACCTATATTGGTTTTTTGGGGCCAATACTGATACTGATTATAAGTAGTTAATGAGACCAATTTACAATCGAAATTGAAAATCTTTCTGTCAGTATTTAGAATGTGGTATATAACAAACAAAACTTTGTTTAAAAGCCTTTAGCAAATGTTTTATCAAAACTGAGACTTTCATCATACTTATATCATATACAGCAAGTTCCCAGCAACTTGCTGTATATGATATTTAAAATCTAAGTGAAAATTTCAATACATGAATAAATAAAACAACACCCTTAGGTTTTACAAACTAAAAGTTCCCCCCATGCTTTCTTTGCACTGTTGAATTTATTTATTTTATCAGCAATTATTAAAATAAAATACCAATACAAATAATCGACAAAATGCCAAATATCAACCCCAGCCAGCCAGGCCAATAATCTGTCGACCCTGTTTGAAAGAGTGCTTGAAAGTCCTTGAATTAGACTCGCCCCGGTGTGTACAAACCCAGCCTTGTTGTGTTTCAGTCAGGCTGCACTCCTACCAGAAAATAAAAGCAAGGAGGTACGCTGGTGGTTTATAGCCAAAGAACAGTGTGGCTTGAGTGATGAATTATTATGAAATGGCTTGAATTGTCTTTGGGTTTTCCTGCTGGGACAGGAAAAGACAGAACAGAGCTGTCTCTCTAAGGATGCAGTAGGATGTGGGCAGATATAAGCATTTTCATTCTTATTTTAATTTCTGTGTGTGTGTGTGTGTGTGTGTGTGTGTGTGTGTGTGTGTGTGTCTTTTTCCCCTCTCTGTCTCACCTCCATCTCTGTTGTTCCTGCTGTCCATTGTTCATAAGAATTAAGCTGCTGCCTTGCACTGAGAGAACCCAAATGTAGAGATGTGTCTACAAAAAAATGGCACTCCTCCTTCCCTTTTCTTTATGGTTGCACATCACAATCTCTTTGTGTGGTTAGCACTCGTATTATTCTGGGATTTCATCCCAAAACCACATTGGTTTTCCATTGCAGATTTAGTATCACCATTTGGGTTTCCATTGAGAACTATTTGCAGTGCATTGAGAGATTAACCAAAGTAAGTGAACTGATCCACTTAGACTTGCAATATAATAAATACAATTTAGCTTGCTATTGACTATCTTGTTAAAGCAAAACCACAAGGCAGTGTGTTTTACCTCTAATTTACCATGCTAAAGTGTGTTTCATGATTTGTTACCACTGGATCAGTGAGTACTTGTTGTTAAGCTTTTAAATAATGTTTGATAACATTATTGCAAAGTGGGCTCTGATGGAATACAGATATGTCCCTATTTAAGAGCTGGACCTGTCAGAGGATTTACTAGACAAAGGTGGATTCTTCAGAGGAGCGCCTTTGTCAGCTCAGAAAGTCTGAAAATCTGAATGTCAGACTTTGCTCGTTTCACATGTACCAGAGTCAACAGTTTCTTCCACATGATGGAAACAAATGTGTGTACTATTATAATTGGAAAAATATCCAAATAACTTCAATTTTTCAAAATCTCTCGGTAAGCGTCACTTCTCGGCCACATTTAAAAGAACTTTTTTTTGCCTTTCATTGATAGGACAGCTCAGATAGATTGGGAAATGTGGAGAGAGGGGGAATGACATGCAGCAAAGAGCCACAGGTAGGAATCAAACCCGGGGCGGACTCAGCCTACATGTGGTGCACACTCTACCTGGTGAACTAGAGATCACCCCTATTTAAAAGAACTTAGAACATGTCTCGCGACATATTTGGTGTGAAACTGCAGAGCTCAAAGGATTCAGCCCCTAAAACTGGTGGACAGATATTGTTTGTTCTAATTTTGTCATAAAGTTGGCTGTGTTGGTGATGGCAGTCTCGCGTTTTCTCAGTTAATGGATTGTTACCACTTCAACTTAAAAAACTCAGACATGCATAGTCGTTTTACTGGTTTCTCCATCTGAGATTCCATCTCCATCTCCTCTGGTGTTAAAGCTTTGGGAAAGATGGGTTGCCAGGGCCAAAAGGGCATCATAGGAGTAGTTTGGCTCATCATTAATTATGTTCTTGTGTTTTTTGTTTGTTTTGTTTTGGTGTCTTAAATTGGTCATTTTTTTGGGCTATTTATTTAGGGAGGGCTGGCGATCTACTGTGTGCTTCCTATAGTGAAAGAGAGCAGAGTGGATATTAATTTGGTTGAATAATTGATAATATTATGGCAAAGAAGTAACCTGTGTTCTGGCCTAGTAACCCAGGATTAAAACGTCCCCAAATTATGGAATTTGTTTGTTTGTTGTTCCTTTCATCTCTACTATCAACCCCAAAACAGATGCTACTGTATAAAGGTCCCACTTTGCAATGCAACCATTGCATCCAGAAGTGACACAGTTGACTGTAAAAGTGTTCTTTTTCTTTTTTTACCAAAACCACAGACCACCTGCTTTACTCAGTTTGTCACTGTCTGAGCAGTTATGATCCTTCAGAATAATTACTGTAAACAAATAACACTATAGCCAAGAATATCAATAATCTCGTCATTACAAGTGCTGTTGTTAGAGATTTGTTTCTCAAAAATAAGACGACATCTCTTACACTTTTCTTTCTCTAACAAAGAGGATGTTTCTTCTTGTTCCATTGGTGTTTAAGGGCAGTTTTCTCTTCTTGTTTTGTACTTTAAACTGTTTGACTTGATATCCATAACAAAAGACATTAACACTTAATCAGATGACACAGTGTAAAAGACAGGTTTTTATGCAGGATTACCAGTGTGATGCATGCAAAATCATTCAAAAAGGAAATATAAGTAGAAATGCTGTTAAAGCAGTGCCAACATCCTGTCATTGTTGAGTTCAGTTATGCTCAATATACAAGGGGTTATTATAGTTCAGAGATGTGAAAAGATTGGTCTTGAGTCACTAACTCAAACATGCAGAGTCGACTGCTGTAACCTGGTACCATTTTGTGTCTCAGTTATTATCATTATTTGACTCCCTGCTCCATCAAAAGGATTTTTAATAAATTTTATTTTGAGTTGATCACAGTTGGGTACTTGCTACTCACCTCACATACCTGCACCCACACAGCCACCTATACACCCACACACACAGAGACACACACCCCACAGTCGCAGTGATTCTGTGTATTTGAGTAGCTGTGAGTAGTCTCTGTGTGTGTGTGTGTGTGTGTGTGTGTGTGTGTGTGTGTGTGTGTGTGTGTGTGTGTGTGTGTGTGTGTGTGTGTGTGCGCAGAGCACTCAGCCAGAAAGCTCATCAATGGCTGTGAGATTTTGCCGAATGTTACTATGGTAACTGCAGTGAAATTGCTTCATAAGAGAGCGAATTGTTCATGTGTAGGATGAAATGAAACTGAGGATGAAGAGTATGGAAATAAGGTACAAGGTGGAAGAGAAAGATGAGGAGTTTATGAATGGAGTAGTAGAAAAATTTGTTGACATGTA
Source organism: Plectropomus leopardus (assembly GCF_026936395.1). Taxonomy (NCBI): domain Eukaryota; kingdom Metazoa; phylum Chordata; class Actinopteri; order Perciformes; family Serranidae; genus Plectropomus; species Plectropomus leopardus. The sequence continues at coordinate 5,685,255 of NC_142186.1, forward strand.
AGTGGGATGAATGAAGGGCAGCTGAAAAGGATGAAGATGAGAAAAAATGAATAAAAATCAATGTGTATGGATAACTTGAAAAGGTTCAAATATAGATATAGTGTCTTGTGTTTCTCCATGTCTTTTCTGCCTCTCACTACTTCAGTCTCTTCACCTCATTCCTATGAGTGTATGAGAGCTGTCTCATAAATGTATTCATACATCATCTCAGTCTTCACAGCCTTTCATTGTGGAGAGCCTTTGTGTTTTACATAAATATTGTTTTGTCCACAGAGGAAATATCACCAGTTTAACCGGTGAGTGTGTGTGTGTGTGTGTGTGTGTGTGTGTGTGAGAGAGAGAGAGAGAGAGCGAGAGAGAAAGAGAGAGAGAGAATAAATTACTAATATAATAAAATGTAGTTACATCGATAAGAAACACAGTTATGAGATGACTGTGTTATTGTGTGATGTTTTGTGACTTCTCCTCTCGCAATAACATTCCAAGAAGCATGGCCATGGATGTTCAAAACATTGGCAGGTTTATTTCTGTTGCACCACACTAGCCTACATTATTTCCAATTGCAGGAAGTCAGTTCCTACCAACAAGTGCATAGACATAGCTATTTATAAACTGGCTAACTGCAAACTGTTTCCATTGCAGTTTTGCAAAATATTCCTTTTTTTGAATTGTCTGACATATCGCCTCATGCGAGCATAAAAACTTTTTTGTGATAAATTAGGTTTTTTCAAAACTGACTTGTTTTCATGGGGTGTATTTTATATATATATATATATATATATATATATATATATATATATATATATATATATATATATATATATATATATATATACATATATAATACAATGCAATTTTGTTGGAGCAGTCCAGTTTGCAGCATGACATAAATAAGATATAAAGAATTTAAGTATATTTACATACATAAGTACACACACGCACAAGCCCAAGCACACCTCACCTCACCCATACTCATAACCACATACATATTCATACCTGTAAAGCTTAAAAATATGAGATAAAACACTCAGATTATATTTATAAATAAATAGAGTATGGGACACATGATAGTTATTGCACCATGGAAACATGTCTACTGTTTTCAGAACTGAACACTTTGAAGTGCCATAATTAAGTGACAGTGAAACTAATATCTTAAGTGTTATTACTATTTGTTAAATGGATAAGCACCTCTGTTGCTCCATTGGCACAGAATTTTCTTTTCCCTACCATTTATCTAACTGACTGAAACATTAAGTTCTTTTGATTTTCTCCTTTACAGTTCTTTTTTCCCTCAGCAGCAGTTGATGTCAGCATAGACTGTCAGATTTCCTGCTTTTGGAAAGCTATGAAAATGTTTAGATTTACCACCTACAGCCCAGCTGTGAGAACACAGCCTTCCAACGCTGTCTGACATTCTGAACAGCACACTGAAGCGTGCAGCAGCCTTGAGAAGTACAGAAAGTTTTTTTCTCACTCACCAGTGCCTACTCATTTTTAATGTCAGCTGCTTTTAATGTACAATACAGTACATGCACAAGCTCCTGTTTTATTTTCATGTTTCTGCCTTCTTTTAACTATCAAAGTGAGTCTCGCAAGAACAGAGGTACAAGCACACACACGCACACATCCAGACAAGCAGCTATAAGAAAAATCCATGTCATCACACAAGTTGGCTGCCAGCAGTATCCTCATTTGGCTGAGCATGTCATCAGGAGCATCAGAGTGGTTTCAGTGCTATGTTTATGTGTGTGCAAACTTATGTGTACAGACTGGAAATCGAGTGTATCATAACAGGTGAAAGGGCACAGCGGGTCAGTAAGTAGGGCTCTGTGAGTGTGTGAGTGTGTGCGTGTGTTTGTGCATGTAGTCTGTGTTATAGCTGTGGACAGGGTCATGGCTGTGGTTTCCATTAGTGAAAAGCCTGACGACAGAATGAATCACTCCAAGGGTCAGGTGCTAAAACAGAACCTTAAACAGGAGTCAGTACGCTAATTGGCATAAAGTCAAAGTTTTTTTTAAACTTTTTTCATCCAAACCTTCAGTTATAAAGTTTCCCCTGCCATTATAGCACACAGGACACCTCCTGCCCAAAACAAACATACCCAGAGGTCTCCGAATTAATTAACTCCATGTTTAAAAGCCTGGTACATAAATCTTTGATGCTCTTTCATAAAATGTTGACGGTATTAATATTATTTGGCTGCCTACTTTTTTTTGTTTGTGCCTCATGATTCAAAAGCATTTGGTAAAAGAAGAATAAAAGGAGAGCAGACAAACAGGATACACTAGAGAGAATGCAGATAAAACCCTCTGAAAGCCACGACTAATTAAAATGGTCTGAATAGCATCCGGAAATTGCAGCAAAAGACTTGGTGTATAGACTAGAACTCATTATTTCTTATTATGAACAATCTTGCATCCACATTCAGCTTTGGAATTGTGGATTTAGCCACATTAAGTGCGTGGCTCTCATGAATGACAGTTTTGGTATCAGTCCACCATTTTTCATACTAAAAAAAACGTATCTATCTGATGGATTGTTTTGAAAGCTTGTAAAGATATTCATCTTCCCAGGAGGATGAATCCCTTCAAATGTGGTGATCACTCATCTTCTCAGGTACCGCTTTTGAATGAAATGTCTCAACTATTGGAAAGATTGCCGTGACATTTGTTGCACACATTCAAGTCCTTTTGGGCAGCATCTTCCAAGGCTAAAACATGAGGTTTGTCACGAAAGTGCCAAAAAATGCAGTTCCTGGATGCCTCTTGAGGGTGGCTCCAAAAGTGAGTCAATTTCCCCACGTTAAAATGCCCAACTTTACAGCAAAAATAAACATGTTTATGCTAGTTATTTTTATTCAGCCCTTCTTTACTCCTTCTTTGTCCCATAGTGCTGCTACAGCGTTTCCTTTTTTTGTACCACTTTTCTATTTTTACACTGAATTAAACAATAGTGGCACCATGCTGCTCCAGTGTGCGATTTTAGGCAGCATGCTGTCATTGTGGAATCAAGTTGTCTAGTTGCCTTTCAAGTCTCCCTGTTTTGGGTTACATGCTTAACATATCTTTAAAATGACCTGCCAATCCTGCTGACTGTCCCATTGTCTATATGCCCCCCTTAACATGAGTATTCATAACTTGGGCGATCTCCCAATTTGTACTCTAGTTCCACCAGCAAGTCAAAACATCAGTTTGGCCAGGAATTTTTATGACCAAATACCAAAGCTAATTCCCATCAGCTGTGCTTTGTCTTTAGCACGCTTAGACTCTCTAACATGGTGAAACTGGTAAACATTTTACCTGCTAAACATAAGCAGTCATGTTAGCAGTGAGCTCAAAGCACAGTTGTGCTTAAGTAGAGCCACACAGAGCCGATAGCACGGCTGTAGATTTTTAGTCTTGCTAAACTTCTGTAAACATCTTAGCTTTTATTTAAGGATTATAGTAAGCATCTTTCCATGTGTAGCGTTATTATCTGGGCTAACTTTCACACGGCCTTGAGAGACTCTGTTCTCTCTTCTGTTACTCCGGGTTATCTTATTTTTATTGATATATGTGCACCCTGTTAAATTTTTGCTATCTACTTCTGCGTTATCTCCCCTTCCCACATTTTCAAATGTGCTGCTGTTTGAATGCTAAGCAGTTTTTTTGCTGTCTCAGTGTGGCCGTGCAAACACAAGTCTTTGATAGAAGTAAACAAAGGAGATTGTCAAACATAATTCCCTACAAAAATCATTCTTCCATTAATTTCACGTGCTACTCAAGTGACTGCTCCACTTAATTATGATTCTGTCCCACCCAGACATCAGAGCTGTTTTCATCATCATGTTTACCAAAGAGAAATAGATGCTGTTCTGTGGCGTTAACCGCCTGGCTGCTTATTTAACAGTGTTTTAAAGCATTAGAGCTTTTCCATCAGCCTCTGAGAGTAGATAATTCAACACTGATAAGTTATCACTTCTCAAATATCCTTGCTTACATTGTGGAATTCCTACTCTGCTGTAGCCTTGGTTGAACCTTGAGGCCAGGATATCTGTTTTTTAGTATGTACCGTGATATAACTTGATGTTGGAGGACTGAAAGTCAGAATTCTCTCCATTGGATTGGAATAGTAGACACTCTGGATGACTTTCTCACAAGGATTTCAGCACTGGTTATCATTTCCGATAGCCTAGTGCTATTCAAGGACTTTGCTATGTGGTTTTGAGTACACAAGTGACTCGTTTCCAGAGATTTTCCAAGTGAAGGCCATATCAAGGCTAACAGGGCATTGCACGGGGATGAATACATACTCTACATAAATACCAACAACCTAAACCTACAAGATAAAGTATGCAATGTAAATAACTGCATGTGCTGTTGTTTTCAAACCTGTTTGGTTCTTAAAGTTTTATTTTGATTGCATAAAGGCTTATGTCAGAACACATGCTGAAATATGAGCATGCACGTATATCCTCACATACAGAAAGAGAGCATGGTTTGAATATTTAGAACATAATCACACTGAGATCCGGAGCAGACACTTCCTGTTTGTGTCACCAAAAGGGCAGATAAAAAACAGACTCAGAACTCTTCCACTGTGGCTCCTCTCATTATTACTCTGTCTGTCACTCCATCTGTATGTCCATGTATCTGCTACATCCTCTGTCTCTGGATATTTCATATCTGTCAAGTGTCAGATGTTAGATAAATACATAAGACAGCATAGGAAAATCATACAAATAAAAACAGACAATATATGTATTATTATTATGATATTGTGAAAAAAAGAAAAACAATAGAATAGAAAATAGAATTTTAGTTTATTGGGATACTTTTTCTGTCATAGAGCAGTTTTATTTTGAAATATATATATTATTAAAACTTTTTCGAAAGTCTTTTTGCTGTTTAACAGTAGGGTTTGGCAATATGACAGTATACTGTGATGGTAGAAGTGTGTCCACCAGAGAGCTGTGGACACTATTTGGAGTGAACTATGTAGCAAATCATGGCTAAAATCTCATGTAATTTTGTGATTCTCGCGTGATCTCATGAATCCAGTTGCCTCATAATATAAAATGATTTAGGCATGCGTGGAGGAGGACAGTAAAGGTTTATAAACAGAAACTTTTGACACTTTAAATTGTTGTTCTCAGGAACCATACAGCCTTTAGTTTTATTGTTTATTTAGTCTTTTGTTTTTAATCCCCTTAACAAAGCAGACTCATGCTGTTCAGCCAAACACACTTTGTTTCCAAAATTGCCTAATATGTCCTCACATTTTAGGATATGCTAATAAAATATAGCATGAGACAGTCTTGAGTTTAAATATTTTACTCACTGTAAACATCATTCAAGTTTAATTGATAAAGAATACATACAGATACAGAGCTGATACAGAATGTATTCTGTGCTCCTGTCAAACATTGTGGGATACATTATCGTAAAGACTTAACTCTTGTTGTCTCATGTGAGGCAGTTGTTTTTTGTTTGTATGGAAACTCCAAGAAAATAATCAAATTTGATGAATTTAGGCCACTGCAAAGGCCTCAACCTGCATGGGGCATACACTCTACTAGGTTAGCTAGACGACGCCAAACTTTATGGTTATTTTAAACTATTTCTGAACTGATTTTCAGCACAAATATCATGTTGTGATATGTACTGTATATATACTGTAGTTCCTCTAATGGCCACTTAAGGCTGGCTCCAAAAGTGAGTCAATCTCTATGGACCCTCGTGTTCAACTTTACAGCAGAAATAAATGAAGTAACGGGGGGGTTGGGGGCAATTTGTTTATTACTCACCCGTACATTTTATTAATACTTTAATTTAAATTAACAGTCACACATACTTAAGGGCATGGACGAACCTTAGGTTTCAAAACAGGTGTCAACAAACCAATGGGTGACCTCAGCTACATCCTTTATTTATCGTCTTTGGTCATAGGCTATCTAGGAAAATAGATCTTTGAAACATTTAATAGTTTGTAGTCAAACAAGTAAATTTAGTCAAGCCCCATAAATCCAGTAAATTTGACATCTGTTTATTGAGGTATACATGTTTACATGAATATTGAAATTGACTGCAAACAGGGATTATAAAGCTTTATCCTGGTCATAAAGATCTATACTACAAACACTGATACACCCTTTCCTGGAAGAGGATTATAAAATTGCCTTTCAGGAGGTTATGAATCTGAATGATGTTTGCGTAGGGGCTCAGCTTAAATATCATTTGACTGCGCCACCTTTTCCTCCAAGTACAGTTAAACTGAGCGTAGTGTGTGTGTACAGAGATTTATAGACTAATTAAACCCATGATGGGCATATGGCTTGTGTGTACTCAGAGTACACAGGGCTGTTTTCCATGGAAAGTTCCAATAGTTTGTAAAAAGAGGGTGATTTTAGTCCTGATAAACGTCAGGTCTAAAGAGAAGGGTTGCTTCCATTTTTGGTTTTGTAAAGCCACTTGAGGACAGCAGCTGCAGAGTGTAGTCTGTGGTTATTTAACTGATGCATATATGAGATTCAGGCCAAAAAAAAAGAAAAAGCATACCATAATGGAGCCCATCACTGAACTCCCCTTAAAGAAGCATACAATATCGAAACACAAAACACGTATTTCAAAGGGTTGACTCTGCAGGTCATGGGAGTGCCTCTAACCACAGAAAAATCAAATGAAATTCCCTCATCCTTGATATTAGTAACATTTGCTGCAGGGAATCATGACAAGCAGGGGATTTTTTTCCCTGGTATTTTGTAACAGTAACAATATGATGCACTTTTTGTCCAAGAGCATCAGTCTGCCACCGTTACAGGTTGTACAATAAATCGTGTTTTCATTACTGTGCTTTTAAAACCTCATGGTGAATATTGTCAGTAGTCATTAGGACGAATGAGTGAGTTCGATTGTGTGAGTTCTTGTACCTTTAAACAGGTGAAATTATTATTGAAATCCAGGGTTCTGACACTGAATTTTTCCTACCCCCACATGTGCAAGCCTGTCTTAAAAACATCACTCAAAAACCTGTCCAAAAGATTAATTTAAAATTATACCACTAAGCCAATAATTCTGGTATTTAAAGTCTGTATATTTCACATGTTTGATGAACAATTATTGTCATCTCTGTCCTTTAGGTGGGACCAAGGAAATCAATAAAACTCTGTATTGCACTTTAAATGACGTCTTAAGTTTTATCCCATCCTAAAACCAAACCTTCTCTCCTCCCTTTGTCTCCCAGCTGTGAGCCAAGTGATTGACCAGACCTACAGACATGGGGAAGCAGAACAGCAAGCTCCGTCCGGAGGTGATGCAGGACCTCCTGGAGAGCACTGACTTCACCGAGCACGAGATCCAGGAGTGGTACAAGGGCTTCCTGAGGGACTGCCCCAGCGGGAACCTCTCCATGGAGGAGTTCAAGAAGATCTACGGCAACTTCTTCCCCTATGGAGACGCTTCGAAGTTTGCAGAGCACGTCTTTCGCACATTTGATGCCAATGGTGACGGGACAATAGACTTCCGGGAGTTTATCATCGCACTAAGTGTGACGTCACGTGGCAAGCTTGAGCAGAAGTTGAAATGGGCATTCAGCATGTACGATTTGGACGGAAACGGGTACATCAGTAAAGCTGAGATGCTGGAGATTGTTCAGGTGAGTGTGCATGGAGGCAGATAGACATGTTGGGCTGTTTTCGTATAGACATTTCATATTGACCAAAGAAGATCACAGTGTCTAAAATACCAAAAAGTGCAAAAATAGAACAGAAGATTACTTTAAAAGGAAAAAAGTTTCTCTTACATGTTAGTGTTGTCGGGGCAGTTAGTTCAGAGTTAATATCCATCAGGTGACTCACACACTCACTGTTACATTAGCCAGGGCAGTGATTGTTAAACATTTGTATTAACAAGACTGCCACTGTGTCCATAACACACTATTTGTGAGAGTAGGAAGAACAAGGCTGGCATTTTAAGGACAGGATACTCAACAGGGATACTCAACCTGCTTTACTTGGGGCCTGCTTGTATCAAATGACAGGAGCCCAGGAAATAGCCCCATACACATTTCTTAAATTTGAGGAAATTTCTAGGATTTTAGAATATTTTTTAGGATTTTAGGATGTTTCTGGGACTTAAGGATATTTTTAGAAATTTGAAGACATTTCTAAGATTTTATGGCGGTTCTAGGATTTTGGGACGTTTACAGAATTTTAGGACATTTTTCGGATTTTAGCACATTTCTAGGATTTTGGGATATTTCTAAGAATTTTAGGACGTTTGTAGAATTTTAGAATGTTTTTAGGATTTCAGGGAATTTCAGGGATTCTAGGACTTTTCTTGGATTTTAGGATGCTTTTAGTATTTCAGGACGTTTTCGGTTAGCTAGGACCTCTGTCGGGGGTTGTAGGTATCCTCTACTGGCACTTTTTATGATAAACAAGCTCTGTTTTTTTAACTGTCTTATGCCCTCTGGCACCTATGTAAACTAAAAGTACAAAAACAGTTCCCAGTGTGAATCACTTTTGTTTTTATTGTGGGGGGGGGTAACCTATCCGGGGCCAGATTTGGCTCACAGAACATAAGTTGAGTATCGCTGACATAGAGCTTTGCTCCACACAGGGAGTAAGCACTTACAGACATGGAGCTAGACGTGCCGCCATCTAATGCATGATTTCTTAGAAATATTTCATTCTTTATTTACTGCCAGTATCTGAATGTCAGTGGACCTAAAATATGCAATTAGATATTAAGATTAATGGAATGAAAGCAGTTTTGGAGTCATTCGGGAATCATTAGCTCTACTTCTTAAATGTGGCTTCTAGTCTAACATAGAAAGGAAGAAGATGGATTTTCCATCTGCTCTGCACCTTTATGTTCCACAAATGGAAGCTTAGCCTAATCCATGTCTGTTAAAACACCTACTGTGTGGTGTATATGCTCCTATGTTTAAAGGTTATCTGTCTGTCTTACAGCTGTATTAAGTCTTTCACTATTGTGTTTATGTATGTAGGTTTTAGCGTGAGCATTAGTCTATTTTGTAAAGCCTACTTGGTTTGCTTTATAGTTGCCAAAAACAGTCTAATGCTGGAAAGATGATGAAGGACATTTATATTAAATCCCCTGACAGTGTTAAAAGTCCTGCATGACACCCTGTTGTTGGGCATTAAGGTAATGGAGGTAAATGTCAACTAAAATGCTCAGGAGGCTTTCAAACATTTTAACAAAGCTACAGATGGTTACTTTAATATGAATATTTTTTTTGTCAAATTTGCTGAAACTTCAGTACATCCACATAGCAATATATGAGACAGATATTCTTTGAAAAAAAAAATCCTGTTTATCCACTTCCTCGTAGTGTTTCTAATGGCATTTGCAAGAATCCAACGCGGTTGAGGAAAAACAACCAATCAGAGCCGAGGAATGGTTTTTCAGGACTGATATAAATTATTAATAGTTAATGAGACCAATAATATTTGGAACCAATATGCATTTACAATAAAATTCTAAATCTTTCTGTCAATATTTAGAATTAGAAATATAAAAAAACTCCAACAAAAAACTTAGTTTAAATGCCTTTAGCAAATGTTAGATCAAGACTGAAATGTTTAACATCATAAACAGCAAGTTCCCAGCAAAGTCAAATCACAATTTAAATACAAAATGAATGGATAAAAAAAAGCTCCCTGAGGTTTTAAAAAATAAAAGTTCCCCCCATGCTGACACTTTCTTTGCAGTTAAATTAATAATTTAATACATTTTATTGCCAATATCTGCCCCAATAATCACCAGGCTGATAGTCTGTCACCCGTTATTGTGAATTGCTTAAACTGTCAAACTAGTCAGCTTTAATCAAATCCGAATCAAGATTGTGTCACTGCAGTACCTATTTCTCACTTCAAATAATTTCAGAAATTTTTTTTAGTGTACTGTTAAGCTGTAAGAGTCCTGACACACCAAGTCGACAGTCGGTCATTGGTCAAAGTCGGGCTATTTTCGAGCATCTGTCACCCTTTTTTTGCTATGCATCCCAAACCCTTGGCCCTCTTAAGTGCTTTGTTTCAGCTCAACTGTCAGGTGGCTCACAAACTTTCTCATTTTAAAGCTGAACAGTACACTCAAATATGTCTCTGAAAACATTTGATATGAGAAATAGGCAACACAGACACAGAATCTTTATATATATTTGATCCGTGCTGCCTAGTTTGACAGTTCGACTGCAGCTCCTGTCTGACTCATGTACAGGTCTGATATAGTGACAGTTTCAGCAAATATGACAAAAGTAATTTTTTATAAAGTTACCAACTGTTGCTTTAACGTCATATTTTTTATTATAAAAACCGATTTAAACTAACATAACGTTGTAGTTGGGCGCAAACCTTGTGTCTCCACATTTCACTATTTTCATTTTTCTCCATAAATTAATTTTATTGGTCCCCCTCTATTTTTATTAGTGGGTTCATCTCTCTCAACCAATGAAATCTATTTAAAAAGCTTGTGACTAAACCTGTCTCCACTGGATCCTTTTAAAAACACAGTATAGCAATTTTGAGATAGGAGGTTAACGCCCAACTGCAGCGATAGGCAGTTTGAGGAACCGTTGTCATTTTGAAATGAGAGTTATAGTGTATTTTCAGATTTGAATTTATTCCCATTGTTAGTTTCTTTGGGGTGTTCAGTAGTTTTGCTTTAGGATTATAGTATAACAACTGGAAACGTTTTCTGGGTTCAGCAGCAGGGCACAGCTCACCTTTAAAAGAGAAAACGGAGGGAAAAGAAGGAGCAGGGTGGCATTTCCTGCACAAGACTTCCTCATGTAAACAGACTATTACAGCTGCACACACACACTACATCTGTGTGTGTGTGTGTGTGTGTGTGTGTGTGTGTGTGTGTGTGTGTGAGCGTGTGTGAGCGTGTGTGTGCGTGTGAGAGAGCGTGAGAGTGTTAGACCTCTTCACTCATTTTCATTTTTACTTCCTCCACATAGATGTAATAGCAGCTGGTCCCTCTTAAGTTTGAACTGGTTTCACTTCTAGTTGAGCAGATTTCTGAATTTTAGAGACAATATTTCTCTGTGATGTATGTTAAGTTGTGTCTCATTTTCTTTTGCCACTCAGCCGCAGAGAAAGTAAAGTGGACTTTTTAAGTTAATTTGCATTTTAGTATTGACATCCAGTAGTTGTTGTGTTCTCCCACAACCACCAGGCTCCATCTGTGAGTGAGGTAGAGCCCAAAACGCCCTTGCAATCCCACTAACTGATCATTAGCTATAGTACAATACACTTCACTTCAGAATTTTGACCGAAAAGAGGAGGTACATCACTATGACAACTGCCAATGGATGCCAAGAAACACAGAGTAACGTGGGGTAGAGAAAACAAACTACAAGGTTTTAAAACAGCTGTTTTAGAATATTTTTTTGTTAGTCATAAATTGATGTATCACATGTATTGAATGTGATTGTAATTTGCTGCAGACAGTGTGACCAAAAATATAAGTTCACCCTCACTCAACAAATCAAAAAACAGGCTCTTATGAAGGGAATCTGGAGACTCCCTGTGCACCAAAGGAGTGTATTGTACTGGCTAGAATGTTCTTTACTGTACTTACTGTAAAATTTACCATCTGCTGCTTATCTCGGAAGGTAAGACACACTTAAAGACTGTGTCTTTGGTTACTTATTTTGTGTGTTAATACAGCCAATCACACATTACACTCCGTTATTGAAATTTGACTAAATTGTTGTTAATGTGTCCACAGTATAATCTTAATCAAAAACTGATAGCAATATTTATAGTGGTGCTGATATATACAAATATATGTAAAAGGCTCAGTAATCTCCTCTGCATATTTCTAAAATACACAATCATGTATTTAAAGATTAATACAAATTAGCTATTATTTATCCAACATAAAGTTAAACATGCAGCCTAAATATCATTGCTAACGATACTTTAGGTAGCTGTGAATGTTGGTCTTTCTTGTCCCAATGCCAGGCAAATCTGTCAAATCAAACTTAGTGGAATGGGCCGATTCAAATGTTTGTACCGATCCAAGCCTACTGTGTTGGCCATAAAACCAAAACAGTGAGTTAAAGATGCTAAAAAACAAACCTGGAGCTCAGAGGAAGTGTAGTCGCATTATAATTCTTTGTGGGTTTGTCACTCTGAGCCAACCCATTTGCAATACACTTAATTATTTTATCCACTGTTATCCAAAAAAAGGTTGATCATAGCAACAACCAGCAACAACTTTTGTCAGATTTTCTTCTCCTCCTTGTTAAAACTTATCAGTGCCTTTCCCACAGTAACATCACAGAGCTTGGGTTGGTATTTCGAATTCTAGTTTCTCTACGCATACTCTGAATCACTGATGGTGTCAGTTTAGTAACGATAGTTTAGCTCATCCAGCCAACTTCTTTGATCAATTTCATGATAGCCACAATCCCAGCGAGTGTGAATCTGTAACGCCTCATATTTGCCCATGTATCATCACCTCAAGGTTAAATCAGCCTTCTTACCTCAAGACCGCAGTGATTCAGACTTCAGCTTGTCACCAGACGACACAAACCCTGTGCCCACTTTCCATTAAAAGGTGTTGCTCTTCCCAAGGACAAAAGAATAGAAGGCAATGACTCAGACGCTCATGTCTGGCTGTCTGTAGGACTCATCCATTGAAGTGAATAAGACGAGAAGAGTGTTGAAAAGTTGATAGATCTGCTTTTAATGAGGGAATGGGTGTGAGTGTGACTTTTTAGTTCATTTCTTTGTGTGTATGTGGCAGTTGTTAATTAGCTGAAGTTTGTTAAGGGCTCAGAAATGTTGTCCTCTTCAACCACGCACAAAAAAACAGTATTAAAGTTCTAACTAAAGTTTGATTGTGGCTTTTGAAATGTGGCAGCAGGAGCTCTATGTTTTACATAGTTTTAAATCAGACAATGCCATTCCTTTGCATTGCTAAAGCGCAGTTTTACAAAGAGCCCAGGGCCATATCAGTTTCTCTCTCTCACTGTCTCAGACTCACACAGAAGCATTAATACATACACGCAGTGTTCATCTACCCTCATGTCTGTCTTTTTTGTCCGTCTCTGGTTTTGGCTGGCTAACTCTCCCGGTTCAAAGCCACCCACCTCTGCAGGCTGAAGAGAAAAGTTTTCAGGTAGCACTGACTTCTGCTACTAACTGCTGAAGTTAAAATGATGCCTGAGCTCAAAGTCTTTGAGTAAAGTCTGCAGTTTAGTGTGATCACAGTATTCGCTTTAGGCGTTTTCAGAGGGCAGATTGGCCTGTGGATCTTATAAAGCTAAATCCATTCATTTTGAATTGCGTACATGGGTCAGGGTCGTGATGGTAGCAGACTGAGCAAAGAAGCCCAGATTTACAAACCTTCTCTGCCTAAAGGCAACATTCACAAGCTTCAGTGCTGATGCGTCAGTGTTGCTGCTGATGTAGCGCTGGTTCAGTTCAGGTTATCAGAAGTGCGAATTAAGTGGTGAGTGAACTTTCCTGTTTCACATTAGTGACCTTTATCATACACAGTATTAGCATTGTTTGTGGCCTGGCTTCAAGGATGGACATTTCATTCGATCTGGCCACCACTCCAGTTTCAAACTCAAATCTGAAATACTGAAATAATAACAACTATTGCATTGAAGTTTTGTACACACAAAATTCCTAGAACCATCATGAGGTTGGCATTTATGGTTGTGAGTGAAATTTTGCAACAACTCTTAGATAGATGGATAGAGTTGTGATATTTGATGCAGACCTTCATGTCCCCCTCAGCATCAATTGTAGTAACTTTGTTAATCCCCCACTTCATATAAATCAGTGAAATAAAATAAATTACCTCTGTTAATAAAGAAACACATGTGGGATGCAAACTATCCGACAATTACGGCAAACTAAAATTACTATCATTCTAAATAGGGATGTAAATGGAAAAATTGTTAATCTGTTAATCGCAGAGAATATTTTTGAAGGGTTACTAGTCTTCAGCTATTTCACTGTGCACCACTTGGGTCTGGTATGTGCTAGCTAGCAGCGCCACTCATTCGGTGAGTCCCACGAGTAACTCTATCCCAGTCCAACATTGTTGCTGTGGAAACATTGTGCCCATCCTCTGGACTCCCCCCAGCTTTGCCCCACTGAGTAAGCAGCTCAATTTTGAGTCATAAAACCTCACAGCCTTGTTGACTTTGTTATCACTGTTACCACCGTTAGCAGTGTCAGCACGGCTAGTGGTGCCAACATAGTTAACTATGCTTATGGAGTAACTAAACCCCCAAACCACTTTTTTAATTTGAAAAGCAGTATAAATGGGTGTTTAGTAGTGTTGCTGATTGATTCAGGTCCAATTGACATTTAAGTGCAAAGTACTAAATGTCCATATTTTTTCTATATGATAAATATGCATAGGGACTGCCCTCTAAAAGTTCAAACCTGCTATTGCAATTAAATTTTGCTCTTGGCTGATCCCAGTGGCAGGAGCCCGCTTTTCTCATCAACTGAGCCCCCATCACTGCCCCATCACCACCCTCTCACCAACCGTGTACTTTCTGTGTTTGCAAGGGACAGGGAGGTGCTGTGGATCGAGAGGCTGCATGATTGGGTGACTAGGCGTGTCGCCCCCCCCCATCAGCCCTGCCAATTTTTGAGACTTTTTACACATTCCAGGGAGGAGGCACTCAAGCCAAAAGTTGGGCATTTAGTTACACTTTAAGGGGTTTTATGGTCAAAATCAAACCACTTACTCACCTGAGCGACCTGGAGAAGACCAGAGGATGGCCACAATGTTTCCACAGCAGCACATTCTGCCACCAGGGCAGCGTTACCAGCTGCCAAATGAGCAGTCCTGATAACTAGCTAATATTAGCTCCCACTCAACCTGCATGGTGAGTACTTCAGAGTGGCAAAGGAATGAGGAGAGACTGGAGGGTGGGCAGCAGGGATGTTTCCACATGTTAACGCAGCTAGCAGGCTGTCTGTCAGCAAAGGCAACAGAATTTTTTTTTTAAGGTCAAGACATTTACGTCTTAAAATATTAAAATTTCCCCACCTCGAAATAGAGGCACTTTGAAATGCATGGGTGATGCCCAATGGAAATCAAAACAAACAGAAACTGACATCCCATTTATGACAAAGAGCAAAAATGTTAAATGCAAAGACATGATTTGCATCCAAAATCGAACAAATTATGTTTCTGTAAATGTGATTTTACTGTTTTAGTAGTGATTTAACACCATTGTTCTCTCTGCAAGGAATATTGACCACCTCAACAGCATTATGGTCATCATCACTTGCAAATACTTTATCCCGGAGCCTGCTATCCCACCCACAGTGGTTTCTGTGTTTTCTATTCACAGACCTCCATTCGCCGTGGTGAGGGAGCTCTGCGGCTCTCTCCAGCTAGCTAATGGTCTCTCCTGCAGAGAGTGTGTAAATGCTGGTGATGCTCATAATTAGCCTTGCTGTGGGAGTAATTGAATGAGATGGATCGCAGCCAGCCTGCCTCATCTTCTTCAGATAATAACCAAAACCGAACTCGGGGAGAAGGATAAAAGTGTCTCATCCACTCACCAATAGTTGATATCTACCCTCTGTCGACCTTTCATCTGAAACAGGGAGTTATCAGCAGAGCGGACGGGCACAGAGGGAAGTTCATTGTCTGTATTGGCAAAAACAGAGGGAGAGAGCATTCATACTGGTAATTAAGTGAGACTGAAGAGAATAGCAGGTTTGATGAATAGATCACTGCTCAGGCGGATAAAGTCGCCATGGGAAACGTATTCATCTTTTGTGTGAGGGTGAGGGGAGGCGCTGCATGCACGTTGTGTATGTGTGCTTATTACGGCAGGACAACTCAAACGGTGCTCAGCTATCTCTGTCCGCACAAATAAGTCTCAACAAGTGAACAGCCCCCCTCACTCTTTCCATCGGTGTCGCTCTTAAACTCTGACTCTTTCTGTTATTTGATGTGTTTGAGGTGCAAAGGGGAGCTTATAACATTTATGCGATGATGCTTTCCTCCTCACTCTCATTCATAAGTGGCCAGGTAATAGTTCTGGCTTCGTAGCTATTTTTTTTTTCCTCTGTGTTCTCACTTTAAGTGTGGCTCAGGCTGTTTCCAGCTCTACGGGAGACTATGTTGTTTTCTTGTTTGGACGCTCCCTGGAGAATAAAAAAAAAGCGTTTTTTTCTCATTGTGGCGTTCCGATTATAGAATTGTCTGTCTAAAATGTAGACAATACATCTGTGCAAGAAAAAAAAACAACAAAGGATGACTAGGAGGTTTATATTATTTAATTTGTGAGAGACATAAAGAGGAATCCCTAGGTGGAGGTGAGAGGGGAGCTGGAGACA
The DNA here is from genome assembly GCF_026936395.1 of Plectropomus leopardus. Lineage (NCBI taxonomy): Eukaryota > Metazoa > Chordata > Actinopteri > Perciformes > Serranidae > Plectropomus > Plectropomus leopardus. The sequence goes on from NC_142186.1 coordinate 5,701,595, forward strand.
GACAATCAGCCCAGGAGGGACACACCAGCTGGCATGGTGTCATGTGTGAAGAAAAAACAGATAGAAAGACACAGCCAATTAAGACAAAGGTTGAGGTTTGTGGCTACAGGGGAAGAAAGGATCAAACCTCAATAGCACTGGCTTTACTTTTAGTGCAGGAGAGTTACTCTGCCTGATATTTCAACCACCTCAGGCGTGCAAACTAAAGACTGACTGTTAAAGGATGACACTGGTGTTCTGTATATTTCTAACTCTCAACAAATCTCATGACAAGACCCAAATGTGTTAGTCTGTTTCTCAATGCTCTCTGACTTCTCTGTCCTGTCCTTGCCACTCAGACGTAGATTTGCTTCGATTTATTTAATTATAAAAATACTTTTTTTAAAAATGTATTTATAGAAGTGCCTTATTTAATCTTCCTTATAACCAAAATTTTTTAAATGTTATTATAAAAGTAGTGTATTCAACTTTATTATGTTACAGTACAGTAGTTACTTTATTTAACTTTGTACTTTGGTAGTTGGTATTAGTTTAAAGGGTATCAAAAATATCAAGATGTATATCGTGTTTCGGGATATAACCTTAAAATATTGCGATATTATTTAAAGCCATATCATTCAGCCCTAGTTCATAGTAATGAAGGAGCATGTCACCCAGTGCAACAAGGTGGCTCACTGATGTGTTTTTAATGTTTTTCGGAAAACATTTGTCCAAAAATCATTGGCCTAGAGGAAGAAGAAGAAAATTCCTCTTTCTTTTTGGCTCTAACTGTTCTCACATCAGCACTGTGTGTATATGGGAATATATGAGAGGGCTCTAAGCTCCAGATCGTTTCACTTCTTATTGGTTGCTTGTAATTTTAGGATTTACAAATTTAAGCTTATTCCACTGCGTTGCTCTGGATTAGACCAGCAGCTAAATCCCCAAAATGTAATATTGGCTAAATGCACTAAACACTCACAGCAGTTTGAAGGATTTTGATTAATAACAGACCCAGCTGCAAACTGAAACCAAGACTGATATTAAGTGTGGCTGCTGCTGGTTCCTCAGCTCCTCAGTGACCCAGGAGCTGAGCCGCCCTGCTACCATGTAATCGCAGGCATAACCAGCACCTATTTAAAGCTCGCCCTGCACTGTAATCACAATCAGCACTCCTCTGTTCACATGTCAGCTCCCATTCCCCTCAAATCCGCCCCCTTATTAGAGACTGGGAGAGTGGGCTGTGATTTCACTGTTTACTGCCAAACAGGCTGCAATGCAACACAGAAGAGAGGAGACACAACACTGATAAATAGTCTGAGGGATTGTGTATGTGCACCCCTCGTTACCTAAACCACCGAAATGTAATCACACAACAGTGAAGCAGCCTCTGGAGTCTCCTCTCTGGAGACTGGACCAGGGACGCACCTACCAGATGTATTTGTGCTGATATCAGCGCAGATGCTGCCTTATGGGAACAAGTCATTTTTGAAAAAACTTCCATGAATTGCAAAAAAAGTTTTTACGGTGACATGACGTGGTATTTCAGGCGACTGGGAAAAGCCATATTTTACAAAACTGCAATGGAAACACTATTTTGGCTTTTATAGGTCATATGATGCTATGGCTATGCACTTGTCAGTAGGAACTGGCTCCCTCATGATGCAGCAGGCGCTCCAAGAGGTGTTACTGCATCATATGACTCTTCAAAAGTTAAGCAGATCATTCTGAGTTTTTTAATCCACAATTCCTCTGAAGTCGTGGACGATCACCTCCCAGAAATCCCTTATAAGTGGCTGCTCCTACTTATAAGGGACTTGCCTTTTCATTATCACATGGAAATAATGACAGCTAGTGCGGTGGCTGCACTAGAAATAAAGCTGCGGATGTTTTGAACATCCATCGCCATGCTTCTTAGAATGTTATCGCCAGAGGAGAAGTCACATAATATCAATCAATGGAAACACAGTCATCTCGCAACTGTGTTTTAATGGCATTACGAAAATATCGCAGATCTGTGGAAAATCATACATTTTTAATTTAACCTTCACGCAGTTGGAAAGTGTCTTGAGATGCACTTTTTCTTTTACAAGACAAATCTGGCCAAAATGGCAGCATAGATTATTTAACACACAATCTCAGGAAAACCAAAGTCATTTAATTTCTAACATTCACATATAGCAACAGCACACTAAAAGAGGATGTGAGAGGCATTACTATTTACAAAGTTTTTCATTAAGACAGCATTTATAGTTGAAGTCTGTCTTGCAAATCATTATCCATTGAGTCTAATACTTTCAAACTGAGCCAGTCTGCTTCATCAGACTGTGTGGGTGTGTATGATCTGATCTGGCAACATACTCAAACAACCCCGCAACTGTCATCACATTCTCATTCAAATGTTTCTAAATTCACAATTGGTGCACGGAAGTACATGACATCACCTTCTAACCAGTAAGAAGAGCTCAGATGACCAACAAAAAAAGGAAAAGAAGAAAGAAAGAAAGAAATCGTGTTTGTGGAATAAACAGGACTGCTTTAACATTGGCAGAAAATAGCCTGTTTGTTTCAGCATTCCCATTGCTGAGTAAGAAGTTTACTGAGAAAATAAGGTTATCAAGTCCTTTGAAATGATCTATCTCAAGGGTCTTGGATATTAGTCAGAGAAAGCTTTTTACAGAATACAGAGGTAGACAAAAAGTTCATCTTCCTCCTTATTTTCAGTTAAGTCCATCCACCGTTCAAACATTCAAAATATTGGAAAAAAAATGAATGGCAGCAAAATCTCATGTGTAGTTTGATACAGTAAGACAGCCATGGACATTTGCAGAGTTGTGACATTCCTTGAGGCAATCTGTTGGTACTACAATACCTTTAGTTTAGAAAATAAAGGGTTTAGAAATGCATGGATTTATTATTGATTTTGTGACCTCTCTTGTGTGCAGGCGATCTATAAGATGGTGTCCTCTGTGATGAAGATGCCTGAGGACGAGTCGACACCTGAGAAGAGGACAGAGAAGATCTTCAGGCAGATGGACACCAACAGAGACGGTAGGCCAACCTCATCTGCTCCTTTTTTGAGTAGTTTCACTTCACTTTGCTTTAACAGTAGACGGTGGTAAAAAAAAATGGCATCTGACTTTAAAACAGCTTACAGCTTGTAAGTCAAGAAAATTGCTTTGTGTACCTGCTATAACTCTAAAATAAACATCTGCATGAGGTCCATATGGATTCTGTTTAACCCTTTGAAACGTGGGCGAATAGGCTTCATTTCTTTCAAAAACATGAAAAGAAGTACATGAGCAATTTAAGAGGAAATGACCGAGACATTAGCAAGAAATTAGTAAAAAGTACAAGCAAATTACCTAAAAATTAGCAAAAAAACAAAAAACACTAAACCAAAAAAAATAAACAAACAACAAACAAAGCAGACAAAAAAAATGACAAAGAAAAAAATATAACAATTCTGAATCATTTTAAATATGATAAATCATTATATGGTAATTGTAAGTATTGTTCTCCAGACATTTTTTCCTATTTAAAATAATAATAACAATAACATTTTTTTCTCTACTAATTTCTTGCAATTTGCAGGGCATTTCTTGTCAAATTGGTCATTGTTTCCCCCCATGTTTTAGAAGAAAATCAAACCAATTTGCTCATGGTCCAGGGGTTTAAATACTTGTGAAAAGCGTCTGAATGTAGCACATGGAAAATTACATCAATCCAAGTTTCAAAGGGTTAAATTGAAACCTGCTGGAACTGGTGTATTTATGGGTCAATTGATTGGTTCCAGTGAAATGGGACACAGCAGGTATTTAAATTGCAAATGTTTTGAACAGCTTGTCACGGCCACCTGGTTAGCTGGCGGGCAGCTGTTGTCATTGTACGCAGAGGCCTGGCTCTCTGTAGCAGAGGCACTTGTAGAGCCCTCCAGGATGAAGCAGCAGTTCATTGACAACAGAACTCACACCTGACCTGCCGTTTCAGTCACACACAACACACTTCAGCCTCACACAATTGCACAGTACATACTCGGAGAGCGCATTCATACAGCGTAAACACTCCAGAGCAACAGGAGGAACAGAAGCAAGACGAGAGGAACAGAGAGATGGACAGTGAGGAATTAGTGAGCAGTGTGGGTAGAAAGAGAAGACACAGCAAAAGAGGAGTGGGTTGGAAAAGAGAGAGAGGAGCGGGGAGGAAAGTGACAGCAGAACAAAGACAGCAACACAGAGCGAGAAAGTGTGCTGACCTGGACATGGAAAATGTGCTGTCTTTCTTTTCTAATGAGAATCATGAGCAGCGAGCGAGTCTTAGAGAGGCATCTTGAGTCTGTTTCAAGTGTGAGAGAGAAGAGCTGCTTCAACACCGCCACCTGTTGGTGAGAAATGAAACATCATCAGGATGCACTGATGCAGCTTGCGAAGGCTCTGAAGAGATAACAGTCACAAAGAATCACATGTAATTCACACTGAAATGTGTGCTTTGTTGTCATCTCACTAATAATCTCTCAAAATCCTTAACTAGGTTGAACCCAATTGACAAATCCCAGCCACTCCATGCTGAATGTTCGAAGTGAATGGGTATAAGATCATCTAAAGCGTTCTACAGCGTTGCCTGTCACAACATGAGGGAGCTTATAGAGTATGAGTCACGTTTTACAGCACAATGAGTAACCCAGCTGATTAGACCCAACAGGGACACAGGAGCTAAAACACAGTAAATGCTGCTTTCTGAACCAAATGTGTCTTCCAGTTATGCACTGCAATGTTGCCCTTTGCTGATGTTATCCCCCCTCTCCCTCCCCCTTTTTACACTACAGCTGTCTTATCAAATAAAGGCATTAAAAATAATCTTTTAAAAAAGAGAAGTCTTTATGTTCACTATAAAACAGTAAATAGTATTTGTTGTAAATTAGTACTGTATATGTCTTGTACATAACATTGCAGGAAAGGTTTTTTCTTCTTAATTTAAAGTAAAATTTTGGCGATCTTACTTCAGTTTTAGTAAGGATGTGCATTATTATACAACTAGTCGATTGAAAGTTGCTGTCCTCGCTAGTCGGCACTGGATATACTAATTTGTTAACTTTTTTTTTAATTTTATTTTTTCATTTTATTTTATTTATTCATTTATTTATTTATTGTATTTTTGTATATTTGCAATTTGCAATTGTGTTCACCCATTGAAAATTTCATAATAACTGGCAACATTTCCTGAAGATGTATTTTCCAAAAATGTCATAATTGAATCAATAATAATCATGTCACAGTGCAGTGCCACACATATCAGTGTCATTTAAAATACGGTTTGGTGATTGAAAACTCTGATAAACAATTTCCAGTAGATCGTATAAAATACACAATAATTTTTCAGACATTGAACCTAATTGGTTCAGTCATTCTCAATTGTTTTTTTTTTGTGTGTTTCTTACTTTTAGACTAGTCAGCTGGCCAATGTTTAAACTTGAATTTAAACGCCAGGGAAATTAGTAATTCATAAATTCCTAGATCTTACCTGTCTTTGCTCTGAGCTCCAATACTGTCCCTTTTTTGCTATGTACTGCAGTAGAATTTACAAAAACATAATTTATCCTTTTGTATATGTTTTAGGTAAGCTGTCTCTGGAGGAGTTCATCAAAGGCGCAAAGAGCGACCCCTCCATCGTCCGTCTGTTGCAGTGTGACCCCAGCAGCGCCGGACAGTTCTAAAGCCGAGGCATCAACACAACCTGTAAGGCTCACACTCAGCTCAGAATGAAAGTTAAACTTTTTGCAAACAGTTAGGTGAGAGTTACTTAAAGTGCGCTGGTGTTTCAGCCAGTTTCAGAGCGTGCCATTAGTGTGAGGGCTGAGGTTCAGCCGCCTCGGGAACAAAGGTGTTTCTCCTACGATCAGTCGTGCCTCGCAGGCAGTGAACAGGCCTGCTGGAGGCAGGATTCGCAGGCTGCGTGCACCGTGCTGGACGTGGGATGGGTCATCCACGATGTCACAGGCTGGGTGACTATTTGTAGTTCATGGATAGATATTAGAGAATCTGTAGGAGGTGGCCTGTTTTTTGTTGGGTTTTTTTGGAGCAGTTTTTGAAGGTGTTGATGCTCTTAAGATGCTTCTTATTTTTAAAGCCCCCGTGTGTAGGATTCACCAATTTTTGAAGTACCATCTTTGTTGGCAGTCTTGTAGAGAACCTCTTTGTTTTCTTAAAATTTAAACTCTTTCCTAAAGATTTTAACTTTTAACTGGATTTGTGCTGCCTCTTCATGGGTTCTTATGGCACTTGTAGAGGTCATGTGCAGTCAACAAGCATCTCTTAATTTTTGTGACTCTGAACCCGAGGTTACAGCAGCTCTTGATGAACTTTGTAAGCGCAGTCAGATGGTGCAGTGTGTAACAGGAACATAACCTCTTCCTGCGCTATAGAAATATTCTGGAGCGTCCATCAGAGCGACTGATCTTAATAACGTTTTATGACGATAGGAAAACCTCGGGCTGTGGGATATGGAGAGAATCAAATGTCACAGTATGTTTGATAAAGTACTCTATTTGGAAAGATTTACACAATTTAATTTTTGATAAATAATCATCAGTGATGTGAATATAATAACTAAGTGGGTAAAGCCAAATAGAACAACTACAAAAGTCTTTACTGTAATGCAGCCTTTCAAACCAGGAAAAGGCAACACTTACAATATTAGGATAGATAGATAGAGAGAGAGAGAGAGAGAGAAAGACCATCTCAGGAAAATCCCAACAAGTAGTTACAAGGTTTGCTTGTTGTTTTGGTTATTATTATTAATATATGATCACTGCGTTTTTTGCAGTTTATTTTATTGTTGTTTTATTGCTGCCTTGTTTTCAATCTGTTGCTTGTCTGAAAAGCACTTTGCAACCCTGTTAAGAAAATGTATTATTATTATTGTTGTTGGTATTATTAGTAGTAGTGGTATTATTGTGAAACTCCCTCGTCATTCTGTCCGTTTTTTGTCATGAATCATAAATGTAATATGTCAGGTCATTTATTTTTAAAATACTTTTCTATTCTGAATAAAATTTGAGGTGTGTGCGTCAATGAAACAGTAATTCTGATTATTATGATTATATATTTAAAACTAGATTACAGGAAAAAAAATAGAGATATTTTTATTATTTATATTATTATTTTTAATTTATTTCATTTTATCCCTTTTTCAGGTCATTTCCTATTTTTCTCTTGTCACTTTTCTTTCTTTTTGCTAGTTTCAGGTCACATTCTTGCAACTTTTTATTAATTTCTTGCTAATTGTGGTGTCATTTCTTGTTAAGCTGCTTATTTGCTCAGGTTTCAAAGGGTTAATTACGACTCCTGTGATAATCATGACTTGACTTTTATCCATCTCCTCGCAGTGCTTCTTTGGGTGACTCCAAATGCCCATAACTCTCCACTATGGAGCAGACTGATGATGAAGAATGACAAGCTGATGACGATGAAGAAGACAGGCCTTCAACATGCACTGAGGACATCAAAGACGGGCACGGGAGCCAAATTCTCCAGTTTACGCCCCCCATGAGCTGTTTATCTAAACCCTCCTAACCCAAACAAAGACTGAACCTGAAGACTCTCCCAAACCTTCATCAGGTTATCCACTCCCACTGATTGTAGTTGACCAAGGACCCCTCAGTTCTCCTCTAGGCACGTCAGAGTATAGCGAAGGTCTACAGTAGGTTGTATATATACAGTATAAACTGGAGTCTCTGTATCAGTGTCTTTGCTTGGCTCTCTGTGCCCCTCGAAGGCTCCAGCCAGAGCGACAGAGCCTCCATCACTCTAACGTGTATCATAGACAGAGCGTGTGCATGAGACAAGAGAGAGAGCGACATAATGGTGTTGAATAACGGGACAAACTGTAGGTAAGATTATTTAATCCGCAGAGAGGACTTGTGAAGTTCGTCCTTCACTCCAAACGAGTACCGCTTTTAGTTTTCCTCTTTTCTACTGTGAGAATGTGTACGTGTGTTTGTGCATTTTGCAAACTTGATAGACTTTGTTTCATATTTTGTGCTGGGACAAAAAAAAAAATTTAAAAATAACATGAACTTGTAATATTATGCTACTATGCATACGCGCCCTAAATCGGTAGTTTGTGAAGTCACTGATGTAATGAAGAAGGAAACCCTTTATCCATCATCTGTTCCAGTGCTTTTTCATATCGGTAAGAATTTGACAGAGAGAGAGTTTCAGAGTGGCAGTGTGTTGCTCCGCTCCAGGTTTAGTAAAATAGAAACTAGTCTTTAAAAGTATTTGTGTAGATATTTTAAAGTGCACCGAAATTTGTAAAGCAAATTCAGATCATTAAAAAAAAAAAAACAAATGGTTTATTTAAGCTACTGCAGGATGTCAAGCATGCAAAGCAGTTTCTTTTTTTGGCATTTACTCTGTGAAGAGTAGACTCACACTTCTTCACGCTCACTTTTTGATGTTTTTAAATACAGCATGTTTGGGTGCAGGGGTGCATAGGATCAATAACACATATGCATGTGACTTGGCGCATGTGTGTGTTTTTTGTACGTTTATGGATATCAGTGGCTAAACAGCCAGTCGCCCATCCAGCTCTGTGCTCGCTTCTGTACGTTAGTATTGTCATGATTAGTGCTACCAGTGGTCAGTGTTATTGACAGCGTACGGACTGCCGAAGCTGACACATCGTATGGATCACATGAGTAACTTCATGGACGGAAACAAAGACCAACACGCACAACAATCAATAAATAGACACACTTTTTAATGGGGATGCTGGGTAGTCAGAGCTGAGAGCCTTTTTTCTGTTTCATTTGAGCTTAATAATGAAATCATCACACAGCTGTATTTATATCAGGGCCAAACATACACAGAGAGGACTGAATTCTGCAGCAACAGTCTCAGTTCACAAGCAAATAGCATGTATCCCCTTTATGATATTTCATAAAATGAGTGATGTTCTCTTGGTCACACATTATTTGAAGTGCTGGCCCCCCACTATTAAGAACAATGACATTAATTTAAACGTCTGACCTCCTTTCCTTCTTTCTTTTCTTCATTCTGCTGTCAAAGAAAAGTGAAAAAAAGCTCTCCATGATGTTTTTAAAGGGGAATGCCTCCTAAATTAAGAATTCCAATATGTTATTTCCATTAGTGAGAAAGTTTAATCAATATTTGTGAACATGAGCTCTCTCTCAAAGCCAGAAACCAGAGAAATAAGTCTCAAACTTTGTGATGGAGTATAAAGTCTGGAGCTGCGTCATAGACAATAAGCAGGTTTCAATTACAGATTTGTGCAAAACTTAAGCCATATTTTTGAAAAGTTGACTGTATATCTTTAAACAATACAGTTATGGCTGAAAATGACAAACAAGTTTGCCAATTTCACGTCTTCGCATTTGAAATGAATTGCCAGTTTTCTACTGAGAAGTAATTGTTGTTGGTAATGCAACTTCTCTGTGTCCGTTTATTTCATCTCAGTGTCATCATAACATCTTCCTCAGTTCATCGTTTGCTGAGTAGCACCAGACTTTATACTCAGCACTTTCAGCACTCCTGGTTTTGAATTTGGGAGAGAGTTGCTCATTTTTATGAATATTTTTGTACTGTCTTAGACCATAATAATAACGTACAAATTATGAAAATGGGCGTACTTCCCCTTTAAAAAAAGTTCAACCAGGACCAATGTGCCCCTCACCTGAATGTACCTGAGCCCTCCCCGGGGCAGACACAAGCCGTTTGAGTTATTGCATTATTCTCCAATTGGAAAAGCTTTGAATGTTTTACTAAATAACTGCTGTTTTATTGTGAAGAAGAGAAAAAAAGATGCAGACAAACAAACCAAGAATTACAACTGCTGCAACAATACCGTCACCATGTGTTGCTTTTATGTATTTTTCTGATTTTTGTTTTCTTTTTTTTTTTAAAAAAAAAAAAAAAAGCTATGTCAGGTGTTACATTTCTGTTAAGACACAAAATAGAATCTTGTGGTCAAGTGCCAAATAAAAACAAAACAGTATTGTATAAATTTATACTGTACAATTGTTATCTGTTGAACAAACTGTTTGTAATTGTTGCATTTTGTAGGTTTTGTATGGTATCCTGTATTTAGTGACTGCAGTTTTGGAAACACAGGATTCTGTTTTTTGGTCAACTTTAAAAGGCAAGAATTAAATTTACAATTTATTGTGTGCAAGCATTTATGTGGTGTCTGTTTAATTGTAATACTGTGGTTTTAGTAATGGTTTGACCCATACAGTTGAACCTGTATTAGCTTATTGCAGATATATTGTATCACATATGTGTACAACAAGAAATATCAGTATAGAAATGATGTTAACGATAATTTGTCGTGTCCCTCAAAACACACACACACACACACATATGTATATATAGCGTAGTGGCTAAAAATTCTTGTAAGTTTTGAATATCGATGTGGGTATTGGCCTCAAAAATCCAGTAACATTAAGGTTCTAGTTTTAGTAATGTTGAAATCTGGTCAATAATTCCAAAAGGCTCATAAAAATAGTGAGAAATGTTTATATCCTGTTGAGTATGGCTAGGAGAGGCATGTTAACATGAGTCCCGAATAGGAGGGCTGTACTTGATTTTAGTGGCACCATATGGGGGAGAAAAATTAGGACAATTATTTATTTATTTATTATTATTATTTTAATTAATATTTATTGAATTTTAGTTTGTGTATACAGCCACAAGTTCCATTCATATTAACTTGTGGATTTATTTCCATAATCACAGATAGAAAGAAAAACTATCACATCAATTTCTTCCATTTTTTTATTGATAACATTTTCTCCCACTCTGGGCAGGAAGGCCATTTTTTCCATAGTATATATGTCTCTTATAATTTCTAACCAATTTTTCATAGGAGTTCAGTCTTGTACCAGTTCCTTGCTGTCTTGCTTGTGATCAATAACGTCATCTATCATTACCTATCATTATCCATGTTACAATCATTTTCATTTCCAAGCTAAATACTTTTGCATTCCTTAGAATTCCCAGAATTGGTGTAATTTGTGACATTTTCAGACAATTTGTGTGTGGTTTGCTTTCCTATATATTTCCAACATAATTGTGAATCAAAAGTTAGGAGGAATCTAAGGACCCGTGACTGATAGGGGACCTGGAATACTAAAACATAAAGAGTTTTTTTTAACATAGAAAATTATTAACCTACTATAATTAACAGAGGATTTTATTTTGAATTTGCTATTTTATACAAACAGTTTCTTTTCTTGTTTTTGGCGACAAAAGAAAAAGTAAACCTTCAGAGAGCCCGTGTATTGCCCTCTCCCCCCCCTGTATTTTCATGAAATGGTTCTGTCCTGCCTCTACACCTGGCGCAGACGGTGCTCGTTAACAGATTTAGGAGTGATGGAGGAGCTAAACCTGGCTACCAAAACCGAAAAGAAACAGTAGAGGGAAAAGAAAGAGCGGCAGACTGTCACCCAGTTCTTCGCAAAGAAAGGTGGGTCACTGGGAGTGCTGGAAATTACCCTGTTTAGTCCAGAGTGAAATAGCTCCTTTAACAGTAGCCTAGCTAGCTAATGTCTTCACAGAAAATTGAGTTCACATTTTTGCTCCTCTTTTAGCTGTCATTTCATCAGTATAGCCAAACCTTAGCGGGTTATTCATATTAAATGAGTTGTCCTTGTCCGTGCTCGGTACCAGGAGCTGTTACAGATGCAGCTTCATCCTCAGCAGGCCTGTGTAACCCCCCACCCCCGATGGCCCAGCCCGACTCCCAGCTGATGGAGGAGGTGAGCAGCACTCCGTCAAATGACATTTCAGTTTGCAGTTACTGAAACTTTGGTTATGATTTTATTTCCGGTGGTGGAAGAAGTACTCAGATTTATTACTTAAGTAAAAGTAGAACTACCACTGTCTAAAAATACTCCATTCCAAGAAAAGTGTTTGGCAGCTCAGAAGTATCAGAATATTATCAGCAAAATAAACTGAAAGTATCCAAGTAAAATGTTGTCATTATGCAGACTGGCTTCTATCAAAGTATATACTTATGGATTTTAGCAGTTTCATCCTAAACAGTGGCTCTTATGCTCTTTAGTACCTGGGCCCCCTCTTTTTTCGCTTAGTGTATAATCTCAGGGTGCTGGACTTGTGAGGACTGTCGTCATCATTATATCAGTGGCCTCTATCGCTTCCTTTGGACAGGTTATTATGCCAGCCGTGTATCTGATGAATGGTAGTGCAATTTTTATTTATATATATATATATATGTGTGTGTGTGTGTGTGTGTGTGTGTGTGTTCATTTTTAAAAAAATGCAAGTACGTGTACAACACAAGTAAGTGTCAAAAATGTAGTCGACTACAAATCGACAACAAATCTTTGCAGTACAACACTGCAAAGATTTGAGTGGGTCGGCTGGGTTCTGAAGGTGTGGCTGCAGTTTTTGTGTAGGATCATAGTAGAAGTGATACTCAGCTGTGGAGGCTCTATAGAATGTTTGTGCCACAGTAACACGTGTTACTGATGTGGTTTTTCCAAAATGGAACTGCATTTACATACAAATCTTATGGGAAGGTTTGTGGGGTTTTTTTTATTATTATTTGTCGTGTAAATATATATATATATATATATATATATATATATATATATATATATGAATCAGAATTTGAAAAGCTCAGCTATGTAATATGTGGTGCACATATACTGAGTGACTAGTTAGGTAATATGAACTTCAAGTGCAATATTGCAAAGGTAGACTTATTTAACCCTTAGGGACTGTTTTTTGTCACATTTTACACGCTTTTCATTCTTCATTTTTCGATCATTTTCACATTTCTTAACATGAAACTGCTTTATTCGGTCTTTTAATCGGTCAGTACACTACAGGACAGTACAGTACATGATACTCCCATTCTGTGAAAGCTTCTATTTACCAAAACCATCCACAGAGCCGTTTTTCTCAGCTGTAATGTCAACTGAAGACTTCAGTCAGTTCAGTTTGCTCAGATGAGATCACTGTGACCTGTCGCACTGAGCTGCAGTCTGTGTAAAGTACTCTGATCCTTGATTACAGAGAGGAACGCTGTGAAATCACCTCTTGGAAAGATGAAAATTGATGTAGCTCCAGTTTCTTACTGCGTCTTCGATGTTTTTGTGTTGGACGAGGCACGATCCTAAAACTGTGAGCAGTCACCCCAAACCTTATCACTCAGTACAATGCCACTTATTCTTTCTGAACACCCACTTACAGCTACACCAAGGCTCCAGTCGAAGCAAGCCAGCACCATTTTCTATTAAGGCGCCCTTTATAAAGGGATTATCCGCTGTAACTAGTGAAAAAAGATCCGTTTATAATGCTTTATAGGTCAGAGCTGATATGTGTAAAACATCTAAGAAATGGTCTTAAGAATAGTCATAACTCTCAATATAATGCAGGACCAAGAAAATCATACTAAACAATAAAGCAAAAGAAAAGGTCAAACACATGACGACTTAATTTACATAATAAAAAGTGAGTGAGAAGAAGTATAAACTTATTTAATCCCAATCCCCTAATGAAACATGAATGCATACACCCACATACCCAAAACCAAATATCTACAATTTTACAGTATTATTTACAGAAAGTGTGTAAGATTTAGGGGGATTTGGAGGCATCTATTGATGAAACAGCATTAAATAATTGCAAATCAAAGCATCAACAGTGTCAAATATATATCTTCTCATACTGTTTATAGATCACCAAGTACAACTTCTGTTTTCATGCGGTATGTGTGTAAAATCGCGACAGTGAACATAACTGTGTGTGTTACAGGACGCACTGGAGACATCAGCCACGGCAATGTCTCCACACACACTTGGCCTTCACCGGTCACCTTGCGTACATCTTCCCCTCTCTGCAAATATGGACTGTGTAAATTACTTTAGATGTAAAGCCAGTGACAGCTCTTGCACAATCATTGTGCTCCGTATCCTCACTTTGAGTCCTGATCTTATACAAGCTGAGATAGCCATAACCAATTTATAGAAATAAATAGGCTAAATTGTGCTCATCTATAAAACTGGCATCTGGAAATGACCTCCCAGGTTCGGGGATACCACTGATCGCCATGATCATTACGGCACAGTGTGAAACAGTCAGTGTGATCACTGTAAACTGCTGTGAGACTCTGCTGTTGCCGTGATTCACAGTAAAAATCCACTGATCAGCTTGTTAACATTCATGAGGTGCTCTGCATTGGGTGTTTATGGTTGATTGTCAGCATGTAGAGGGCAGGATATGAGGCAGATTCACTTGTGGACATTTCCAAGTTGATTTTGGATTTATAAAGAGAAATTGCAGACTTGCAGACGTGTGCATGGCTTTATAAATCAGATTTTTTTTTTTTGCCGCACTTTTGAAAAATCATTGTTTTAGCAACAGTTTTGTCATGGAGGGGCTGATAACTATAGTGGCCAATGCAAAAAACGCGATTGGCCCTATCAAGGGCCAGTGATTGATATGAACTACTGTGGAAACATGGCGGAGCAGCATGGCAAACTCCATAAACGAGGACCTGCTCCCTATGTACATATAAACGTTTTAGTCTAAGATACTGAAAATACAACAATTTTTATTTTCAGGGATTTTGCGTAAAAAAAACCTTGATTACATTATGTTCAGTTTCTGACAATATATCCCCCTTAAATCTGATACACTGGACCTTTTAAGTGCTTTTATAACTGCATTTCTTATTAAATTAAATATGTAAAAAAAAAACAACAAACAACCACAGGGATTGATAACAACCTGGCCACCAAAAATGTGTCCTTATCAATGGCTATAACTGGTCTATAAAGCATTGGTAGCTGATTATTAACCGTTAATAAATCCACTAGTAACAACTTCTATAATCTTTATAAAGGCTGTCTTATTAGAGAGTGGTATTAAAAAAAATTTAAAAACATGCAAGACATGCAAGTGAGTGCATATAAAACTATATTTATTGACTCATTGAAAAGACTGAACATCACGGTGTATAAAGCAAATGAAGGATGCTGAAGTTGTCAGTGAATCAAGTGTAAACACAGGCGGTGAGTAGGAACAAAGCAATTAGACTGCTCAGCTCTGATGGTCTGCAGCAGCCTCAGAGCAGGACTGTGTAAATGGATGGAGTAGTTTGGCTTCATAAGTCCGAACTAACGTCATAAATACTAATGACCACAGTCTCTCCAGTGAGAGCAAAAGCAATAAACACAATGCACAGAGGACACAAAACAGTTTAACAGCATCCTGGAGACTTAGTGTCCTGTTCTGTAATGGTGCATCATGCAATTACAGACCCTTAGACACCAGCATGGAATTGCAACTTGAAATCACAACTGTTATTCACTAGCACCGATTGGAAACATTAAGTATGCAGTAAAAATATCACCAATCAATTTTTAAAAAAAAGACAAATTAGAGTTCACTTTGACTTAGAAACATGGCATAAAAAACTACATGAGATGCATCTAAAAATAATTATATACATACTAAACAATAAGCCATTATCTTGAACTGTTTAGTGCCAGCAAAAGATGTTACACAGAGCCTTTCACACATCTGATCAAGTCATTATAAGCTTCCACCACCAGAGGAGGTAAGGGGAAGGATGGCAGGAAGTGCAGAGGAAGCAAACAGCAGTCCCTACTGATAATCCAATAAGACTATTGTACACTGTGTAGTCTTCTTCCTCTGAAACCACAGCAAGCTGTCTGGAAGCTCTGTGGTGATATAGGTAGAGACCTCTCTTCTGGTGCTCCGAAGTATCAAGAAGTTTATTCAAATCAACTGGTCGAGACTTGCGCAAGAAATATCAAACATCCCCCCGCCCTAAGCCACAAATCTGAGCACTTTTATGAGTTTTAAATTAGTGTTCATGGTGCAAGAAATCCTCCTAGAGCCCCTTGTGCAGCAAACATGTACTGCTGGATGGAGTTTCCCAATGATCCGCGTAAGACAACAAACCCTATTAAGATTCCTTGGGTGGCTTTCTTCGAGGAACACAATTTGGCGCCATCATCTAATACTGCTAACAGTGTTCACATATGCTACACAAGGCGTGGCTAACATGTCACCCAGCCTCGATCATCACTCTCTGACAATGTGAGGAACGTGTACGTAGTGCTGTGGCTAACAGTCATCAGATTTCTGACAGTGTGACACATAAGGAGTCTGCTGACCTCTCCATAGCCATGATGAAAGTGTCCTCGTTGGAGTAGTGCTGGACGATGTTGTCATCCATGTTCACCAGGACCCTGTGAAAGACAAAACACGCTGAGGGCGTTTTCATATCAGATCCAATTGATTTGTACTGTGCCCAAGTATGATTGCCCCCACCCCTGTCCCGTACCAGAATGCACTAGTGTAATCCACATTTGTTTATGTTGTCACTACAGTGCAGTTAAGAGCACCAGTCGCAAGATCCCGAGCACATACGATGGAGTTGATCTTCACATTGTGCCTACTGTGGTTTATATTTTGGAGACAATGTGAAAGGACCACAACCTATTAGCACCGCAGTACATTTTGGTAGCATGTAATGTGTAACTACTTGAATAAATAAGTCGTCCGTTGCCATGTTTTGGTACAGTTGTTTACCGTGATGTGTACTGTACAAGAGTAGGCATGAACTGTACTGGAAACCACATTTTCAAGTGGAATCCAGTGGGACACAGTGTTCACAATAATCAAACTAACTGGATTTTCTTGGTCAAGTGTATTTGGATCCTGGCCCGTGTCCCTGATGATTCTGGTCCTTAATTACTTTGGGGCAAAATCTCCAATAAACTAAAGCTTCCCTGAGTTGATGTGCACGTAATTTTTGTTACGCTAGCTGCTAGCATGGCTCTGTGATTGGTAATTTCTTTCTGTAGGTCGCCCCATTACTTTTGTCAAGACTGTAATGTACTGTAATGAATTCTACTGACTCTGGTGGTCCCCGCTGCGTAATTGTTGTTTTTTTGCTTTTTAGTGGAATGTCTCAACCATTTGATGATTCACTTTGAACTTTGGCCTAGTTGATTCTTTTACTTTCCCTCTGATGGCTTTGTGAGGTTGAGACTTGTGTTTTACAGTGAAATGTCTCATTATCTGTTGAACTGATTGCCATGAATTTTGTTTAATTTATTTTGCCATAAGATTGACTGAAATTAATTATACCATTCATCTACTTTGGTTTATGACCAAATACCTGTAAATTTGCCAATAACATTATCCTTATCCACAGCTGCACTTGTTGGCACATTAACATGCAAACTAGGATGGAGACCATTTTAAACACCCTGCCTGCTAAACATATACATTAGCATTTCGCTCAAAGTACCTTCATACGGTCTCACATAGACTTAGAACTCGTAGTCTCATTCCAATAGTTTGACTCACTCACCCTTTTTTGCTTTTTTGGTAAACTTTGGTCATCTTGTCAACAGGCACTGCATATTTCTCTGAGATCTGTGAAACAATGTCAAGCAACAGTGCATTTTTAACATGTTGAAGCACCATGAGGCCAAACCTGCATTATCACTGTTTAAAAAACCAATGTATCAATGACTAATCCTGTATTAGCACACTGGATGCAGCTCAAAGCATACTTCAATACTTACTGCCTCCATCAGTGCTTTCAGGGTTGGGGTGCGCAGCATCAAGGCATCAAACACTTCATCACACTCCTTCCTCACATATAGCAGAACTGATGAGATATTAAATTGTCATTCATTTAATCAAATAATACGGTTTGAGACCAGAATTTTGTAATTGTAGAAAAGTAACGTGCAAACCTTTCCTTTCCTGTTCCACCTTGGACTTCTTGGGCTGAGGTGGACAGACGTCTTCCTCAGTGACACATGACATCATTTTCACCAGGACACTTCTAACACGCAGACACATGTCCATCATTAAAAGGAAAATTCTATGTGATCCCTACTTGAATGTTTCATTTCTCTAAACTACAGCAAAGTCTTGTTTCCTTTGCATGTTCTTAAAGATTTCTGATGGATAGAATTAAACAATCCCACATGTGCGTCTACCAATCTTTAACTATTTGTCTGGAGACATCCTCAAACCAGAGGCATGAAAATAACAGTATGACGCTCACCCATCTCTGTCAACCTGTTCAGTGTTGAAAGCAAACACCTGCAAATTAAGCAAAAAGTCAACATGAAACACACCACATGACTAAACAATAACTGGAATGGACATTTCCCATGTGTGTTAATGTGAGACAGTGAGACAGTGAGACAGGGCAGGGTCGCTCACCTGTCCAGCTCTCTGCAGGTTTCCAAAGTGGGCGTCAGGAATGAAGAGAACCGGCTGGGAGTCCAGGTCTACCATGGTTTTGAACAGCGTGTTATCAGACCTCTTAAAGGGAGGAGAGGTCGGCCCTGAGCTGCCATTTTTCCCTAATCCAGAGAGACAGTGAACTCAGCATCTGTTGCCAGGCAACCATTCCAAGAGCAGATTTGATATGGTTTGATTACATTTCCCTGACTGGCTTCATTGTCTTCTGCCGCACTCTTCTATTCAATTTTAGGATTTCCGGGACAGTGCTTTGTAACCTTGTTTCAGCAGATTTTAAATCAAGCTCAACAGCATTATTTCTGTGCATCAATATTTCATTATTTATCCAAACTGAAGAAGAAAAAAAATGTTTTTACCTTTCATCCTCCTCCTGAGCTGCTTCTTCTCCTCATCACGAAGCTTCCTCTCAGCGCCCTGCAAAACACACAGTTTGATGGGACAGAAAAGGCTGAATATGCTCAAAGACAGTAAAAGTTAAGAAGTAAAATCTTCCAAGTCCAAACGATTTGCTCCATCAGTACATTTAAATGATGTTAGAAAAAGTCTAATTATTGTTTAAGTCTGACTAAAATTGGACTAATACTAGATAATACTACTACTAATACTAAAATACATGCAAACATGTTAGTCCAGGCATTCTGTACATGCTGTTTGTCGCTTGCTAACTTTTCTAGTATGTGGCGTAATAGGTCAACCAGAGAAAGGTCCAATAGCAACTAGCTGAAAGGAGGTACAGTATATCATCAACTACTATGGCAAAGTCGGACATACTTCGTCAATAAATCGATTCTCCCCCAGTGCTTGTATATTGGGATAAGGACAATAGTCCAATTAAATGGGCTAATCTAACTATAACCATAGCTCCACTTAACTGTGCATGTAAACATACTGATTATTGATCAAACCAGCAGGCTGTCCTCACCTTGTCACAGAAGACCTTGATCTGAGCGAAGGCCCTGTGGATCGGCCTGCTGCTGCAGTTGTTGTAGCTGTAGGTGTCGATCTGGATTATCAGAGGCATCCCCTTCACGCCCTTTTGTGAGGAGAAGTCTGTGCTCAGACAGTTAACCGAGATAAAGACCTAAGGAAACCAAAAAAACAGGAGATGGTGTCAGTTTCTTGACTTTTCTGCCCTAAAACAAGTAGTGTGAGATGGATATCAAAACGTCGTCATAGATCAGTGGTTACCAACCATGGGGTACTTCTGCAGTTGCCAAAGGGTACATGGAAAGATTGTCGAATAGCTCAACTAATATGAAACAATTGCAAGTTTTGATTTAATTATAACAAATACTAGCAAGAAATCAAAGACGTCTACAGCTAGCTAAAAGTAGTGTACAAGTAGTTACAATAATTAGTTAAAGGGATAGTCCAGCCTCCAAATGACCATTTCTATATAATTAACACACCTGGTGTTTCCTTTAACAATTTACTTTTTCTCAGTTCCATTTTTAAGGTGGTGTACATCTTAAGAAGTAAACTAAAATTCTGACTGCTTGTATTTCTATAACCAGCATTTAACATTATTTGTACTTTTACTGTCAAAACCTAAGTACATTTAATGCCACAAAATTACTTTGGATACTTTGGTACTACAGTACTGTAAATATCCGATACTTCAAGACTTTTACTCAAGCGTGATTCTAAAAGTGACTTTGACTTCTACCAAAGACATTTTATGGTAAGAGATATGTACTTTTACTCAAGTATGGCTTTAAGCTACTTCATCCACCACTGACACAAACTAACTAGCAGCTGTAGGACCAGCAGCTCCTATGTTTAGTGGGGTAAAGTTACCTTTTTTGTCAATGGAATGTGGCTTTTATGACAGCATCAAGAAGTTCCACTGTCTGAAAGAGCTGTCTGTCTAGGAAGCACTGATCATGATAGGATTAATGAGATCTGTATTATACTGTACAAGTTAGATGAGAGTTTGTAAACTGATGTTGTCATATAGTTTTGCTGTTTTTAAACATGAACCTGTATGACTTCAATTCATCAAGAATTTTCTCTGTTTTTGGATTCTTCATTCACTGCAGGCATGCCACAAAAACAAAGTTTTCTTCACAAATTCAACGTAACATGGGTGAGTCACTGATATACAAATTGTCATTTGGGGGATGAAATATTCCTTTAAACTAGTAAAGCAACTAATGTTTGTAGGGGGATGTCCATGAAGACACATAAAGTCACTTTAGGTACAGATAAAACAAAAAAAAACTCATAACTTAAAGTAATATCTCATCATCATCTTTATCTTAATGAGGAAAACCCACTTGCTTGTCCTCCGTTAGTTTTATAGCCAGTGTGGCTAAGATGATGAGTCAGAATTGATGAGGATTCGAGATGTGTTCCCTGGTGAATCTCTTTCTGACTCAAATGCAGTGCCGTGATGAGTTAGAGGGCCACAGGGTCATGAGTCATGACAACAGCGTCAGTTTACAAGCCAGAGGCAACACTCAGCCATGCAAATGTGTCCCACCTCCTCTCAGCGCTCCTTACGTTAAATGTTTTATATAGAGACAAATAAGCTGCTAATCTGTGAGAACACACTTGTGAATTAAACTGATTCATAGGAAAACATTTTTGCGAACTAAAATACTGAATTACAGGTGTTTTATTATTATCGCAAACCCATTTCCGCTGCAGCTTTTAGAAATGCAAGGCTTCACTCCAAACTCCCTCTTCTACCAGAGATAAATAATGTAGCAGAGCAGCCCTGCTGATCTACTGAATCTTTAAACGCTTGTGAGAGAAAAAAAGAATTCCTAAAATCTCACCTAAATCGCAGTACAGTCCTGAACCATGAAGTTTACACTGTGAACTACTTGCGCTTATCTTCACACATTAAGCTACATGAAGGAACAGGATTTCCGTGATTAGCGATGATGCCTAACCATCTAAAGCAACATAACCTCCTGCTGAATTTTCCAGTTAAACCGGTCAGACAGCCTGAGCAACAGGTCGGCAGAGACGGATAACGGTAGAGATTCCTCACCGTGGCTCAACAGCAGTTTTCCCACTACGCAGCATCAACAGCATCGTGCCTGAACCTGCAGAGGTGAGGGCTGATTGCTGGAAAGGCCTGGAGCACAAATGAGCCTCCTACACACCTCCACAAATTCACACCTCCACAGACCCAAGCCATTTCAATTTCTCCATAAGCACCGGACGTGTTGCTGCTAGCATCTGTGTGTGTGTGTGTGTGTGTGTGTGTGTGTGTGTGTGTGTGTGTGTGTGTGTGTGTGTGTGTGTGTGTGTGTGTGTGTGTGTGTGTGTGTGTGTGTGTGTGTGTGTGTGACGCTTTTTGGTTTTTGCACGTACTGCTTGTGTGAGCTTTCAGATACCTTCCTAAAAAGAAATAAGTTCAGGAGGGCACCCATAAGTGGCTGTTTAGTGCCATCCACAAACCAGGAACAAACAAACAAACAAAAAAGCAGTCATGCTGCAGGAAGCGCCTCATCTCCCCTACCGACACATTTCACACTCCATTACAATGAGGATGATGACTGTTGCTAGGCAACAGCAGAGCCATGCCAAAACAAAAAGCAAAACTGATCATTTTGCACCAAAAATACCAATTTTGTGTGTCACCCTGTCACAGCCTGATTGGACATCCAATTTTATTTGGAAACCACATTTTTTTGGTGGCACAAAACACAGGGGAAGAGACAGGAGAGTGGTGACCCGGGAGCCCAAATATTTCCTCACAATAACAGAGGGGTTCTTTCTCAGCCTCTTCCACCTGATTTCCATGCAACTCATTGACCAGAAGAAATCTTGTTGTTGTACATTTGTGCAAACTAGGTATAGGCACGAGTACTCCAGTGCTTGTTTGGACATCAGTATTTGTTCAACATATAGAATACTCACTGCTGCCCAGCCCACATGTGAAAATGACTTTTCACATTTTTTTTTTGCTATTTAAAATGAGTAAAATATTATTTTTATGGAGAGCTTGTGCAGTGAATTGCTTCTCTCAGAGCCTCCTTGCCCTGCTGTCCATCTCTCTCTTTCTCTCTCTTTTTATTAAGAGGTTACTGCTGCAGGAGTGTGACCTCCGCACTGGAGAACTGTTGGTGAGGGTCCGCCTGCATGCACACACACAGCGACAGGGCTTACTGTTGGTGTCACACGGCTAATGTTACCTTACGATGAGTAATGGGTTTAACAACAGAGTCAAGCTACTTCGGTAATAGTTTTTTGGGGCTTTTAAACCGCTTGGTGTTGGATGTTGGTCACAGATACTGTGTTAGCTCGTGCTTATCGTGCAGACAGTAATCTAAATAGGAGGGTAGTGGCTTGGAGACGGTCCTAAGCGCTGCATCTAACCAAGGCTATATATTGTTCATGGCACTGACAGAAAGTTTGCAGATTTTTCTCATGCTAGCTTTTAATTTGTGGTTTATTAGTCTAATTGTAGTCTGGTTGTTCAATAAATGAATTTCGAATTTCTCATTGTCAGCTAATTTACATTTGGATTCTTAATTTAATTTTTTGTAAGTAGTCCAGTACTCAGATATGGAAGCTACCTAAAATGCCCATCCCTACTGCAAATCACAGATATGTCAAATTTGTACATTATGATTCGATTGAAATGCTTGGTTCAACATGATAACACGATCAAAGTGACAATGTTTAGCAGATTATAATTACCATGTTTAATATTTCAGGTTACCATTTAGCATGCAAACATTTGCTTATGAGCACTGAGCACAAAGTCCAGGAGAGGGTGATTGGAGAGTCATGAGTTTTGCAGGGATTTAGTCATAAGCAAGTATTGGATAAAATTAATGTTGATCTGATAATGACATTGGATGGAATGTCTCCTTGGTTGTTAAACTTTTGAAACGTTTGCACCAAATTCTAGGTTAAGCCATCCAAAAGTCATCCGGAAATTTTACTCAAAATCAAATCATTTACCATAGACTGTATATAAAGATGGAAAAAATGACAGCTTCCCAAAAGGCCAAAACATCTCGCCACCCGGTGGCTGGTAGCAGTACCACTGGTCATAAATCCAGCCCCCTTTATGTTAGTGAATGGGACATAGACCAAACTAAAAACTAAAGTACATGTCCAATTAATTTTCCCAAAGATGGTTACGGTAATTTTCAAGATTCAGAAAACATTATTGTCCATCATATTTTGATGGAAAAGTGCCTTTGGTTACGGGCTCAAACAACATGGAAAAAGAAAGCATTCATACCCATGAGACTCACATAAAATCACATAACAGTTTTTGATGGTTCTTGTCAGCCTGATGTGCATTTGACTCTTCATTTTGCTGATTAGTATGACTTTTCTTACTTTTTTAATGCTATTAAAAGGAGATTTGACATTGCGACTAACAGCTATGTTTGTCAATGGATGGGCTCGCCATAAGTGGTGCTGCTCGTGATTGGTCGGATGGGTGTATGCGCGGGAACTTAATACAGAGGCGATCTCTCTTGCAAAGACTCTGGTTCCAAATTACATCACCAGCACAATATGTCAGTTTCTTTATCCGCAATATTTTAGCTTGAAGAAGTGGAGATGTGTCATCCATCTTTTTATATAGTCGCTGGTGTTCTCCTGGCAGAGAGGGTCTATCAAAAGATGCTATCAACGTGTATTATGAGAAGCGTAGGCTCAAGGGTTTTGCAACTTGCCTTCATATGAAAGACAGTGAGTCAAGATCTCTCCATAATGACCAGTACTGATTAAAGATGAAACAGCAAGCTGTAACATTTAGTGGTTTAAATCTGGAAAATGTGTGTGAACATGGTTGTACATTTCTTTAACTGCTGACGATGATAGCTGAAGGGACATCTGAGATTGCCTTCCATTTACACATGGTCTGCGGCACATCCTCAAAATACTGCTACATTACTGTGGTCAGGTGAGCAACAAGTACGTAGAAAAAGCCTTTAGTGATTGAACAGCGCTTGGTGCTGTACCATGTGAACACAATGAAAACAATTAGGGTGGAATGAAGGTTTATGCCAAACAGTAAATATTTATGCACAAACCCACAAAGCTGCAATTACCTCTCCTACAATGAGGCTGTTTGTAGATTCCTCATTATGTTTGAGCTGAATGGGAGCCACAGTCTCCTGAGCCCAAAACACCCCGAGGGTGGGCTGCTGCTGTGTGTGTGTGTGTGTGCATGTGTATGTGCCTGTCTAGATGTCGTTTGCCATTTGTGCTTATGCAACTGACCACCTTTACAAAGGTGAAATCTGAGTTTCAGGCCTTGCTTGTCTACAATTTAAAAAAAAGTATACAATAGAAAGCTAAGAGATGCATCCTGTGTCATTGAGGACAAAGGGGGTTTGGAGTGGATGGAGGGGCCCGGGGAATGCTCCACAATTCTGTGGTTTCATGGAGCACTATTTCCCACAGGTGGCGAACATAAAGAGAGAAAAATATGACAAAACTTATTTGCTAACTGCCTGCCTGTGTGTTAAAGTGAAGGTATGAGAATAAATAGTGAAAGCTGCTTCATTTGACTCTTTTCGCTTGTGTATCGATCATTTGTTGATTTAACAAGGTTCCCCCTATTGTTTTGTTGTTGTTATTTTTTACCTTAGCAGCTTCGCTGACATCCCATGTGAAAGTGACAGCGTTGTAGGCGATTTCCTCCACGTTTCCGATCGTGCTGAAACTCTCCTTGTAGTCGGCTGCATGCAAAGTGAGGAGAAAATTTTGAGTGGGTGCTGAACTTTGTTGTCAGCCCTAATTTTAACATTAAAGTTGTCTTTAAAAATGGAGCACAAGCAACAAAATAATGCAACAGTGTGAAAATTCTGCCTTAAACAAGTTAAAGTCCTGCAGCTAAAACGTTTAAAATTACATTACAGAGTTGTGATCATTTTGAAGCCCTTTCTTTCAGTTGTTTTTTCTGTTTTTGTTTTTGTTTTTGTTTTGTTTTTTTACAAATTTCTTGCTAATTTGTGAGTTATTTATTTTGAAGTTGCTCATTGCCTTCTTCCCATGTTTGTCAAAGAAATTTACTTGCAGAGGGTTAACAAGGGGTCTCAAGGGAAAACGTTATCAGCCACTGGTTCAATTTCTAAGTCATCCATTTGCGCTCGTTTTGAACTTTATCTTAAATACAGAATCCTATCTATATCATATTCTTCCACATTTTCAGCCATGAAACAGATCTGCCAATAAATCAAGTTCCAAACTTGTATAAATTCCGATAAAGCCATTGTTACCTTGTAAAACAGTCAACCTCTCATCGCATGGGCTTATTTCCACCCGCCTACATTAGGTTAAAGATTTTACCATGGTACTGGCATAAACTTGCCATAGACAAAACCACCACAGTGTCTAACATCTCTGCCTCATTCCATTCAACCACATGTTGAGGCCTGTCTCTGGCTGATCGTACAGGATATGGCTTTCGTCCAGGCCCCCACCTATCTCTCCTGTTAACGTCTATGCAAATGCAGACGCATTGGCTGCCTATTCCCAGTGCTCTTGTGGGAATTGAGGATTGACAGTTATTCAAATTGTGTCGTGTTTCACCTCCCGGACGTGTGACGGGATCCTCCTGGAGGCTCCTGCAGGTTTGCCACCTGCTTACTTTGTTTTTACCTCTGCGGTTTTGTGGAGCTTGAGTGTCAAAATATCAAAGTATGATACTCGATACCAAAGTGTGCGTGCCATTTTTGTATTTGGGCCTAATCTCCAGCTGTTCCACCTAAAAACCGCATCTAGCCATGAATGTTGGTATTCATCTTACCGATGTCCAGGACTCTTTGTTTAGCAGTGTGCTGGCGGGAGTGCCAGTATTTCCAATTCTTCAGCTGCTCGTCTCGGCACTTGTCTTCTCCAAAGACAACCATGATAACACTCTGAAGTGGAAGCAAAGACATAAAGGAAAAAATACAGTATAATCACACCTAAACAATAAAAATCAATCAAAAACAGATTTTTCTATGTGTAACAAGATGTCAGGCTACCCGACCATATGCTAAATGTATAAGCCTCTACCTCTGTGTGTCCTCTCCATGAACTATCTCCCCTCCCTCACCTGCACAATACTGTCCCGTTGCAGCTCAGAGCCTCTCATGGTGCATTGCTCATTACTGGACGGACCCCCTTCAGGCCCGTGTGATGGCGTCGACCCACTCACCCGCACTTTGTCTCTGGGCTGATGTAAGGACGAATTGAAGTCGGCCTTTGACAGCGTCAGAGCGTAGAACTGGCCCCTGTTCAGGTAAGCCATTGGTCCTTCTCCCTGCCGCGGCCGCAGCGACATGTTGGCCTCCAGACAGTACTGGAAGCTGTCACTGTAGGAACATAAGCATGTGTGTGAAAAAAACACATTTTGTAAGTAACATTTAAACAAATAGTGTCAACATTTTGATAAATAAGGATACAAAAATTGTTTTTTAAAATTTGTTTTCTTGCTAGGCTAAGTATCTTAATGGGAGAAAGTGTGTTTTTACATTGCAAATGTACACAATACTACATTAATTCAAACCCTAGTGTTATTTAACATATTTGGCGTAAGTAAATTTCAGATTGGTATTTTATTTATTTATTTATTTATTTTATTTCAACTTCTTAACAATTAAGTTCTCATTTTCTCTGAGTTTCTTTCTTTACAAGTAGTTCTCAGATCCGCTGTTTTCACATCAGACGTGCTGATCTTTTATATAGTCAGTTTTACAGAACTTTTTCTATTTTAAAGATATTTAATATATATATATATATATATATATATATATATATTATGTCTGTTAATTATTGGTGAACACACATAGCTGTCTGAAATATAAATGTTAGATGGGGTACTTTTGCAAGGGCTCAGGGGTTTTTGCATTCCATCGGTGCATTTTCTGAAGTTACAATTACATAAGAAAATGCACAGATGGTATGCAAAAAAATGCTTTTTTATATCATGAACTAAAGAACTAAACATGAGAAAAAGGCTGTTGCAGCAAGAAGTGATTTTCATGGCCTAGCCGGGTCTTTTTTAAACAAATCTATATATTTGTGACCCAAGTTAAGAGAGCTTTTGTTCATCATCTTAAGTGGGAATTAATGGGCCCTGGGGCTGAGAGCCACAGCTGTCTGGGGAAGTCATAAAATACTGGGAGACAGGCTTGGTTTTGGTTTTAACGTGTGATATGTCTACAAATATTGGAAACCTTTAAAACCAGAAAAACACTTGTGCATTAGAACATCCTGCAAACACATAATTATTACACTCTGTATGTTAAATGTTTTGAACATTTGAATTTGAACCATTTACCATGGCAGGCTGCAATGGAATTCATCCACTTCTGCAGAGGGACGTCTGTGGTACATCTGCTCAGGAGAAATAATACTGAGTTTAATTCATGAAACTGCCACTAATTGAAAAAAACAATCCTATAACATGCATCCCATGAATCCTTAAAAAGTCCTAAAGGGCATTGATCTAATTAATCTGATAATAATGCCTTAATTGGTATTAAAATAATTTTAAATAATCTTACAAAAGTCTTAAAATTCTCTGACATTGGAGGTAGGATTTTATTAATTGTTTTTTTCTGACGTTACATTGTAAAATCTCAAAATATTGGCAAGATCTATTTTTGGTTAAATAGTTTCATAAATTCATCTTCTTAAACTCGTCATGATGAGAATCCAGGTTGCTGAATATCACATGCAGGGTGAGAAACACAAAATCACCAAGAAAACCTTACTATAAATGCCATTTATTTCCTACTTCTGTTGATAAATTAATAGATAAGTTTATGATATTGTCTTCCATGTATTCTGCTCCAAAAATTGTCAACAACTTTTTCACTGGACAAGAACGTCACGTTTTATGTTACAATAAACATTTGGGCAAAATAAAACTGTCCCTCAGTTTTGGTTATTAGAAATTTTGTGGTAAACTTAAGTCCCAGTGGCATTAAAAAAGCCTCAAAAAGTCTTACGCATTACTTGACTTAAGCTGCGCGAACCCTGTGTAAATGTGATCCTGGTTTAAAAAAAATGGACATAATCTCCACCTCATTCCCCCAAGGCTCACCTCCTCTTCTGCAGCGTCCTCATATGTGCTGTCGGGGGTGCTTCTCCGTTCTTCTTTCAGGTACCCAGCACGGGACAAATCATAGTAGCTCTGCTCGTAAAGCATTCTTATCTGATCTCTGGGTTCCCCTCGGTAGGAACCTCGAGAACAGGACACTCCCATGGACGTCTGTCCCTCTGTCTTGACCAGAGCCAGAGCCGCTCCACCTCCACCTTTCCCGTCTCCTCCTCTGGTGTTCCCTGTGAGACATGAAGCTCCATACTTGGAGCCCTGATGTTCTGTGGTGGTGCTGTTGTTTAGGGAGAGGTTTACAGGCATAGATCTGAGAGCCTGAAGATGGTGATCTAGTATCTCCAGGCTCCCGCAGTTTTCAGGCCCAGCAGCAGAGGGGTCTATGGGTTTAACACCGCTGGAGGAGCGTCTCCTCTCCCTAGGAACCTTAAAAGGGTCAAAGCAAATACAAAAACATTATCTACAACAAATCAGTTACTAAGTGGGTCTACCGGGCACACATCTAGGGGCCCACAGTGTAAGGGGGGCCCTCAGCTGCAAAATTTCACTCTAATAATCACGCACTGACCAGGAAGAGATTCTAAGTAACAACAAACAGGTGATAAAGAACTGCAAAGAAACACAAAACGACAACACGACACAAAACTACCCCAAAAGAGACTCAAAATTACTCCAATGACACACAAAATTACCCCAGTGAGACAGAAAATTACCCTGAAGGGTTACAAAATTCTTTGCATAGACACAAAACAACCAAAACAGACACTAAATTACCTCAGAGAGACATAAAATTACCTTAAAGAGAAGAAGATTCTAAACTAACTTTAAGAGAGACAAAATGAACTTAAAGACATATAATTACTTCAAAGAGACACAAAACCACAAATAAGATAGTACGACAACAAAGAGATACAAAACAATGACACAAACTGACTTAACAACTATTAAGTGAGGCACGCGGGGGGGGGGGCTTTTGTATTTCAGTGCCCAGGGGCCCACTTTCTGAAATCAAATTTTGTGCACCTTGTAGTAGTCGTACAGCAGTCCCAGTGCTGCTGCACTGTCTTCATCTCCATTTATGCTCATCATGGCCTTAGTGGCAGCCGTCAGTGGGTTCTCCAGGTAGCTCCTCCACGCCTCATCCTCGCTGCTGAACACTCTGCGAGAGGGCATCAGCGCTTCATTTGGTACCACCACCACCAGCCTTTTACTGAGAGAACAACGGGACAGTGGGAAGAGACAAGAAGCCATGTTGTTACTGCAAAAGCCAATCTGTCATCAACAGAAAGTATGTCTGCCAAGCCACCAAGTCTGCCCCAGGCTGTTTCTCACCAAACTTCAATCTAATTGCCTGCTCCGTGTGAGGCGTGTTTATTTAAGGTCACCTCTTTATATCAGATTTAAATAGTAAAAAGATTGACTGATTAAGCTCTAGAAATGTCAAGTTGACATGAAAATTATTTCTAAATATGTCATTTAAGAAACATCATTCAGAGAGGCTGGCAAGCACAAGTTATACAGTACGTAACATTAACCAAGTAAAAAGCAAGAATTAAAGTATGGCAACATTTACCCTAAACCCTACCTCAGTAAATTACAATAAATTATATTACCTTTTTATTAATTTGGTCATTTCTGCAGTGCCTAGGATGCATTAAAGTTTTTTAATTAAATCTTTTGCACCACTATTTGATTTATAAACATTTAAAAAAAAAAAAAAAAAACAGTTCCATTTGAAATAGATGTTAAAGGCATTAACTAGAAAGTGTTTTGTTTTGTTTTATTAAATGAGAGAGGTCCTGCTGCCTTGTGTGCAAAGAACAAAGAGACATACGATATCTAAAACATGTTAAGTAAGCTCATTGTAAAAATTGTAATAATACTGACAGTTATTACCCACAACGTTAATGACTTTCTCTTACCTGTCCAGGTCCATGTTGCCTCCAGGACTCTCTGGCGTTGTGTAGGACTTGCTTGAGAAACTGGACTTTCTAGTTGGTGCAGGTAAGTTTCTGTGGGAGAAAACCAGGCGCGTGAGAGGCTACCTCTATTTAACCTCTCAGTGAAAACAACCAATAAAACAACCGCTGTAACCTTGCGTAGTAAAATAAACTCGAATGTCTATAGTGTCGGGTAAAATTTAAGCATAAACTGACAAAATGTATAGGGTAAAATTCCTTGGACGGGCCAAGTTTGTATCCTGTTTGGAGAAGTTGGCAAATTAAGAGATGGGCACTGCAGCATCTGAAGAGGCAGAATAAACACGGAAGCGAAAGTTGGCTTGCTGATTGGATAGATGTTTCTACAGGTGGCACAGTCGTGTTCTTATTGGTGCATAAGGGGGAGGGGCGTGGTCTTATATTAGGGATGGTTGACACGCCGATATCCAAGTTCAGTTTCTGTCTGACACTGATGTATTTTGTATGTATTTTTTTAAAGTTTATTGTTGCCACTCTGTCAACTGTTCTGTCACTTGTAGTGAAAGACAACATCCTCTTTCTCAGTTAAGCACATTTTAAGCTATTATGTGAGAAGTTTGACTAAACATGGCAGATTAATCAGAGGTAAGGGACTGTTCATTATTTACCAGAAAAGGGGTTGACTGTTGCGCGTTGTTTGGCGGGTTTTATTGTTTTTTTGCCTTTCTAAAGCTATAAATATTTTTCCTTGAGCCTCCTGAGTGACTTGAGTAAAATGCACGACCCTTTCCCCAACAAACTTAGCCTTTGATGTTGGAAAGTTAAAAATTGACAATGAAATCCTTGACCTAAAAAACGGTTATTGTTTTTTTTACTTAAATTGTTCATATTTGGCTCAAGTTTAAACAAGTGTTTAACTTAAACTGTTTTTTGTTTGTTTTGGGTGCAAAATTTCAAAAGACGCACGTAGAATTGGCTGATTTTAATGAAATATTACTGCTTTAGCTTTTCTTTTTTTTTCACTAAAACTTTATTTTAAAGATATAGAATAAATTGATTTTAATAAAATTTCACTGTTTTAGAATATTTTTTTTTTTCACTAAAACTATTTTAAACAAGACTTGTAGAATAAAGACATTTGATAAAATATCACTATCTTAAGCTCAGACTTGGTTATGTTTGCTTCTGCTAGAAGCATTCAGCCCACATAATGTGTTCAAGGCAAATCCAAAGATTATTTCTGTTTTCTCTGTTTCTGGCAGTGATAAATGGTGTAATATTGGTGATTAAAACAAAGTCTTCCAAAATCAGGTTTGGAAGCCATTTTTTCTGTAAAAATTGGCAATAAAACAAACACAAAGTATAACCATTTAAAGTTGTATATCCCATCCCCTAAGCTAGTGTAAAAGTACATAAGCCCCTCCTTAATGCATAAAAATTATTTGACACGCCTCCCCCGTTTTGCACCCCTCCCTCGCATAATAAACAGTCCCTAATGTGATTTTACTAATAGAAACCCGCCCCCACAGCCATTGATTTGAGCATGAGATGAAATATATGATTATAGCCTACCACACAGTGAACATTAGAATAATACCCATAGTTTAAAGATGTGTGTCGTATTCTAATACGCCAGAGACATTATGCTGTCTTTATCTTTATTATATTGTACAGGTGGGAGGAAAGTACAGTGGTTGGTCTGAGTAAACTCGGCCCTATTTTTGTCTGTACCGTGACATCTTGTGGTAGGCATTTCATTTCGCACCATGCAGACAGAAAATCAAGCAGTCATCCCAACATGTGGTTTACTATACGCGTTATTTTTAGAGATGTGTTTTTATTGGTAAAATGCGTCTTAACGCTCAGAAACTTTAGTACATTTGTAATGTTTTTTTTTAAATAATTATTTTATTTACTGTGGCCTTGAAGCGTTTCCTGATGCAACATAGGACTGCAACATAGGACACAAGTGATGCTGACTTCAAGTGTTGTTAGAAATGTCTCAATCCCATCATTATCCCTGCAATACGGGTTACAAAGCATCGCGAGACATCATGCGAGACACACGCTTCAGTCGGGACCACTGACAGCACTTGAAGGCAGCACAGAGCGGGGAACGAGCATGCGCAGAAGCGAACAGTGAGGACAAACCACCAAAAGCAGCGGAGGGTCCACTGAACTTAACATAGCGTTGCTTGAATTTTATTTTGGTGGCTATCTTCAATAGTACATTATTTTTGAACTGGTAAGGGATTTACAAAATGTTTATTCTGACTCTTAATGCCTAATATCTATTCACATTTCGATTTTCTGTATGTGTTCTAACCTAGCGTTAGCAACCGGCTAACAGAATGCTCGGCTCTCTAGAGAAGCAGGCAATTAAATGTATGGCTTATTTATTCTTTATATGGACGATGATGAAAGATGTGGGTTTCATGTACCTATGACGACTGTCTTCCGTAGTATACCTCTGCAACTGTCGTTGCTCGGTGGCTAGCTAAAGTTGTCTATAACGGTTGTGCTAAACCAGTCTTCACCGGTCTTCACTGATAGCGGTAGCATCAGTTAGCGTTAGTTAGCGTGCATGGCGTGGCCTGACCTCACATCACCCACAGTGCTCATGACTGGATGACATTTTTAATGGAAAGGGTTGCCTTGTAAATTAACAAAGTTTCAGGCAACGAGAGTAATCGGCACTTCTTTCCAACACACACTATTTTTAGACTGTTGATTGACCCTAATGTATTGATTGAATGTCAGTCCCTCCAACATCAATATCCGTCGAAAACAAACCCATACCACTGACCTAGTTTTAGCATTCTGTCTGTAATAACTGTCTATCTGCAGTCTGATTTTCTTTGGGGAAATTTCCAAGTTAATTGCCTTATTCCTGTGACCCAAAAAACGGCAATTAACCTAGTTTTAATAAATGTTTCACAGCCACTGCTGTCTTGCACACTTTGAAGTTTATTGATCCACTTGACAGCTGTCCTTAAATTGTTAATCATAAAGATTGCTTCATCTGAAGCATCAATGGGTCTAATCAGGGTCCCCACTGATCCTTAAAAAGTCTTAAAAGGTACAATACATTATAATACAGGTATAATATATAAATACATTAATTTAAAAATAAGGCCTTAATTGGCATTGAAATGTGTTAAATCAATCTTTCAAAAGTCTAAATAATGCTCAGACATTGGAGGTGGGATTTTGGTTCATCTTTTTTTCTGACATTGCTTTGAAAAAGCTCAAAATATGAGTAACATCAAAAATACTTCAGAGAATGCCTCTTGCATTAACACCACTAAAGAGTCATGTTTTAACTGTAACTGTTTGAAAAATAAAATGAAATTTAACCTAACCGTAAGTAATTAATGTTGTTAAATGTTTATTTTCTTTGATATCGGCTACTGTAGTATTGGTCTTAAATTTCTTTCCAAAAAGAAAAATCCCACTCGCTCAACATTGGGTGTAAGTGCTTTCAGTGTCCAGTTGGTGGTTTTACAGTCCCTCTATCTTAACATTTTCCCTTCCATTTCCTTTTCTGAAGTTTTTGTTTGCACGCCAGGTTTTATAATCTCTCGGTTTATGGCTCATCACCTTTTTCATGGTGTTGTTCCTGTATAATTTCTTCAGGTCTAGCATCAGATATGGCCCGTGGGCACCAGAAGATCCAGTCCCAGCAGAAGAATGCCAAAAAGCAGGCAGACATCAAGAAGAGCAAAGGCCATGACCAGAAGGCAGCAGCAAAGGCTGCTTTAGTATACACATGCACTGTGTGTCGGGTATGTGCTTAGGCGGGAAACAACATAAATTATTCCGTATGAGCTCGGTATTACTTAACCGTGAAGTAAGGATGGAAATTAATGGAGATGAGTACTGAGATATATTGTTCTTAGCAGTTAGTAGTGTAGGTGTGATTCAGGTAAGGCTGGTACCTGATCATGTTACTTTTACTTATTGCTTTAGCCCTGTAGTGAATAACCACACTTCCAAACTCACCACTTTCAATGAACCATAGCAAATCTGCAGTCCCTGCTTGTGTCATCTTTTGGGGGCATAACCAATTCTTAGATTTGCTCTTTTAGACCCTAGTGTTAAGTGTTTAAAGGCCTTCACAGCACTTCGGTTGAGAAGGCTCTGTCCAATTTTTTATCTTTCTGTAACCGTCTGATGGTTACGCAGTAATCAGTAATGGTTGAGATTCACATTACAGGTATGAAAATGGGCAGAACTCAAAGTGTTGAAGTCTTTGCTCATACCTTGTTTTCTGACCTCCATCGTTGTTTGTGCTCTGTTGGTATTTTGTTGCCACCTATGCAACAGCTGGGACAGATATGAGCTGATATGCAAACTCTAGCTTTACCTCCGCTCTACACGCACTCATCAAGAAAGGGCAGCTTGCTACAAATGGACGTAAAAACACCCATAAATATAGTATGTCTGCATATTGACGTGTGCTCCTCCACCATTCATTTTAATTGTCAGTGAGAAAAACAGTAACAGCAAGGCTTTGCTGGATGCCTCATTTATTATTGCCATTTTTATTGCTGTGCTTCATTTATATTGTCTCTTACAATGTGTGTTTTCTCATTTTTTCCTCTTTCTTTCCCACACCTTTTCAGACACAAATGCCCGACCCGAAGACCTTTAAGCAGCACTTTGAAAGCAAACATCCAAAGTCCCCGATGCCCCCGGAGTTGGTCGGTGTGGAGGCATAATAGATTCACCTCTCTTTCAGTAAGACCTTTTGTGGCTGATTTCAGGACAGGCTTCTACATTTTGCAATGAGTTAGATAAATGATCAGTCCAACTTCAGTTATTCCCCCAATGCTGCTTAATTTAGATAAATGAGTGTTTTATGCAGGGCAGTTACTGGCCTGCATGCCCATGGTCTTTTTGCTAATTTGAATTTTTTTACAAAAATATCCTCGCTTACCAGACTTTGGCCGTTCCTGAAGACACTGCAGAAAGCTACCCTCTCTTGGCTTGTGCCAAAATGTATATGTTTTATCTCTTGATTGTATGCAATATTTCTACCTGATCATTTCAAAATGTTATGCTCACAAGACTAGCTTGTCCATGGGCTCTACTACCATCACACCATCTCAGGGCTCCCTCACTGTCAGGACAAGCTTTGAATTTAGAAGAAAATGTGAATTTGGCACTGGCTCAGCTGAACAAAGTCATAATACTGAGATGATAATTGGAAGTCATCTGCATCTTAATCCAATGTACTGTGAAATCCATTATGGATTTTTGACTGAAATTAATTTGTAATGTGTTTATAAATATGGCTTACTCAGATGGATTTTGGAGTTCATAGTGTGCTTGGAAAGACGCTTATTCAAAACCACTAATACTTTTTTTTTTTTTTAGTAGATTCAGTTTTACTTCCAGTCTACTGATTTTTTTTTTTTAATTTCATCGAGAGTCTGTACTTACTTTTTTGATATAAAGATTATATTTAACACATTGTAATACATGAAATTTGTTTAGTTCATGTTGACTGTAACTTTCTTATGTGAAGCAGAGAAGTAAAAGTTGACCAGAGAGGGCACTGTCTGTCTACTCATAGCAAACACTTTCATGACGCAACCTCCTCAACTCGTATGACTGCATAACACATTTCTAATATCTTCTTCCTTGTTAGAAGTGCTCTGTTGAGTAAGGGTGGGTGAAGATACAAGTTTGCACTGGTTGTTCGACATGAAAACACAAAATCTACTCCTGTCCTCCCACTTTGTCACTGTAACAAGTCTATGGCATAATGGTGTGCACCACTGTAGTATTTGCTCATGATTTAGC
Source organism: Plectropomus leopardus (assembly GCF_026936395.1). Classification (NCBI taxonomy): domain Eukaryota; kingdom Metazoa; phylum Chordata; class Actinopteri; order Perciformes; family Serranidae; genus Plectropomus; species Plectropomus leopardus. Next base: position 5,737,636 of record NC_142186.1, read on the forward strand.
TCATCACTATTATATTTTTGCAATGTAACCTGTCATCTCAAGGCCATATGTGTAAACAAACCCAAGTGCAGTCTCACGCTGTTTCATGTTATCATGACGGTGCAAGGTATTTTGACTCTGAACCTACGTTGAAAGTCCACATTACACTGTAAGTTAGCTTTTTATATTAGTTTATTTTTCCTAGCATGCTAACAGACAGAGATTTAATTTATAAAAAGGAACTATTTTCAATACATGTAGACCTACTGTTCATTAACCACTGACATCGTATCACTGTGCTAAAGTCTGGACTGACTACCAGGCATGTTTTTACTTTTGTAATAATCATATCTTTGTCCAATGTTATGTATACCCTTTTAATAAAGGTGTCACTTTTATATGAACTATTTTTAAGTTGTTTTTATTATCATGTATTAATGTGTGATTAAATGTTTGCGTCAAGTTGTTTTGAGCCTCTACCTACTGTAAGGTTTATTCGTCAAACGCTTATTCAGACTACACGGGTAGAGACTAATGTGTACTGTAGTTATAATGTTTAACAGTTTGAATAATTATCATATTACAGCGAACACGTGCACTGTCCATAAACGATGGGGTGAAGCAATGAAAGTGAGAATTAATCTATGAGAAAAGCACACTCATCTACCTCTGCTCTTTAGTGTTATTGTTGGTGCTGTAGACCACATAAATCATAACTTTATTAGCTTATCAGGTTACACCCTGGTGTGAGAATAAGACTTGTTTTGTTGCTCATCTGCAAAGTGTAAATAAAATCAACTGTATTCTTAAGAACGAGAAATGTAGCATGGAGGTAATAATGGATCACTGTGTCAGTGGGAATGTTGCAAGACCTGGAGCCTCATGTACAAAGACTTGCGTGGATTTCCTACTGAAACATGGCGTACGCTCAAATCCAGAAAACGTCGTACGCACAAAAAAATCCTGATGTATGAATCTGGGCGCACGCATGAATCCAAGCACATTCCCTTTGTACATCCCAATCAGCGTGGAATTGAGCGCACATGTTGGAGTACCCGACCACTCCCTGTCCACGCCCCCATTTAAATAAGCAAATCATATTTAAATAAGCCCTGCACCTGCACGATCAGAAAATAAGAAACAAAAGACGAGTAAGACGGGATTTTAAGCTTCCATTCATTAAGTTTATACACTTACACGGATCACACACTATTGTTGCAAATTAGTGCAGAAGTGCGCCGGGGAGAAGGTGAGGCTGATAAGTCTTTACGCACACTTTACGCACGGGGTTATTAACATGAGTACGTTGCGCACAGTGACAAATAGGGGCTTGTTAGATCTGAAACTGTAGTTTAACCAGCAAAACACAGCAAGTCACTAACTCTAACCGCTGTAATGATGCGGTGAAGACGGGATATGATTTGGGGGCGCACATGCTCAATGCGCATCACAGGGACTAATATTAGGATAATTACACGACAAATTTATTTACCAAGAAGCCACCCATCGCGCACAGTGCCAGCTTGTAGTCTGTTCCCAACCATGCTGTTACTCAGAATGCGTGAATCGTGCGTTGAACCAGGCCACCTCGCCACAATGTTGGTTAACTGCATTTGCGCATCACATATGATCTGTACATTGATGGAATGAAAGTGTTTCCTGTTCACGTATACAAATTCATCATGTGACGGCGCTTTTATAGCAATGTGTGTGCAGTCGATAGCTCCGATTACATTAGGAAAACCGGCTCTCGCTGCAAATTGCGCTTTAATGTTGACCTGTTCAGCTGCATGGTATGGGAATTTGATATATCTGGCTGACATGCGGATAATTCCGTCCCATACGGCTGGCATGGCTCGGCTGAGGGTCGACTGGCACAGTCCCGATCGGTCGGCCAGCTCCCTCTGGAATGCCCCGGTTGCCAGGAACCCCAGTGTGGTCAGCACCTGTATGGGCACAGGCAGCGCATGGCTCCTGGCTGTGTTGCGCTCCAAGGCCGGCCGCAGCTCTGCGCACAGTTCCACGAGGATTGCCCCTGGGAACCTAAAGCGGCTGATGAGCCAGTCGTCATCGTGTGCCAGTACATCGTCTCTGTCTCGAAACACACACTCTCTTCTAATTGCACCATTTGCAATGTCCTCTAATGCTGCTAAAGCTGCCATTGTTTTCAGCGGTACTTTTTGCACCACTTTGCGCACGCTTTTATATCCACTCATGTAATTGGAGACACGTATGTTTGTGTGTGTGTGTGTGTTAATTGTTCACTGGTGTTAATTGTTCATGTGTCTCTGATGTGCACATCATTAAGTCATCATTCAGAGGACGGATTGGTTACACGTGTTTATTTTATGTTTCCCAGGATCACCTCTGAGTGTCGCCAAAGTATCAACGGCTGTAGAAACGTGCGTACGCCAGCTATGAAGTTGGCGTGAGGCACCGCACATTTCCACGGTCATTTCACTCTTGATACATCTGAACTTTGCCGTGAGAAAGAGCGTACGCCACGTTTTTGTGCGTACGCACCCTTTGTACATGAGGCCCCTGGTGAACACCAATAATATTGGTTCTTAGTAACACTTGGTATTAACTGGCTGTTGAAGATCTGTGTGCTAAACATCTGTCTGTCTATTGTCATGCTGTCTATATTCTTATTGTACTTATATATAATTTCAATTTCAAACTACATATACTACTTTTACACATTGTGTTGTTTCATTTGGCACATATTTTATATTTTTATGTACTTGGAAAATTACTCATATTCCTAATTTTAAATATTTTACATACTAGTGTTAATTGTTTTTATTACTACTGTATTGATATTAAAACATTTTATATACTTTGTACCTGTACTTTTTTTTCCACTTTTTAAAATTCTCTATATTTGGCATCAGAGCAACTGTAATGAACTACAATTCCCCACAATGTTCAAGTGTGTAACACCTGGAACCATCAGGGGATCTAAGTCAATAGGTCTTTGTTTGTCTTCTTAGACCTTTCTTGATAAGGTCTAAGAAATAATGCTCCAAAATTGAATGCTGACAATCTTATGCTTTTGACACTGCATGCTCTTAGCCCAGGGCTATCCTTCACCCTGATCGGACTCTGGGCTAAATGAGCCCCTTGTCACACATACATTTTTAACCCATTGTTAAACTAAGCCCAGGGCTACAAAATTCACTCTGCACTTCTGCTCACCTGGGGTTAAATGTCAGTTGAAACACGTGACTCATGTTAACATTCTAAAATTCCATTGTTTACTTAGCCCCCTTTCACAGTGGCACTTTTTAGCCCTGGGTTAAGTCCACCTTCAGGGAACAATCCTGCAAACTCAGGTCTAACTCTGCTCCAGAGTAGTCCCTATTTTGGCTCAAAAAACAAAACCACTAGATCCTACATTTCCCATATTGCACCTCAAAAGCTTCTTTCAATAGAGCTTCCCTGCATGGTTAACCCTTTAAAGCCTGAGCAAACAGGCCTGATTTCTTTAAGAAACAGGGGAAGAAGGCAATGAGCAATTTAAGAATAAATGACACAGAAAGAAAATTACCTGAAAAACACAAAAAAAAGGCAGGACAGTTAAAAAAAAAAAACACACAAGAAATACAGTGAAATAAACTGAACAAAACTTTAAAATTACAGATACTGTTTAAAATAATTTTAGATAAAGATAGCACATTAAGTAAGGAAATTTGTGTTTGGTAGATTATTTCTTTGTTGTAACAAAGCTTCTTGGCAATAAATCTTATACCTTTGGAAAGCCTATTTATTTCCCTTTCAAATGGTGCCACATTTGTAAGGAACATGCATTTGTGGGATGAGCAGCAGAGGTGATGTGTGGGTTGCGCCCATGAAAAATTTGCCAAGTCTTCTCTGCCAATGCCAAACAGCTTTTTGTGCTATTGACTCTTGTTTGGTGTTGTTTGGTGGACTGGATGTTTGAAGTCGGAGGAAACAAGACATATTGGCAATTTAACAATTCATTTAACAAACAGGAGCCTCAGTAGCGTGTGGAAGAACCATACACAGCCACAACAGCCTGGCACCTTCACCTCATGCTGGTCACCAGCCTGGTCACACACTGCTGTGGGATGGCATCCCATTCTTCAACCAGCATTTGTCCTAAGTCAGCCAACGTGGTTGTGTTAGTCACTCTGGCACGATTCTTGGAGCAGACACCAACTGACCACTGTGACAGGGGCCATGCTCTGAGGTGCTGACAATCAGGTGCCAATCAGACACCTGATAGTCAGCACCTGGGGGTACCAGAAGCTCAAACAAGAGTCAAAAGCAACAGCAAGAAAAGCTGTTTGGCATTGGCAGAGAAGATTTGGCAAATTTTTCATGGGTGCAACCCACAACTCTGCTGCTCATCCCACAAATGCATGTTCCTTAGAAATGTGGCACCATTTAAAAGGGAAATAAAAAGGTTTTCCAACGGTATAAGATTTATTGCCAAGAGGCATTGTTACAACAAAGAATTAAATCTACCAAACACAAATTTCCTTACTTATTGTGTGTAGTTTATATAATTAGTATTATGGTTCTCTGGCATTTTTGGCTTAGCTTCTTAAAAACTATCTTTAAATCTATGTTTTTTTGCCAAGTTTTTCATTGCCTTTTTCTGTTTTGAAAGAAATCAAGCCAATTTTCTCAGAGTTCAAAGGTTTACATATTTTGAAAGGCACCTGAATGCAGCACAAGAAAAGTGACATTGATCCAGATTTCAAAGGGTTAACCCTGAACAGGCGTTGTGCTACAAAGGTGAAGTCTCCCATCCCAAGCTGAAATCCAGCTCATGTCGTGGCCAAGACGATGTTGCACAGATAGGTTTTAGATTTCAGAAGATTTAGATTTTAATGACATATGAAAAGACTGATAGACTGATGTTCGTTTGTTTGCTTTTGGTTGATGAAATCAGAACAGACATTCCATGTAAAAGTTCCCCATAAGTCTCAAGAAGTTGCTTGGAAACATTTTTTTGTAGTCATTTGTAAGTGTGTGTGTGTGTGTGTGTTTGCATTTGTGCTAAAGTTCACCGTTGTTACACTAAATGAGAACTTACCAAACCGGTTCTACCTCTTTGACTCACTTAGTTTACTCTTTATTTCCTTTACTTGCTGCTGGTTTGATGCGACAACCTTCCTGGACCGCACCTTGACGAGAGGTGACTCACTTTTTTGTTGCGCTGGTAGGTATGTATTTCTGTGGTCGACCAATCTGATCTGCCCTTAAATAGGTTACAAGCTTGAAATCTTGGCCCGAGGGGAAAACATGTGACAAGGCAAAAATAGCTTCACTCTCTCCCCTTGGAAACCAACCAGAATGCAGAAATAGTAGTTTCTATTAGGCAATATATACTGTAGCACTGTGTCCTGTGTTCTAGTTTGTGATGCCCTCAGCATCTCCAGCAATTCCAGACATAATTTCATCACTGTGTGGAAAATGATGATATCTCATTTTGTAAGTGAAATATCACTTTGGTAGAGATTTGTGCACTCTAGATAAAACCCCCATCACCAATTACCTCCACACAGCCAGGATCTGTTCAACATCATCCAAACAATGGGCAGTGTTCGAGACTTATCAGTTATCATATCAGGTGTCTTGTGTTGTGTTCTTTTCACAAGCATTTAAACCTTTGAAATTTGAACAAATTGGTTTGACTTTAAACTTGCAAAAATAAAATCATTCAGCAACTTGGTGAGAGATGCCAGCAAACTGTGAGAAATTATGAAAAGGTGACAAGAAAATTTCCTGGATATTAATAAAAGATTAGTTTAAAGAGAGATAGAGATACACAGTGAGACATAATTATTAGAAAAATTAAAACTAAAAAAAGGGCAAAATCTCCAGAAAACTCTGTTTATAAGTAGTAAAATTCTATATTTTAAATATTTTCTAAAAAACAAATTTTAAATTGTATTATTTTTTTTTGCAAATTCTAAGTTGTTAAAAGGGAGCACCCAGCTTCTAGTAGTAGTTAGCAGCTAACTCAACTTATGGGCCAAATACCCTGGTCATAAAGTGAAGTACAGAACAATGGAAGTCATACCTATAGAAATATAATACATTGAAATAAATTTAAAATAAATAAACAAACAAATAAGAAATAACAAATAAATAACATAATTCCTCTTTAAAAAATAATTTGTATGTTACTGTAATGTTCCATGTTAATATTTTCAGAAATGCAATGTGCTTGCTAAGATGCACCTCGACACAATTGATTTAATAAGAAGTGCTTCAAAATCATATTTTTATAAATCGATTACATGGACCCATACAATATAAAGACATCAATGTGCTCTAACACTGTCTTTTTTCATCATTTGCCTGATATGGACTACATAAGTATTGGTAGAGGGAAGAGAAACTACACCTCTCACAATGTCTCGTGTTCGGTTGTCTTGGTACCGTTTGACGTCAGTCCTCCCTGCTCCAGCCGTGCCTTGGACTGGTGTGATTGGAGGGAAACCCCGTGGACTGCATTCACGCAGACGGGCTGAGAGAATCAGCTGTAGCTTGGCACGCCGAAATCACTGCTATCTGCCAGTATTCAGGTATGAAAGGACCAGCAGCTTTTAATACTGCACTTTTACGTTTGCCTAATTTATCGTTGGGTCTTCTAGTTCAGCGTAGAATGTAAAGATAACGGAATCGCATTGCCGCCGATTGACTGTAGGGCTGTATGTAGCGGCGACAATCATCAGACACAAGAACAATGGCTAGCTTAGCTACAGTTGGGATGTGTCTAATGGCTGGTTTTAAAATGGAACATCAGAGGAGCAGACGTGGAAGGCGGGTCAAGTCGGAAGTTGAAGCTCTTAATATTCTATTACATTAGCTACTACTGTTAAACCAGATAACGGGTAAAGTGTCAGGTTATCCTAATAGGTTAAGTGTGGCTGTTGCCAAATATCCAGGCAACTGTGATGGGAATGTGTTGGAGGAATAATAACGTTCGCTTGTGAATATGTCTGTTATTCTCCGGGTTTTATCTTAAGCAATTTAGCTTCTGTGATACTACAAATTTGCTGAAAGTGCCAATAACATACGTGGTGCGGTCGCTTCATGTAGTTTATCGGTTTATTTCCTGGGTGTCGAGTAGGTTTATGAATAGGTAAAACTAAAAAGATGAGACAAAGTATTAACATCACATATGCCACCAGACGGTCAGCGAAACTCTGATGCACACCTTTTTTATTTAGCTTCGAACCAACCAAACTATTTTTTTTCAACGTGAGGATATCAGAAACGTCTGCGTGTGTTTGCACATTATGAAGGAATCAGAATAGCCAAAAAAAAAAAAAATGGGTGTAACACCTAGTCCATTTGAAGTGGTCTGGCTTGGAGCGCGTATGTTTCAGGAAATAGTCGGCGCCATACTGGAAACGGGTCACGAGGGCCTAACGGTCGCGGTTTTCTTTCATTCGGTGAATTGTTTGTCGTAAGCACTTGTTACATTTAACGAAACTTTAATTAATGGGGGGCTTCCGGGCTCATGTCTGCCGAATATACCGGTGTTTAGTTCAGGAAAGCGCTGTAATTTTTCACTTTAATTTCCATGTTCGCGGTTGTTGGGCGAGCCACAGGTAGAAGGATGGGTGTGGTGTCTGTGAGGACAGCATAAAGAGAAGGCCGGGGGGGGGGGGTTGGCGTTTGCCCAGGAGGCATGCCAGCGATTCAAGATTGAGTTCTTTTTGCATGTATCTGTGCCTAGTCTCCTATAAGCATGCGTGACTTACGCTGTAAATACGAAATGACCTGTATCATGTAGCACATGTAGTTATCGATCGAAATGTATAAACACCCCTCGTTCATGTTGCATAATATCCAGGGGTACATTGCCAGTCTACTTCCTGGAACTGTTATAATTTCCACAAACCAGCTCAAACCCAGTACATTCTGTTTTTAAAATTTTAAAGTCCTGAAACCGTTTCGTTATAACACGTGTATACTGCATAGTGAAACACCATTTCAGTCTGACAAAGAGAGCCCAGTAGTGGTGTGTTTTTAACCCTTTGAAACCCGAGCAAATTGGCCTGATTTGTTTCCAAAACATGGGGAGAAGGTAATGAGGAATTTAAGAAGAAAAACCCAGATATTAGCAAGAAATCAGTAAAAAGTTCAAGGAAATTACCTGAAAAAAAGTAAAGCAAAGCAAAACAAAACATGTGTCAGTACGTGTCAGTTAAATTCTCTTTTTTTTCTGTATGTTAGGACAAATTTTGATCACATCACACTACAAGCTCTCCGAAATGGAAAAAGAAGGGATTGATTTTGGGTAACCCCGCTGGCTATTTTGGGCGGGTCGAACGGATGTAGCTTATTGATCTAGTGATGAGGATTCCTGCGCGTTGAGTGTTTGTGTCAAATGTACACACAGGCTGTATTTACATTATATCTTTTGGTACCTTTCTTTTCTCCTTTTGCCAGCCCCTATTGCACTGAATACTGCTTAGTAACTTGCAGGGCTAATACAGCACTAAGCTAATAGTAGTATTTCTAGTATTTTTTATTTTAATGCAACTGCATCTTTAATGGGGGTGTATATCACCAGAGGCCCCATGATACAATATTATTTCAATACTAAAGTCACAATGATTATTTTATAACTTCTTTAGCTTGTACATAGTCGGTACATTTACATGCAGAGATAAGTGTAGCTACAGTTACTTAATTGGACTCCTGTCCATGTATACAACAACTGGGGTAGAATCGATTTATTGACACAAGAGCTATATCCGTCAGCTATATGACCACCTGGTGATATAGCTCTTTCAGCTAGTTGTAATGGACTGAATCAAAATGTTTATTTGCAAGAACTTCGAGGGAGAAAACCACCGCATTACGTAGATATAATCAAACAGAGCAGAACAAACTCTGCCTTCATTGGGTAGTTTTAAACTACCTAAAAATATCAATATCAGTATACACTATATTTAGAATATTTTCACCACTTTATCTTGCCACAAGACAGCCCTTTCCAATGGGGATTTGAAGCTGTTATATCAAAAACACCAGACTCCACTGTCATTTTACTCTACCACACAGTAGAGTTGCTGGACTACCACTGCCTCAATCAGCTGTTGTGTAAGGTAAAGCAGAGCAAATATTCAAATATAATGTACATTTACACTGATATTGTTTTTTTTTAAGGTGTTTAACATTTTTTGCTGAGGTCACATCTGCAGCAGTGCATTGCTTAGCTTCTGTGCTGGTGTTACCCTCACTGCAACCTGACCCAATCTCTTGTAGGGACTGTACTTTAGTTATCAGACCAGGGGGGTGGCAGGGGCTGACTTTTTTATCTAAAGGGATAACAAAATACTACAATTTAGATATGTATTTCCCTCACCTAAGCGAAACTAAAAACACAATTTCCTCCCCAGTTTCTTAATTTTTCAGAATGCCTTACCTGTTTTGCACCACCCCTTACCCCTTCATAGATAATGAACAGGCCCAGCACAGCGACTAGGATCATGCACAGGATGCCCTGGCCAGTTCAGGTCCATTTGTGGCATATACATGAAAGAGTAGCTCAATTCCAAATGCATTATTGAGGTGTTTGAAATGTAAGAAATTTGACATAAAATTATTTCACTTGAACTCAGTGCTTTTAAAAGTCCAGTTTTAGTTGGACTAACACAATAAATCATTAAACCAATGGATGATTCCTCTTTTGCTGCATTAATTGCTCTTGATATTCTATTTTTTAGTCCCTTTTACTCCACTCTTTAGCGAAGGGTTCTTCTGGTAAATAGGTGCTGGTCCAAATAAAGAAAAATATGTCCTCTTGCCACTCACTTAATTGGCTGCCATCTGTCCTCTTTTCCTGTCTGATTTTCTTTGTCCAGTGAGCAGTCATGTGCGAGGCACCCCAGAAGGAACTGGTTCAAAAGGCCAAGCTGGCCGAGCAGGCTGAGCGCTATGACGACATGGCTGCGGCGATGAAGCACGTGACGGAGAGTTGCCCAGAGCTGACAAACGAGGAGCGTAACCTGCTGTCAGTGGCCTACAAGAACGTGGTGGGTGCCCGCCGCTCCTCATGGCGCGTGATCTCCAGCATTGAGCAGAAGACGGAGGGCAGCGAATGCAAGAAGGCCATGGCCAAAGAGTACCGGGAAAAGATCGAGAAAGAGCTGAGAGACATCTGCAAGGACGTGCTGGTGAGACTGATAACATTTCATTGGACAACATTGCTAGCTGTGTCTATCTGATAAAGCTTTTTGTCATTTAGGCATAGGTGTCCTTATCCTTAACAAGGTGCATGTCTGAAAGTGGCTCATTTGTCTCAATGGGGTTACACTAATTATACAAGGCTCTGTATACTGCATGGTAAAAGGAGGGCAAATGTTCACAATTCAGTTATATGATGTCATGTAGTACTGAATGGACATTTTACCATAAACACAAAAAGGATTTGATAATCTTCAGCAAGTGTCAAAGTTGTTGAGGCACTATTGTGGAGGTACAGGGATAATGAAGTAACTGATAAGAGGAAAATGCACCTCATGGAATTACTTAAGCTGGTCATCTCCTTTTGACACTCAACATGTGAAGAAATACTGGATGACAGAGGAGTGAGTCGAACTCCACAGTTATGCCTCCCTTCAACAGCTCATGTTGTCTGATGTGTCATTTCTGTCAATAAGACGCAGTAGACATTGTAGAGAAGTGCCACGCCTTAAGTGCTTCATTTCTCTTCCTGACTGTCTCAGAGAAATTCTGCATATTGCTGCTGTCAGGCTCAAACCACCTATCTCCAAAATTGCTGTTTTTCAGGAATCGAAAAAAAAGGTAGGATTTTAAAAGGATCCAATGGAGATAGGAGGTTTAATTACAAGCATTTTTAAACACATTACATTGATTGAGAAATGGTAGAAACCCATTGATAGACGTAGATGGGGACTAATGGAATTAATTTATTAAAAACATGAAAATGGTGAAATGTGAAGATAGGTTTGCGCCCGACAACGATATGTTTTCTGTCATCATTAATGACCTGTAGCTTATCATTGCATTCTTCCTCACATGAAAAGGAGATTTTTAAGTTCTTAAACCGGCTTACACTAAGCTTATATTAATTTGGTTCGTCATTCATAGTCTGAGGTAGCCAGATTTTTCAACAGTAAGTTAAGTGGTAAGTGTGTTAATCCTTTTAAGTCAGACTGACTTATGGTAGTGCTCCAAGTGGACCTCTCTCATTACACCTGCAGCAGGAGTAGTAGTAGCAGTTCTTTTGAAATGGCAAAAACTTCCTCGTTTGATTAGCGGTTCAAGCCGCAGTCAAATTATAAATGGACAACCTCAATATGAGAAAGTAGGAAAATACAGAATTCATGAGCCCACACAGTGCAGGGAATTAATAAAAGTCAGTAGCCATTTTATCAGGTACATTTGAACAATCTAATGCAGTGATGCACAACATCCCTGTAGTAACATCGATCTTTAAAAATCTCATTTTCCACCTTAGCCCATCCTGACACATTCCAAGCAGGCTAACCCTGACTTTAGCCTGGGGTTTGTTGGCCCTGCTCCAGTGCAGAGTCAGCATCAAGTCTGTGGGGTTATCCCCTGAAAATCAACTGAATGTGGTGTGTTGTGTGTACTCTCACATACAGCCCTGCTAATGGCAACATTATAATGTTGCTGCCTGCTGTTAAAAAGTAATCATGCGTCATTTGAGAATGTAAAAATTAAGCTGCTTTCACACCGCTGAGACCTGACATCTGCCTGCCTGCAAGGGTGTTCCCCAAAAAAGCAAAGCCAATTTAAAAGTCGCCGCTATGGTTTAGGGCTGTCATGATGGGCAGGTGCTAGTGTAAATGTCACTGACAGAAGTGCAAGCTAGCTTTGCACTGTGTAAACTATGCATGCTGTAGCAAGACAAAGGAAATCACTGAAATTACCAAGGATTTTGGTTAATCAGCCTTTTGTTTGATTGGGTTTGTTATGGCAGGGTGTATCCTTAAAGCGACAGTGGCAACCAGGCCTTGTGCAAAGATGCCCCAGAATCCTGGGCTCCCTGCGCACAGACTCTCTTGGTTAGAGCATGTTGCCAGTTTTTCTAAAGATATGGAGTTTTATGAGTTAAATGACTTGATTTTTGTTCCAGATTATATCCTAACTAGTTTCAAACTGCCATGTGTACATATCTGAAGTACTGTAGCATCTATAGGACATCTGCTACTCTGTTCTTCTCTCAGCCTGTGCATTATCTGCCTGGTGACTCACTATGTCCTAATCCTTTAATGACAGCCGCTGAGCCACCAGTGCTCTGGCTCGCTGACCTCCACTTCAGCCGAACAGCCTTATGGGGACCAAAATAGAGAGAGATGTGAGTAAAGAGGGCAATGTAGGAGGGTTATAAGGACAGGGACAAGGCTGGGGTGTACATGAAGCAAACTAGTTTGTACGAGGTGTTTTCAGACGACATACATGTCGTGTTCATTCCTGTCCTGAATGGAAACTAAAAAAGGGCACAAACATGATGAATCAAATGGGGGTAACGGATATGGCTGGGACAATAAGTATATCACCGGATTCAATAATATCACAATTCTTGGGTGTTGAATATGTGTTGCTGTTTTTAAGCATTGCGATTTCAATATAATGGTTTATTAGGATAATTTTGATTACTTTTTTTATTATTGGAACATGGGAAAGGGTGAAACATTCAATTTTTAAAAAGGCATATATTAAAACAAAAACAAAAATTTTAATAATCTTTATTTGTATCGCACATTTTATACATAAAATGCAGCTCAAAGTGCTTTACATACAAGAGTGCTATACTTTTAAACACACCCACACATGCACACACATAAATATATATATATATATATACATACATACATACATACATACATACATACATACATACATACATACATACATACATAGAAATAAGTTGCAGACAGGCCAGAAATATAGAAATATTAAATAAATATTAAACAACAAAAGTCAAAACAGTAACAGTGCATAAAAAGTATGAAACACATTTTTAAGAAATAATAGATGCACATCACGTCAGTCTTTCTGACTTTTATTTCAGCAGCATCATATACTGCATAGAAAAAGTAAAATAAACTAATAATTTTTCAGTTCTGCAGGGCTGCTTGCCCTGGACACTCCTTAGAGCATGTGCTTGCACACACACGCACATTACCCTGATGCTCACTTTGACTGGCGTTTATTAGATTTCCAGGACGTGTTGCAAAAACAGAACGACAAGTTCTCTAGCAGTGGGCAGAAATCTACACAGAGGCCTGACCTGTGCATTTCTTTTAGTAACATGACTATGTTGCCTGTTCCTCTGAGCTCTGAGGCTTTTTCATCTTGGCTTGCTTGTGCTGCCCATTGTAGGCATCTCTCAGTCCTATGAATGCAACGAGAATATAGTGATATAATCAAATGGGATCATAGAATTTAGTTTGCTTTGAACCTCCTTGTCATGGTTGTAGTTGGACTGTAGCTATGCCCTTGCCAGTGGCCCAGTTCCACATTCAGATCCCAGAGGGCTTCCCTGATCCCTCACATCAGTCTAAGAGCATTCAGCAAATGCAGACACTTACATCAGGCTTGTTTGTTCCATTGTACTTGGGATAATGTACAAATGCACTGTGTAATGAAACACATTCTTACACAACCTGAAAAATCCATGTCTCTGAATCCATTTGGAATACTGGTCTGTGCTTGAGCTATTAATATCATGCGCTGTTGTGGAGCGGAGTTGTTATTGAGTCATTCGGTGTAATCCTACATTACATCATTTTTCATACTGAATCTGCATTTTGCTACTTTTGGCTTCACTTATCATTTTTGCCTTCTATCCAGAGACCCGTATATTACTATTCCTATTTAAAGAGCATTAGGCTGGCCCATAACTGATGCTATCTCAACTCATAGTTTTAGAAATTAGGAGGCTTTTTGTATTTAGCTCTAAGCTGCAATTCTAACAACCTTTCACCATCACTAATGGCACGGGGAATTCTGCTTTTCTGTTTTCCTATGAATATATGTATATGGCAAACTCTTTGTCATTGCTTTTGTTAAGAAACAACATGGAAATGTCCACATGGAAACTACATTAAAACCCTTAGTTAAGCCATGATGGTTTCAAATCTGCACTTAGAGTGAAGCATTACATCATATTTATGTAAAAGCAGTATTTAAGTCTTTGTCCCACATGTTAACATAGTGGATTAACAGCACTCTTCAGATAGTAAGCTTAGATGCACTTTCGCCAGCTAACACAATAGGTATGCTATTCTCTGCCAGCTAGCAGTCAGGTTAGCAACAAGAAGAGGCTGTCAAGTGGTGCATGTGTTAGAAAGAGCCAAGCTGGGCTCTGTGAGTGACCTACTTCCTCAGCAAAAGCTCATGAGGAGTTCAGCAGCCTAGCTCTGTCCTCTCAATCGCCACCCCCACCATCTTTCATCCATGCTCCTATCATTTATCTTCTTCACATCTTTTCTCTTAGACACTCTCGACTCTTTTCCAACCCTCTGCACTCCCCCGTCTTCTGTACAGCCCGACCCTTTCGCCTCCCTTATGCTTTCATGTTATCTGCTATCCTCACAGATCCACTCCCCTACCCCACCCCCTTCAGTGGTCTCTGAAGCATCTGTGATGTAGCTCTAAGTCTCAGGCTCAAGTCCCAGGGCTATTGGAGGTAGCCAGCTCTACCCTAATTTAGATTTGGTGAGATATTATGCTCAGTAAAGGTTAAAATAATGACCACTGCTCTTGTGTCTGCTCATTTCAACTTCTTACAGCCCCAAGCGTAAAACAAGCAATGTATATGCATTATAGTTGACACAATGGATTGAATATCTTAGCTCTTTTCTAACAGTCTGCTCTCTCTGTTTTGTGTGTTTCTGCCACAGGGTCTCTTGGACAAATATCTCATTCCCAAAGCCTCCTCAGCAGAAAGCAAAGTCTTCTATTTGAAAATGAAAGGAGATTACTATCGCTACTTAGCTGAGGTGGCTTGTGGAGAGGATAAGACAAGTAAGCACCATGTTCAATCTTTTCTTTACCATCTTTATGTTGGGGGTGGTAGTTCTTTATTTTCATTATTTATGTGTATGTTTTGCTCTCTGGCAAGGTGAATTGTAAGAAGTTACATCCTCCATTCCTAGCATAGCCACAAAGGGTGTATCAGATGAAATCCTATTAAATGAACACTTTAGCATTGGCCTATGACGCTCTATGACAGTGGCTCTTCAGTGCTGATTCCAACACCATCACAGAAAAGGTTGTATAATGTTTTTAAATGCTACAGCTTCTTTTTAGTGTTTTTGACTGTTAATAGTTAACAACTAGTCAGTAAATATTTTGAAAAAAAGTGCACTATAAGCAGAGACCATTGGTTTTGTAAATGTAACCTAAATTTCAACATACATACTGTTGGGCTTTAATGGGCCCCAGTACATGTTTTGTGCGTCTGAAAGACGTTGAAATTTGCCTGCGCTGTGCTGCAGGAAAGAGCTGCACTCAGGGTGAGCTACAGGGGTGGGGGTGGGGGGTTCTGTGTTTGCTTTCTGGTGCTGCTCAAATCGACAGTGAAGTGGCTCTACTCAGTCAATAAACCCGTTAATAACCGTTGGGTGAAATGATCATTCCTCTGTCTGTCTGTCTGTCTGTCTGTCTGTCTGTCTGTCTGTGTGTGTGTGTGTGTGTGTGTGTGTGCGTGCGTGCGTGCGTGCGTGCGTGCGTGCGTGCGTGCGTGCGTGCGTGCGTGCGCCTTTCTATGACAAATAATTCTAAACCTATAAGCTACCCATAGTAACCTGACAAATCCCTGTAAAACAGAAGCAGAGTATAATAATTCTAAGACTTAAGATGGATTTATTTATTTATTCTCACAAATATTGAAATGACATTCTTACTCTGCAGAAAAAAATTTTAAAAAATAAAAAATATCTCAATCCCTATATTGACAACGCAATACCCACCAAATTAACAAATATTCAAAAAGCCGAATATTGGGGTCCAGCTTTTGTGTGATCACATCTTTTTGGATAGCAAGCACCTCATGTGTAGTCCATCAGTTTCATTTCATTTACCTATTTGCCCCCTAGTGGCTGTTAAGAGATAGAGGCAGTATGATTCACTGGTCTCCTCCCTTAAGCTAGTAAACTCAGTGGACTCATTTGCAAGTCCTCATTATTTGAAACTGTTTGCATTTTACTGATTTTATTTCTATTTAACAATTTCTTGTTATCGGGAAAACTAAAAGGTCACAAGCTGTTTAGCAAGAGGACAACATAATCTGCCTCCAATCATATCAATGCATACAGCCAATAAAACCCTGGCAGTAGTAATCTGTCAGTTTACAGTCAGTTCTACTGTCTAACTCTGACTCCTGTCACAGAAGTCAACTGTGTAAACAAAAAATGTAAGAACTTCATAGTTTCTTGTGAACCATTTCTTTTCCAAGAGCAGGGATTTCCTAGAGTCTGTCTGGATGCCTGGCAACCTCATGGTGACACCACAACGTTAACAGGCTACTGTTCCTGGTAAAAAATAGTCCTTCACATAACTCTCCCATAAAATCCCAAACCGTTTGGCAGACAGACAGTGAGTGTATTGATGTTCTCATCAAACTTTCTGTAAGAAAGCAGAAATTCAGTTTTCCAAAGCAATTTCAGAATAATACTGCTTTTTTGAGCCACCTCAATGATACACCCCGCTGGCTACTGCTTTGCATGTCTGATTGGGCATAATGAAGAGTCATGTCATCCATTTTTCCAAACCTTGTTAATCTGTTTTGGTTTTTGGGCTGAACTTAGATCTTAGAACAACTGCCCCTAGATGATGCAAATACATGTGTTTAAATTTGAGCTTGTTGAGGTGCTACTGTACTAACCAGGAAATAATCTGTATAAAAAGTGTTCTCCCTGGTGCTATATACTCAGCAGAGATTAAAAGAAGAAGCCCTTGCTCATACCACAGAGAGGTGTATTGTGTTAGTTGTTAGTTTTTGCTACAGTGTTACTATACAGTGTTGAGGAAAGTCATGAGACACTTTTGAAGCTAACTTATCTTTATATATATATATATATATATATATATATATATATACACGAAGTGAGGTGTCAATTCGATCTCATCTAACATCAATTGATAATAATTAAGGGGACAAAATAAAGGACACAAGCTCAACTCAACTCACTTTTGATACCAAGCGCTTTTCTCAGTTTCTTTTTCCAGCGTAGTAATTACCAATATAGGCAGGACTCTTAATTGACCATCATAGCAACGCGATGTGATACTGCTGCGACATCATATCCAACACAACACACAATCTTTGCTCAATCCGGCTCTCAAATTATCATTTCATCGGCAGTTGAACCAGAGGAACGTCTGCACTTTGTCAATTTACCACAGTGTGGTTTTGCAGCTTCCATTTTTATTAAATTTTGGTTGAGTGTGAGAAAATATTGCACGCACTATTTGCGGCAGCTTGGCCCTTTGATAAATGGCGGGTTTAGTATTTCCCGTGTTGCACCAGTAACAGTTCTCTCTGATCAGTCAGTGCTCTGCAGTGTTGTTACTCCACTCTCTGGTATCGATCCAGCTAGCTTAAAGCCTCGACCAAGGTGGTACCAAAATATGCACCAGGCAATATCCACAACATTGGAAATGATTCAGAATATTGCATTAGTTTTGTTTAGGTTTATATGTTGAACCAACAAGTGGGTGTATAGTATAGTATAGTATCATCAGTTGTGATTTTTAATGTTTGATAGCTTTTGTGAATTTTTCTCCTCTCTCAGATATCATTGAAAGTTCAAGGGACGCTTACCAATCGGCCTTTGATATCAGCAAAGAAGAAATGCAGTCCACGCACCCAATCCGCCTTGGTCTTGCCCTCAATTTCTCTGTTTTCTTCTATGAGATCCTCAACTCACCTGAACAGGCCTGCCAGCTGGCAAAAAGTGTAAGATCATACCGCCAAAGAACTGTCTTTCATATTTATGAGGATATTAAACTGCTTAATGTAATGCAAATTTGTGATCATGTCACTTTTTTTGTGAAGACTCATAAGATTGTTTGAATTGCAGTGAGAAAGCAATACAGACCTGTGCACAAACACTGACCTCACACAAACATTCTTTTGACACATAACAGATTGTTGAAGATCTCCATTTTCTTGCTGTTAAAAAGGTGTTTTGAATCTTTTAGGCTTTCGATGATGCCATTGCTGAGCTCGATTCACTGAGTGAAGATTCGTACAAAGACAGTACACTAATCATGCAGCTACTGAGAGACAACTTGACAGTAAGTTTCCATTACTGAAACATTTATCAATTCAAATTACACCAACAGATTTTGTGCTTTAAAATACCCATGCTGTTGTTTTCAAATGTCTTGTTTTCAGTCCAAAACCCAGAGATATTCAATTTACTATCAGAGGAGTAAGAAAACCAGACACTCTCATTTAGAGGAGTTGAAACCAGAGGTTTTGCCATTTTTGCTGAAGAATGATTTTAAACCTTAATAGTAAATGTTTTTGCAATTTTCTGTGATTGACGAACTGATAATCCCTAACCGACCCTCCTCTAAGCCCTGCCTCTTTTCGATAGTCCATCAAGCTATAGGAACTAGCATGAAGCCCACACTGTAACCAGAAGAAAAATAATCACATTTTTGGAAAAATGAAAAATTGATTTCAGAGAGAAGAGTGAGCAACACATGATCGTCAAGAAAAAAAGCAAGAAATGCCTAATATTTCCTGCTTCTGTTGGTTAACCAAATAGATATGTTTATGATAATAAATGTTCGTTGTATTTCATGTGTTCCACTCCCCTTTAAGTCTTAAACTTCAGTCAGAGTGGCATTAAAAGGGTCTTAGAAGACCTTAAATATTACTTGCCTTAAGCTGCAGGAACCCTGATTTAGTGTTGATTCACTTGAAAAATAAAAGTATATTAAGATTCGGTATTGATCTATTTTCTTTGACCTCTGTGAGCATCTTATTGTCCTCCCTCTAACTACTTCTCTTTGTGCTGCTTGTCCTCCTCTCTCCTCAGCTGTGGACCTCCGATAACCAGGTTGAGGGAGATGAACAAGATGAGACCAGAGAATGAGCCAGACCCCCGTAGTCTTCCCTGTCTACCTGCCATCATCCTGGCTCATCTTCATCACCATCATCAACACTGAGACCACCTCATCATCATCATTGTCGTCCAATTCTCTCCATCTTTTTTCTATTTAGTTCTCTCAGTTCATCTCATTCCTATCGGTTTACTATTTCTCCTTTTTGTAGTAACTGTGGGAGAAAGGGATGGGGAGGGAGGGAAAGTTTTAAATTGCGTGGTGGGAGTGTCCATGTGGAAGGGTAAAGTGTATTTGGGGTTGGTTGCTTGTCTGCTGACCTTTTTTTGTGTGTGGGAGCAATACTCCTGAAACATGCAGCAGGTTGAGTTTTTAGAGTCAGAAAACAGCTTTACTGTGTGCGTATCCTATTCATATTAACCATCCTTGATTAACACCGTTCTGATGATACCTTTGTGGTTTCTCAAAATGCATAGTTGGCTCCACACATGTTAGAAGACAGCAGCTGTTAAGTCTACTTGGCAAAAGGAATGACAGCAGAGGTGAAGGCAGTGGATGTGTGATGGAAAGTGCTGGAGACAGAAGACAAGGTTTTGTTGGAACACAACGGTTACATTCCATTTACTGTCAGTTGCTCAACTTTCTACTCTTTATTATTATTTTTTTTTGTTTTTGGTGACCTGCTTTTGTATTTCTATGTATCAATTACGAGGTATAGAAAACTTTGAAGAACAAAAGAGCACACAAGCTTGGTATTGTTGATGTTTTTATGAGCACAGCAAAAAAAAAAAAGATCCACATGCTTATCTAGTTACTGCTTTTTCAAATTAAGATTTTTATTTGATTTGACTTTTATTCTCCTTTTGTTTTCTTTCAATACTTGCCTAAACTGCATGTTGGTAAGAAGTAGTTTGTGGAGATGTAAGGATGGTTGTTGTCGGGCGGGCTAGGTTTGTTCATGTCTTTGGAATTTTCATACAGAACACCCAAGCATAACTTGTTATTTGGGGAAAATGTGTAATTTCATGTAAGTGGAATAAAAAAATAATAATTTAAGTTTCTACTTGTCCATTTGAAGTTATACACTGCTAGTTTTGACTGTTTTGACTCCAGCAGCCTTATAGTTTGTTTCTTTTTACATAGCTGAATTATCCAAAGCCATCTGTATTTGAAGTTAATGAGTTTTCACTCCCAGAAGTGGTTGCTTTACCTCAAAAACCAGTAAGTTTTGCTACAGTTGGACGCTAGATCCAGCAACCATTTAACTCAGTTGCTCTATTTTTGAAACACTGTACAAGAATAAGTGAGTCACACAGATTCTGTGGCTAGGAGCAGACAAGGAGACCCACAGAAAGTCCTCTCATTATTGCACACCAGTTTGATTCAGTGTCTCCAATGCAAACACCCTGCTGCTGTCGCTGTGCTCAGTCATGTCTTTTGTTCATTTAAACATATCACATAGACTTGTTCTCAGTGGAAAAACTGAAAATTTCTCACAAAAATAAAATTATAAAAGGCAATGTAAACTACAAGCACAATAGCTACACACTGGAACATCCTGGACCTTTGTAGACAGGAGACGCAAGATCTCTGCCCCCCTTAAAAAGGCATCGCTCATCAAAAAAGACAGCAGAGCAACACGGTAAAGCCAGTAAATTTACATCGTTGCCACTGCATGAATGAACAGCAAAAGGGAAAGGAAACCTTTTTTTAAACTGTTTCCTTCCACACAGCGCTCTGGGTGTGTCTCACTTCGAGGAGGGAGGGCACTGCAAGGCCACCACAGAAGAATGTAGAGCTGCAGTGCCACCTCTCAAAGCCTACCCACAAGTGCACAGACATACAGTTGGTAGCACATCGTCTGCAGAGAACTGCTCCAGAAGAGTTTGCTGTCAGTCAATTCTGCTCATAAGTGAAATCAAGGTAACACATGCAACCGGCTCTGTGGGTGATATATTAAATAAGCTCTGAATTGCGATAAGCATTTATTAGGTAAGTGGCCATAGAATATCTAATTATGAATATTTTGTGTTTTCCAAGGCCTCACTGTAATCTGCAGTTAAGTTACTCTTGCAAGAAAACCAAGATCAGCTTAATTGGGCTAGACTAGAATATAGTTGTCAAGATATAATTGGTCTACATATCTGCAAGCAAACTTTTTCACTTTCCTCATCAAAATGACCCTAGCTTACATATTGTATGTGCAGGCGACACCCAGGGTCCCTGCTGATCCTCAAAAAGTCTTAAAGACATTGAATAGATTCATCTAAAATACAAGGTATTCATTGGCATTAAAATTATTTTTTAAATATTAATTATTTAGTCATCTTTTTCTGACACTGATGAAAAAAAAACAAAGTATGGGTAACATTAAAAATCATAAAAATACACAGAATGCCTCTTGCGTTAACATCACTATAGAGTCATGTTTTATGTTGCAATAAATATTTGAAAAATACACTAAAATTCCCGCTAACCTTAAGTAATTTTTTTTCCCCTTCAGTATTGGCTACTGTAAAATTGTTCTTAAATTTCTTTCCAGGTGGCATTTTAAAAATAAAAATGCTTAAATCCAACTTTCTAAGCTGTAGAAACCCTGGTTACACCACTTAAAGTATTTGTATACACATGAATGGATTACTAAATGTGCCTACCAGACAGGCCACCCCTGGCTTTCACTGTAAAAATGTCACTCAAATTAACATGTACAGACCAGAAGATACTCAAAATGACCACAAAGAGATGAAAAGGAACTGCAAAGGGACATAAATGTTTTTTTTAAAATAACCCATGTGATGGGAGAAGCAGTTGGCCACCATTCAAAAATGTTTGGACACCCCTGCTTTAAAGAGACCAAAATAAATACAAACACAAAATGACTACAAAGATACAAAAAAGACAAAATCACCACTCAGAGACAAGAAAATGACTATGAAGTGACACAAAACCACAAAATTATGCAAAACCACTGCAAAGACATGTCAAACCAACACAAAGTCTGTGTGTCTTTGTCTGTGTAGATGAGGTGGTTGGGCCCTTTTGCATACCTGTTCCCAGGGGCCCATTGTCTTTAACCTGCGCATGCATTTAGAGGAGGAACTATATATTCAGCAGACACTCCATTTATATGTGCAGGAGACATAAGTCAATTTGAAAAATATTTATTGACAGAGAAACAGAATTATATATAAGTCTCTTATATATAAGTTTCTCTTTTCATATTTTTTCAACCACTGAAGAGTGAGTTATGTTATATATATATATATATATATATATATATATGTGTGTGTGTGTGTGTGTGTGTGTGTGTGTGCATGATCATATCAGCACGTGGGTATCAACAGATATTGGCCTTAAAATTAAACTATCAGAATTGGCCAGCGTGGTCATTTCTGCTGATATCACAATTTATTTTTTTTCTCAGTAACAAAGTGAACATGTACAAAACTTTAACCCTAAATTGAAGTATGTTTATTATTTGCACATTAAATGAATAAAACATACATAGAAAAGCCTTGTATTTTAAGTATGTCTCCATCTGCTGGTCGGTGGGCCATTATAATAAAAGTATAATGTTCCCTTTTTATATATGTGTGTGTGTGTGTGTGTGTGTGTGTGTGTGTACTGATGAAATCACACCGCAACTACCCTATATTTTGATAAATAACCTTAAGTAGATAATTGGATAATTGGTAGATACTTGTCAAGTTAGAAATGGATGGATATATAGATATGTATATCGATAAGACTCAAGCTGTAGGTCCAGCTGACCATCGATGCATTCCTTACCTGCCGAAAAAAACACATAAAGCTGGGGAGTAACGTTTTACATGACGTCTCAACAGAAAATGATCAGCAATGCTCAAAATGTGAAATATCGCGACACGTGTGACGTCAAGCCCTTGAGGCGAACGCGCCGTGGTTTCGACTAGAATCGGGAAACAACCTCCACCGACCTTCCTTTCATTCCCGTAATCCGTCTGCGTAGGGTGTGCTCCGGAGCTAGTCTCGGCACACATTTTATTATTATGAAACAAACCAAAAGCTAGAGAGCACACGCAGACATATTTTTTTAAGAAAAATAAAAATCGGTGAAGCAGGATTTCATTTGCCAACCCAAGCAACGCGAAGAAGACGCAGCCTTCGATAAAAGAACGAAAAGACGGAAACGAGAAGAACGCTAGCGAGCCGAGCAGTTAGCATCATTGTTGAAAGCGTGGGTGATTAACGTTAGCTAGTTATATTGTTAACCACGTATTTCTCCCTTTGAAGGGCTTTGTCATTCTAGTCAATATTGTAAATGATAACATTTGTTTCGTTTACTGTCGGCAGTTAACCGTTTTAACTGACTGTGAGAGACTACATATTCAAAATT
Organism: Plectropomus leopardus; assembly: GCF_026936395.1. Lineage (NCBI taxonomy): Eukaryota > Metazoa > Chordata > Actinopteri > Perciformes > Serranidae > Plectropomus > Plectropomus leopardus. Next base: position 5,761,061 of record NC_142186.1, read on the forward strand.
GTGAAGACTGCGAGCCACATCGGTTAGGCCACGCTCCGACATTTTGCTAACCAACTAGCCCACGTTGCTAACTGGTAAGATAGCTAGTAAATGTGTCAGCGCTCATTTTTGTGAAGCTATTGAAGAGACCGAGAAAAAACTCTCTTTATATAGGAGGGTGGTACTGATTGTCGACCAAATTTCTAGCTAATATAATCTTACAGTGATCGTATTGCCTGTGAGCACGCGCCGCCAGTAATGAATCCCAGCGCGCCTAGCTATCCAATGGCGTCCCTCTATGTGGGGGACCTGCATCCAGACGTTACCGAGGCCATGCTCTACGAAAAATTCAGCCCGGCTGGGCCCATCCTGTCCATCAGAGTGTGCAGAGACATGATCACCCGCCGATCCCTCGGATATGCCTATGTCAACTTCCAGCAGCCCGCTGATGGTAAGTTTACCATAACCTGGATTAGCATCTGCTAATACAGCTAACCAATGTGGCACCACCTGACTCCATTTTGATCATGTAACGTTTCAAGCCATGTTACAGTTTTTCTGTAAGTGTCACTATTCGGGTTTTGTCAACGTTTTAATGTGACGCAATAACAGATTAACATGTTATACACTGCTCCCATTTTAGGTCCCTGCTTCAGAATTGTCTTAAAGTAAATATATGGTATCTTTAAGTAAACTTCAAGGCCCACACGAATAATCACGATCTTAAACTAAACACGACAAAGCACCAGTATAGATGCTACTGGACCAGATTAAATTAAGGAACGAGACAGAATTACTGGAATTTTTGTCACCCCATTGATAAAAACTACAGTTTTGGAGTGAATATGGCTTTGACATGATAAAGCATTTGCCCAGAAGCTCAAGCAAACCATAAAACGTCATCTGACAGTCACCATTGCAGAGATGGATGCTCATAAAATAAAGCAGGAAACGATGGAAGAGCTTTAAGTAAAAAATGTTTAGGCAAGATCTTGAAATTGGCATCTGTAGGTACATTCATGCACCCTGTTATCTGTCCCAGATTACTGTAAAACTCATTTGATGTAATTTGGATGTTATTAAAAGTATTGAGCCCATCTAAAAACAATAGCTTCTGGCTTTATTTGGTAAAATCAATCAATCAGACCTCCATGCATGTTTACACTCATGGAAAACTGTAATAAATATATTGCTATTAGCTGCTGTTTTTTGTATTTTTTTTGGTTTTTTTTTGATAATCTGTGCTGTCAGTCAGTGTTGTACAGTGCTGTGTGATACAGTGCTGTGTGATACACTGCTGGAATCATTAACTTCTAAGGGTTGTTTTGAGGGGTTGTTAGTTGTTAGTATGAATTACAGGCTATTTGGAGTGTTATGGGATTGTGTACGAAAGTTTTCCAATGTGTTTTGCATAGTTTGAATTTGTGTGATTATTATGTGGTTTAGGTGGATGTGGCTAAACCAGGTAGCTTGCCGAGATCCACTGTAATCAAACAGTGTTCAGCATGGCCATGTCCTTGCGTGTTTTAGTGTACAAGTAGAACTGAATGTCATCTGCCATTGCTGTTACTTCTGTAGAGGTGCTGGTGTTATTGTAGTTTTCTAAAAACATACCTAACATATGAACCTAGTGTGATCAGAAGTCTTAACATATCTGGGCCTGTTTCAGCTGAGCGAGCCCTGGACACCATGAACTTTGATGTGATCAAAGGCAGACCCCTCCGCATCATGTGGTCCCAGCGTGATCCCTCCCTGAGGAAGAGTGGAGTGGGCAACATCTTCATCAAGAACCTTGACAAGTCCATTGACAACAAGGCTCTCTATGACACCTTCTCTGCATTTGGAAACATCCTCTCCTGCAAGGTAGGCTGGGCAGCATTCACTCTGTCTGCCTCTGTTTTTGTGTTTGAGTGTTTTACATACAGACCAGTAGTTTGCATGACTAAAGATCGCACCAGGTTGAAACCGATTGTGTTTGGGTTTTTTAAATGCATGGTGTTTGGGATTGTTTTGACATGCTCAAATCTCCCTTTTCCAAGGTGGTTTGTGATGAAAATGGCTCAAAGGGTTACGGCTTTGTGCACTTTGAGACCCACGAGGCTGCTGAGCGGGCCATTGAGAAAATGAATGGCATGTTGCTCAATGACAGAAAAGTGTAAGTGGGACTACAATTACTCTTGTATAAATAAGTATTTGGGTGTTGGATTAACGTGAATTTTTCGTCTAACCAACATTTGTGTTTAACTGCATCTTGTCCACAAACCCATCTCCAATCATACCCATTGTCCTTTTGGTTTTCATACAACCACATTTCGAGTGGCAATTAGGCCAAGTTTTAAACATCTTACAGCATTATACATAGTGAACATTTTGTCTGATGTTTTGTAATAATTTAAAGTTTTATTGTAATCCTGAGCCATGGGAAGCAGCACAGTTAATGCCTCAAGAAACATATATGAACTCCAAAGTTGATTAAAATTGTGAAGGGTGCCTGCTAGCTCACCCGGTAGAGCGAGCACCCAGTGTACAAAGGCTGTGCACCTGTCGCAGCGGTCAGAGGTTCGATTCCAATCCTGGCCCCTTGCTGCATGTCACCCCCTGTCACACTTAAGCTGTCCTGTCAAATAAAGGCCAAAAAAGCTATAAAAAAACCCCCAAAGATTGTGGTCACATTTTCTCTGCAGTCCACTTAACTCAATTTGACTTGTTACCAGAGCCTGTATTACCATTGTATCACAATGCATCCTCTTCAGGGCTGTTAGCATTTTCCAGTTTGACAGGTTAAGAATCAAAGTGCGTCCCACTCTGCAACTACTTGTGGATGAGACTTGTTGTCTATCTGAATGATTTGGTCAGTGAGGTCAAACTAAAAACAAACAAACAGAAACAGCTTGGGCAGCACTTCGGGGTTATCCAAAGATATTTCAGCAAAACCACTGGAAAATCTTGGTAATGAAGGAGTTGTCTGGTTCGTGTGATGTGTTCCAATATTTTAATTTTGCTCAACAGATTTGTGGGACGCTTCAAGTCACGCAAAGAGAGGGAGGCTGAGCTTGGGGCACGTGCCAGAGAGTTCACCAATGTTTACATCAAGAACTTTGGGGAGGACATGGATGATGAGAAGCTGAAGGAGTTGTTTGGCAAATATGGTAAGACAACAAAACAACTTCAGAAACACAACATGTTCACAATTCAGCATGCTACCAGTGTGAATCTGCATAAAATGTGTTTATAAGCTGTTGTATTTTGCAGGACCCTCACTCAGTATCCGCGTCATGACTGATGAGAGCGGCAAATCCAAGGGATTTGGCTTTGTCAGCTTCGAGAGACATGAAGATGCACAGAAGGTCAGGATTGACTCCTGGTTCTTTTCTTAGGGGACACTGCCCCTTCATATAAATCAAAATTTTCCCCTGTACCTCTGTTGACGATATGAACATGGCTCCTGTTCCGTTAGATTCAGTGGTATGTTGCTTATTTTGCTGCAGGCTGTGGACGACATGAATGGTAAAGAACTGAATGGCAGGCAGGTGTATGTGGGCCGCGCGCAGAAGAAAGGGGAGCGCCAGAATGAGCTCAAGCGTAAATTTGAGCAGATGAAACAGGATCGCATGACCAGATACCAGGTTTGTTGGACTGCTTTTCCATTGAAACAATATCATTCTGCAGACACCACTGCGCCATTTTAAAGGGCCACCCTCATAAGTAAAAGGTTTAAATCACACTGTCATTTTCCGTACACCAGGGCGTCAATCTGTATGTGAAAAACCTGGATGATGGTCTAGATGACGAGCGCCTGCGTAAAGAGTTCTCTCCATTCGGAACTATCACAAGTGCTAAGGTAAATACTACCATTCTTACTTGTGATTTTAATGTTTAATAGCTTGATTGCAAATTAATGTTGATTGAATGTAATTTTATGGTGAGTAAGAAGATTGTTATTTATAATGCTAATAATCCTCTCCCATAGGTGATGATGGAGGGTGGTCGCAGCAAAGGCTTTGGCTTCGTGTGCTTCTCCTCCCCAGAGGAGGCCACTAAAGCTGTAACGGAGATGAATGGGCGTATTGTTGCCACAAAGCCACTGTATGTGGCCCTGGCCCAGCGCAAAGAGGAGCGCCAGGCCCACCTGACCAACCAGTACATGCAGAGGATGGCCACAGTCCGTGCAGTGCCCAACCCTGTCCTCAACCCATATCAGCCTGCCCCACCCTCAGGCTATTTCATGGCGGCTATACCTCAGGTGAGTGTCCCACTGCTTCGGCCAACATTTGACATGCTGTTTAGCATATTTCAGTAGTTTGTTGCAACCTCTTGGCTTGAAATCCAGCCACTTGTCTCTTGTCCACTGCGCAGTACAACTCAACTCACTCAGTATGGTATTCCATTGACAGAAGTCGTTGACAGTACCACAGATCAGTCAGAGTGTCATCACCAGAATTGTCTCTTGTTGGACAGGCTGTCCTGTATCCTGTGCAAATCCACCTTTTTAAATAGCCATGTTATTGTCAATTGTGACTTAATTTTTTTTCAGATTTTTCAAAACGGTAGCCGGCAAAACCACGCTGTGGTCAGTTAGTAACGTGCTGATGTTGCTCTGTGTGGGATCGAAGATGATGTCATAGCAGTTTTATTGGCATTACTGTAATAGTCAACTAAGAATCCCACCTTCATTGACGGCATACCATTGGCAGTGGTAAAAGAAATACATTTATGGATTTCTTTTACCATCAGTTCAGTTTTTCCCTCAGATTTACATTCTTTTTTTCCATTATGTTCTCTCTCTCTAAATTTGGACATTTTTTGCGAGTCTGTGAATTCAGCACAGATGGAAGTTGTCCTTTTTTTCCCATCTGCGGCAGTTGGAAGAGTTTTGGTGATTAATTGATCTATTGATCCAGTCAGCGCTGATCAGATCGATTGAGAGGAGCACCTGCTGCATAGGTGAACTAAAGATCCAGCTCTTTATGTAAGCTCTGTGTTTGGATGCAGTGAATATCCAAATAGTATATATATTCCAATAGCGCTTCACATGGACAGTCCAGCTCCAAAAATATAATTTTTCTTTGAGGTTTTAATCATGGCAGGCCTCCACAAATAAATTAATGTTTGGTAAACACAGCTGGTGACAAAAGTGAGTCAGGTCGAGCTGCAGCATGCAGGGGAAATGAGGCACTATTTAAATGTACTCATGTATTGTGTTTGGAATTAGAATCACTGGTGTAAACTGATGGTTGTAGGGAAATGGGTAATAGAAAAACAGTGTCACAAATCTTTGGCTCAAAGAGAGCATATAATGATAAATCTACGTCTCCGTCCTTCTCAGGCCCAGAACCGTGCTGCATACTACTCCGCCAACCAGCTGGCCCAGCTCCGCCCCAGCCCCCGTTGGGCCACTCAAGGAGTGCGTCCTCAGCGTAAGTAGAGGCATTGTTTCACACCTGATTCTATTGGATTTGACTAATCAATAGTTTGGCCATTCTGTTCATTATTGGACAGAGTCATGCTGTGGATGGACTGGAAATCAGCTCCAGTGTTAAAATAACTTCAGTTATGAACATCTTATGTTTTGGCTTCTTCCATCAGATTTCCAAAATATGCCCAACGCTATGCGCCCATCAGCTCCCAGGCCTCAGACCTTTAACACCATCCGTCCCACCGCCACCACCAACACCCAGGTCCCGCGCATGATGGCCTCCCAGCGTATGCGTGAGTATTTCAGCTTTCAGGACACGGGATCTGCTTTTTTTGTTTCTTTCCACTGTTTCTGAATCACTTGATGCCGTTTTAATGACATGCTCTTTTTAACCTCCCTCCCCCCAGCCACCCAGGCCCTCAGCCAACGCCCTGCCAGTGCTTCAGCCACCGCCGCCCCAGTGCGTGCCATGCCCCAGTACAAATACGCTGCTGGCGTGCGCAACCCCCAGCAGCACATGGCCTCCCAGCCACAGGTCACCATGCAGCAGGTGGGTGCTCCATTTCTTGATCACAATCAAGAGCTGGAAAATGAACATTGTTGTATTGATAAACACAGGTGTCACAAAATCCTTCAGAAATGTGCCTTTTAACTACATCTACTGAAACAAAATTTGGGCTAGTTGCACCTGGTCAGGGCATGATTGACAAGATGGGGCCTGAATAGGCCATTTACTGAAACCAAAAAATAATCTTGAAAATGTGATTTATGACAAATAATTGTTAATGGAATCTTTTTAAAAAGGCTCAGACATGCCACGAGCAGTAGCTAGGATATGACAAGCAGCAGAAGAAAATCTGAGTCTGAATCTGCACACTCGTGACAATGTCCAGCACAAGGCTTTCAGTCAGCCATTTATGCTGTATAGAAATAAGTTGTGATAATTACTCAGCAGTAGTACTTGTACTGTCTCATTTTTTAACTAAATCTCGTTTCCTTCTTTAGCCCGCTGTCCACGTCCAAGGACAGGAGCCCCTGACTGCCTCCATGCTGGCTGCGGCCCCTCCTCAGGAACAGAAGCAGATGCTGGGTCAGTGCATCATTTTCTCAGAGATTTACAGGGAATTTGCATGAACTGTTTCAAACATTTAAATCAGCGGTGTCCAAACTTTTTTTCCCCAAACGGGTGGCCAGATCAGATAATGTGTAAATACCCACGGGCCTTTTTTTAAAATATAAATGCAAACAGGACAAACAGTATCGGTCCTCTCTGTTGACACTTCTGTGCTGTGGCCATTTCTGTTAGAATAACCAGTATTGTGTGGCGAGCCACATATTGAGAGTCCAGCCGATGGTCCGTTAAAATCTGTCCAGATGCCAACCGGTTCCGTATGGAGTTTGGACATGCCTGATATAAATAATATGACTAGCTAATTTGACACATTAAAGAGAATACTTCCAAAAAATTTTTAGAAAGGAATAGCAAAATTAATAGAAAAACATCCACATCCACACAGTGTCATTTATCCAGTGGTATGCTCAGTACTACCAAACACGTGCTTTTTACTAAAAGCTTGCCATTTGAAACGGTTTTCTTCAGAAATTCAAGGTAACACAGGGTGATTTGTTTACAGATTAGTATTTCATAAACGTGGAGCGACATCACTTTTCATGTGATGCTTTCAGACACCTTTCACCTTTTTAAACCTTTGAACTCAAAGCAAACTGGTGTGATTTCTTTCAAATGCATGGGGGAAAAAGGCAATGAGCAACTTAGTAAGAAATAATTGGATTTAGAAAATGATTTTTTGAAAAAAACAAACAAAAAAACAAAAAAAACAATGGTATATGTCTAGGAAAAAACTATGCTTGTAATTATCTTAATTTCATATATATGTAATTTAAATAATCATTAGAGCATTTTAAGTACTTTTTCCCATGTCATTTTCTTGATTTCTTGTTTCTTCTCCCTATTCAGATTTTTTTTTTTTAGACAAGTGATTTTCTTGTACTTCTTACTAATGTCTTGGTAATTTTTGGGATAATTTCCTCTCTCATTGAACTTAACATAGTTGTTGACTGTTTCTCTTCCTTCAGGTGAGCGTCTGTTCCCCCTGATCCAGAGCATGCACCCCAGCCTGGCAGGCAAGATCACGGGTATGCTGCTGGAGATCGACAACTCCGAACTCCTCCACATGCTCGAGTCCCCCGAGTCGCTGCGCTCAAAGGTCAGTTAATGTTTAATCTGTTAGATGTGGCCTTGATTATTTTCTCCTTAATCTTTGTCACTCTCAATGAACATGGCTGGTTGAGTCATAATGCTTCACATGCAGCGCTTCATTGAGTGTTTTCTGTTTTCAGGTGGATGAGGCTGTCGCTGTGCTTCAGGCCCACCAGGCCAAGGAGGCTGCTCAGAAGTCTACCACTCCTGCTGGTGTTCCCAGTGTCTAAGGTGTGTGCGCACAGGCATTTTCTTTCTTTCTTCTTTCTTTCTTATCATATAAGATAACTCGTATAAAGTGAAAAAACACAGTAGGTTTTGTAAGTAAATGAAGTGCAGTGCAAGCATCAATATTCTTTCTTTCTTTTTGTCTTCCAGATTGAGCGTTTTGAAACCTGCTTCACCGATGGAAAAAGAGAAAAAAATATTAAACATTGAAAAACCTAAAACTCTGAAAACATCGCAAAATGATAAATTATTTCTTAAAAAAAGAAGAGAACTTATTGAATCTGCCGGGTCTAGAGACGGTTTGACTAGACCTTGATCATAAACAAAAATTTGTTGAAAAAAAAAAAGCAAAATAGAGAAAAAAAAAATTGAGATTATAAATCTGAATGCATTCCTCTGTTTTATGTCATTTTACTGTGTCAGTGCTCAGAATATCAGCCATGTTAAGGAAGGTGGTTGCTGAGTATTTTGAAAGGTGATTTGTATTGTAAACTGCGGGCTGTAATAAATTCTCATTCGAAATTCACGCCTCCATTTAATTTTTCAGTTATCTCTTCAAAGATTTATTTATACCTGTAAACAGGAGGGCAAATGTTTTCTTGAGAGCTTGTGTTGAACCCCTTGAAACCTCAGCAAAGACGCTTCATTTCTTTCAAAAACATGGGACAAAGGCAACGAGCAACAGAAAAGGAAATGACCCCAAAAAATGTAAGATATTAGTAAAACACTACAAGAAAATTAGCACAAATAAACAACAGGAACAAGACCAAAAAATATTGCATACAAGTTACAACAGTTGTGCAAAAATAGTGTTAAATATACAATTACGATAAACAGAAATACAATTTTCCTGTTTTTAAATATAATTTTATAGATCTAAATATCTTGCACTTTGCGGGACATTTCTTGCCATGTTGCTCATTTATTTAATTTTTTCCCCCCATGTTTTGGTTAGAGAGGTTTAGATGTGTTTGAAAGGTGTCTAAACGCAGCACAAGAAAGGGTGAGTTGATCCATGTTTCAAAGGGTTAATGTTCATGTATCGATTGTATCGCACAAAAAGGAAGTATTGTTGTCTTCCACCAGGTGTCGCTGTCATTCAGTGTTAGCAGATAACACCTCTTAGAATTTTGTTTTTTTTTTCTATGTACAAAGTGTGCTCAGGCATACTGTACAATATACAGCAAGATATTAATATGCTCTTGTGTTGTTCAGTTCTTACTGTAGACATATAAATCATCATAATTAAAGGACTGCATGGTGTGCTGCCCTGAGCCATGTTGATGATCCTCAGTATTGACAGAAAGTCAAACAGCTCTGCATTACATGAAACTTTAAAAAATAATATACATGAATATTATTTTCTACTTTCATTTAGTTAATTTTTCAACCAACATCAGTCCTAATCTTAAATATTAAATATTCATTAAAAGTAAGCGTAAGATTTTCACTCTTTAAATGGCATGTTTTGTTACAATGCTGCTGTATTTTTAGATTTCATAAAGTATTTTCTATACTACTAAAGGCAAAGAAGTTTTTTGGGGGGGATATGCCAATGATTTGCAGCGACATTGATTGTGACAGTGCACCTTAGTTGAATTAGCATGTATTTTCTCCATACGTCATATATGGTAAAGATGATGTCATCAGGTTGAAAATCGTAAAAATGACAAATTCTGTTACAAAAGCCCAGAATGACACCCAGAAATAATACAATGCATGTTTTTATGAATTGATGGCTGTGGGATCAAAAATTGCACTTTGAACAGGTCTCAGGGGTGCATTTTTTGCACTTAACAGTATAAATGTAACAATTTCGTTACTTTGTTTTAAAATGTTTAAAACATTTATTTTTTGTTAATGTCAAAAAAATAAACCAATTTGTTAAGGTTTCCAAGGATTAACTATTGCAGCGTGCCAGCCATTCCCCGGTCCCTACTTTCAGAGAGGGCACTGTGCCCTTCAGCAGGCATTTGTCCTCTGTCCTCCGTTTACATTCGTTTTTGTCATCTGTTTATTGTATCTGTCTCTCAGCCTCTACAGTTTTTCCTACTGCGCCAACTCTGTTTATGTTCTTCCACTTAAAATAGTCCACCGTCATATCTGTGAAAGAGAAGAGTTGATTCTTCCAACCAGAGCTGTACAATGTTTTGTATATTTTGTCTACAATGTCTCAGAACTGATGGAGCCTGAATGTGTCAAAAGGACAAGGCGGACAGGCCTCGCAGGGACAGTGTAACTGCTGTTTTGTCTCATATTCATGGGGAACATGACATGCTGTTGACCCTTTTGAATACAGAAGATTTGAGATGCGTTTGGCTTAAAAAATACCAAAACTCATGCACTATGCTGCCTTATAACCTGAGAACACTGCAGTAAAAGCAAATTCAGCTTTTTTTCTTTTGACACTTTATTTATAAAGGCTTTTCCACATTATTCCTTATTCAGACTTTGGAAAAACAGGAAGTCACAGGAGAGACAGTTGTAGTTGAAATCGGTCTCTGGTGTGTCTTCTCCAACTGAGCTTTTGATCATTAGAGAATCCTTTTTGTGTTTGTGTTTGTGCTTTTATCACATCTCCATCCAATGCTTTCTCGACTGACTTCACTCGATTATTGGACCAACAGCCCATTTAATATATCACCACAGTGTCCAACATTTATAGGGGCTGCAGACTTCAGACAGTCCAGTGTCTCCCCTGACGCTCCAGAACAAGCAGTCCCGGGCTCAAGATCAGCCCTCGTTTAAGATGGATCTATGTGGACATATTTTAACCCTTTGAAATCTGAGCAAATTGGATTGACTTCTTTCAAAAGCATGGGAAGAACATGATGAGCAGCAAGAGAAGAAATGCCCCCCCCCAAAAAAAAACTGAAATTACCTGGAAGTTGGTTAAAAAAAAAAACCCAAACAAACAAAAAAGGATTTCAAAAAAAGGCAAACACGACTCTGTGAGAAGTGCGTAAAAAAATCTATAATTCTCTAGCAAATTTGATGTAATTATGATGAATATTAATTTTTTTTCTCTCACTTCACTAACACTTAACCCTCTGGTTTATTTAACCCTTTGAAACCTGACCACATTGGCTTGGTTTCTTTAAAAAAAATGGGGAGGAAGGTTATGAGCAATGAAAGAATAAATAACCCGGAAATTAGCAAGAAATTAGTAAAAAGTGCAAGAATTGTGCCAGTTGTTTTTTTTTAAAGAAAGAAAAACAAGACCTGGCAAAAAATGCTTAAAATGTACATAATTCTGTAACATAATTTAAAATATGTAATAATATGTAATTACAATAATTATAAATGTAGGTTTTTTTCCCTCTCACTTTACTAGCACTTAACTCTGCCATTTATGTAACTTTCTGAAACCTGAGCAAATTGGTTTGATTTCTTCCAAAACATGGGAAGAAGGCAATGAACAACAAAAGACGAAATGACTGAAAAAAAAGAAATTAGTAAAAGTATCATAAAACTACCTGAAATTTATAAATACATACATACGTTTATTTAAAAAATTAAAAAGTGAATTAGAAATGACCTGAAAAAGTGTTTAAAAATGATCATACATTTTAGCATAATTTTAAATATTTAACTATGATGATTATAAATGTAGTTTTCCCAAGCTTTTTTTTTCTTTTTTCCTTAGACATTTTTCCCTAGCATATTTTCAAAAATACTATTCTAAATCTGCTGATTTCTTGCAATTTGTGGAACATTCCTGGCCATGTTGCTCATTTTCTTTTTCCCCCATATTTTTGAATGAAATCACATCAATATGCTCAGAGCTCAGTGGTTTAAATACTTGTGAAAAGTGTCTGAAAGCAGCACAAGAAAAGTGATGTCGCGCCCGGTTTCAGAGGGTTTTAAATCATGATACAGTCAGTGGCTGACCCAAAACAACTTTCCACAAGGGATTCATTAGATTATCCAGCTCTGAGTCTCATGGTGTTTGTTTACATCACTTTTTGGCTCACAGGGGGACGTTTTTGTGTAAACATCTTTCACACTACAGTTAGACTGCAATGTTGTGTGTTGTGTAGGATATAGTTGTGCACTTTGGTAAATACACGATGCATGTATGTTGTGTTCGCCCTCTGACCTGCATCTATTTTACAAAGAACCCTCAGCTTACCCTAGATTCCTGCTATCACATGATTTCCACAGTCTGGTTCAGGCTGCTGCTTGTTTTGGTCAGCTTGCTCCTTAATTAGGTTGTTTGCTACAATTAAAAAGAGTGTTTCGAATATGTTTGTGAATGTATGAGCGGCAGTAATAATCATAGGTGCAAAATTACATCACTTCCTCTTGTGTCCCTTTAAATAATGATAAACACACAGTGAGCTATCATGTAATCCTCTCTAGCTTGGATTAGATTTGTCTGTCTGGAGTCCCTGCCTGCCAGTCCATCAACAAAATCTTTCATGTGCTGTATAAATGTCTGCCTACGTGGAATCAAACCAGATTGAAAATATTTTTTTCCTAATATTTTGGCTGTTCCTATGATGCAAAGAAAGTCATTGATGAGACATGAGTGAGCTCAGTGCCTGATTTGATTTAATTTGTTTTATTGCACTCTAGTGAGCCTACATCAGCTCACTTTGTTCTCCCAGGCTTAATGATATTATTTTTTAATGGATTTTATGAGGGGCTGTTTATTTAACCCGATGTATGATCAGGATAAATAAACATATGATATACAGTATATAACCAGTTGCTATTGACAGAGACAGACATCAAGCCTTATATGCCTTGAGGATTACTAATTTTTAGAATTTTTTCTAAATGTAAAAGAATTTTCTTGACAAGGGACTGTTCATTATTTATGAGGAGGGAGGGAAAACAAAAGACTGAATCACATATAAGCCCTGGGGAAGGACTTGTGTTTTTTAATTTGTCCCAGGGAAGGGACATAGGACTTTAAAAAGTTGTATTTTGTATTTATTTTAAATACCCTCTGAGCCCCAAAACCTGCAAGGAGGTCTGAAAGACCACAAAATCACCAAAATTACAGCATTTATCATAGCCAGAAACTGTAAAAAAACAACAACAACAACAAAAAGGAACATAAAAGTTATATCTCACTGATATTTATTCCATATTTCTCATTTACAGCTGGATGAAAAATATTTGTAGCTTGTAGCAGGGAGGGCAAGATAAAGTGAAATGACAAAGTCACATCCGGCCCCCTCCCTCCTTTGATTAATTACAAACAGGCCCTAAGTAACATACTGTGCTGTGTGGGAAAGAAATAGGAATAATTACCAGCAGCCAGCTGGGGTAAGTGTTTGAGAGGAGTTGAGTACTGATAATCTTCACTTTGGTGATAATACTGATACTACTATTACTACTACTGCTGCTGCTATTACTATTACTACTTCTGCTACTACTACTACTACTACTACTACTGCTGCTACTAATAATAACAATAATAATGATAGTGAATGATAATGATATTATTATGATATATTATTATTATTGCCAAAATAACAGCATTTATCTCTGCCAGAAACAGGAAAAGTATAACAACAACAACAATAATAATAATGCTGTTGTTGTTATTATTGTTGTTATTATTATCGTTATCCCCCAGTGTAAACCTGCAAGTACACAAACAAAAGAATAGAAAAATTATAAAAGTAGGTTAGTACTAAATAAAAGTCTGATATTTAGGAATGTAATAATAATAATACTTTCATACTACTACTACTACTAATAATAAATATTATCATTATTATTAGTAGTAGTATTATTACTATTGTTGTTGTTGATCTCATCATTGTTAGTATCATTATTATTTGTAGTATTAATCCATTTTACAGATTAAACATAAACTGTCTTGGAAATAAACCAAACGTAACCTTCATCGCGGTAGAACCCTCAAGCCTGTGAAATTTAGATCAAATCTCGCGATGAGATTTGAATTTCTGAGCTATAACGAGAACAGTGAACAACAGAGGGAGCTCTGTGGGAGCTGTTGTCGTTCGAAACGGAACGGATAGGTGGGACCGAAGACAGAGGAAAATAAGTGCTAGTAGCAGTGGGGAAGTCATCTTCAGCACTACACCGGGACCACAAATTAATTGACTTGAAAACGTTTTAGGAAGGCAGGACGTCTCCTTTCGTCTCCGTTACTGTCTGCGGAACAAGTGTCACCAGCAACAGACGGTATGTTCTCATCGTTTCTAGCTAACCTTGCTAGCCAGCTGCTAACGCTCGCTGTGTTTGGTAGTTAACGTTAGCTGGATGGCTCTCTGGTTATCGTCAGGAATGCAAGCTGAAAGCCATGGGACATTTTTAGTGGCTCATAGCTATATTTTGCTAACGTCATGTGCCCTAATTTCTGTCTTGACACGTGTATCAAATTGTGATAATTCTTGAGCTGACGTAAACTGACATTAAACACAATGAACTAACGTTATCTCGCTAACCTAGCTATCAATTGAGAAGTCGGAGACAAGGAACAGGAGTTGACACAACTGTTGGCATTGTCATTACTTTTCAGATCATAACAGCTGCTTATCATAACGTTATTTGAGTTCTAGACTTACACGTGTAGTCAGTCAAAGACGTTAAATTGTTTATAAGCAGCGTTAAGTACTGCAGTTCTGTGCTCAACTTTGGCAGCAGGGCTGATTTGCTTGTGACTGCCATGACTAGAAAGCAGCAAGAGAACAAAGTTTTGGTTTTGTATGAGGGTTTTGTGAAGTCGTGTCTTTGACTAGGTAAAGTGTTACTGGTAGGGATATGTGTTTCTTGTAAATTTAAGAAATGTCTGCTGGGATGCCAGATGCTTGATGCTTCTTAATTTTTTCTAAAAAAAGAGAAAATTATAAGTGTTTGAGCTTATGTTATTCTTTTGTATCGCTGGGTTTGTCAGGTGACATGCAGATTACTTTGTCTCGACCTTTGATGCTTTTTATAATATCTGCCAATCTAAGATAAAGACAGTGACCACCACTCATTCAGTGCAGATAATAGCACAGAAAATGCAAATATGGATAAGTAGCTTTAGAGTGATGAAGGCTAGACATGTTACTAGCAGTAAAGATGTGAAATAGTTACTGATAATAGTTGATCGTAAGCGGGAGGATTCATGGTCCTTGAGTCAACCTAATCAGCATATATCAATGATATATCGAAAGCTAAATAAATAGGACTTGGATATTTGTATGCCTGAGACTCGCCTTGACAAATGAAGCTTCAGTTCTTGTGCCATTAATCAACCCATGCCCAAATCTGGAAGAACAAGTCAAGAGCGCCTCTTATTTAATATCCAGGTGAACTATGTCATATTAGTGAATGTATACACAATGTACAGCAGAGTGGAAATTGTGTCTTACTTCCCAAGCAGCCTCCCACTGAAGTTATTCTGTTTTACTTGTCATCCTTGGCTTAAGAAAGACTGAACGCTTGGTCCATACAGTATGTTTTGGCACACTGCAGTTGCCCCATTTTTGCTGTTTGAAGGTGGTGGCAAGGCAGTATGAAACAGATGAAGTATACAGCTACAAGCTGTCATCCTGTGGGTTGTCTTTATTGTGGGAACTAAAGCTCAATCTGTACACTGTTGGGCTATGTGTAGAACTGAGTCCAAATAACATTAAAGAAAACCATAGTGCATTTCTCTCATAGTGACTTCGTCAAGGATGTAAAGTTAAGTTATTTTTAGGATCTGAGGCCTTTTCAATACATCTGTATCTATGTATTTTTGGTGTTAGGTTATATAGCTGGCAATGCTACTACAATCATTTTGAAAAACATAGCCTAAATAATGGGAATTTATCAAAACTGTAGTGTCAAGTGCTTTTGTAACTGCCAAATCAATTCAGTAAGTATTTTTTGGTCTTGTAAAATTGATTGCAATAATAATGACAATGAAACATGCTCTTTTTCTGTCAAATGTAATGTTGTTATATTATGACAGTTTAACTACCCAGTGACACCTGCAGCGAAGTATCTTATTTATAGTATATTTGTGAAGCTAACTGCCCTAAAGCTTGTTTTCCCTGGTAAGAACTAGTTGTATAGAGCAACAACTGAGCCATAAACTTAAGAGCACCTTGAAGCAAAGCTCAGTCTTGAAACATGCTTTTTTCCTCAGTTTCTTCAAGAAACATCTTCTGCTAGAGTTTTATGGTTCTGGTTTATGCAGGTAACATTCACTGTAGGATATTCTGCCCCTCAATCATGTACTGTGTATCTGTAAACATTGCATAGGTGTGGACAATCAAGTGGTGGAAGGTTAACTTTATTTCCTCTTTTTGGGCTGCCAATTGACAGATTTTAAATTAGTGTATATTAGGGTTGCAACAGTATGAAATTTTTATGGTACAATGGCCATCACAGAAAATTTTCAGCTTCATGGTGTCATGGTAACAGAGCTGTTATCAGTATCAGTCAGAATGACCCTTAAAGAAATGAAATGGAAAGTTAAGTTTTGGTTGAAAAGACCTTAAATATTGGGGCGCCTGGTGGCTCAGTGGATAGAGCGGGCACCCCATGTAAAGGCTGTGACCTAGCTGCAGCGGCTGCAGGTTGGACTCTGGCCTCGGCCCTTTGCTGTATGTCATCCCCTCTCTCTCTCCCCCTTTCACACTTGTGGTATCCTAGTAATTAAAGGCAAAAACGCCCAAAAAATATCTTAAAAAACAAAAAACAAACATTAATTTACTATAATTTAAACTTGGAACCATTTTTAAACAGAAGTAAGTGTAAAAAGTCTTCCTTTTAAAAATAACTAAAATAAAGGTCAGATTCTTAGACCAGTAGCATTTTGTTTTCAGTATTGTAGATAACCAACTGTACATGGTATGATAACTGTCAACTTTCATATCATGGTATCACTTAAAACCAATACATTGCTGCAACTTTTATTAAACCTAATAACCTAATATTATTAGGGACCTGATGAGTAGAAATTTATAGCCACCACTTTCAATTGATCTATTATTTTGTCATCCTCATAATCTATACTGTAATTTATTACCATTATGTTGGTCTTTACATACAACATCTATAGCTTGTGTGCTTTTCCAGGGAGAGAGGTTGGTCCTCAGTTGCACTGCCTGCCCTGTCAAAGGTTTTCTGGGGCAGTTTTTCTTTATATGAATTGGTCTCATGTGAGAGACTGAGCTAGGCTATACAAATAAAAATGACTTGATTATTTGCTCAGCAGATTTCTAATGAAGACTACTGATCATTAACTCATTGTAAGACAATGATTATTGTGATTTATGAGCATTAGAGGTAACCCTCGAGAGTTGTCAGTGTTTGGATGTTCAGGGCCTCCCCAGGTTTGGCAGCATGTTGTCCAGACCTGTGAGTTCTACGACAGAAAGGTCATTAGCCCAGCATGGCGACCTGACCTGTGCTCTCCGTGTGTTTGTTAGGACAAGTAGGACCTCCCTCTCCTGCTCTATGGTAAACACAGCTGCAGGGCTAGGTTGTGGTGGCCTGGCCACATCAAGGTACTGTAATTGATTATAACAAGCATCAATGCATCTTGGATGATCAGTATATATATTATTTTACGCTTTTAAGTAGGGTGTTGGTTTGATTGGTCAGACTAACTCCTGAGGAGAATGGTAGTTTGAGTGGTTTTTGAGTGGTGGTGGTGTATATCTATAGATCTTGTAAAGCCACAAACTTTAAGTCATCTCTCAATTCCATAGAGAATAATAAAATACTGTAAAATACTAACTAAAATACTCACAAACTCAGTACAGTTTGCATGTCTTTTGCCAGCAATTGCTGCTGCAAAGTGAGCTTTCATTTGCTGCTCATTAAAATTTGCAATGGACTGTTTGCTAAGCCCTGCCCCCATTAGTAATGTGGCTATGCCTGTCAAGCTATTTATTTTAGCACTAATCCAGTTTACAGTGATAACACAGGCAATTCATTGCAGTAGTTGTTGTGAAACAATGGCTGTTTGATTTTTAAACTGAAGGTGCTAGTAGATTTAATCAGCTGTAGCTAGCTAGCCAATAAACATTAGTACTGTGAGGGGTTGAGTTGATTCAAACTCTGGTTGACTTGATTCTAAGTGATTTGTTTGAAATTGATAAGCCAATAAGGGCCCTAATTATGAATTTGATGGCTATTGATATCTCAACAAAATGCTATTTCCTGTGAATGTGGAGTGCCCAAGGGATGACGCTTTTCTGTAGGCTGACGCAGAAGTAAGCTTTACCCTGGCATCCTTGTCAAAAAGCCTATGGGATTTTCCCGGTGGATTTTGCTACCAAAATCTTTTGTACGCCACTCATTGCTAGCTATAATTAGTGTTGTAGCTTAGCAAATCTGTGCAATTTGCCAAATTCTATCTAAACTCAGCCACTTCAGGTGTGATTGGAATTTGAGTTAGCGGTTGAGTGATATTGGTTTTTTAGGGCTGATACTGATACCGATCATTGGCAGTTAATGACATAGATAACTTGATATTGGAACAGATGTGCATTTGCAATAAAAATTTAAAATATAAAATTTTAATATATAAAATATGGAATATAACTAACTCTCTCTCAAAAATTTGTTTAAATGCCTTTGGCAAATTTTTAATCAAAACTGAAACAACATCATATACAGCAAGTTCCTAGCAACTTTTATTATAAAGTCAAGTTAAATTTAAATAAAAAGATGAATAAATAAAAATGGCTCCCTGAGGTTTGAGAAGTAGAAGTTCCTCCCATGCAGACACTTTCTTATCACTTTTTAATTAATTAATTAAACTGGCGATCATTAAAATCAAGGGCTGATACAGACAATCAGCAAAATGCCAAATATCTGCTCCAATAATTGGTCAGGCCGATAATCTCCTGACCCCGAATTTGAGTGGCTTTATTTCACTCCATATCAGTCTGTTAAAATGTGTCCTGATCGACCAGAAGCTGATTGTGACGATCAGCATTGGATATCTCCACTTGTAAAGCTTAACTACTGCAAGTACGTAGTAAGCTACCCAGCTTACATTTGGCCAGACAAAAACACTGTCGAATTCGTACACTTCTGCTTATACATTTCTGGTTTTGAAAGGCAAAAAATGACACCACCCTCTAAGTCTTGCACACCAGGATATTGAGAAATCTAAAGCTCAACAGGCCTGCTATGTCCATTTCTGTTTGCTAAGCTATGATTGTATAGACTGTGTTGAAGGGAGGGGTATGACAATGAATAAATGTTTCACAAATGATGTAATGTTAACTAAGGCCTTTTTAGAAGACTCATTTTTGGATGCAAAAGACATTCTCTTAAATTGTAAGCATAAACCCAGTGTGGTCACAATTGATGTTTACAGCCCTTACTAAGTGTCCAAAATTAACCTTTTTTACTCAGCATCTAAGGGGATTGATAGATGAAGAAATCCACTGGAAAAGCATTTTTTTATATCACATATAAATTTGTTTTAGTAGCTTTCATTGAGACAATAACACATTAGAGGCCAGAGAAAACTTTTAAGAAAATTATTTTAATACAAGCAGTTAATGAGTGAAATGATCAGTATTGAGTGAGAGCAGCCGCAAAACAAAAACCCAAAAAACCCACTGTTAAAATTACAATTTTTTATGCTCAATTAATTAGGGCTGCACCTTATTTTTTATCGATTAATCTATCGATTATTTTTCTGATTAATCCATTAATCTCAATTATTTTTTTTATTGGTCTAACTATAATTTATTTATTACTCGATTAATATAACAACAAATTTACCAAAAATAATGTGTTAAAACTTGTCATACACCGCAGGGCATTATTCCCCAACAAAAAATAGCCCAGTCTTAACTGGTAATCTGTGTTTTACAGTCTGATATAAAGTCTCTCCAAAATAAAATTAATGCAAGAGCTTGTTCCGCTCAAGTAAAAGGGATGTAGTGCATCTACATTTAGCAATCCAACAGCCACATAAATAAAACAATGTAATGTCTAATTTAATGTCAGTTTTATGAGGAGTAACAAAACAGTTACTCTTTGTTACAGCAACAAACCTCAAATCTAGAAGTCCAACAAACGGTAAAATTAGTGCAATTTGAATAACACTATAACTTTCTCAGAAACAGAAATAATTATAACTTGTACATTCTTTCTGTATCAAAATAGTCCAGCCTTAACTGAGCCTTTAAGGCATATCGCTGCCTGCTGACATGAGTGCTGTATTTTCATATTTATAAGAACAGATTCCACTCATTTATGAAGTTATACAAGCTCCTGCACAGCTGAAAACCCCGTCCTGTTAATGTTTCAAAATAAAATGCATTGTATCAGCAGCTGATGGCATTCTCTCCACAGAGACACAGTCAGATATCTTTTGTTTTGAAAGGGAAGCAAGGAATTTGAGGTAAAGAGAGAGACTTTAAACTAGTATAAAATAGTATAAAATGGCGACCGTTTCTCTAGATGTGCTGTAGCTGACGCGCAGCTCAGACGCGCCTGACAGGCGCTGCTCAGGCAGGCAGTGTGTACGCTCTAACTTGATAACATGAGTGCTGAAACAAAAAATAACACGCTTGACTCTGCTCACGCTCTCATTACGTGTGCTGTGTGAAACGGTGTGATGCGTTGACGCACGTTACGTGAATCGACGTATTTACGTAATCGATTACGACGACGCGTCGCTCCAGCCCTACAATTAATACATGACAACATGTCACACACTCATTTATTTGTGGCAGGACGCCAAAATTAAAACATTTAGCACCACAAAAAGAATTTCTTGCGCCATTGAAATATAATTACTGTGCAGTTATTTGTAGCACGACACTCTTGCAGCACTGAGCATACTGTTGTGACAGACGGAGAATCAGAACACTAGGCACAGTGAAAGTGAAAATTAAGTGTTCGTTGTGCTTGATCTGTCTCTTATCTCATGCGTTGATCGGATCAGCTCTGTCTAGATCAACTGATGAGTTTTCCACGCCCATCCTTTATCTCAGTTGTCAGGTACTGCCACACATAGATTCCGAGTCTGTGGGAAATGCTGCAAAATGTTTTCAAAGTCATTGAGTAATTGTGTGAAATAACTGGGATGACAATATTGACCAAAATGTGTGATTATGATTTTTTGCCATAATTGAGCAACCACATAATACACAGTTACTGCTAATATAACAAGAGATATTGGGGAAAGAAAAATGATTTCCTTCCCCCAATATCAAAAACGGTTTGGCAAAGATCCTACTCGCAAAGATTCTACTGAATGACAAATATCAATCAGCTGCTGGTATATACAGTATTGTCTTCGATTTGTGTTTGTTTGTGTTTTGTCTCTTTCTTCAGTGTTGCCAAGGGAAATACACAGCATAATCCCAATTTACCAGTTCATCCCTTTCTGTTTCACACCCTCTCCCTGCTTTTAGCTCTCTCATCTGAGCTGAAATGCCAGGATGCTTACCTCATTTCCTCCTCTCTTGAGTGAAGTGTGGGAGGAAAGAGGGGAAGTCTGGGAGGAGGGGGGCAGCTGGAGACTGTGCTGGCTTTGTTGGGGTTGGAAACTTTTCCTGTTCTTCTCCCCGTCGGCCTGCCTTGCCTCTCTTTGTACATTCAACAATGCTTTCCCTGTTCACACTGCTGTTGTGGTTGTTGTTCGCACCATTTTAAATCCTTTGTATCTTGTAGGGTCAAATTCAAAACAAAATGCGTGACCAATAGGCCAATAGGCTTAGATGTCTCTTCTATTTGAGCCACTATATGTTGTGTGTAATCCCCTCTCCCTGAATGTCTTCTCTGAACACATTAGTACAAGGTTAAACCTGTCATTTAAATACAGCCATTGACCACACCCCCAGTATTCATCTTGCTGCACACTTTGGTGAAACGGGAGGGACACTGTTTGACTTTCATCTCACATCAGTCAATAGCTGCTCAGCTTGCCTGGCAGGAGGTGGCTCTGTGTCTGTTCATGATGCAGTGGAAGCCTCACTAATGCATTGACTGTCCCCAGCCCCATAGAAGCCCAGGAATGTGCATAGAGGCAGCATTACACAGGAGACAGACAGGCCAGGAATGTAGCTGGAGTGATACTGACTGGCTGAATACACTGGCTCAGCTGCTACATGTTTCACTGTTCACATTTGTCTGTGTGAGCCTGTCTCATTCCTATAGCCTGCCATCACTGTTGTCCCTCTGTCTCTCTGTCAGTACCTGTCCATCTTCCAGTCCTTTAAACCTATTGTGTTTCTGTTTGCCACACGGTGTATATCCTTGTGTATCTACGTCATTGTTTTATTTGGGCCTCTCCCATACATGTCCCAACTATGTGAAATATGATAACTCATTTCACATTGTGCTACTGCCAGTTAGGGAACCAACTGGCTATTGTTCTGATGACAATCAAGCCTCTGGGATTAATGGCCAATATTTTCGGGATTCCGGTGTAGCCAGCATATGCAATGGATATCCAGGCCAAGACTTCCTCTTCCATGCGCCAGTCATGGATTACTAATCTCTATTAGCATATTTGTTTTCCATACAAAGTTATAAAGTTTAAAGGGGCTCCATGGGACGTCCAGTGTGACAGCGGCATTCACGTAATATAATAAAGTAAACAAGCTAACTCCACTAACGATTGGTCGTAAATTTGCAGCGTTTTTTGCTGACACTATATAAATCAAACAAAAGCCAGAGACTGTATTGGATTAAGTTGCTGTGAGCTGTAAATTCATCACACTTTATTCCTAACCCCCATTATGCCTTGCATGAATTATGAGTGTGACTTCCAATGCTGAGCCAGAAGTTGGTGTTTTCCAATAGTTGCAATACCGAACGGTATGCTCATGTTCTTTCCTGGAGCTATTGTAAAATGAAACATGTGGAAAACACAATCTGTTCCACCTCAGACGCTATAATGTGATTTTAGCTCCGCTGTCTCTGACTGCTGTCTCAAAGCCTTGACTGTTTACCTTTTAACCGAGCGTGTTAGGTGTTAGCCTACCTTGCTATGCTAACATAATGGAGCTAAACAGACACTAGTATATTCAGCAAACATCTGAAATAATTCCATATTGTTTCAAGCTCCTTGTAGGTGAATAAAGTACATTATGTTTTCACAGGTAATGCTCCACTCGTCTGCCTTAATGACACAGTTTATGCATTTTTACGACCTCTGATTTATTAAATCAGAGTTTTACTGAGTGAGACTTAACACCAGTTATATCAGTTATATAACACAGTTAAATAAATAACTTTAAATATTCATTGTATATGAGAGAAGTACGGTAAATTGTAAGCCTAATAATGTAAGCCTACATTCTCAGCCTAGATGACAAATTTAAGGTCTGCAGTTTATTTTATAACAGGAAGTTTTCTATAAAAGATTTTTTAAAAATGTATAGCTTCTAAGGGACAGACGGGGATATCATATGCTAACATTTAGTGAGATCCGTAATTCTAAATGTCATTCTCTTTTCTCTCTCTACTTCTCCATTCTTGAAACTCATTCAAAAATTATATCAGATGTTTTTTCAAGCATGTGAAAACGTAGTGCATGCATTAGAGCATGAAAATATGGAACAAATCACATCCCGTTTTCCCGTTCAGGTCGCTTGTTTAACACTGTTGTTCAAGCTAAACATTTAGATTAGCCTGATTGTTGGTAACATTACAGTAGTGGACAGAACAACAGGTAACAGAGCTCTGCAAGGACATGCTGTATTTGCTGAATTTAAGGCTTTATTAAAGAACTGCCATTGGCAGTTAGCCACCAAGTTAGTATCCATAGAAAGTCAAGCAATGAACTACTTCCGCTATCACACTGGAAGTTATACCCATAATCATTTCTACAGTAGCAACCTTAGGAATAAGGTGGATAAGCAGGAGGTCTCTCTTTTCTCCTCCTTTGTGCTGCAGCCTGCATGTTCGCAGCTCTCTGTTCCAAAGAGTAGTGTGAAAGTCAAGAGCACTCACTCCGCAGCAAAATCTGGGGACCAAAACGTCCCCAAAATTACACTGCACAGCAGGCTGACTAGTTAAAAAACCCAAAACCTATTGCTTGACTTCAAGTAGTTGAATTCGACTGAGAGTCTCTGACTGATGATTTGAGTATCTGACTTTCAAGGGGCATATAAATGTGATAGCATTTCAACCTCTTTTGCTCTCCACACAGACTTCTTACCTGGGTGTGATTGTACGGCACTACTTGAAATACAAACCGAAACCAGAACACGTCTGATTTCCAAATCTTGTTCAGTTGCCTGAAGATTCTGCATTCATATGCATGTTTCTGTTAATAGAGATTGTACCACTGAATGACCATGTCAGTAGCTGTTAGAGGCCTCACAGTCTGTTTATAGGTGGTTTCCTCTGCTCCACTCATACGTAACCCTACTCACACGCTGCTTACCGCTTATAGAAACACAGCTCACCATTAAGTCTGTTCTGGCTAAGTTTAGACCAAGTAGAATAGAAGCTCTAATTATCAACTGAGTGGAATGACGGGCATTTTCCCGCACTGCTGAGTCACACAGGGTGGTCCTCCTGTCTTTGCTGTTTGACTATCAAGGCGCTGATTTACCTTCCTTGTCCTGGGAAAAGACTAGGATATAGAGATGTTTGCCCTTTGTAATTTCTCTTTAGTTTAGAGTTGATCTGACCAGGCTGATGTTTAACCAGTGTGTCAACATGGTTGGAACTCAGTGAGAACTTCAAAAGGTTCTCTAACTCATTATTTCTGTTGTTGGTTTGGTGGTTTTATGTGTTTTAGTAGGGTATTATATTTGTATATGTATGGGTTTCGAAATGATTGTGTAAGATGTTCTTTTTATGTAGAGAGAACAACTTCTTTTTTTGTGACTCTTTCACTCTTGTTAGTTCAGAAACAGTCATAGAAAAAATGAACTGCTGTGCAAAGGCTGTTGTACAAGTAAATACTATAGCTACACACGTCTTTTGAATTTCTGATGTATGTAAATCATCATTTGAAGTACACGTACGTATATACAAACTATTAGGAAATGTGTAAATAGTATTGATTTGAGACAATATGTTGTGCAAAACCAAAGATAAATAAAACTAAATAATAATACATAATGAATGGGTTTTAAATCTCCCCCCTACTTGGGCAAACTGTCTAACTATCCAAATATGCCATACTACTAACTGTTTTGTCTCAGACCACATATTGCACTAATCAATAATGTCAACATAATAACACATCAACAGGTTTCCAAGTGGCATTATGTCAGGCACACTGTATCCTGCACTTGCATCACTGTCATTCATTGTTTGATCTAAACCTTGGACCACATGTTAAGCTGACTGAGGCAGTATCTTTTTTTTTATTTGACCATATTTTTCTATATTCATGGAGGTAAAATGGAGAGAGATTAATTATAGGGAAAATCTGTATTACAGATAATCCGTGTTGCGTAAAAGTGGAGTATACCATGGTTCTCAGCTTGTGTGTAAGGAAAGTTGTACTCTCCCAGGCTGCAACAGGTCAGCTGAGGTCAGTACTGGATCTGTTCTCTCTCTGGAATGCCCAGTGAACTCCATCCCTGAGGAGAGCTCTGGCACGTCTACCAGTGCTCATCTTCCTATCTGCTTTCTTAGTTTGTTTTTGTGTATACAGAAATTTTCACTGCACTCTAATCAAAGTTTTTCTATATTGCTCAACTGTGCTGTACCCAGGTTCTTTCAAGGACGGTATTTATGGATGTACAACATGATAGACTACCCTCAATCACCCCTTGGTGGCTGGTTGCAATTTATACATCCTCCATATTAGTGAATAGGATGTGGGCCAAACTAAAAAATCAAAGTATACAACAAAGTAATTTTCCCAAAAAGGACTTTTGTTGTTTTAGATGGTTTTTATTACCCTGATATAGGGCTGGGTGACATGGCTTTAAAATAATATTACACTATTTTTACACTATATTGCGATACAAGATATATATCACAGTATTTTGAAATCTCTTAACTACTGTAAACTACTGAAATACATAATTAATAAATGAACTGCAGTAGCTACTGCCATGGAATTAAGTTACACAAACTACTGTTATAATGTTGAATAAAGTCAAAGTTAAATAAAATGCTGTTATAGTAAAGCTTAAGTATTTTTATAATTAAATAAATCAAAGCAGAACCATGGTGCTTTTATTTTGAAGGACATGGCTAATTTTGGGACAGAAGTGTTGATGTTTTTACTGTGGACTTGAAGCGTCTAGTCAACAGTCAGATGTTAGCTTTTGCAGAAAGTTAAACTATAACTGCGGCATGAGGATTCATCCACTGCAAACTACAACAAACTAACAGCTCTTCAGTTTATGTGTTGCAGAGATTACCAAGTTACCAAGTTGTACACATTTTCCTGAAACATTTTGTTTTAATCAGTTATATTATGCTAAAAAGGGGGTGTAATGTCACAATTAACGGCTGCGTCTGACTGGGTGCCCTGTAACTCACCAAGTAGTGCAGGTGCCCCATGTCCTTGTTGCAGTGGCTGCAGGTTCGATTCCAAGCCATGGCCCTTTGCTGCACGTCTTCCTCTCTCTCTCCTCCTTTCATGCTATACCTGTCTTATCAAATAAAGGCAAAAAAAGCTTAAAAAATAATAGTAATTATAAAAAAGATCAAAGACACAGCTTGCGATGGGGTCAGAAGGGTGCAGGGACTAGGCTGAGCAATTTAAAAGTGTTGCTTTTGCACACAAGAGGTGTTTTGTGTCTCTGTTGTTGACATATTATTCATATGGGAGTGCTATCACGCACTACACTATTTTATGGTAGCAACTTTTGACTGTTTTGGAAACTGTTGGTAAATGCTGGCAAATATCCTGTTAATAAAAAAAGAACTTGCGCCTATAAATATGGGTAGCGTTTACAATGAAGCAGCTCTTTTTTTCTTTTTTTTTTTTAAGACAGTTAACAAAGGGCTTTTTATGGGGCAATTGTGATCTCACCTAGACCTGAGATGAGAGCAAGAATTTGACTGTTTTTCCACAGCACAAATGTTTTCCTCCATAAAACCTCATGTGGTTCTCACTAATCGGTTTTGGACAGTTGTTTACAACAGCCAAAGACAGATTGTCAAACGTGGGTGCTTTGTCTTATGTTGAGTTGTAAACAAAATCCTTGAATTGATATTTGAAAGGTGTGTTGGTGAGAGAAGTAAACCTGGAGGGTGTGTTACACACTTGGCAAAGGCCTACTGTCTGTATGTACATGTTCACATGCATATTTTACTGTGTGCAATGGGTGAATAGCAGATGTTTATCCTCAAAAGCTAGGTTTGATTATTAGCTGCAGGGCTTTAGTTCATTTTCATATTATTTTTAATGTAACAATGTTATGATTATTTTCTTCATATTTTCCTTTTCAGTGTTTATAAGACGTTTTAGATTAAAGATAAACAGTGTTATTGAGTTAAGTGTTTCAACCTTTAAAGCCATTGTTTTTCTACTTTTTTCATGGTCTGGTTCGGCGTTACTCCACCTTTGGGGTGTGAATGTGAGTGGACAAGCACTGACCATGCTATATGTTGGCATCATCCAGATGTGCTGATCACTGGCTCACGAAAAAAGCAGTGTCGTAGCATAAGAGATACCTTGTGGTTTTATAACAAGACAGATTGCCTTTTCGGAAAGTGTTTGTTCGGTGTTCATTGAACAGTGTAATACAAACATGTTTTATATTTAAAAACGTTTATCAAAGTATACCAGTGGACAAAATACTACCTCCCAAACAGGATGATTTGGTCTTTGACACTTGCACAATTGTCTGTTCAAAATGAATAAAAAGAAACTTGCCAAACTTGTACTGAACCATGACTCCTAAACCATGACTTCTATGTACTGCTAAACCCTGAACATTGGCATTTTATCACCTGGTGTCGGTCCAGGTCCAAGTAAAATTTTCAATTACAGAGCCTTGATCTCAACATCAACATTGCTATAATCTGTCAAAACATGTACAGTGAGAACTGAGCCCAAGCCTTCCCTCTTGACTTGCTCAAAGCCCAAAAAGTATGTTATTTTGTCCTTTGCTCACAGCTTCATTAGTGAGCCAAAACCTAGGAGTTACAAACCATAATTTCTTGTTTAAGAGGTTTATGGAATGTTAAATTAATGAGAATACTCTATTTTCTTTCCATTGTGTTTCTGTCCATTCTTCACCTTCTTTTTTTAAATTTTTTTTTTATTCTAAATTTTTGCTGGCTTCTCCTTTAAAATTGACACTTAATCCATAAGAGGAAGTGCACTGTAGCTGTGTGGGAGCTAACAATTCCTAACTGTTCCTTCGGCATCTTTTCCCCATTTCCCGCTCCCTCCATCATTATTCATCCCTCCAAATAGGTTTTTTATATCTTACTCTTACATCTTTTTTGCTTTCCTTTTCCTTTTTCTCTTCCCCCTCTTTCTGCTTTCACTCTTTCTGCCTGTTTCTGAGCTCTCTCCCCCAGTTCCAGGCAGATTTGGATTGTGTTGATGTACTTAAATCGGCACACTCCATGAGAAAAGCCTTTACTGCTGACCACAGCCCGCAGCCAGTGAGCTGACATAGGTGTTTCATTTTGCAAGTAGGACCTGGCCAGGGCCTTTAGATGAGACAGCTGGGCTAGTCTACCTGCATCATCAGCCCTCTCATCAGACACACACACACACACACACACACACACACACACACACACACACACAAAGAGCTGTCTGCTCAGCAGCGATAAGCCTGGACAGTCACTTCTTGGCTGATTTAGATGCGTTGGTAGCCTTGTGGCAGACATCAAGGTCATGATAAAGCACTTGACCTGCAATCGTCTTTTCACGGTTGAATGAAAACTATTAGCCTTTCACACTCTGTTTACTACACGCTGTACCCCTATAGCTCACTCACAGTACAATGCACTCGACAGCAGTACTATTTGGCTGCAGCCTTGCTTGTGGATGAACGGAAAAGGCTGAAGGGGGTTTTCCACTAGATATTTGTACATTTTTCTTGCTGTTCTGTTCTTTTCTGTTTTTGCAACATCAGTGCTTTTTTGTGAAAAATGTTAACAGCTGTGACACACTATGACTTTTCTGTTAAAGGTTGTTCTTTACAGTCCAGCGTATCTGTTTCTAGCCTCTTTTACAGCAGTATCATGTTGCTCCAGTATGTGATTTTAGATAGCATACCAGCATTACAGATTAAAATTAAGTGTGATGAGCGTAACATGTAACACAACAGCATCTGCATCTAGTGTGATACAAAAAACACCTGTTAGCAGCGCTTTATAAACAATAATAATACCATAACATGGCAATAATATAATTTACTTTCTCTGTTTTATGGTGGCTGATCTCATTCTCTGCTCGGAGGTGAAGGAAGTTTTCCAAATTTGTGGACATTTTCCAGCCACTAGTACATCGTAACACGCGCCCTGTCCATGATCACGTCCTGGCGGCTGTCTTGTTTTCAGAGACATTGTGTTGGTACTGTTCCTACCTCTGATGCTGCCTTAAAGGCGAGACAACGCTGTCCCCCGCATCCTGAGATTATGCCTTTTGGGCTACTTGCTGTGACCTACACGATCCTTACCTGTAAATGAAATGTCTGTCCATGAAGCCAATATTGTCAATTGTTTTTGTCTATTTGGTGGACCCCTGATTTATTCAGTGTGTTGCTCCCCTCTTTCATGTACATTGGTGAATATTGTTAATGTCCTATAGAGGACGTTATAAAATAAAACAGAGGAATCAGATTTTGCTCTATGAAAGATATGATGGCCTCTGGTCTGATTTTTATTTCTTATGTGCGAGGAAAACTTTTTGTAACACCCATATACATCTCTATATACATCTGGGTAAAACCTTCTGGTGTATATTTTCTGTATGTGTGTTTTTCTCAACATGTACTGTTTTAAACTTGGGTTGCAAGCACTTTCCTTAATCGATTATTAGTAAAATAAACAAGTGTTTAATTGATTAATTTTTTTTTTAAGACAGAAAAACTTTGCTTATTTGAAACAATACAAAAATTGTTTTTATCTCTAGCAAAGCTCACTGCAACATCCTGCACATGCATCCCGTATAGCCTATTGACTGATCAAATAAATTTCTTGCATATTCTTACAACCGATTACTCGATTGTCAATTTATTGTTACCATCCCTATTTTAAACAGTTAAAACGTGTATTTGTAAAAGGGGCCACTTTGTGCAAACTTTTAACCATAGCACCAAATTATACGATGTACGTGAAAACAAGTGTTTAAATGTATGTGACAACATCACAAGGAATGCTTGAAACATTGAGTTTACTGTGTGTATATGGAGACATCATTCGTGATTCCCATGCTTCTTTCCATATGTGCGTGAGACATGAAGAGCAGCCCTGCCCACCACATCAGAGTTTCTCTTTTCTGAACATGCTCAAAGCAAGGGGAGCCTTGATACAGGGAGGAGGATCACCGTCTCTTGTTGGTGACTGAGAAAGAGAGACAGGGGGGAAGTTGTGGGAAGAAAGAGCAGCATGTGTTTTAGAAAAGCATAGAAGTGTGGCGCTGCTATAGTCAGAAGTTTGGTTGCAGCTGTAGAGGTGCTGTGCTCAGTGCTGCTTTTGATCTTTTGCTACAGTGGTGCAGACTGACAGAATGTGGATGTTGTTTTACTGCAGTTGCAGTTAGGGCTTATAAAGTATGCACATGTACAGTATGTGTGAGAGAGCCTTCTCTGCAGGCCCCTCCAGCCTGTGTGAGTAGATTATGTGTGTGTGTGTGTGTGTGTGTGTGTGTGTGTCTCCCTTGGCACCACTCTGTGTGTGTTTCCACAGCATGGTTCATTGCCAAGGTGTAACCAAAGACACAGATAAACACAACATACATACACATCCAGGGATGGACACCCAGTGAGTGAGCTGGACCTCAGTAGCAACACTCCTAAAATAACAGACATTCTTTCTCCACCTCCCTCATCACCACTCCCAGAAATACAAAGCACAACACAGATGTAGAAACACACAAAGTACAGCCAGAGCTGAAGCAAACTGTGGTACAAACTAGGGCTATACCGAAACCATAATTATGCCAGTCAAATCAGATTTGGCCATTCAAAATGAATATTCAATGATTCGTTTTATTTCCCATGCAATGTTTGAAAGTAAACAAGTTAGAGGTGCTAAGGACAGGTTGTTAATGTGCAACAACATTTTTCGCTGACACTAGATAAAAAAAAGAAGCCAAATACTGTATTGTATTAAGTTGCTGTGAGCTGTAAATGAACTACTTCTACACATAAGATCCCTCCTCCTCCGTGCCACTGCTTGCATGTTCACAGCTCCCATTACCAAAGAGCTGCGTGAAAGACCACTTACTTTGCAGCAAAATCTGGGGGCCGAAATGTCCCCAAATGTACATAAAAAAAGGACTGGTGGACCTAAAGCATCTCATTTGACTGAGGGTCTCCGACTGATGAGTCGAATATCCGACTTTCAAGGAGGAGCCCTAGTACAAACCTCTACTTTAACCCTGTCAACCATCTCCAGAAATTTGCTTCTGTCATGCTATGACTGGTTTTCAGTGTTGTTCTCAGGCCCGTGTGTAGATGATCTTCCTCAGATATTGTACACATTGTATACTCCCCCTTCCTTCAAGACACATTTCTCAAAGCAAATCTCAAGATGTGGGCAGTCCAGGACACTGAATTACTTGCTTATTTCAGATTGTAATTCTAAATCCAGACTATTATTTCTCAACAGCTGGACCTGGTCTGTTCATGTGATCTGTAGCAATACTGCGATGTAATGACTAGCCTAACACAGTTTCTTGGAAAGCAATTTAAGAAAGGGCTGATCATCAAATTACAGTGTATGATACAGATCAAATATGGGTCAAGATTACATAGATTTTCCAGACGGCTCAGTTGATTATAGCTCCATGTGAGTTGACTTTATGCAGACAAAGCAGTCAGTAATGTTTGTTCAACTGTAGAGTAACCAGCTTGATTTGTTTTGTGCATTTTAAACAGTTGATGCAAAAAGTGATAGCATTATTGAAACATAACAATATTCATATCCTCCAAAATCTGGTATTGGTTTGGGCTGCAGCTTCTTTTGCCTCTACAGCTGTGCACTATTTAAGTTAACAGTCTCCCTCTGTCTCTCTCTCTTTGGCTCTTTGTTTCTCTCACCCTCTCAAATGTGTGAAATTCTCAAGTGGACAGAACACTCATCAGATTGGCTCAAAAGCCATCTGTGCTGACTCTATCATTTTGTGGAGTGACTGCACACACAAACACACACAGACATGCAGATTACGGAGAAGTAATTATTAATGTTTTACCATACAGGAAATTGTGAAATTTACCAGATCTAACTGTCGAAGTTCCGCTGAATTTCAGATGCAAATTCTTTAATGAGTACAACATATTAAACCAGATCCTAACTGTGAATTATTACTTAATTTTCTGCTGTTTCACTGTTTTATTTAGCTTTACAACAGCAGGTTTAGAAAATACGATATAAACATATTGCAGAGCTCTATTTACAATGATTGTGATTTTCGACCATTCTTCTGGATTTTTTTCATTTTGCTCTGCTGATTCATGTCAGGCTGTATCTGTCTAGTTTTATTTATGTCCCTTAAATGTCCTTATGTCACCTGGAAAAAATTACATAATAAAAATGTTGTTTGTTTAGACTGGTTAGGGTTTTACTTAATGTGATCCACTTGTGCAACTGCCTTTGCAAATATGATTGCATAGTAGTTGCTGTCTGAATTGCTGCTGCATCTGAAACCGTTCTACCAAGGCAAAGCCTTGCGCTGTTCAGCCGAGCATTATCTCACACTTCTGCCTGTTTGCCATTATCAGCAGAGGACAGTCGGGGCCCAGGCCTTGTCACTGTTGATCTCACAGACGCATCAGAGTGCTGTCTCTCTGCGTCATTACTGTCCAAGGTTTTCAACCTTCTGTCCTCACTTCACAGCTCTGTGACTGACGCACTGATCAGCTATGCAAAGCTGCACTCTGCCAGCTGTGATACTGACTGAGCAAAATGTCAAGAACCAAATACATAGGAATACTGCAGTGTTTATTGAATAAGCATTGGAGTATTGGAAGGCCGCATCTGGGGAATTACGCATGGAATTAGCAGCAACAGTAAAGTGCCATCATATTTAGTTTAGATCTTACACTATAATTAATTTCTGACAGTATGACAATGATTTCTCAGGACAGGTTTTATCAAGTCACAATTAAGATGAGCTTTATAGTCTTTACAAAATGCTCAGAATTAACTTTACACCCACATTATTTTTTATTTACAG
Source organism: Plectropomus leopardus (assembly GCF_026936395.1). Classification (NCBI taxonomy): domain Eukaryota; kingdom Metazoa; phylum Chordata; class Actinopteri; order Perciformes; family Serranidae; genus Plectropomus; species Plectropomus leopardus. The sequence continues at coordinate 5,794,130 of NC_142186.1, forward strand.
CACTATTGTCACTGAACACAGAGTATGCCGTCCTTCACATGGACATCTTGAGGAAATGTTTGTCAAATCAGCTCAGGAAGAAAATCTAGACAAAATAATCTAAATTCGTGGTCCACTAACTAGATTTTTCAGCGTTTCTGATCACCTAACAGGGTCTTCATTGGTGGATGGAGATGGCTTTTTGAACCATGACCTTAGTATGGAACATTAATTATACACAGTATGTTGGTGACAGTTTGTAATGTGAGAAAGTAATAGCACTTTGTTACAATACTTGAGATGAAGATTTGTGACAGGTAACTGCAAACACTCCACTGCAGTGTGTCAGCCCTAGAGCTCAAAGGTTTTCTTTAAGTCCTTTAGGTCGTAAAGAAGACCTCTTTTTTTTTTCAAGTGTAACGTACACCCTTTTTAAGGTGGTGTACATATTAAGAGGAAATAGACTTCATAACTCTCAGAATACTGATAGCTTCCTTTTTTTTATTCCTGGCATTTACTTGTTTTACTTTCAATACTTTATTAAATATAAGATGATTAAAACTACTTCTTATACTTAAGTAAAGTAAATTCTAGATTCTCCAAGACTTTAACTGAAGTAATATTCTAACCGGTGACTTTTAAGTGCTACCAAAGGCATTTTCTGGTAAGATATCTGTACTTTTGCTCAAGTTTGGCTTTTAGGTACTTCATCCACCACTGGCTGGTGATGATTACAAACTAGACCTGTGGTTTCACTTTATTGTGATACCGAGAATCGGATTGAAACCAACATTATCTCGACTAAGGTAGTTGTGGACCCTTTATGAATCGCACTGTCCTCCAGCATAATGGATATGCTGGGACACTACTAGTAGTTTGCTGTGGAGCAATATTTCTTAAAGGCTGTCCCTGCTTGTACTTTGTGCATGTAGTTGCAACATGTACGTGTGTGAGCCACAATGCAGTCCTGCCAGAAGTTCCATGCTTTTCCTCTGACTGACAGTTTGTGGTGGTTACCTAAAAAGAAAGGAAGCACTGTGCCAGCAAAGGCAGGGGAGAAGAAAACTGCAGCCTTGTAAACATGAATGTAAACAATGATACTTTCAAATTTATTTTAAAAAAATGCTTTCAAATTTTGTAAGAAATCAAATGAGTTCACTGTGGCTGTGGAAGCTATGCAGAAAGGAATATGAAAAATGTTCCTCCTCCTTTAGAACTGCAGAATGTGATTTGATTTATGGCGTAGGTTTGATGAAATAAAATTATAAAGCTGCTGCTGTCCAAAAATATTGATTTTGTGTTTTTTAGTTTTTACACTGTGATTTATTGCTTTGAGTTTGTAAGGATGTGAGAGAATGAAAAATTACTTTCTGTTCCGCTGCATTCTCTCTGTGACTGAGTAGTTACTAGAATTAAATATTAACATAATGAAATCTCTCCTTTCCTCTTGTCTCTCCCACTGCTCTTTTTTCCTCTCTTGCCTTTCCTTCTATTTTCGTCCTTTGCTCTCTGCAGGTTCTGTTGCATCAGTTTCGCAGTAGGTGACCCCCACCCCTCCGCCAAAATCCGGCTGTTAGATGTGACCACGAGGTTGATCAGGAGAAGCCACCATGTCTTAAACACAGAGGGGCCCTCTGGAGCCCTGTCCCCCCATCCTGGACCACCCTCCCCCTCCCCCATCCACCACCTTACCCCTTCTCCCAGCCCCATCCCACTCCCAGACCTCCCTGCTCATGTGCGGGACAGGCTACCCAGCCAGGGCTCCCCGCTGGCACACCCCTCCCCTCCCTCTGTAGAGATGAGCCTGCAGAAGCACCAGCAGTTAGGTGGTGGCAGTGGTGGGGTGATGGGCTCCGACCGGGACCTTCAGTCCACTGCTTCCTCCATCTCCCTGCCCTCTGTGAAGAAGGCCCCTAAAAAGAGGCGCCTCTCCTTGGCCTCTCTTTTTCGCCGAAGAGGTCGGGAGTCCAAATCAGGGCGCCAGCGGTCCCGGGAGCTCCAACACCCTGGACCTGGAGGGCTTGGAGGAGTGGATGGCATCGCCAGCATCGAGAGCATCCACTCTGAGATGTGTAATGACAAGAACTCTGCCTTCTTCTCCGTGGCTGGGACCGGAGCTGCCTCTGCTGCTGCTGCCTCCACCTCATCTGCCTCAGGGCCTTCCTCCTCTACCACCTCCTCCTCCTCCTCTAAGGTGGGGGGTGGGGTGGGAGGAGAGCTACTGGAGTGCCCGCTGTGCCTTCTGCGCCACTCCAGGGAGAGCTTCCCTGACATCATGACCTGTCACCACCGTTCCTGTATCGATTGCCTACGCCAGTACCTGCGCATTGAGATCTCAGAGTCGCGTGTCAACATCAGCTGCCCCGAGTGCTCAGAGCGCTTCAACCCGCACGACATCCGCATGATCCTGGGTGACCGGGCACTCATGGAGAAATACGAGGAATTCATGTTGAGGAGGTGGCTCGTGGCTGACCCTGACTGCCGCTGGTGCCCTGCGCCGGACTGTGGGTAAGAAGTGAATTTAAATGAACAACACATGAACACAGCCACAATGACTTACACTCTGATGCAGCTCGCACTGATCCTGTCATATAAAGCCATGAAAACAGCATGTAATGTTTTTCTCTAGAATGTGTTTTCCTGCAGATATGTGCCTGTATGTGCAGGGTAGCACGGGATGACCTGTGTAGGAAGTGAAATGTGGTGTGGATGATAGAGTGGGGTACGCGTTTTCCAAGGAAACTGTATTTGCTTGTACTATAAGGTGAAGTAAGGTGTCACTGGAAGAGAAAATGAAAACATACAATACAGCACAACAGCTAAAGAATCAGTCAGTGACAGAACAGAGTTAAAAGAGACAGAGAGAGAGAGAGAGAGAGAGAGAGAGAGACCTTGTCACTCTGTGTCCCCTCACTAAATTGCGACATTTTCCCGGGTCTGTGAACACAGTGCCAGCTGAACTCTTCATGAGTTCTTTTTTTTCCTCAGCAGCACTTTATGGAGTTTGAGTTGCAGGGTGAATAATTTATCTGTTGATTGGGTCATAGCTGATCAGATTAGATCTATGGATGAGAGTAGCAGCTGCTACAGAGCTGGGGGATGCAAACTTTTAGACCCGGCACAGTTAACAGCTAAGTTTCACTGCAACTGCAACTGACATTTTGCTGCTCTGTCTCCCAGAGCACACCCTGCTCTGAGAGTGCGGTGCAATGCATAACCAAATGGTATATTCCAATAGCTCCTCTAATGAACGCTCCAGCTGGAAAAATATCATTTTCGTGGCGGAGATGATTTGATCTTGAGGAACTGTCACATATTGATGAAAGAGAACAGTTCTTGTTGCCTTTGTGCTACTTAAAATTGCGATTCTCAGGGATATATTTAGTAAGAAACCAATTTTTTAAAACCATTTTTTCACAGCAAAAGGAGATGGCAGAGGAGAAGAAGATGCACAGAATGGGCAGACTGGGAAGGAGGACTAGAAAACAGAATTCCATATTTTAACCAAATTTCTCTCTCCTCTTTGACCCTAACCCTAACCTTTGTCTCACCCTCTCAGCCTGTCTATCTCTCTTCCATCAGTCACCTTTGTGCCACATGTCTGTCATTGTCTGCTTTTCTTCTTGTTTCCTTTTCTTTCTGTGGACATATTTTGCCAACGTGATAGCATCACAACCATGCAAGATGAAGTCACGAAACTTTACAGGTGTGTAGTTAAGATCACAATGAAGATGGACATGGTTTGAGCAAAGGTACTGGCATGTTGGTGAGCGTCAGTCGCCCAAGTTTTTGAGGTGTGTCCCGCACGGTTGACACTGGTCAAAACCCTTGTCAGCTGTTTTGAGGTTGATTCAGCATGCTAGTGCACGGAAAATTTCTTTTTTTCAACATTGGGTTTTGTTATTAATGGGCTGACTGGCTAAATAGTCTTGAATCGGTGCTGATGATCTTCCAGTTTTTCCGTTTGAATTACGGACACAGACTATTGCCACCTGTTGCTATGGAGAGTTTTTCATTTCCTCTCACACAGGTGCAGAACGTACATGCTAGTTGACTCATTATGTAATCTTTGCGATATGGTCAAGTGCAACCTTTTGGCTGCGACACAGATGACATGAGGCATTGCAACATTTGGCCTTTTTCTCCACAAGTTATTTGATGCTGGTTTGGTGTGTCTGGGTCTTAACAGAAATTCTGTGGTGCTGGGCTGTTTTGCTGTCTAATCTCCTTCCTGACTGATGGCTTGTTGGCGTGCATCCACCCAGTCCCCCACACTGTCACTGCAGTGTGACTTTGTAGAGGCCCTGCAGGGTCAAATGGTGACTTCAGCTCACTGACAAATCAAATCAGCACCTCATTTATAAGGAGTTGAGTTGGCGTTTGTCTAAAGTGCCTTAACTGCTGGCTCCTCATAACTCATTAATGTAGAGAGGAGTCCAGATGTCATGTTTATTGAAAATTGACTGAGCTGTTGTTTCTTTGTCAGTCTGACTGTGATAGGGGCTGCATACAGTATATTTATGATTATTAGGGCTGTATAGGTCTCAAAGAAAATCTTGGTCAACTTAAATTCTACCTACTCTTCAACCAGTCGATTGGTCAGTGGGGGTGATTATCTCTAGATTAACTAATTGCCACATTGCACTGGGTGCACTCTACCTTATGTGTCCACCAAAACTTTTTTCTTGTCACAGAGCTTGACATTATCACTTGTTCATGTTCAACCCTTTAAAACCTGGGCCAACCATCTGATTTCTTGCAAAAACAAGGTAAGAAGGCAATGAGCAACTTAAGAATAAATGACCCAGAGCAAGAAATGAGTAAGAACATTGAGATACTTGAAAATTGGCACAAAAAATAAAACAAAAGCAAAAACAAACAAACAAACAAAAAGGAAACAGATAGGAAAGTTATAAGAAACAAAAATAAACAAACAGGGAAATAACCTGAAAAACGCATCAAAAGCTTAACATTATAGTTATTCTGTAAAATAATTTTAAATTGATAATATTATTAGAAATATGATTCTCTGGAAATTTTGTTTTTGGTTTTTTTAAAAAATAAATCTCTGTATCTACTACCTTTTTTTTGCAGTCTTTGCAAAATTTCTTGCCTTTTTGCCCACGATTTTGAAAGAAATCAAGCCAATTTACCCATAGTTCAAATGTTTAAATATTATGAAAGGCACCTGAATGCAGCACAAGAGAAGTGATGTTGATCCAGGTTTCAAGGGGTTAAAAAACTCTCCCTCTCTTTGCTTTCTCTGTTGCACAGCCATTTCCCTTTCTTCCAGGAATTGTTTGAGGTCAGGTGGCTATAAAACCCCCCTCTCATCCCATCAACCTTTCTTAAAGTACTGTTTGTACCTCTTACTGAGGCCATAGTAACCTTGAATACTTGGATGTACAACTGGATGCTTTGTTTTGTTTTGTTTTGTGGGATGTCCTGTTTTGTAACCTTGACCAGAATAGCAGCAAATATATTTTAAGGGTAAAATCCCAGAGGCATGACGTGTTTTATCGGCCTTCTCTACCCCTGCCACGGTATCTTTTTCTCCATCCTCTGTTCTGTCTTCAGTTAACAGTCCTCTCAGTCTCAAGGACCCTGACACTAAGCCAAGAGTTTGACGTCAGACGGCGTTTGAACTTTGTGAAACGCTGTGGCTGACAATCAACTGCAGTTTTTGCAGTGTGTCCACCAATTAACTGTTATTAGTGGTCATATTGCCAATTCAGTGTGTTGAATTGATGGTTGCAGCATTTAGTACATTTATATAATGTTAGAAAAAATGGAAGTCTTGTTTTAGTGCGACCAAAACTGGACTTTTAAAATACATGTAAACATGTTAGCCCAACTAAAAATGTATTGCATATTGCATATGCATATTGCTACCTACTGTAGTGGAGTTGGACATACTTAAATCAATAATTTGATTCTCCCCGGGTGCTTGTATGCTAGGACAAGGACAGAAGTCCATTTAAATGGCCCAATCGAGCTGTAACCGTAGCTCGACTTAACTGTGCATGTAAATGTACTGAGTCAGGGAGACAGAGCTCATCTTATTCTTCTATATCTGTCATTACAAGCAAAAGACCACAGAGTGACCATGCCAAATATGAGCAAAGTGAAAGTTTATTAGCACATTCTCAGTTTTTATACAGATCACTGAACAGCTATTTCCTTACACAGACACTGTACGTGTAACATTGCACAAATGTTCAGCCAATCTTGGTTGGCACTAGTTCTTAAAATTAAGCATTTGGTGATTTTTCTCAGACCAGACCTTTCCTTTATTGTGTTCACGTTTGTCTGAGAGCAAAGGTGTATCTCTTGTGCAAGGAAACTAGATTTTTATCACTCGGGTGCCATCTGTCTTGAACAATGTCCCTTTTATTTATTTATTTATTTTAATTTTCTGTGTAGCTTTTTTTTTCTCTGTCCTGTCCTCTTGCTTGTTCCCCTTTCCTGCATCTCTTTGGCCAACAGTGCAGTTTATTACACAATTTATTACATTATTTATGTGCAATAACGCAGACAACTTTGGGATATGCACAGAAGGCACATCTGAACCAACGGCCTCCTCCTGGAAACAATAGCTTCAGCCTTTCTGTAATTTGGCCCGCATAATCAGGTGCAGGTTCTGCGACTGAGCCCACCCATCCAGCCGGCCAAGTGACTCCAGGACCAGGGCGAAATATTAAAAAAGAACATTTTCTGACATTAGTCTGATATTATATACTAGGTACAGTATTATCACTGGTCATATAATTGTTTATTGTCTTATCGGTGTACTGTTACTGCTGTAGTGAGATATAAACATGTGTAAGTTCTTACTTTCCCAGGCTCTCTGGTTGGAAGGATACGTAATGTTGTCCTGTTATTGAAACAGGACACTATTACTGTGGTCTTCTGTCTCCCTAATATCTTACCATACCTCTTCAGTTTCTAGTCAGCGTAATGTTTAGTGCTGGTGGTTAACCGATAATGATTTTAAATAAGATTGACATGTGTCTGCCATTCCTCACTGTCTGTCTACATTCTAGACTCAGTCCTCAGTAAAGTAAAATGATCCACAGCGGAGGAAGTCTCCCAGGCTCTCCGTGGCTTCGTGATTGAAACTTAATCTCGGGTCAGTCACAGAGGGGCTGGGAGGCTTCTGCTACAACTACGTCACACACTCTGGGGTTTCCCTCAGGAACCTCGGCTCGGCATATTTTGCAGCTGTCATCTTTGAACACATTGACTCCTCTTTATTTTTGAACATCATCTCTTTGTCAGCACTCCGACTGAAAGCATTGTGCATCAAATCACCTCAGCCCTCACTCTGTCAGAGATGACGTGCTTTGTCATGTAATTACATTTTCAGTTATGGAAGAAACAGCTAGTGGAGGAGTCAGGCAGACTGAAAACAGCAGTAGATTCTGCTCCAGAGTCTGGTTAAAGCTACACTTGGTAGCTTTTTTTAAATTTTTTGTTATTTTTCTGAATCTGTTACTTCATCCCCACAGTAGTACACAAGACAGATGATCTGTGAGAAAATATCATACTCCTCTGCTTCCTCTCAGGGCTTCTTATGGCTTTTGCAAGAATCCAGGGCATGTGAACGAAACACAACAGTCAAAGTCGAGTCTCTTATGTAGCATTTTTTAACAATTTATTTATAGAGATTTTTCAGTAAATCAGACAAGACATTAACATCTAAAAGAAAGATCTAAAAGGACACATATGAACAGAAATATAAGGAGACATGGAAGAAAAAAGAGAAAAAAGAAAAAAGTCACAAAATAGAAAACAACAAAACAAGTGCATTGCAGTGCATTTTAGCACATATACGACCAACCATTTGTGGAGGTATGAATTCAAAGTTTCCAGGCCAGGTAGATTATTCACATACTTTATCAATGGGTTCCAGCTCTTGTAAAATCTCTAGATGGAGCCATTGAGGGTGCATCTTATTTTTTCCACCTTAATGTTCTGCATCACATCTTTTAATCCATTGGTCATGTAATGGGGGTAGAAACATATTTTAGTGAACTGTTTAGCTGTAAAATGAGAAAGTTTGCTCCAGCTGGTGGGCGGTGCTTAATTTTTTCTTGACTGTTTTCAATGTGGCTACTGGGACACAAACGTTGTAATTTTAAAGCTGCCCAGTACACTAAAATGTGTTTCTGAAAACATTTCAGGCAAGAAAAAGGCAATGCAGTGACAGAATCTTGATTTATATTTGATTAGAGTTGCATAGTTTGACAGTTTGACCGCAGTTCATGAGCAGTAATTGACATGATTGACAGCTGCGTTAGATTCCTCAGCTCTGATTTGTTGTTTTCCAACACCCACAGTGGATTCCTGTAAATGTCATTAGAAGCAACAATAGAGGGAAGAGACACATGATTTTTTTTTCTCCACAGACTCTTGTAATACTATGTTGATATAGTGACAGTTTGGGCAAATATGGCAAAAATTTAGTAACAAAAATGTTAAAAACTAACATTTACACAATAGAACTGATTAAAGTACACAAAAACATTTACAAGCTGGTGGTCTGGACAACAGTCTCACTGCTCACTGCTCTGTGCAAAGTCGTACTGCTGCCATTTTCTCCCTTTGTGGATTCCAAATTTGTATTTTGTAAATCAAATTATTTCTTGTGAGATTAGTGGCAGCGGGAGCAGAGAGCATCCACAACACAAGAAGGATTTGTTTTCCAGAAGAAGGTGTTGCTTAAGTGAGAAGAGAATTTATTTAAAGTGTGCCCACTTGTCACTCTGTCATTATCAATTAAGGTTTCCCACAGCACCAGTGGATTGGGAACCAAAAGTCGGCCACGGGATATTTTTACAGGGTCATAAATCAACATCTATTACAACACATTCTACTGTGGCATTTACCTGATGACACATACGGTCAACACGGTGATTGAGTACAGACAAAGCATCATTACTCATGTCAGGAGGACTCTGCAGCCTGGATTACAATGCTGATGAAAAGAGGGTGACAAAGTGGTTGTCCTGTATGCAGGTTTAGAAGCTCATTAATATGGGAAGATGGATTAAGTTGGTGTTTCCAGATGCTTACATAGGCCCCAGGTGCCTCACTACAAGTGTTAAAAAAAAGTTCTTTATCACCTTTTCTCGAATGTTAGCTTATTTTATTGTTCTTCATCTATATTTTATATGTAACACACTTACTTAAAGCATAATTTGCTTATAATGAGTGTTTTTGCTACTTTTATTCACCATTGTTTCATTTTTACCTGTAGACACCGATCTCTGTTTTCTCTCTGACCTTGGTGCATTTAGACTGCACGTAGGAACTCCTTCTGTGTTGTTATCATGGTTTCTTAACTTTTGTCTGATATGTCATGTTTTGACTTTTGCCAGATATGCTGTGATCGCTTTCGGGTGTGCCAGCTGTCCTAAGATCACGTGTGGCAGAGAGGGCTGCGGCACAGAGTTCTGTTACCACTGTAAGCAGCTGTGGCATCCCAACCAGACCTGTGATGCAGCACGACAGCAGAGAGCCCAGAGCCTCCGCCTCCGGACGGTCCGCTCGTCCTCCCTCAGCTACAGCCAAGAGAGCGGAGCTGCAGGTCGGCAGCTCTTTCCTTTTTCTGTATTCATCCCATGCATATCTGTCAAATCATCAGCTTAGATTATATTCAGTACATTACCACAAGTGGAATGATAGTTCTTTTTCTTAATGGGAGGCTTCTCTAGATTGGAGGCTGTGGAAATTGTTGGCAGAATAACCACGGATCCTTAAAAAGTATTAAAAGGCACTGAATTCATTAATCTTAATTAATTGAATCTTTCACAAATGCTCAGACATGGGAAGTAGGATTTTATGAATTCATGTTGCATTGTAAAATCTCAAAAATAATTGGCAACATTATTTTTAAATTTTTTTTGTTGCTAAACAATGCAGTTAATTCCTTTTCTTAAACCTGTCATGATGGGAATCCAAGCTGTGAAATCTCACATGCAGACTGAGAAACACAAAATCATCCAGAAAACAGGCAAGAAATACCAGGTATTTCCCCCAGGTCTTAAACTTAATTCTCATTGAAATCAAAAAAGCCTTAAGTCTTAAATCTAACTTGCCTGAAGCTGCAGGAACACCGCATAACTCATAATGCAGTGTAATGTGATATCTATTTGTTCCTTTGATTTAATTACTGTAATAATTAGAATTGCCAGTGACAAATTGTTTGGAGGAAATGTTCATTCTCACCATGCTAAAGTTTTATTTCTCACTGAGCACAACTAGTTTGTTATTAGAAATCTAACAAGTCAAAGCCAACAACAATACACACAATAAAGTCATTTTGTCTTTCCATCCTCTTTCAGCTGACGACATAAAGCCATGTCCACGCTGTGCTGCTTACATCATCAAGATGAATGACGGCAGCTGTAACCACATGACCTGCGCCGTCTGCGGCTGCGAGTTCTGCTGGCTCTGCATGAAGGAGATCTCAGACCTGCACTACCTGAGGTCAGTTTGAAAATAAATGCACACAGATCGTGATACACACAGACCCGGTTTGGGTATGTTTTTGCTGTGGACGTAAGTATTTTAAGACATGTTAAAGGGATAGTTCAGAGTGGGGTTGTATGGGGTGCTTATCCATAACAGGTGTGAAGTAGATGGCAGTCGGCATGCCCCCATTTATTATTATTATTATTGTTATTATTATTATTATTATTATTATTATTATTATTATTATTATTATTATTATTATTATTAGTATTTTTATTATTATTATTATTATTATTATTATTACTATTATTATTATTACTATTATTATTATTATTGTTGTTGTTGTTGTTGTTGTTGTTAATAATAAGGATTAGTTGGAGTTGGAGTTGGAGGAGTTGTTGTTAAAAAAATTAATAATAATAATAATAATGATAATAATAATATTTTATTGGTGGGAGTGCACAACTTGTAGGGAGGATGTTCAAACTTGTGGTGGTTTTGATTTGGTGGTTTTGTTGCATCTGTAGTGGCTGAGATTGGGAACCTGTCCAGCAAGTTTCTGTTGTTCCACCTCTTTAAGTGTCTGACCCGTCTGGCTAAATTAAAATAAAGTATTTTTGGAACAGCCATGAAGTTCGCCAGCACACTTAAGACCTTCGTCTCCACTGGGGGAAACTTTGTTCCCTCAGTTGTGCAACAAGGGATGAAAAAGCTAAAGACCTATTATAGTATTGCTTGTATAAATGTTGCTTTTCTCAATCTTCTTAACCTTCCCCCTCTCCCTCTCTCAGTCCGTCAGGCTGTACTTTTTGGGGAAAGAAGCCATGGAGCAGGAAGAAGAAGATTCTCTGGCAACTGGGAACACTTGTTGGCGCCCCAGTCGGCATCGCACTCATCGCTGGCATAGCTATCCCCGCCATGATTATTGGCATCCCTGTGTATGTGGGAAGGAAGGTAAGGCCCGGGAGACAAATTCATGCACAGTAATCTGAACAAAAGCCAAGTTTTCCTGCTTGTAGTTTTCAGTACCTGGATGAGGCAGAACATTGACTCATTTGGATCTGTCACTGCTGAGATTTACTGTTCCATCACTTGATTGTATTACGCTATATGGATTATTATGAAGTCTTGATTCTGAGTGTTGGATTTAGATACATATATTTTAACATTTGCTCTGCTTTCCCACAAGGCATAACTCTGCAGTACTGCAGTTTCAGTTGTAAACAGTCAGTGTTACGTAACAATGCATATCACAGTTAATCAGTGGTGGAAATAATCGCACTGCGTGACCAGAGACAAGCACTGCATCAATCAGTAACTACTTAGTTATATTGTAAAACTTGCACACAAACTGTCATGTCTTTTCTCAGGCTCTTAACTTATCTGAAGCCAGCTGAGGTCATCCATCAGTAACCCGCCCTGTGTGTGCTTTCTGTTTCTGTGTACATATGCTTGTGCTGTATGGTATCACTCATTGGTCTGTTCAGTAAGAATTTGACATTACAATAAAACGAAAGCATTCAGACTCCCCAGAAATCCCCTCCTGAGCCTGCCAAGAAAAGAAGCCAGAGCCAACAAACTTTTTTCTTCCCCGACAAAACCAGACCACATTCAGCAGCGATCACATGACACGTGAAACATCTGAGCATGAATCACCTGCATTCCACATGCGCTGGATGAATGTAGCCGTTCAGTCGTGATTTTAAATCTGTATCTTGGTGAATCACCACACAAAGGCCATGGCTATTTACTCGGAGCACAGTCACGTGTCATATTAGCTGTACTTTGTCCCCGTTGACCAAAAGCAGGAGTGTTAGGATAAAAGTAACAGGCAGTCTTTGTGGGGAGTATGTGCAAAGGCATATTTACAATTTCTGTGTGATATGTGTGTTTTTTGGATCAGAAATGCCAACCATCAAACAAAGCAATTATACTTTTTTTTTCACTAAAAGTTTTATTGGCAAGAGTTTTTCAACATTCAGTTTAAATTTAAACCTGTAAATACAAGTCAAATATATATGTCATTATTGCAGTGCTGTTTATGGGTTAATTTATGTCCAGTGTTGCAGTTTCCAGTCTTGTATAAGTTTTCTTAACATATGTATCTGTTTTCACAGACTTCAACAATAAGCTACCATAGGTCTGAGCCAGGGCTGATATTTTCCTTAAATTCCTAATTACATATTCTTTTAGTGTTCTGTTGATCTGATTTAACTCATTTAAAATGTTTAAGTGTTGCTGGCAGACATGTTTACATGTAATTTCAGTTGTCTTTTAAATGCTCTGATCTCAAAGTCTAGCCAGCTGTTGTATAGTGGCTGATTACTACTGGCATTCTGTAGCCTCTCTGTAGGCTACATCTACACTAATACATCGTAACGTCCCTCTTAGAGCAGGCAGTGAGACATTAGTCAGTTTCCTTGTTGCTTCTTTATTTCGCCCTGAACACAGGTTACTGTAGGCCGTAACCAATGCCAACACAAAACAGTAGCCTACCACTTCTAACTCTGCATCAGCCACTCACTTAGCTTTTCAGATCTGAGACTAACTCCTCCTAAGGATAACAACACATCCCTCCCTTAGCTCCCAGCCAATTACAGGTGTGCTAACTCCCACAGCTCACTGTCGCAGCTAGCTGACATGAAAATGGTTTTAAACAAAGTCCATTACAATATTTTCATTTAAAAACAACATTTTAAAATGAAAAAAAATCTCAGTACACATGAAAGTTTGAGCACTGTTTCAGAAATTATCTCCGTCCATACTTACATGCCTAAAAAACACATATCACATGATTATTCGCAGACACCAGAAATGCGCATGCCAATTCAAAAAAGAAGCGCATTGTCCAAGCAGGGTTTGGTTGCGTATTTACATAAAATACAATAACCCCCCCCCCCAATTACTTATCTATGAATTTCTGTGGCCCTATATACTACATGACGCAGTACTGTTGTGTGTATATTCATCTTTTTATTTTCCTGAGACATTCCCCTTGGTGACCTGAAAGTTCTGGTTCGTTTTGCCTGTATGTTTGTTATGTTTCTATAAAAACCTGAAACTTTGCACTTAAAAATAAAGTATAAAAAAAAATACAATAAAAAAAGTGAAAAGTAAGGCCATATATTTCTTTTCTTGGACCGATGATGACGTAGATCTGATATGGAATGAAGCACCTGAGTCTTAAGGCAGTCGTGGCTGAGGAAAACAGATTGGGAGTCGTTGCAAAGCAAATATGGCGACACAGCAGAGCGGTAGCATTATCTGTTATCAGAGGAAGCCATGGCAATGTGAAAGGAGTACCCACACAAGAAGGATGAAATCACAAAATATCATAGGCCTTCCTATAATGTTTTGGCTCGATGCGTCATGACTGATAAGTCTCTGCTTCCGCCCCTCTAAGACTAAAACAAACACTGAAATTTTCAAACTTAAAAAAGCTTTTCTGTGTTCCAGAATGAGTAGTATGAATGCTAGACATAAATGTAGCAATAGTTGTGTTTTAAACTGAAGATTTTGTTTCCACTCTGGCTCTGTGGCTAGCATCTGTGAAGGTATTTATGTTGTTACCAGAATGACTCCCAGTAGGCTCTTTATTTGTTCAAGGCTACGATCACACTCAAACGTAAAGTGTGCATGGAAACGTAAAATAAAATGTGAAAGGAATAAAATTGTAGGATAGCTGGCTGTGTGTTGTTTGGGGTAGCAGGCTTTTTCTCAGTCCAATAATAGCTCAACAACATTAACATTGTATTTTGCTTCGCACTCCCGCATTGCTGCACCTCTTTAAAATGTTGAATTTTCCATAATTTATGCTGATTATACACTATTTTTAGTATTATTTTTCATTAGTGTTATGTCAGTGGGTTTTATTTCCATCTTATGTTGTGCAGTCTGTGCATTTTATTTTAGCATTATTTTTTATCTTATTTTTTACTAGTATTTTCAATTGGGTTTTTTTGGGGTTTCCATGTGAAGATGTTTTCTGTGTATGTTCTTTTTACATGCAGGTTTTATTATGTCTTTATGTCCTCTATGTTTTTTCATGTGTAGCACTTGGTGCATGTAATTTCTTTGATGTTAAGCACAGTGGGCTGCATTTCTTGTATGAAAGGTGCTATACAAATTAAGTTTATGTTATTATTACATATTATTAATCTTATACAAAAAGTATGAGCCTTCTACAAAACCAAACAATGGTGAATCAGCAGTAACTTTGTATTGGTAATTTCTCTGTCAGATCCATAACCGCTATGAAGGCAAAGATATCTCCAACCACAAGAGGAACCTGGTGATCGCTGGTGGAGTGACTCTCTCTGTCATCGTGTCTCCAGTGGTGGCTGCAGTCACTGTCGGTCAGTCTGTTCTCCAATGTCTCTCTCTCTCTTTGTCTCTGTGTCTGTGTCTCTGCTGTGGCTCTCTGCACGCTGGAAGATTTTTATTGATGTATCCTTGTTTGACTCTGCTGGCTTCGGGAATTTCTTTTGTTTAATGTTGAGTTTATATTGTGCAAAAGTGTGTTTTCAGAGCCAGTTGGATTTTTTTATGAGTTATTACATAAAGATGGAAAAGCTGAAGGATATTTAGACTGTTTTGATTTCCATGTGTCAGCAGCAGTGACCTTCGCTGTTTTTCCTCAGTGCCTTGGTCTAACATGTCCCTAATGTCTCTGTCTCTCTGTCTCTTGCACCCCCCAGGCATTGGAGTTCCAATCATGCTGGCTTACGTCTACGGTGTGGTGCCCATCTCGCTGTGCCGGAGCGGAGGTTGTGGTGTCTCAGCTGGGAATGGCAAAGGAGTTCGCATAGAGTTTGACGACGAGAATGACATGAATGTTGGCAGCGGGGCAGCTGCCACCGGTAAGGTTCAGTGCCCCCACACACACACAAACACACACACTGACACCCAAAAGTGACTTTGTGTGTTTATGCTCATGTCAGCAAAACAACTGCATTTGCTGACAGATACACAACTGAGTCCCAGTTTGAAAAAATGAAATCTGCTGCTGGTCTCGCAGATTTTTAGTGCTCCTTTTCTCTTTTACTTTAACCCTTTGAAACCTGGATAGACATCACTTTCTTTGTGCTGCCTTTAAATACAGTATATATATGAGGGAAACATGAGGGAAAAAAAGGCAATAAGCAACTGTGAAAGAAATGTTTCACAAATTCCAAGATATAGCAGATTTACAAAAATACCAGTATTTAATATGTAAAAGCTAGGGGCAAAAATTCGTGAAAAAATATTTATAATTATCATGATTACATATGTATTATTAATTTCATTTAAGCATTTTTTACAGTCATTTCCTTGTGTGTGTGCGTGTGCGTGTGCATGTGTGTGTGTGTGCATGTGTGGTTTTTTGGCTTGCTATTTTTCAGGTAACTTTTTTGCAAGTTTTTTTTGCCAAATTTTGGGTCAATTTTTCTTAAGTTCCTCATTGCCTTCTTACCGTGTTTTTGAAAGAAATCAAGCCAGTTGGCTCTGGCTGTAGAGGGTTAACAGAAAAAGGTTGTCTCTTTGGCTCCTCTGGTAGATCAAAAGCTCTCAGCTTTTTAGAAAAATGCACTTCCCACAATTTTTCACATTTAAATTTCGTCAGAAAACTTTTTAGACACAGCTGGTGATGGGCAGACTGATTCTTTTAACAGCATCTGTTCCTTCGAGTTGATATTTTTTGCAAAACCAGTTTGTCTGTGACACTCTGTTATAGCATGTGCACGTCTGACTGTTAGTGCTGCCAATCCCACAAAACTTCTTTCAATGCATTACCAGCATCATGCATACATTTATATTCACAAAGATAGAATATTTAGTTTTTGCAATTCACCATCTTACTTGTATGAAGTGAGGCTATGTGAGCTCAATATTTTACAGACATGTCACTGACAAACAATCTGTCATCCTTGAGGAGGATGTAGCAGACTTGGGGTGCATTCAAATGATGTCAGAATAATCTGAAAGATGAGTTTCCTATCTTATTTCATGGCTCACCTGATCTGTTCCCTTTGTTTGTCTTTACGAACCTGTTGTTTAAACACTGAACAATAAATTACAACATATCCTCTTTGTAGCATCCATGTTGTTTTCACATTACAACTTAAAGCATATGAATACACCGCAGTCGGGATAATGGCTATCCGAGAAGCATGTGAATGCACCACTGATCTTCAGTGATCTTTCACCACTGATCAGGTTTTGACCAGAGTCAGATTTAATTACTTGTCTTTCTCTCACGGTAGCAGGTGGCATGAGAACAGGTGACCCAGCACATACTAGAAATTAAAAACAGTTGTTCAAAAAAGATTTATTTGTTCATTTTTGCCCTTAACTAAACACAGCACTATCTTTTGTTCCTAACTTAAATTAATGGAGATTGATGATCATTATTGTATCCTTTATTCTCATATTTCAAAATGTTACTTCATGTTTGTGCTTCTGTGCAGATACCACATCAGTGGCAGACACCAGGAACAACCCCAGTATAGGTGAAGGCAGTGTTGGGGGCCTGACAGGCAGCCTGAGTGCCAGCGGCAGCCACATGGACCGTCTGGGGGCTATCAGGGACAACCTGAGTGAGACAGCGTCCACTATGGCCCTGGCTGGAGCCAGCATCACCGGCAGCCTCTCTGGCAGCGCCATGGTCAATTACCTAAATAGGTACTGAAACAGCAACACATGCTATGGGTTTTAAATGTTCATGAGACTTTGGACTTGCTGTTGCTTTCCTGCATTGTCTAAATCCACCCCTTCACATGTTGTCAGGCTGGAGGTGCAGGCTGATGTGCAGAAGGAGCGCTGCAGCCTGAGCGGCGAGTCTGGCACCGTCAGCCTGGGCACAATCAGCGACAACGCTAGCACCAAAGCAATGGCTGGATCCATTCTTAACGCCTACATGCCCCTCGACAGGTGAGCATCGTTTATTTTTTTTTGGCATGAGGGAACAGACTGTTCATTGGCAGCATCTGTGTGCTTCTTTGTAGTTTGTGTCCTTCCAGAAATCTGTATTAACAAACAGATTGCAGTAAAATATCTAGTAAGTGCACACCTGTGATCACATAAGGCAAACACTGTGTTAATATCACTCTAACAGCAGCACTGATCTGATCACGGCTGTTGACATACTCTGTTACTTGGCAGAAGAATATCATTAAATTATTTATATTTCAAATAATTTAAAGATAAAATATTAATTGAGCATGTGGATTTACTTTATTAATGATAAGAATCCAGTATTTATTATGGAAGCATTTAGTACTGAATGATGTTACAACAGCTCCTCATGCCTAATGATGCCTCTTAAGCAAAGTGCACACAGCACAGCTTTGAAGTTAATAGATTGTTGCTCTGTTCAGACTATACAACTTGCTGTCTAGTAATTAAGTCGAGTAATTTTCACACTTCATGACTGACCGACCACAACGGGTCACACACACACTGCAAGATCTTTGAAAAGAAGGAATCCCAGAGGGGAAAAACATTGCATGCAATAGTCCACCTTCCACCTTGTATTTCCCTTTGCTCTGTCACTGTCTCACTCCCTCTCAAACAAACGCATCCACCTTGGAAAGTACTGCAGCACCGCTTGTCTCTGTCTTCAATACTGCCATTGGCTGTAGCTCGCCAACAAGGTCCCTGATACATCCAAATATTTAGTATGCTAGTGTTTTATAGCTGGGAATCACCAGAGACCCTCAGTATGTTATTATCACAACACTAAGGTCACAATACAGTATTGTTGCGATTTTTAATGTTTCACAATATGCTGAGTATTGATATAACATATTTGTTACCTTTTTTACACTCCAAATTAAGAAAAATCGTGGTGAGCGTTTGTTTTTATCTATTAAGATAGAATTTTCAGTCACTTCAGTAATTTTTAGTGCAATGACAATATATCTAGTGAACTAAATCAGCAATGATTTTATTATACTAGCAGGCCACCAAATGTTTTACTTGTATTTGCACCATTTAAAATTTAAATAATAACAAATATCAGTACTTGGCATCCATGTATCGATGCAATATTACAAAATATTGTGATACTATGCTGTATCAGTTTTTTCCCCCACCTTGAGTTTTCGAGTCTTTGGACAGCTCACACATAATGAAACAGCCTTTTGAGGCTCACTGCTTAATCCTGCTACACAAACATCCACATGCTTCACATTCACACCCACATACAGTAATTACAGGATTTTTATTTTTTGTGCTAAAAAGAAGCTTTTTTTGTCACATGCTTCCCTCCTCCCTCCATGTTCTAGAGATGGGAACAGTATGGAGGTCCAGGTTGACATTGAATCCAAACCGGGCAAACTGCGGCACCACAGCGGCAGCAGCAGCGTCGACGACGGCAGCCAAGTCGGCCGCTGCGGCTGGACCTGCCCCTCCAACGGCTGCACCTCCTCAGAAGGCAGAGGAACCTCCAATAAGTGGGCCAAAGAGGCCTCCTGCTCATCCTCCTCCAGCTCGGGCGGCAAAAAGAGCAAAGGCAAGCTGCGCAAGAAAGGCGGTGGAGGCACCAAGATCAACGAGACGCGGGAGGACATGGACGCTCAGCTGCTGGAGCAGCGCAGCACCAACTCCTCAGAGTTCGACTCCCCCTCACTGAGCGGCAGCCTGCCCTCCGTGGCCGACTCTCACTCCAGCCACTTCTCCGAGTTCAGCTGCTCCGACCTGGAGAGCATGAAGACATCCTGTAGCCACGGCTCCGGTGGAGGCGACTACCACACGCGCTTCGCCACAGTCAGCCCCTTACCCGAGGTGGAGAACGACCGCCTGGAGACGTGCCCCGCGTCATCATCCTCCTCACAGGGACAAGCAGCTGTGATCACCCCCCAGTCCCCTACCTCCACCTCCTCCTCCCTGGGCCACGGTGCAGAGCTCTCCCCTCTATGCTTCATCACAGAGGAGAATGTCAACCTGGTGTGCCCTGCTGAGCTGGACTCTCTCAGTAACACCAGAGAGCTGCTGAAAGAAACCAACAACAACCACCACCAACCCCAACACCCGCCCCAAACCCAGCAGCAGCCCAAGAACTCCTGTATACAGACTGACATCTGAAAAATCTCAATACCTTAAGTGCTGCACAGACGCTCTTTTTAGTTAACATCTCCTCCACTCAACTAACAACCACAAGCTTACAGTTTAACCTGCATTTTCTGTTCTTCCCTTGCAAAGGGAACGTGTTATTTTGGGATTTATGTCCTTCATAAAAAGCAACGCTGAGTAAAACAGAGATGTGTGTGTGTCCGCTGACTGCCAGAGGGCTTGTTGTAAGTAAGAAGAGTTTTCCAAAGTGCAGCCTTGTGAGAAGTGTTAAGGTTGTGAATGCTGGTGTTTCTCCCTGTGCGGCCCGCAGACTGCTGACACTTTTTTTTTTCTGACAGTTCACTCGCTCACCACTTGTAACAGAGACACTGATTCGGTCGCTGTCTTATTGATCTGTGTAGGTTAAAAATAAAACCACTGTGCCGGTTTTTGCTAGTTTTTTGATTTTTGGCTTTTACAATGCGGATGCAACACCACGCAGGAATCTTGATGTTACTGCTTTCCAGGAGTGAACTCAAAACAGGGACCAGGCAATATGATTCACTATTTCCTCTTTTTATTTCCCCCCACATGTATTAGTAACACAGGAACCTTTGTGTTCTTGTCTGTATTTATTATTAGATTTCTTTTGTTTGTTTGAAACGAACCCTCTAATGTAAAATTAAAAGGCCTGGGCTCCTGCGTCATTTTAGCACTAAAACTAACTTGTAACACACAACAAAGATTCTCTTCATATGGATGGACATAGCTGTAGTCCATGGCATCTGTCAGCTCTATTGCAGCCTGGTAACCAGAGTTTAGGCTTGTAGCTTAGGCTTTGGTGGTATTGGGCTCAAGTGATCAATCTGAGACCCTCGGTCAACTGAGATTGCTTCAAGTTGAGCAGTCATATTTCCCTGTGCAGTGCACTTCTGGGGACGTTTTGGTCCCCAGATTTTGATGCTGAGTGAGTGCTCTTGACTTTCACACTACTCTTTTCACAAAGTCAGCGGCACAGAGGGAGAGAGAGACCGCACTATTAGGTAAAGAAGTGGTGAATTTACAGCTCACAGTAAGTTAACAGGATACAGTCTCTGGCTTTTGTTGATATTTAGTGTTTGCAAAATAAAAAAAAGCGTGTGGCGCTGAGCCCCTACAGAATGATTAAAAAAAAAAAGTAATAATCTCACACCTATTTTCTTTATTAAACAGAAAAATTTAAATGTATACCTTTTGGATTAAAGACTGATGAGTTTAAATAGCCTTGTTAATTCATAAAAAACATTTTGTTCAAACTCAACAAATTAAAAAAAAAACAAAAAACATTTTGGTTACTTGTACTGGTAATCTAGTTAATAAGTCCACTATTCCAACAATCAGCAGCTCTGGTTTGGATGAAATAAAAAAAAAAACATGCCGTTATTCCTCACGGTTTCTCTGCCGCCAGCTGTTTACAGTCCTGTAACTCCACCACTAGGTGTTGCTCTGTCTTTCAGCTCAGCTGCCTGTTCTGAGAGAAGAGCTCTGGTGGTGCCTGCTGTGCACTACATATGATGAGTTTCATAGAAAGAGGAGTGTCTGTGTTTATGACGGTATTGAAAAACATGCCCTTGGGGATTTCGAAATATACTTGTATACTGTAACACCGTGTGAATGCCCAAGCCTACTGTAGCTGAAACCATCAGTGTGTGGTTTTTAGTGCCAAGATGATTTTGTGAGCCCAGGCCTTGTTAAGTTCTGTGGAAAGCTTGTGATGATGTGTCGGGGGTTTGGGGTGGATGAGGGGTTTCGATTTGTTAAGAAAGGTCTCTGGAAGGCCACGGTTTTTGGAGATAATGCTGAAAGTCATTATAATAACATTAACCAATGGGTTGGTCAATTCTGTGAAATTGTATAAAGAAAATGTTTCGTCCTGTTCAAAGGTGATTTATTCAGGCTGATGGCCTCGCCTCACTGAGTAAGAGAGAGCTTTGATACCTTTTCTTTGTTAACTCATGGTGCCTTCAAGAAGCTGTTTGTGTTCTCCGTTTTTTCTCTCCACTGTGTCTTCAAGACTCCACACGATGACGACAACGACTCATTATAGGTTGCAGAATGTCTGTCTGTGTAGGAGGGATGCTCATTCACGCACGCGCACACACACACACACACACACACACACACACACAACATACTGTGGTAGACATGGTAAATGAAGACTTTTCAATTGCCTACCAAAGACAGCACTCAGGCTCTTGTTAAATCTTATACCTTTGACTTGTCACCTGTAGTCACAGTATAGTGCGTCCTTTTTACACCACCATGGGGATGAATGAAGACAAGACCCGGGATTATACAGACATACAGACTGCTGTTTTGTACATGCTTCACAAATGCTACGCAAATAACTGAGGCCAGGACGGCCCTGAGGCACCTGCACTGTTACCTGTATTTCTTATGACATTGATGTTCTGCAATGCACACAGGGTTAATAGGGATTCATAGGTTGGTTCTGGGGGTACCTTCCCAGTTGATTTGTCCTGTGATTCCTGTCTGTGTTGCCAATCGGTGCTGCTGAGCAGACTTGAAGTCAAATTTCTGTTTTCAACACTTTTTTTTTTCCAGAGTGTTTGCCTGTCTTTACTGCTCAGTGGTCAGCTTTATTGAGGCCACTAAGGCGGCTCAGGTGAACCTCTACCAGGTAGGTAAATGCATCTTGAATGGTATTTTGACCCAGGTCTGTTACTGAATGAACACTGAGTTTGGTTCGGCGGAGAAGGCTTACATGCTGCAGTCCTCTCCTGTGTTAAAGAAAACAATGTTTTTGTCCTTCATCCCCTGTTCGGTTTTTTCATTCTTCATTAAAACTCCAGTTTCTTGATCCTAATTTGAACACTAGTGCCAGATATAATTTGTAATTTGTGCAGAATGGCATAAGGTATTTGTATATTTGTTTGGTAATTTGCTTTACTATATGCGTGTAAATGCATATCAGAAAAATAAAAAAAATATATATGAAATTTTGTCCCGTCCTTCATTTTTAGGAAATACAAGCACTGAAAATTAGTAGGGTATTCCATTTTTATTTTATTTAACTATTTATTTCATCTTAGCACAGAAAAGAAGACATTTTTCAGGTTATTGAATAGCCCTCTGTGAATACTGTACACATTTTTTATATCTCTGCTGAAATATTGTAAAACTATAGAACATGGGAAATGATTGCCTCTTTGCCCCAACTTGTCACCCTGAACTAAATTTGGTACATTCATGTAGAAGTGATAAAACATTTACAACAAAGAATGGTTTGGATTCAGGCAATCCTTAAAATGTAAGATTACTGGAATGTTCAATATTTAAGGGGTAACTGGTATTTTTCCATGTCTAATGGAAACAACAACTTTTAAAATTGTTCTAGTATTGATGATGAGCGCTGCAGTGGCCAAACAGGCTGCAATGTAACTACTAGGGGCAACTGTGCACTGTCAATATATGTCTGCTGAAAGTGTTTGTTTTTGTCATTGGCAGGCTCAGAATATCACCACAAGTTTCTGTTAACATAATGGAGAGGATACCTAAGAATGAAGAATACTGTTTTTGTTTTTTAACCAGAAACGGCCCTGGAATTGCTATCATGGACTGAGGGCCAAACTCACCAGACTCCATTTAAGTGAACAGTGATTTTAGCATGTATGGTACCAGCATATTTTTTACATCTAACTGGGTGAATCAAGAGTTAAATGCAATCAAAATAGAGTCAGTGATTATCGGAACAGTGGGAAGACTAACCAAGATGGTTTCGTTTTATTTCATTTCTGTTGACTTTGATTGAGATGTTTTTTAAGATTATAATAAATGTGTACTTAAATTGAGTCTGGTTGGTTTGGCGATGGTTATTTCAGGGCTCTTTCTAGTTAAATAAAAAACATTTTACTTTTTAACAAAAAGGTCTGTCTCTGTGGGCTCCTTTCCATAATGTTGTCAGACACTTAAAAAACCAATCTGCACCTGTCAGTTGTAAAAACAAACACTTTTAGTGGACGTACATCGACAGTGCTCAGCTGCCCCTGAGTGGTTACATTGCAGCTAATTTTGTTGCTGCCAGCTGCAGAGCTCTCGACCAATACTGGACCTGTTGGGAGCCATTTTAGCAAGCCCTTATGATTTCCCATTTTTTGAGTCACTTGAACGCATCACCTGACCTGGCATCTCTGAAGGCAGCAGGTGTGATTAATTAGTTGAACAGGGAAGACACCAAGAGGATACAGTCTTCAGCCACCGTGTGTTTGGTCAAAACTTAGTTTTATTGTTTGGTAGATTTGTTTATCGCCTTATTGGTTGAAACTTTTTTTTGGGAAATGCCTGTTTATTTTGGAGGAATGTACGTTTGCATATTTTTAAAATTTCATTTCGATGCGACAGACAAATCCACATCCGGCTACACTAACATCCTGACAAAGAATCGACACCCGTGGGACCATCAGACAAATGGTGAGTACAACCACAGACAGCGAGCTCGTCCAATCTGGCGTCTGTTTACGGCGAGTTCAAGCTTATTTAGGACCAATTAAAAGAAAAAACTGTTTCCATCAGTCACTTAGACACAAAAACATAGAAAATAAGGTCCAGGTTGAAAAATACCACAGTTGCCATTTAACATTGGTAGAATGTCTTTAAATTAGCAAATAAATGACATATTTAAACATTTAACGTGCATGCTGGGTGAATATATATATATATATATATGTATATGATTTATGATGCATAAATCCAAACCATTTAACATTTTGATAAAAGCTACTAAGTGACATAAATATACTCTGTCTTTAGGAGTACCTGCACACTCACCAAAATGTAAGTCGACCCCTATAGTCTGAAATCTAAGGCACACATCTCATAAAGATGCTGCTTCTCTCCAGTGTGCGCTCATCTGCATGGCTGAACTGCTGTGAGGGTGTTTGTGCAGATGTACATTGGCTGTAATTTTAGTAAACAAAATGGGTTGAATGACTTGATGACATTCTTTGTGGAAAATACACAGCCTTTGAGAGTGATTTGACAGAAGAGATCTGATAATTGCATAGCTGGATAAACAGGAAAGCATCTGATTCATGTGAGGTTACAAATTGAATTTTCTCTCAGAACGCTGTCAGGAGATATCAGTTCAGCACACAGTGTTATCTCACTGAACAGACCAGCAGTTAAGATACCACGCAAGCCTGTTTCTCCCACAGTGATCATAGAGTACATATGGTCATAATAAAACTTTATCTTTAGGTTTTAGCCCACAGTAACAAACATGTTAACTGATTCAGTAGGAAATGACCCAACTTGTTCCCTGGCTGGCTGATATTCAGCTTGCACTGAGGAGGGCTCCTACAAATTTTCATGGCGAAACCTTTCCCTGACTTTTGAAGTAGTATAATAAAAATTTCCATTTTGGAAAAGCATGCGATTCACTGTGTCTGCGGCGCTTGCCTGCCTGGTTTCTCGAAGTTGAGGCATATTAGATGTTACAGCTAACTTACAGAAAATAGTAGGAGTTGACAGATTATTGGCCTGGCCGATTATTGGGGCCAATATTTGGCATTTTGACAATTATCTGTATCTGCGTTTTATTTCAATGATGGCTGATAAAATTCATTAATTAAAAAGTGCAAACAGCATTAGAGGAACTTTTTCTTTGTAAAACCTCAGAGAGCTATTTTTATCCATTTTTTATTATTTCAATTTTCACTTGGCTTTATAAAAAAAAGTTTTTGGGAACTTTCTGCACATGATGTTGACCATTTCAGTTTTGATTAAACATTTGGTAACTGCATTTAAACAAAGTTTTGTGTTGGAGTTTGTTATATTCTTAATATTGAAGAAAGATCTTAATATTTATTGTAAATGCATATGGGTTCCAAATATTGGTTGTCGGTCTCATTTACTACTAGTAATCTGTATCAGTATTGGCCCTGAAAAACAAATATCGGTTTACCCCTCGAAAATAAATTCATGGTTACATTACATTTTGCAGAAGATTATCCCTGGAAGATTACTGTAAACTTTAATTTTATCACACAAAACAAAATTCCATGACCTTTCCAAAACTTTCAATTATTTTTACTAATTCCATGCTTTTTCCATGCCTGGACAATGGGATTGGAAATTTTCATGACTTTTCCAGGTTTTCCATGACTGTGGGAACCCTGACTGAATATAATTTGTGATCTTAGCTGGTGTCAGACAGAAGTTCATTTATTGAAAATGACTGATATCAAAACACTGACAGGGTTCAAGCACCGGAACAGTGTTGCTCAGTTCTGGGAACGTGAGCCTGTTCTGAGCAAACTCACCTGCCTGGAAGGGAAACGCTCGCCTGTAGCCTTACATAACATTGAACATTGGACCCTATTTATCAATACACTAAAATTAAAGGTCTGTATTATCCCGCCGTCTGCCTGCTGTACAATGCAAGTGGTGGTACAAAAGTAAATCTGCATAGCAAAACGTTCTGGAGAGAAAAATATATTCCTTATCCTGTGAGTCAAACATAGAGATCAGATGGTTTACAGCACAGAGCCGTCGAGTGAAGGTGACTCAGTTCCATTGTATCGCTCTGGGGCACATTCTGCAGCTTCCTGCCTTTGTGTACTCAGTTCTTGTGCAGTGTTTTTGCATAGATCCAAGAGTCGTAGTGGTGCAGCAGCTCATGCAGCAGGGAGCAGGGGGTGGGGGGGGCAGGAGGGTCAGATGTATTTGTTGGCCAGATTCTGAACATCGTTCTTAGTGAACTCTGTGCTCTGAACAGCAGACAGATGCTCAAACAGCTGAGTCATGTGACGACGCTCGTCCTTCTCCAGCAGCATCAATACGACCTGCAAAAAAACAGCATCATTTATCACCAAAACCGTACAGATTACTTACAAAACATATTACATTTTTTAGATTTCGTAGTTACCAAATTAAATGTGTGTTCTGTGAGATGATTTAAGGTCCAGTGTATAAGATTTAGAGGGATGTATCGGCGGAAATTGAGTATAATGTAATAAGTATTTTTTCTTTATTACCTGAAAACAAGAATCGCTGTGTTCTCCTTACCTTAGACGGAGCAGTTTATATCGACACAGGGAGTGAGT
This sequence comes from Plectropomus leopardus, assembly GCF_026936395.1. NCBI lineage: Eukaryota > Metazoa > Chordata > Actinopteri > Perciformes > Serranidae > Plectropomus > Plectropomus leopardus. Next base: position 5,820,718 of record NC_142186.1, read on the forward strand.
TCAAGTTTATTTACATGTTACACTGCCATGTTTCTACCCAGAACGGTCAAACCAAACATTGGATGTGACCAGATATAACATTCATCTTTGCATCTTTGCATTTTCATGTTGGCCACTGTAATAAGATGCCCAACTGAGCAGCCCTGGAGTTACAACGTGAAAGTGCTTTATTTAGTATTTCTAGCAGTTTAAAAGTATCCTCTCAGATTATTTTTTTAAATTTTTTTTTAAATGGCACATAGACTGAGTCTTACCGAGAACCTGTCAGCAGTGTGCAGATGGTTGAGGTGTTGGTAGACCAGGTTGGGGTCTTTATCCAGGAGATGTGAGTCCAGCGCCTGCATGATGAAGCTGATGGTGTTTCCGTCCAGCTGGGTGCTCAGGAACTGGGGGAGCATCTCCGGGGTCGTGGCCGCCAGCAGGTCAGCGCAGGCCGCCGTGTTTCTGCTACAGCGAGCTGCGTTCAGAGCCTGACCGAACTCGTAGGCGTCGGTTGGCTGAATTTTGATGGTGATGTCCTCTCCACTGTGACCGCTCACTGAGTCGGGAACACCTGATGATTCCTCGTCACCGTCGACCTTAAGAGGATGAAGACAAGTGAGTTGAGTGGATTAACAATGGAAAGATACGAGGGAGGGTTTAAACTTTGAGGAATTATGGTGATGCTTAATTTAGGTTTATTATAATGTTTTGTGGAATTTACCATCTGAATGTATATGAGTTTGTAACCGAGGTCTTTGTGTGCAGACTGGTATCAGTCTGCACACAAAATGTGCTTTTAAAAATCATGCTATAAAAAAATATTATACATTAATATGATTTTCTACTTTCATTGAGTTATTTTTTACCCAGCATTAGTCCTAATCATAAATATCAAATATTCATGAATTTTCAGAATTTTAAACATTTAGATGCCAGGCTTTTGTCATGATGCCACTATGTTTTTAGATTAAAATACATAACAAATCAATTATTTTCAATATACTACATGCAAAGTAGATTTTTTTAATATTATTTTAACAGCCTGGGATATGTCAATGATTAGCAGTCACACTGATTGTGACAGTGCACCTAGTGGAAATATTGTGTATTTTCTCCATATGCTAAAATATGGTAAGGTAGAAAAAAGCCCAGAATGACACACACAAATAATACAGTGCATGTTTTTCTGCTTTGATGGCTGTGGGATCAAAAATGTCAGTTTGAATGGGTTTCAATGGTGTATTTTATGCACTTAACAGCATGAATGTAACAGTTAAGTTTCCACAGAGTATTTAAAACTTATTGTAGGAGCTGAGCTAGAAATTCCCAGATTAAACAAAAACACACAGTCTTGCCTAAATGTATTCTATATGCATGAACACAGCCAAAATGATCAAAAAATGAGAACTGAAAAGCACCAAACAGTCCCTAAGGGTTAATGTCAAATAGTTCATGTCTTATTGAGTGCACTGCAAAAATCAGGTCAATCCAACAGGACAAGACTGTGCACATAAAAGCCTCCCAAGAAGCATTATGGTCCAAAACACACATTTAATCAGACACAGAACTACTTTATCTTCCACTGAAGTCATTTTTCTGATGAGCGAAACAGGAAAATAATACTCACTTTAGCTTGCCATGTGTTTGATTTTCCTTATTAGTCACTATAATTTGTGCATCTGCATCTTATGCTTGGCAGATACCACACAAACTGGCTTGTCTGAGCTTGTTTGGTGGAAATGCCAATAACTTTCATGAGAAGTCTTTGTGTGCCTGGAAAACCAAAACTTTGATCTCTGCATGTCTAAATCTGCGATGTTGTGCATTAGTTTCAGTGGGTTTAGCTCTTTGAACAAACCTTAAAAAAACTCTTTGATTTACTGTTAAAGGCATACTTCACCTCCCAAGTGATCATTTGTTAGCATTTAACCCTGTGTTATGTAAAAGTGAAGAAACCTTGTTTTTCTTGCATGTATCTAATGAATGAAGAATCCAAAACTGGAGAATCCGAGTTTATTTATCTGGTGGTGTGCTCAGTGCTATCTAAACAGACAGACCTTTCTGACAGGAAACTGAACAGAAATTTCACAGCCAGATTCCACTGACAAAAATAGCATTTTTCAATTGCTGAATACAAGAGTTGCTGGTCTATCACTGCTTCACTTGGTAGTTTGTGTTATTGTGTGACTTTGTTGAATCCAAACAAATCCTCTTAAACACAAAAGTTGCACAATAACACAAACTACTAATTTAAGCGGTGACAGACCAGCAGCTTCCATGTGCAGAAAAGTAAAATTGCTGATTTTGTCAGTGGAGCCTGACTTTGCAGAGAGTGTAGAGAAGTATCACGTTCCCCCCAGGACAAGATGACGGCGACTTAGTGCAGCACGCTACAAGCCTCTATCTCTCTTTACGTTATGGATGTTTATTTATTGTATTACTTATAGGTTTTAAGGGCTGAGAGAAAGCCAGGGCATGATCATTACATTGAATGTACAATGAATTTTTTAATGTAATAAATTTGAACTTTAGTTTACTGTCAGAAAGAGATGTGTGTTTGAGAAGTGCTGAGTATATGACTGGATAAATGAGACTTGGATTATACTGAGTTGTGTGAGAGTTTGTAAACAGATGTTTTGATATAGTTTTGCTGTTGTCAAACACTAACTCCTATGGCTTCAGTTCATTGAGAGTTTTCTCTGTTTTTAGGATTCTTCATTCACTGGAGGCATGCCAGAAGAAGAAAGTTTTCTTCATGAATTCAACACAGCACGGGGTGAGTAACTGATATACAAATGATCATTTGGTGGGGAGTATTTCTCAAATACACTTTATGTTTGATGTGATGGTTCAGAGGATGTATGACTTTTTTCCAACCATCTCTCTGCAGTGGATGCAGAGAGAGAGTTATAACATAGAGAATCATGTTGGACACGTTGCAGTCCCATGGCGTGCGTCTTAACCTCGGCTACCAGGATTCCGACAGAAACTCTTTCTGGGTCCCAAAACTTTACTATGGCCACTTAACCTAAAAATGCAGTACAACCCAGCGCTCTTCCACAGGGTTTAATTGGCAGACTGAACCCGGCTCCTTCATTCTGCCCACATTGTATCACTTTTGTCCCAAACACTTGGACTGTTAACACGGCAACGCTTCTCGCATAAAACGGTAAACTTTTGTTGTACTTTGGCCTTTTGTTCACATGACAATGGCGTTTGGGGGCCTTAAAATGCAAACTTTTGAAACTAGGTTCCAGATTGTCATCTTTTGAAAACAAAACCCCTTCTGTCACTGTGTAAACTGGCAATACACGGATCCTGTGAGAACGGTGACGTCACGGCTGCCCTTTGCACACGTGTGTGGTGTCCTTCTATGGTGTGTCATTACAAAGTTACACCACCAACTACATGCATGCTACAACACTTTTGGTTGAATCCCTGTACACAAGAATCATTTTCCCAATGTTATCATGTAAATGTAATTTTTTTTAAAACTGCAAAGGAAACACTTTTCCATTTTTAGTGGGGCCGTTCTCCTCTAAACATGGCATTAGACATGTAAACAAAACCAATGTAGGGACAAAGAATGCTATAAGTGTCACTTTTGTCATGTTATAAAAATGAGCATAAAATCACTGGAAAGTGATTTTAGTCCAGTTAAAATATTCATCAAATCACTTCACGTGTATCTACCTCTGTGATGGGAACAGTCTTTCTGGGTTTGGCTGGTGAAGAGTTGGCGTGGGCCAGACTCTGTCTGAGCAGCACTGTGACCTCCTCCAGCTCCTTCTCAGCCTCCTGCACGTTGGGATCCTGCTGCAGCACCTCCTGCAGGTCAGAACTGCACGCCAGGTAGTCCTAGTGGAGGGACAGACAAAATATAGCTTCATGAATGCAACTAAATATGTGCATGGGGCATTTTAAACAGAGTTGGAATATTTTAGGAGGGGTAAGAAATTAAAGGAATGCCCTTTTCACACTCAATTTGGGGTGGATTTAAAGATTTCCCTCCAGCTCTGGTTTTCAATGAACACATTCCCTGGTGACATTAACAGCCAGCTCTCTTCACCTTGAGGCCTTTATTGGCCATTGCTCGTCTGTAGAAGGCCTTCTTATTGGTTGGCTCTATTTTCAGTGCTGCATCACAGTCCTGCTTGGCCTCAGCAAACCTCTCCAGCTTCAAGTAGCACAGGGCTCTGCAAACACACACACACACACACACCCACACACACACACACACACACACACCCACACACACACACACATCACTTGTGATTTTTATTTTTGTCACCAGCAGATAATTCGATTAAAAAGTATCATGAGTTTGTGAGTCATCGACTGTGAAACAGATTGCTGAGGAGAAAAAGAAGCTGAGACATGAAAAAGATGTTTAATTGTGAAATATACGAGACATGATTTTACTTCTCTGAAATTTGCTCTATTGTTGCACATGTTGTCTGTATTTTTTCAGCAGCTGTGCGGCAGCAGCACGTGTGTTTGCTCTGGTGTGGCTGTACACACAAGCTCTTTTCCACACGCTCAAACATAAACATACAACAGGACATTTTTCACGTCCACATCCCAGTTTCCTTTTCGACACGATCAACAATCTACCTAGTATTGTGAAAAAGAAAAGAGGAGGGGTCAGAAAATAAAGTCTGCCCTGCCGGCTGCATGCACCGTGATCACTGTATTTCTCTTTAGATGAAGATAACATGGAAGTGGCTATAAATGGAGCTGTGATAAACAGCACTAGAGCAGGCAGCTGTTTCCTGAGCCTCTGCCACTCAGTTCCAACTTCAATACATGCTAATTTACCACCAGTGACAGACTGACGAGTGGTTGGGATTAGAGCTGAATGCGCCGGCTGGCAGATGACAGCTGGGGATAATTAATCAGTCTGTTTTAATTTAGCCAAACAAATACATTGATTTTAAGAGTGTGTTCTGACTTTGCCGCTTTATAAAAGAATCAAACCACAAGAAGGAAAGAGCATCACAAAACAGTGAGGAACAGAAAGTGAAATAATTGTGTGTATGTGTGTTTTCATGTTGAGACTGAGCCTCTAACCTGTTGGTGTAGATAGCACACTCCTCTGGCTTTAGCTTAAGGCATTCAGTGTACTTTCCCAGTGCGTCCTGGTATTGGCCCTTCTTCACAAAGTCGTTCCCATCTTGCTTTAAAGCTGTGAAACGCACCTCTGCTCTCCTCTCTGGAAAACAAAGTAAAGTGGCTCTCACTCACACAAAGAGCAATTCTCCTTTCCATTGAAGTAAGAAACACTCATTGACACATGCAATATAATTAATTAACTTCCCTTTTATTTCTAAGAAAAGTTAACACAAGTAAACGTGCCTTTCTCCTCTGCTGTAAATCTTGAGGGTTTAAACCCTTGGAATTAATGCTGTGTTAGCTCGACGCGAGCCGTTTGAGACAAGTCAGCAATCAGTCACGGAGCACACTTAAGGGCTAATCAATCTGCCGCAAAGTGTCTTCGGGGGAGGAAAAACTGTGCCAGCAGCTCTATTCTTTCATTAGAGTTTAAAAATAACAGCTGTAGCAGAGCCCGGGGAATAGAAGAAAAGTGCACGGTCAGAGAACAGAGGTGACACGTCCACTTACATAAAAATTAGGCCTTTAGCAATCTCCTTCTGTCTCAGCGCAGGGTGGATAAAAAATGGGAACAAGCAGAACTTTGGTGGTAAAATTTACAGTCTGTTCTTTTCTATTAATTCATCTCAATGTCAAGCAGTGGTGGGAAAGAATCCACACCCATAAGCCAATAAAAAATAGCAATACAGCAATGTAAATGTAGGTGTATTAATATAATTATCTTTAGCAAGATGCCAAAAGTTAAAGTACTCAGTGATTGTCACTGAAGATGTTTAATGCTGCTTTTTGACATTTGTACTGGTAGTGTTTGACAATTATTGGTACATTCATGTGTCTACATCATTTCACTGTTGTAATTTAATGGACTAAAGCTGAATTTTTAACATTTTGACTATTTTATACACCACTTTATTGCAGTCACATCTGCAACAATGCAAGCTTTTACAAGATCATCATTTGTTTTGTATGAAAACTGTCATTTGCAATACTGATGAAAAGCATAAATGTGAACCACAAAACTATAAAAATGTGTGTAATTATTAAATAGTCGTCTCTTCTGACACTGAGGGCGTTATAGTTAAGTAACACTAAACTGAGACTAAAATTCTTAGTAAACTGAAATAAAAATCAAAACTAGACTATAGAACAAAATCATATGGTGGTCAACAAAAAACAAACTGCAGTATGAAAAACATGCGGCTTGAAAATGACTAAATACATTTCTAACAAAAAAATACAAAATTCACAAAAGCCTTCATGTTTGTTTTAAATTTAATATATTATTACTCTGTGTTAAAATACCATTACATTTGGTGAAGAGTGCATTATGACACATTTAGTACTTGTAGCTCATAGTTTAAGATTTGGGACTTGACTCAGGACTTGACTGTCTTGACCTGGGACTTGAGTGCCCAGACTTGAGGCTTTCTTTTGACTTGCAAAAGGATGAATGAGTTACTCTTGCTTTTGTTGTATTTTACAAACGATTCTGAATTTCTTGAATCGTGTCTCTGACAAAAAAACCCCCATATTAATGAAAAAAAAAGATAATGAAATTAGTAAAAGCTAAAGTAAAACTAAGAACTTTTAACAATAAAAATTAAACAGAATTAAAAAAAAACACACACACACACACACACACACACACACCTATTAAAACCAAATTTGTGTAATCTTTGTTTTGGCAGAATAAACCAACAGTTGTTATGACTTTTTTGAAAACAGACCTGCGTCTCTGGCCGCCTTCTCTGCTCGAGCCTGGAGAACCTCAGCGCTAGGTGGCTCCTCTCTGCGATGCTGCTGAGCTGATAGAGGCACCAGGGGAATTTCCGGAAGTTTCTCTCTCCACTCTGGGCCATCCTGCTCAATCAGCAGCCGGGTAATCCTGGAGGAGGATGCAGGTCAGTCAATACACGGATGTTACACATGGAAACACATACAAGGCTCACAGCAGTAAGTGTTAAAGAGGGATCATATTTGTAATTTGGGGGTCTACTAGAATAGGTTTACATGTTTTATATTCAAAAAACACATCATGTGTCTCATACTGCCCTTTGCTACAGCATCTCTGTCTGAAACAATCTGTCTGAGTTTATATCCCGCCTCCAGAAAAGCCCAGTCTGCTCTGATTGGTTAGCTGGCTCTCTCATGCACAGTCTATTCTATTTGTTACACTGTGATATCACCAAGTTACAAAAGTACACTGAAACACTGAAACTCAAACGAGCTGAATCAGGCAGATGAGGAGCAGTGTCTTCTGACAGAGAGAGCTCCCTTTGGCTTGGACTTTGGGGTTTATTACTTAGACCTTTTACAAGCACAAAAATGCTATACAGAACAATAAAGAAAAGGGAGAAACCCCAAAAGCACAATAGGCCACCTTTAACCATTTGAAACCTGGGCATGTTGGTTTGATTTCTTTCAAAAACACGAGGAGAGAGCAGTGAGCAACTTAACAAGACAAAGCTCATAAATTCCCAGAATGAGCAAAAAAAAAAAAAGTAAAGAGGGAAAAAAAACAAGCAATAAAATGTATTAAAAGTGCTAAAGAGAACATTATACGTGTATTTCTTTTATATATCTATTTTTTGATCATTTTCTAATAATCCTCCCCTTTTTTAAAACAATTTTTTAGGGTAATTTTCTTGTCACCCTTTTTTCTAATTTCTTGCAATTTGTAGGGCATGTCTTCCTAAATTGGCCATTGCCTTTTTCACCATGTTTTAAAAAGAAATCAAACCACTGTGATTAAAAATGGTAAAATAGCTTGTTAGAGGCGTTTGAATGCAGCACAAGGAAATTGGTGCTGATCGAGGTTTCAAAGGGTTAATAGTGTATGAAATTAAAATCCCTCTTATACAAGCATCTATGTTCAATTTTGTAGATATATATGGAAAAGACACTATGACATGAGCAGCCAGGTGAGTTTCCCTATTGCATAACAGAGAGGACATGCACTCTGAGAGCCATAATTAGCCTCTAGCAGGAGCTGCCTCTGAACACCAGCTAAATCTGTTAGCCACTAATTAGACTTTGTGCATTTGTTGATTTTATTTTATTTTATTTAGTGTTCTAATTATGTCACAGTGTAACTTCTGGCTTCTAAAATATATAAAAATATTCCAAATGTGGAATACTATATAAGGCATGAAGACTGATAACATTTCCTCATCTCATCCTCTTTTTTTCATTGTCTTATCCAAGGCACCTAATGATATTTTGTGTCACCCAGAATTACATTTAAATGGATAGCAAGGACACTTTCATCATAGATCTCTTTATCGTTAAAAGGTTATTCACAGTCTCTGGAATAGCTGGAATGGACAGTGTAATATTTAGCCAACTGTAGGCCTTGAAATGCCAGTCAGACCACTCAATGTGATCATGAAGGTTGAACTCATTCAGTCAGGTATGTGTCTGAGTCCAGACACCTCCCTGCTCCCAGCAGCCTCTCTGCGGAAGTGAGAGGTGAAGGCTAATACCTGTTGACGCTGTCGTGTGCTGCCTGCACGCCGATGTCTATCTGCAGGACTGTCTTATAATCCACGTAGGCCTTACGGTAGCGCTCCAGGGACTCGTAAGCCATGGCCCGGCGCAGGAGGGGCTTGAGGGAGAATGGCTGCAGCTCCAGGGCTCTGGTCGGTATAAATAGATGTGATGAGACGGGAGCAAAGGATCAAGTCTGCTGCGTTTGCTATAGATGCTGCTGTCTGAGAGTTCTGTCCTTGTGGATTGGGAATCTATAAGTGTGACAAAGTTTGTGTGTCCTTGTGCTAAGTAGATAGCACTGTAGTATTTGTGTATACAGGCGCTGTTGTGTATGTGTGAATAGGCCGTCACACAATCCTATTTTCCTGTTTCCCCTAGAAGCTGAATCTTGAGCACACATAGCAATATAAAAGCTTTCACGTGGGAGCTTCCCTCACGTTAACATGAGTTAGGTACTTCTACAGAGATGAATGAAAACCCCTTACAGAACACCCGAGAGCACATCCCCTCATAAAATAACAAAATAACAGTGATTTGGGGAATATTAAATGATAAGGTGGTCTAAAAGAAATGTAAAGCTGTGTTGGATTTTCATGCTAAGTTCCAGTCTAAATTTGAAGTTTTATGTTGTTGCTAACATTAATGTCTGTCCCCTGGGTTGTCCAAACATTTTTCTGAATAGCAGCCAGTTTAGATCATGTAAAAATACCTACAGGCAAGCCGCTTCTTGCATCATGCGGGTTATTGAAGAAAAAATGCACATAAATAAAAAATAAATTCAACTGTTTCATCATTGTATGAAAAAGTAATCAAATTCCCATCACTCCTGAAAGTTGAGGCCCTTACTGTCAACTTAAGAGTGATTGTTTTTTTTCAACTTGAAACCTATTTTCCAATGTTTTTGTGTCTAAGTGACTAATGGGAACAACCATTTTTGAATATGATCCAGTCCTGAGCGAGTAGTGTGCAGCCAGCAGCTGCAAAGCAGGCTGCAGTGTAACCATTCAGGGTAATTATGCACCGTCAATTCACCTCCACTAAGAGTGCTTGGTTTTGTCACTGACAGGCTCAGATTGTCATAATAAGTGTTTGACAGCTGACGAAGAGGATCCTTACAGAGACAGACTTTGTTAAACAGTAAGATCTTGGAAATGGTTTCGAAATAACTTTCGCCAAACACACCAGACTCCATATAAATAAACTGTAGTTTTAACATGTATAGAGCAGCATATTTTCACATCTATCTGTTCAATTAAGGGTTTATTTCAGAGTTGGTAATTTCTGGAACAGGCAAGAGATGAACCAAGACTTCTTTTGTGAGTTTTTTTTTTTGTTGTTGTTGTTGTTGACGACTTTGAAGGAAGTGTGTTTTATGGTGATAAAATTAGTTTATTTAAAAATAGTCTGGTGGGTTTGGGGATAGTGAAAAAAAATCTTAATTTTTAAGGGAAAAACAAAGCTAAAAAAGGGTCTATATCTGTACGGTCCTTTCCATAATATTGTCAGACACTTAAAATATAATAACAATAATAATCTGAGCCTGTGGGTGGCAAAAACAGGCACTTTGAGAGGTTGAAAATTGACGATGTGCAATTTCGCTCAATGCTGGTATGATTTTAAAAAAATGTTCCCATTAGTCATTTTAGCACAAATAAACAGGGAAATTGGGTCCAGGGTGAAATATACTAAAGTTAACCTTTAATATGTTATTGCTGTGGCCATGTCTGCTACCTAGCAGGAAATGTCTGCTGCTTTGTTTGCTTTTTTACTGTCTGATTATGAAGACACATATGCCTGCATAGCTTCTACTTGGTGCATGTCTGCAAACTGTATGATAGTGCTGTCATTTTGAGGTGAATGGGAAAAATGTATTAACCAATATTGTGTTTTGGGCCACATATAGGATACAAGCCACAGGATGTTTAAAATTGCCCTGCAGGTCATGGCCCACGGGCCAAACTTTGGACATGCCTGACTTGTACAAACAGCGTTCCATGAGTAAGTAGATTGTCTCACCTTGTGGTGTCCTGTATGCACTCTTGACTGTTGCCATCTTTAAGGTAGCAAGCTGCTCTGTTTGAATACAGAACGCACAGATCCTCTGGACTGTCGAGCCCTGCATGAAACGAGAAACAAGACTCAGAAACACCGTATGTAGCTCACCCATCACTTAGAATCTCTTATACAGAAAACCTGTAAAGGAGACATTTAAATGGGCTTTAAAGAATCTCTCGGCTGGTGTAAGTGTGGCTTTAAAATGTTTACAGTGTTCAAAGGTTACTGGCTGAGTCAGGTTTTTTATTGTATTTTGAGTTGACAGAGAAACTACAGAAACATGCTTAATAAAGACATGGATCTCAGTCAAAGGTTTAGTGCCTTTTATATTGACAATATCTTAACACACTCCACCTTTGATTCTGTATACGTGTGTGTTGCAATGGAAGAATCCTGTGATGACAAAATGGAGAACTTTTCTTATTGCATCAGCATTAGAAGCATAACTTTCAAAACCATTTAATGGTAAGACAACAACCTAAAAGTTTCCTCAGACTGATAAATACAAGATTTTAAGCTGCAGTCACACACATATATATATATGTGTCAATTGTATACATGTTGCATGTTTCTAACTGGTCTGGTAATCTGAGGCGTGACTCCACACTGAACAACCAAACTTCCTTCAACTCTTTGTTGGGACCTGAAACTAGGGGGCCGTTATTTCCACTAATACATCGTAATACATCTGGCTATTTACAGGAGTTCGTCAGTTCCAGGGCTGTCAAGCTGAAAAACACGAAGTAGAAGATGACCAAGAAAAAGCTCATTGAACCCCTTAAGAATGTTTTCTCCAGTGTATCTGCTATTCTTTACAGTTGCCTGGCAGGAATTTCCCTCCATTTTTTAACCATCGTTATCACTGACGCAGGCAAATCAGGCTTAAACTGTATCTAACAGATAGAGCAGCATTCTTCCACAACACTAAATACTTAGCATGCCACTTCATCAGATGAAATGAGATTATGGACGATGACACAGTGAGACAGAGATGATGATGTCTCAGCAACTGCGCACACTTCGTGAGGTTACTGTGACAGTAGAGCATGTACAGTGTGTTAGATATGCAAACTGGGGCAGACCCAAAAATTACTTTAAGACCCCGTAAAAGAAAGTTTGAATGTCAATATTATAAGTTCTATTTTTTCCTGAAGATGTCCCTTTTTTACAGAGTACTACATGATTGAGTTTTTAATCCTTTGAAACCTGGATTGACATCACTTTTTTTGTGGTGCATTCAAATGACTATTTAAAAGTGTATTCAAATCTTTGAACTAAATTGTGAAAAACAAGGCGATGAGCAAACTAGACAAGAAATGCAATTGCAAGAAATTAGTACATTTAGAAAATTCTTTCTTTAAAAAGAATTAAAAAATGTACAGAGAACTATATTTATAATTATCATTGTTATATTTTTTATTCAATATGTATTCATTTTTTTATATTTTATTTATTCATGTAATATTTTATATTTAATCTCTAATTATTTTTAAAGAGTTACTTAAATTTTTAAACAGTTTTCTCATCTAATCTCCTTCTTTCTTGAAAATATTTTATTTAATTACGTAATATTTAATCTTATTATTTTTACAGGCTTACTTTAATTTTTAAGGATTTTTTTTAGTAATTTCCTTTTTTTTTTTTAAACTTTCCAACTTTTCTGTTGTGTTTTTTCGATCATTTTCAGGTAATTTTCTTGTACTTTTTACCTATTTCTTTCTAATTTCTGGGTCATTTCTTTAGCCTGCTCATTGTCTTCCTCCCATGTTTTTCCGCCAGAAATCAAGCAAATTTTCCCAGGTTTCAAAGGATTAAAGGGGCTCAAATAATGTTTCTCATCTCTGCTCTCAACTCCACATCACAGGTAGCCCTCCCTACACCTTTCAGATGATGGACCCTGGATGATGTCCATGTCCAGCATCACTGTGTGCAGTGAGTACATCATTATAACAGTTCAGAGATAGACAGTGAGAGTATGCCTTATGCTGGATGCGCCTGACAGGCTGCAGCTTCTCTCCCCTCCATCAATCGTTCACTTTCTCCCTCTCTGTGAGAATTATAGCTGCAGTCCCACAGATTCAATTTCACAGTGAGTGGTTAGTGGTCATGTGACCTGGACAGACCTGAGCTGAGAGGCTTAGCACCGGGCTGGGGCTAAAACAGAAACACTGTCCGTGTACGACTCAACATTTTGACGCATCACTGTAGGAACAAAATCATGAAATGCACAAACAAACGGGCTGACCTTTTAACTCCTGAATTCTGAAATCTTTGTTATTGTTTGTAGACAAACACACCAATATGAAATACTTCTTAGAGATAATTTCTGTTGTTTAGGTATAATTTCTATAATCAAAAATATCCTATTTGGTGTTATATTTTGTTAGATCCTGCACTGTGATAAAGAAACAAAAATCTAAATGGAAGCACTGGCATTATAACTGCAAGGTCATGACCTTTGATTTACAATCACATTGGCCAGTTACAGGAAACACTCTCAGGAGCACTGATGATGTAACACAATAAGGCAAAATTTAAATATGGCGAGACTGGGGATGATCAGTCAGCTAAACTTTGGGCCAGTTGTTTACAACGCACTACTGTCAGTATAAGTGACATGGAAGCACAAAATAAACTTTGCTCCAATATCCCACTCTGTGTGACTGATCTGGCAACCCCCTAAGACTATAATAACAAGAAGAGAATCAGCCATCAGCCATCTTCCACCTTACCTAAATCTGTGTAGCCTTGAATGGCTTGTGAGTATTTCTCCAGTGCATCAGCAAACTGTCCGTTTTTAAACAGCAGGTTTCCTTCATTCTTTAGCCGGGACAGAGGTGGGGGCAGGGCTCCACACGGGGCATCAAGGTTGACAGTTTCCCTTGCGTTTCCTCCAACTGGAGTTTCTTTCCCGCTGTTACTCTGTTCTGCCGGGACTGAAGCTGTCGATCCCCTCTTGCTCGTTCCATTGACTACCTTTTCCTTAGACTCCTGCGTGACTTTGTACTTGTCAGAGCTTCCTCCTTTGCCCCTCCAGTGTCCATGATGGGAGTTGTTGGACTCACTGTGAAGACCCCCGTCCCCTCTGCTGTGGGGCTTTTTTTGAGCGTTCCCCATGTCTCCCCTTTCGGTAGGAGCAGCTGAGCTCTCCTCCCCTCCCACAGGCTGGCTGGGTTCAACCGGATGAGCTAGAAGGGAAAGAGAGGGAGGGAAGAGGCAGACAGAGACAGAGAAGAGGGCGAGAGACACACCCACAGGAAGGAGTCAGCGGTTACATCACAGTGGGGGGAGGGTTGGACACACATGACATAGAGCCACTTCAAAAAGGGAGTTCTAGGAAGCAGCCACTCTCAGCAGTGAATTATGAAAGCTGGTGGGGGCAGGGCAGGTAACACGCACACATACTATGTCATGTTACCCAGTGGGACAAGGGGTGTTTCCTCTATCTATAGCCCAGGCAGACAGACAGAAGGGTTTGGGATGAAAAAAATGACTGCCCCGACAGAAGTGCCTCAGATGTTTTGTGTAAATCGGTGGATTAGAGGGCAAATCCTCTGACGGGCAGCCACAGTGTGGACTAAGTCGAGCTTAAATATACAGATATACAACAATGCAGTCTAAAAAATACACATAACACCACAAAATATTGGCTATTTAAAGTACACAGAGTATTCAGCAAGTCTACATAGTCATATGTAAACGCTGAGTTTGAAGTGCTGTAAATTAGGGGAGCCAATATTGATTTTGATGCCAAATATCAATATTTGAGTTCATCAGCTGACACTAGGGCTGACCCAAATGCTTCGAAGCTTTGGGACATCTTTCGTTGCCATGGTAATCGACATCATGGTCAGTATTTGAATGCTTTATTTTTGTTTTGTTTTTTTACGAGGGAACTGGTGAAAAGAGGTGATAAATGTCAGCCACAGATGAGGCCAGTGTCCTCAGCACAATAATTGACCCCCATTTCAGGTAAATATGCTGTCTGTTGAAGACAAGGAAAAGGCGAGATGCATTGCAAATGCTTGTCCGCAGCTGGCAGCTGTAGTCAAGCACTTGCTTTGCACTTTATGATGTGGCCTGACCCAGGGCGCTCACAGTTATTAATAACTTGCAAAAACATCGCTTTCAATAGTCCTCCTTCCAGTAACTCTCTCTGTCACTGTCTCTCTCTCTCATGGGGCTGTCAGGTACTACTAAAGTCGGATAGGTTTGAGTGATTGATTTGGCGCATGTGAATATGGTTGATTACTATTATCGCTGGGTCCTGTCAAAGCTTTGAATATTCAAAGCCCCCTAAAAATCATATTTGGGACTAGCCCCCACTAGTTTTTCCACATATATACATAAAGTAAAAATATAAATGTGTTTCTGTATTTTAATTACTAATTTGTATCTCAGTAATTGCGAGGGGTTACAATTACATTCATTTTTAAATTTAATCATGTCACTCTGTTGCATGTAACTAGTTACCTCCCAACACTACTTATTGGCTGACAGTCAGTATAACTCAACACCAATATTTCTGTGATAAGTTAAAAACTGCTGATATTACAATCCACTCCTGCCAATATATTGATCAGACTTTACTGAAAAACTAAGCTAATTTTAGTCATTTTATCCACCATAGAGCTATGGATCTGCTGCAGTAGTTGATGGTTTTTTAATTTGAAATCAGTTGTAATAATGAGTGAATAGGGGCTTGTTCTCAGCATACTGCTGTTATACTTTTTTTCTTCCAATGATCAGCTACAAAATGCTGCTTTATACCCAACACTTGATGCTGATTTTGACAACTGGCTATCTGTTAAAATAGGCAATCTAATTAAAGTGTCCATGTTGTGTTAAATATAGCTAGGAGAACATGATCATTTCAATTTATCATAGATTGCTGGATAGAATCATGGAATTTTATGGCCATGGCTCGTTTCAAGGATATATCAAATCAAGGGATAAATCAAGGATATATATATATATATATATATATATATATATATATATACACACACACACACACACATATATATATATGTATATGTATATATATATATATATACACACACACACATATGTGTGTATATATATATGTATATGTATATATGTGTGTGTGTGTATATATATATATATATATATATATATATATATATATATATATATATATATTAGTCAAACAGGCTCACCAGTCTGTTCTGCGTTGGTGTCGTTGTTACATTTGTCCTCCTCTTCTACCTCTTGGATGAGGATTTTTTTGCCTTTGCTCTGCGGCTCTGGTTGACATTCCCTCAGCTTCTTTTCCGTTTCAGACAGGAGTTTCTAAACCACAAAAAAAAAGTAAGACAGCAAATGTGACACACATACTAATATCACCCATATACTACTGATCTACAGTGACCAATAAAAAGAACATATTTTTCCCCATTTATCTGCAGTACATTCAAACTCCTAATAATTATTTGACATGTAAACAATGTTCTCAAAGGAGATGAGTAAATAAAATACACCCTGAGCTCACCATTTAACACAACTGAAAAAAACCAACACCAGTCTATGTTTATACTAATAACAGACTGGATTGTATTTCATTAATAATACCTTGCAGCAGCTACAATCTGCTTTTAAAGTGTCTGCTTTCAAACAAATACAGTGACACCTAGTGGACAAATAGGCTACTGGCATGTGATCATCATGCCTCTCCACTTGTATCACCTACAGTGGCTGCAGCATTCTGCGGCTCTTTGCTGAGCACCACCCTCAGGTCTTCAGCAGCCATTTGGAAGTTGCCCATGTGATTACAAACAGCGGCACGACGTAGCAGAGCTGAAACAAAAAAGGCATCACATATAGAATAGACATTACATACACTGAAGCTACTGTGTGCTGTAAGATGTAAAAGTAGAATCTGAAAACACAGAAAAATCACAAAAGGGGTTTGACAAAAAGAACTGTTTTCTGAGGCAGTGGAAACATAGAATTATGCCAACATTATAATCATATTTCTGTTTACGTGCATTGTTAAGGTGCTACTGTACAAAAAGGGAAAGCACCTTTCACATTGCCTGGCTCCAGCTCGAGTACATTCAGACAGTCTCTCATGGCGTTGTGCCAGTGCTTAAGATTGATTTCTGCCTGGGCTCTGTTGTTGTACGCAGCCACTGTTGGTATAATGGAAAGGCTCCTGTAATGGGTGGCCAGAAATAAAACAAACCTTTATTTATAATGAGGTTAATGGACAAATGCTTAAGCGATACAGTAAATGGGAATGGAATCAGACATAAATGAATGACATCAGTCTAATGAAATGTCTAGAAACATAATATAATCCCCCTAGGAGATGTAAAAAAACATAATTAATAAATGAGTTGTGTTAAGAGTCTGACCTGGAATAGTATGCAACCGCCTCCTCGTAATCGTTTGCTCTGAAAGCCTCGTTTCCTTTGTCCTTTTCTCGATTTGCCAGAAGGAGCTTTTCCTGTTGTGTCAGCACTGGATGTATTATAAAAAACAATTTTAGAATACAAAATGCTTCACTATGAACACAAATTAATATGAGCTGCTATATGTGATACATTACATGAAGCATCCACTTTAGTCTTGATTTTGTGTCTTGTGTTTATGATGACAGGTGGATCATTTTTGGCCAGATTTCCATCGACTCCATGACATTCTTTTTCGACATCTAACCTGCAAATAGAGTAAAATATTGTGTAATATTGTGCAAAATGATGCTCAAGAACAGCATCAATTGTTTAACTGTGGATCACTGTGATGAAACTCGCTGTGTGGAACCTTTTATGTGCAGCTGCTGCAACAGTGTGTTCTTTCTTCTGAGTATAAAAGACAAATGTGGAGACAAAATGACTCACTTGTCCCATTCTCGATAATCACGTGGGAGAGTGTGCTTTGAAGAATTCTTCTTTTGTTTTGGAACTGAAGTCTGTGAATGACATAAGGCTTAATTTTAGTATTTATCTTGTACACATGAATCCATTCATTATGTCCATCAGAGACAATTATTACCTGACTAAGTGGAACAGAGCAATTGGAACCTCTTATAGGTGGCATATTTTCATTGACTAGATCATCAAACATTGACTGCTGTTTTAGTGAAGTCTCAGTCTTTTTGGTTTCTTCCTGCCATGTCTGTAAAGGACAAAGTATTTAATATTCAAATATTTTCAGAGAAATGGCAATAAAAAAGAGAGCAGAAAGTAAGCAAGATTAATTAAAAAAAGATACTAAAATGTGTTGCATGCCTTCAACTCATCAACAATTTGGCTCCACTCATCAGAAGAGAGGCTGGCTGCTGTGGCCACAGGGTTTTCCTTCCTGAGAACTCGGCTCCTGGGGTCCAGTTTCGCCAAGTGATCCTCACAGAACTTAATCAGATGAGGATAAATGCCCTCGTCGCCAGACCTGTACACAGAATAAAAAATTGTTATCTGACAGCCCAAATTCTTATCAATATTTTCAGACAACTTTATCAGACTGTATTGTGTTGTGATGTGCTCTATTATCCTTTTAAAACTGATGGTACGTTGTTTGTAATCTATTTTCTACAGTGCATGCACATTTTAAGTGTTGGGAAGGTTACTTTTGAAATGGTAATAGGTTACAGATAACTAGTCACCCTGTTAAAAAATTTAATAAGTTATGTAACTATTATAATTACTTCATCAAAGTAATGTTACTTATTTCTCTTGATTACTTTTCTAACAAATGTTTTAAACAGAATAATAAAGCGGAAAAGACCTAAAAACATAAGTGCGTAAGTGTTGAGCTCAAATTTGTCTTAACAGCTTTGCTGATCCACATTGTCCAAAAGTGCCCAAAAAAGGCATTTCTGTATGGCAAAAAAATGCAAGGCAACAAGAATGAATGTTTTAATCAACATATAAAATTTTTACTGAAAATATTTTTTCATATCCCTTTGCAATCAAGAACATTTTAATAATAATTATAATTCAATTACCTATTAGTTCTCTGTAACTGTAACTGATGGCATGACATTGAAATGCAATGTGTGATAGACTGTCTTCCATGGACTTCCTGGACTCCATATTTTATTTATTTATATTTTTTTATCAATTTATTTTTTGTCTGTCTGCTTGTTTTTATTTGTTTCTTCTTGCCGTGTTAACTTGCCAGTAATTTGTATAGGCCACTGTTAATATTATTACTACACAGGCTATAGTGTTTTCTTTGTCTCCCCCTGTAACTGACTACAATTATATATTTTGTACATAATTTTTGTATTTTAATTATGGTAATAAGTTAACTAGTAAATAGAGGGTAACTAGTGACATGTAACTAGGGCACTAGTTACATGTTACTAGTTACTCCCCAACACAGTACATTCTCTTGAATCTCACCAATATGTAGTAGAATATCAGATGAAAATATAAAATTAAGTCTGCGTCCTCACTCCTCAAGATCATGTATGTGTCTCTTACCTCAGTGCTCTCAAGATCTTCTCCAGGTACTTAACATCTTTACATTTTCCAATGTAATCATAGTCCAGGTGCTCCACAGGGACCTTCCCGCTGTATTCAACGGTGGTGGACTGGTTTTGAAGAGAAAATAGTGCTTCTGCGCTCATACCTGGGAAGAGTATCAACTTACTCAGTTATAAAGACAAACAATGTTGTTCTGTTGATAGCAGACTGACTCACTCAAGTTAGCTAACCCAACACTATAGTTAATTTAGGCAACTTTAAGCTAACGTTAGCTTAACGGGATGTGATGAAATTAACGCGAGTGAATGTTCGTATTTGAGGATTTAGCGTAAAGGCTAAAGACATTTTATTTTCGAAACTTTCAGTGTTCCTCCTTAGTTATTAAGTTTATTTAACGTTGTTATTGACAAATAGTTAAGTTGCATTCGAAGGAAATTACTGTACCTGCTGTTTTTTCGCTTAACTCTGCTCTACAACTGCAACGCGGGATCTGTTACTATGGCAACCACACTCGACAGGAAGCTGGCACCTTAAGCGGAAACACGTGACACAATCCACAGCTGGCTCCAAATTTGAAAGCGTGGCTGTTAGTTGACTGCAGGTGATCATGTAGCGAACACAAACAACGACGAGGGGTGCAAGCTGAGGCCTAGAGTTGAGCTAAAGAAAACAACATTAACAAGAGAGTTCACGGCCTTTGCATTAGCCCAGTTTTATGCAGAAGTAAGTATTTTTATTGTGTTTAATGCTAAATGAAATGTTTTGCTCGTCATTTGCGTTTATAATCCTGTGAGCTATCGAACGTTAGCAGTGGTTGTGGTTTTAGGCTAACGTAGTTACCGTAATAACTTGTCACGGGGTCAGAGCATGTCGAGTGTAGCTTAGTGTTAGCAAAGACAATGCTACCATTGCTGGGTTTAATTATGTATTTATTTATTATGTATGGCTCTAGCCCCCATTTAACGACTCTTTGATATTATCCCTGAGTGTTAATGCGGTAAATGAGTGTGTAACTAGCTAATGTTAGCAAGGTAGATGACATACAATACGCACTCAGATTTTAGGTAACCTACATATCAATATCCTATACTGGAGTTAACTGCGTAATTCACGTGTGTTTCTAATCATGCTAACTGCTCTGATAAAGATGTCTGTGGGACCTTGGGGAGTCTTAGAATGCGTATTTATTTTTATTTTTTTTATCTAATATGAAGACATTTAGCTCACTCTTGAATGTCGTTGACAATAATTAATTCTGCATTATTTTTGGGCCTTCTTGTCAGGGCCCACAGCCAAAATGAATTGCCAACGGCTGTTTTCCGTACGTTAACCTCCGTAATAAACGGTATAAAAATACGTGAACTGGAAATAAAATGATCTCAGATTGGCACACCCCCTTAGTTGACCCTTAGTTGAATCCTCTGGGTCTACTTTCAGCAGTTGAATGGGGGTTAGTTGCTGGTTTTGGCGGCGAACGCTCACTTTATAGCGGCATCACAGTGAGCAGGCGCAGGGGGGTTTAACTCGTCAGCAGGCCTTCTCATGGCAACGCTAATGAGACAGCTGAAAATGTTTGGTGTTTAAACAGCTGACTTCTTTGACAGTTTGTGTTTAACAAACTGCTACCCACCGCATAAACGCTATTAAAAACTGAAATAATGTAGACATCTTTTTATAACTTTGCTCATCTCTTAAAGTGGGTCCAACATGGCAATACTTAATTAGAAGGTAAGACTTTGCGAGCACAGTTAACATTTAAGCTATTTTAGCTAACTGTAGCAAACCAGGTCGAAACTCTAGCAGCACTCCAGGCTTGTAAAAGTCATGGAATTTGTCTAAATAATTGAAAGTTATGGAAAAGTCATGGGACTTTGATGTCTATAATGATTTTTACAATAATTTATTGTGGACAATGTTCCATTTAATTTAGCATAAATTGCAAATTAATTTTATGTAGCTGTCAGTGTAATAGTTTTGATATGCATTAGTGTGTGTGGTTACCATCACATTATCTCATTAGCATTAGCATCATCTCCCTGGGTTTTTCTCACCTTTCCCGTATGCAGGCTAGCTGAAACTATGTTTGAATCTGATATGTTTGAAAAATGCCATGCAAGAAAAAAAATCTTTATTATGGGTCAGTCATGGAAAATTTTGTCCATGAAAATGTGAAGGAACCCTGTTTTTTGGATTCATAGTAATTCTATGATAAAATTGCTGCTGAAGTCTCTTCCTCTTGATTTATTTTCCTGCTCTGTGCATCTTTGTATTAGGTGAAGTTGTGCCAGAAACCCTCACTTTGCTTCTTCAGCTTTAACAAACAAACTGGCTTCTAGACAGGCAGCCTTAATGTTACCTGGTTGTCCTTGAGTATGTTCACTCACTACTTTTTGTTGTCTGCAGGTCAGTGAAAATGCAGTGCACTCCTGAATCAAATGTCTACCGTGAGGGCTGCAAAGGCCAGCACTGTTATGATGACTGCTCTGACAGTGGATACTCGGGTTTGTTTCACAGTCCACAGAACATCTGTGGAGTTGACTCCTGTAGGGCTTTGTCTCCAGTTGAATTCAGTGAAACACCCAAAGAGAACCTCTGGCTGTCTGTCACTCCCAAGGACAGGACAAGAGAACCAGTTTTGGGCAAAGACTCCAGGAGAATACAGCGGCCAACAGCACTTAGCTGGTGTGAAACTCCTAAAGTATACAAAAGAGATGCCTCGCTGCGACACCGGCTTCTAATGTGCAAACCCAACACAGATGTTAAAAATGACACAAGATCACCATGCACAAGAAAGACTGAGTCTTCCAGCAGGTCTGAACACTGGCTCAGTGCATCATTTGACTCTTTAGACACTGTGACAGGGGCTTTTGCATCAAGCACTTTAAAATTGGAGCAGGATGTGCCACTATCTAGTAGGAAACGTCGACTCCTCTTCGCTCAGGTGAGGACATCCACTCTTGAAGATGGTGAACTCAACTCTGGTTACCTTTCCAGTTTTCAGAGAAGAGTTTCACTCTCAGATGCAGATTTCAGTGAGAGCATCACTGCCTCTGGTCAGATTAACTTTGAGACTCCATGCTATATCAAATCCTTGACTGCCTCGACTAAGGAGAATTCTCAATCACCTGTCAGCGGTGTGAACAATAACCTTAATGACAGCTCGAGCATCTTGAGCACGCCCTCATCCACCCACACACCCAAATATATCAGGTATGTGCTTTTTTTTACGTTACTTTATACATTTCTAAATAAAAAATGTAAATTTCCCCAAAGACTTGAAAAAACAATAAACTCAGGAATATTCTATATTAATCAGAAAACATGCTTCTGTCTTCTAACCCTTACAGGTCTGTGTGTGAGGACAGTGGTTTTAGCTCCCTTGATAAATCTCAAGACTCCTCTGTGGACCATGATGGCTCATTCCAGGAGCTGCTGCTCTCTGCCTCCAGAGGAAAATCTGAAACCCCAAATCTGACAGAGTCAAAGCGGCGCTCCCGTTTGCAGCGTCAGCACAGGCTTTCTACACTTAAAGAAGGGGGCTCTCAGTCTGAGGAGGACCCAGCGGAGAGGAAGATAGAACATCTTCATCAGTGCCACAGCCATTCCAAAGAGGATGAGGTTTTTGCTGATAATGCCACTCCTTGCAGTGTCCTTTCTACTAAATGTGGTAATAGCATGGTCTCTGATAGTTCGGCCTCTACAAAACAAGATAATGCCACCCCGCTAAGAGCAGCTGCATCTAAGCCACAAAACACAACACCTTTTAGCGCAACTCCTGCTAAACCAGATGTCACTCCTCTCAGGACGACCCCTGTCAATCTGTCTCTGACTCCAGCTTTGCAGCTGGTTCACGCTATGTGCCAGCAGAAAGCCCACATATTTGTAGGCCAGAGTCCGAGCCTGATGGAGCAGCTTAATGCCACAGCAGTTCTGGGGTTCAGGACCACCATGCCGCTGGCAGGGCTGATTGGCAGGAAGATGGGCCTGGGGAAGGTGGACATACTCACAGAGCTGAATAAAAGGAACCTCAAGCACATCCTGGCTGTCATTCTTAGCCACTTGACCCCTGAGAGCATCTATAGGTGAGTAGTTCATGTTTTCAGCAAATTTAGCTGTCTTACACAAAGTAGATTTTTTAATTTAATTTTTTTGCATCTACTGTATAACTCAGTTCTCCCTCCTTACTTCTCAAAGTTGAAGTAATTCAATTCCAAATATGTCAGTCACTAAACTGTTCATTATTAAATTATGATGACAGCATTAAGTTACATACATAATGTAAAGCCTGATCATTACTCATAACATGATGCTCATTGCCTAACAAACAGTCACACAGCATTTAAGGTGCAATGAGGACTAAGAATATTGGTCTTGTGCATCTTTGTTTTTGGCAGGTGTGGTCAGGTGTCCAAAAGGTGGGATGAAATCATCCAACAAGACAAGCAAGCTAGTTTTAAGAGAAGAAACTACCTGAGTGAATTGGAGGCTGCTCTTGAGGTAAGGGATTTGCTGTTTTCTAGGGCTGCAACTAACTTATTTTTTCTTGATTACTTTCATAATTCATTGATTTGTTGTTTGGGCTGTAAAATGTTGGAAAATTGTGAAGAATTGTTGATTGGCTTTTCTCATAGCTCATGAGTATGTCCTCAAATTTCTTAATTTGTCCACAACCCAAAGATATTAAGTTTGTTGAAATTGATGAGTAAAGAAACCAGAAAATATTCGCAGTTTAGAAGCTGAAATCAGTCTTTTTACTTTTTCATCATAATGAATTACTCATTGAATAATCGATAATCAGATAAGTTAAAAAAAAAAATCTGTTTATCATTTATTCCTTACATGGAATCATACAAGTTACAACTCAAATGAAATGTGATCCCATCAGCTTGTGAAACTGCACTGTAATTAAGGCTTCTTTTCTTCTACATCTTCTTACATCGTTGGCTGCTGCTTCATAATTGTCCATGTTTCTGGGTGGTTCTGGTAATCCATGGTTTCTGGTTGTGTAATGATTTAACTGTCCACACGGTCAGAACTCATCAAGACAGCTGTATGGCTAATCTTCTTGAACATGGCCGCGCCGCACTGCAGCCAGATCAGCATATGGAAAAGAGTCACCTGTAGGGTTGCCACAGTATTATAGTTTCACAGTACGATAACCATCTCAGAAAAAATTGCTATATTATGGTAGAATGATTCTTAAAGGAATAGAACAGGTTAGTTTTGATTGAACAAATGTTTCATTACCATAATAAGACCTGAAACCATTTTAAAAAATTGATGTGTAAAAATTCTTTTTTTAGAAAAATAACTAAAACAAAGGTGAGATTTTTAGTCCAGTTGCCTTTTTTTTTTCAAAATCGTAAATAAGCAAATGTAGACGGTATGTTAACCATCCAGTTTCATTACACATTTTTAGCGGGTTAGGGCTGGAAGCATCAGCGCCTGACGTAACTGGTGATTAATTAAATAGTTTACAACCAATCGATTAATGTTGCAGTGCTACTGTTTTCCTCAAGCAGGTATTTTCTGTCTACCTGCAAAGGAGAAAAAAACATTTACTATGACACTGATTGGCATGGGGTGAGCGTGTAAGAAATGTGATCTAATAGAGACCAGTACAACAGTTTTCTGTTTGTGATTCAGTGGAAAGCAGCATGATTAAAGACTGATTCACTGTCATCCAGCAGCTTGTCTGTATGGACATCAACTAAGTTACTAATAGTTGAAATGAGCTTCTAACTTTGTTCTGATGTCTTGTAGCACAGTGGAGCTGTCCATGTCCCTGATGCAGAGACCAGACTTGCTCTGCTTAAGAGATCGGCCCTCAAGACGGTTCAGGCCCAGTCCAGGACGTCCAGCTTCTGCACGCCGCAGTCTGCAAATAGCACTTTAACCCCATCACAGCACAGCATCTTAAATTCAGGCAGCAGCAGCAAACGGGATAAATTTCTAGAAGTGAGTTTTAAAATGATTACACTGGATTTCCTGAAATGGATTATATGTAATGTTTGAATACATTATATACACAGTTTCCACATTAATGAAATTCCTGGAAAAGTTGTGAAATCAAAGCAACTGTTTTCCAGGCCTCAAAATGGTTTGGAATTAACAGAATGTTCTGGAAAAGTTTTGAATGTATATATTATTTTGATTGTTGTTTAACCCTTTGAAACCTCAGCAAATTGGTATGATTTCTTACAAAAGAAGAGAAAGAAATGATCCACGAATTGCAAGACAAGAGTAGATTTAGAAAATTATTTTTTAAAAAGCAAGGGGGAAAAAAATATATTTATAATTACATATTTAAAATTATGTTACCTAACTTTTTCTTTTTTACTTATTTGTTGAGTTTTAGCTTTTTTTTTTTTTTTGCTTTTTTTTTTTAACAATTAATTTTCAGGTAATTTTCTTGTACTTTTTTACTAATTTCTAAGTTTTAGGTCATTTCTTCAGTTGATGCTTATTGACTTCTTCCCAATTTTTTTTTGCTTAAAGAAATCAAACCAATTTACTCAGGTTTCGAAGGGTTGGATATGTTCACTCAAAACATGCAAAATATGTTACTTGTATTACTAATTAAAAATCAAGTGCTGCACTGCGTGACTGAACAAGCATCAGACATGTTCATTAAACTTATGTTTAACAAGTATTACATTATACAAACTTGTCATAACTATAACCCAAACTCGGGTCATTGACATCCACAGGATCCTCCAGTCTGGTCTGTTGGCACATGCTGCTAGTTGGTGGTGGAAATGTCTAATTAGGGAATAAAGTTAGTAAGCTCTAACAGTTTGCATATCCCCAAATGCCTGGGAAGTGCCCGCTCAAAAATGTTTAGCTATAAGCGATAAAGTTATGGAAATGGGATGAAATAATATGGTAAAGTTATGGAAAGATGTTGAAATTGATCGATACATACGTAGGTGTGGGAACCTTGGATGAATTTGTTTGTGTTAATGGCTGTTCAGCAGGAGATGAGTGGGATTTGTAATTTATCGTAACAGCTGACAGAAGTTCACATAAAGCATTTACTTTGTGATTTCATTTCTTTTTCTTTCAGGTTGCCAAAACCCTCTTCAACGATGAGTGCCTAAAGCCTTGCCCTCGATGTGAGCATCCTGCAAGGTGTCACTCAGTGAAAGGGGAGGGCGTGTGCAGCAGAGCCGACTGTGGTTTCCAGTTTTGCATAGCCTGCTTGTGCGCTTTCCATGGCTCAAGAGAATGCGGCAGCCAGTCTGCAGGCCGTCGCAAAAAGGACATCATTCTTCCAGGAAGCGCTCAAAGCAAGCGAAATGTTAGGAGACTATGAGTGTTTTTTTCTGTGCCAACGTCACTTTAGTATTTTTTTACAACCTTACGGTGAAAATGAGGCTTTGCAATAAGGAAACTGATTTGTTGCCTGTACATGAGAATATCTCCTGTACTTTTCAGTGTGTCTCTGTGCATGTCTTCGTATTGTATTTTCACTCTTTTTCAACAGTTCTTACTCTTTGTGTTTTTAATTATGAATTTGATGAAGTCTCACCAGCAGAACAATGAATTTTGCTGTTGGTGTACTCCACACATGTTGATAAACTGTGCAGAATGTTGGTTTTTTTTGGAATTCCTCTGAGATTTTCCACTTTTACCAATGTGATTTCACATTAGTTTTAAAATAAATTACATTTTTTACACATCCATAAACTTGTCTTTTATTTATTCAATATTTAATTCTCTGTAGACTAAGTTCCTTGCCAGCTGTTTAAATTTATTTGTTGTCTTTTGGTGCCATCTAGTGGTGTGACCTTACCTAGTCTTAACTGCAAGAATGTTTTTCTCATTTGACTTTTTTAGTGCATGTAAGTGATTCTAGATAGCAACAATAATGTGCATTCAGTGAATATTTTTTAGTATAAAGAGATATTTTTTATCAAATCGTAAGAATATACACAAACTTGTATTTGTGACTCTGGTCTACTCTAGTTAAACTTTTACCGCCCCCTGTGTTTTTAAAATGAGTCCACTTCCATAGCAACCTGCAGTGTGTCTGTAATTACACTGAGAGGTTTGTGGCTGAGTCTTCAGATGTGACTGCCTGGCTCGACTTTCTCAGCACCTAGTTTTGAAAAACCTGTACAGGCATTTGTATTTTCAAAGTGAACAATGTGTGGAGTCATTTCGACAGGTAAGAGCTGTGTTTGTGAGAAGTTTCAGTTTATTTTTGGGGGATTTTTGAAGACGTTTTGGTACCTAAAATTTCACTTTGTGTTTTTAAGAGTTTCCCCATCTTACTGCTGACAATTTTGTGAGTATAAATCTTAATACTGTTTTATAACTTTTATATCTTTATACTTTTCCTGTTTCAGTTAATGCTGCTTAGAGTAATGAATTTTCCTCTTTGTCTCCATGCAGGAGAAGTCTCTGGCCTCTGATGATGTATTAGCTCACTTCTTCAACGATTTCTTAAGTCTGCCGGTAAATTAGCCTGATATATAGGATTTGAATATTTTTCACAAAACTCTTACTCTTCTTATACCCTGCATCTTTTCCCAGTCTTTCCCAGAGTCTTTGCTGTACAACCAGGAGACCGGGCAGTTTGAGGTAGTGAGCGGGGCGGCTGAA
This sequence comes from Plectropomus leopardus, assembly GCF_026936395.1. NCBI lineage: Eukaryota > Metazoa > Chordata > Actinopteri > Perciformes > Serranidae > Plectropomus > Plectropomus leopardus. Next base: position 5,848,416 of record NC_142186.1, read on the forward strand.
TTTGTCTCCAGAAGAATCAGATCAGTCCTTCACCGTAACAAATCACAGCTCCTTACAGGTGACCCCACAGTGCTGGCCAAAATCCCTCCAGTAGACAACCATTACACTGTCTGTGTAAGTAGTGAATAATATCTTTATATGGAAAAGAATAGTTGGATGTATTTGAAGATGAGCTAAAACACCATAATACAGATTCAGATAGTTGACTTGAGGAATCTGTGTCCCTGACCTTTGCAGTGTTTGGATGGGGAGCGAGGAATTCAGTGGATCATGAGGGAAAGACTCCCCTTTTTCCTTCAAAGTGATTGCTACAATGAATACAGGTAGTCTAAGTGTTTGGTGCTTTGCATTCGGACCTACATGTACATAACAAATGTAGTTTCATCTCCTATACTTTGCATTTATTTGGATCTTTTTGTTTTTATATTATTACTGAACTTCAGTTCAGTGTTCCGTTTTTCTCATTCACTTGTGAATATATTATCAGTACCAGGCCGTGCTTCTAATTGCTTATGCAGTTTCATTGCATCATCTCTGCCACAACTGGAAAATAGTTTTTACTAACCTTAATAACCTAGATTTTAGCAATGATTAGCTTCAGTCAACAGTGTCTTTATCATGCTATGATCATCTTTTCAAGGACTGCATTTTGTCAGTAATGTTATAACTGCATAATACAGTAAACCAGTACTGTGTAGCTTTTTGTGATTGTGTTTAAAGAGACAGCCCAACCCCAAATCAAAAAAATACATATTTGTTAGATATTTTATAAGATATTGGTCATAGAGATGTCCGCTTTCTCTGTCCGCTTGTGGTGCTCAAAATAAATCATTTGATGTGAAATGTCTCTTTCCAGATATCATGACCAAGTTACTCAAGCTAATCCACACACCCTGTTGAAAACAGTTTTGTGTGAAGTAACAATAACAATAGCCAATATTGTTAATTTCATTTATTGTAACATAAATGCTTTTCAAAAGACACATACCTTTGCTTTCCTTAACTGGTGGTGTTTGATCTGTTCTGATCTTTCCCAGACTAGCCAAGCTGTTGTTTCAGAGGAACCCTTGTATCCAGAGGAGGAAAGGCAGTTCAGGTCGAACCACCCAGTCAGCCCCACAACTGCGTTTTGCCTCCCAATCTGACAAGGAAAGAAACAAAGCACTGACAGTCCTATCATGCTCACGTTCCCAAGACAACATTTCAGCAAAAGGTATATATCTGAGTGTTATTTTATTTGCACATTTACTGTATATGTGTTCAGGCTGAAGTCTAGCTATGAAGATAAGGATTTTTATGTTCTCTTTATCCTCACTGTACAGGGTCAAAAGGGATGCACAATGTTACACGTTTGCCCTCTGGCCAGAAGGAACATGTCCTCACAAAGAGCAGTGAATCATCCGGATATTTCTCCAGCTGTTCTGAGCTAGAGAACCCATGTACCTTTTCCTCTTTGTCCCACTCATGTTCTTCCTCCGCTACCCTCAAATGTCAAGAAACCCAGGAAGTCCAGAGCTCACAACCAGAGCTGAGCCTCTACTTCATCGAGTTGTCAGCTGGCCAGGATTCTGAGTCCTCTGAATTACAGCTGGAGCACCTGGCTGCAGAAGTGGTTAAACAGGTGCTTAACAATGCACTGTACGTGACAGATGGACAGAGCCAAACAAACACTTCTGACTGTTTGAGCAAGTCAGGAGACCAGACACATTGTTGCAGCACAGACAGATCGTGTGAATGTAAATTTTGCCAGCACTCTACTGACGGGGGCACAGAAAGGTTGACGGGGAAAATTCAAGAAGGCAAGAGACGGAGTGGAGTGGAAGAAAAGACAGAGCGGTCTAAGAAGAACAGGGAGGTGGGGAGCAGAGGCACAGACCAGGAAAATATCCTTGATATTTGTTGCCATGGTAGCTGTTGCCATGACAATAGACAATGCTTTGATGAGTTGAAGGAGTTTTTGCGAGGAACGCCTGGAGAGAAACTGCTTAACCTCTGGACGGATATAGAGAGACTGAAAGCTACACAGAACAGAGAGCGAAAGAACAGGTACACATTACAACATGATGACACTCACTTTTTGTTAGTTTGTTAAGCTAAACTTTGTCTTTTTATTGTTGATACAAAAGCTATCAGCCATCATGGCCATTTTTTGATATTAAAATCCTAACACTTTGGATTTGTCTTTTGGAAACGTTTTGAAACATCTGATACCAGTAATGTTGTATTTTAATCAGGTATTTGGTTGTGATGAGGAGTCGATACCTGCTGAGCAGCAGCCACAGCAGCCTCAATGTGGAGCTGCTTTCCAAACTGGGCCTGACCACCTCCCCCTGCTGGACAGAGGAGAGACTGTGCTCAGTTCAGCCCTGCCTCACTGAGTCTCTGCTCTACTACTGGTGAGAGTCATCTTACACTGTATTCATGTTCCCTGATTTTATGAATTGCTACTTTATATTTGTAATAGACACACCATCACATACCAAATAATGAAGGCCTTTGCAATTGCTTGTCATTTTCAATGATGCCGGGCATTAACAGAGACAACAACAGTTAAAATATGAATAATATCATACAAACAATAAACAAAAGTAGCAATATGAATAACTTAATATAAAAATACAGCATAGCAAATATGTTATGCTCTAGAAGTATAATTAAGAACATTTACACTCAATAAAAACAAGATCTGAATTAAGGCATTTTAACAGCTGTAATGGTGGTACTGTTATATCCTGCATAAGATGGTACATGCTGTTCATAAATTCTGCATTTATATTCAGTTTCAATTTATTATTATCCCAAAGGAAATTTGATCTATAGCAGTCATCAAGACACAAAGAATACATAAAGGACAACATCAGAAAAAAAATCAGAAATACAGAAATTCCCCAGCTCAAGTGAAAAAAGAGATACTCCTACCACACTGAACCAGAAACTGAAATGTATTTAAAACAGCACAGTGCATGCTTTGTCAAGTAAAGTGCTATGAAGTGGCAATAGATAAAATAATAGTAATAGTAATAATGGTCCAGCGTGTAGGTTTTTGGGGGGCTATATATATTGGCAGAAATTGAATGTAATATTCATAACTATATTTTCATTAGCATATAATCACCTGGAACTAAGCATAGGGTTTTTATTACCTTAGAATGAGCATATTATAAAATGCAGATTGAGTCCAATGCCCCAAGGAAGTGTGCCAGACTCTAAAGCCAATTTGAGATAGTGGCCAAACCATGTCACTAAAACTTCTGGGTTTGTCAAGGGATGCAATAGGACCAAATTAGGCTTTTTACTATAGACTTACATTGGGAAAGCAAGAGATCTGAGCATCACAACCCCTGCAAAATGACCAGCATCAGTATCAATAACTGGTGGTACCAGCATCCACTTTTCTTTATACATCCATGGCAGGCCCTCCTCCATGGAGTTTCGACATGTTGCTCTATAGTGTTGCTCTATAGCAGCCCAGAATGAACAAACAACAAACAAAAAAGGAAACACTTGCTCTTGATAGGGCCATTCACATTTTCATATCAGCCAGTGTAGTTTTCCTACTCTCCTATCACACTGGAGACATTTCAGTTGGTTGCAATGTGCAACTTTATCAATATATACGAGTAATTTCTACACACTAGACCTTTAAATCTTTGTGTAAATGTCTTCAGTTATTCTTTCTCTCCTTCCCCCACAGGGTTCCTCGGTTCTGGACGTCCCAGTGTGTTCAGCAAAAATGTGATGACTCCCCTCATCTTGAGCTGTGGACAGAGTGGTGTGTTAACCCTCCATCAGACATTCTGTCCCACCATGACTCTGTGACTCTGCCTCCCCTGCGCCCTGACACCTGCCTTCATCCGTCCCCCTACGCACTCCATACACAGGTAGGACCTTTAGTACGTGATATTGATAATTTCATGATATTGGTGCAGAGAAGCTTTAAGGTGAAGAAGAGATCCCTCTGAGGCAACATGTGAAATGAAGCAAAAATACAGACTGGAGGCAATGAGAAATCATTGTGGGCAATGTAATGACTAAACAGATAATTTGTTGAAAAATAAGCAATAATTAGGGTTCATACGGTCATGGAAAACCTAAAAAAAAGTCATGGAACTTCATAATCACATTTCCCAGGTCTGGAAAAGTCCTGATTTAGTCAATATAATGTATTATGATGGCAAATTATTTTTTTGTAGCTGTCAACATAACATTTACTTTAATCTTGTTTGCATCAATGTGTGACTTTTTTTTCTTTAAAAAAAAAAGAAAAAAATTTAACACCATCGCAAATGTTTCATCATTTTCACCCAGGGTTTATCTCTACCTTCGTGTATGGCAGCTAGCTAAAATTAGTAATTAGTTTTTCTGATATGTTTGAAAAATGCCAGGCAGGTGGAGCAAGAAAATAAAAGTCTTTATTATGGGTCTGTGAAAAGTCATGGAAAAGTTTAGAAAATTTATCCATGGAAATGTGTGGGAACATTTTTTTTGATAATTTTTTCATTATTTTAATGACTGTATTAAAAGTTTTCTCTTCTTCTCTTCTGTCTATAATTTAATCAGTTATACTCCAGCAGAAGTCAGTTGCTGGGCAGCAGAAGAATGGAAAGGATGATACAGGTGCTCTGTGCTGACTCGTGTGCCGGCTCATACTTTACTAACTTCTGTGAACAATCTGGAAACCAGGTATTGTTTGCACTTTTATTCTGTAAAGTCTGTGACAGTTAATTATGATTGCACATGGAAATGTAATTGTTATTGCTGAAATGTATTGCTGCGGCAAAACAATTTGTGTGTGTAATTGTTGTGGCACAAAAAACGTCTCAAGTGTATTTGATGTGATAAACATAGTCCGTGATGACAGTTTCGGATGTTCTTTTCTTGTCTCAGCTGTGGGAGAATGCGGTTCACTTTTGGACTGACCTGCAGCACTATCATGAGCTGTTTTATCAGGATGGACTGGACCCCTACAGAGTACAGAGAGAGGCGCAGGTCAGCTCACACACACAAGATTAAGACCAAACTGCTGTCTGGTTTGAACAAAATATGTACACTCCTCTTGTGATTCACGGGATGGATGATTGATCTGTCGATCTGTTCAGAGCTGATCAGATTGATGGATGCGGGAGCAACTGTTCAACTGTGAGTGAATGCAAGCTTTTAGACTCAGCAGATTAAGTTGAAGTTTCACTTTCTACCCTCTGCATTCTTGGTAATGAATAACCAAATGGAATTTATATGCCAACAGCACTCCTAATGAATGGTCCAGCTCCAAAAATAGAAAATATATTTGTAGTTTATTTTTATGTACGCAGTGGGTCTGTCATGTAGTTTATACAGAACCCGAAAATGAACAAATCAAACACTGGGTCTAGATTTGCAATCTCACAACTAGATGCCACTAAATGCTATACACTGGACCTTTTAAGTCTTTGCTAACAAATTTGATAAACAATTAAGCAGTTTAAGTAAATTTTTAAGAAAAAAAAGTCAAGTCTGTGATTCCACCCTAAACTTTGTTTGTATAGCACTTATCTGAACAAAGTTACTAAGTGCTTCACAAAGTGCATAAAATAATACAAGTATACAGTTACAATAAATAAAATAATAAGATAAATGTGTGCACTGGAGCAAAACAGAAAAAAAGGAAATAAAACACAAAATGTACGTATTACAAATGTACAAATCAGTCATGAAAATGAAGAGCTTTCCGATAAAAAATGTGTTGTAAGCTATGTTTTAAAAGCAGGCAATGTGTTAGCGTACCTAATCTCCACAGGCAGAGAGTTCCAGAGCGTAGGGGCCCTGATGGCAAAAGCCCTGTCACCTTTAGTCACTAGCCTGAAAATGTAAACATTTTCTGATTTGATGACAGTAAAGTAAGACATTTAAGGACGTCATGGGGCTTTGGGAAACACTGATTGAAAATTTTATAGACCAAAAAACCAATCGATTAATCACAGATTAATTGAGAATGAAATAATCCTCAGCTGTCCACAAAGCAAGAATCCATGAAGTGTTTTCTCCGTTTTACACGTAAACAAAATTCTTAATGTGTTGTGGAAAATGTTAGTTGGTATTGGGTTCACCAGTGACGAGTTTTGCAGTTTTAGTTTGAGACTGAGTGGATCTGATGAGATGTTTCGACCAGAGTTGAGTCCAGGCTGGCTCTGCTGAGACTTTGTGGTACCCTAGTGCATCTGTAGGGGGTTTTCAGTCACAAAACACTCCTCCTGGGTAACTTTATTTTCCTTTTGCCAAAAAATAGCAACACGCTATTTTAAGCATGAAATTGTTGATTTGAACTGATTTCATCTTTTTTTTTTTCTCAAGACTCTTCCATGAAATGTAGCTGCCAAAGTCAACAGTGACACATTAGACTAATGTCAAGTAATAATAAATAGGTACATTTGTGTAACTCATGTTTTCAATGGAACAAATAAGTTATAGCTAATTTAAAACATAAATTAACATGCTTATTCATACAGAGGAATATGATATCCAAAGATAAAAAGCCCTCTTTTAGAGAGGACGCCAGGAAAAAGAATGAATCATGATGAATTAAAGTTGTAGAGAACAAATGTCTAAAAACACATGAAAAGCAGTAATAAAACACCAAGTCATCAAGACTCAATGAAACAGAGATTGAGTGTAGCGTTTTATGTTACACACACACCTGCTGTTGTTTGTGTGCTCTCTTGGCCTGTCACTCCCATTCTCTTCTCTGCGTCTCTCTGCCCTCTTTACCCCTCACTAAGTGGAGAAATTTAAACACCCATAAAAACAAGTGAGTCAGACCCCCCCAGCTCTGCGCCAGTCCAGTCACCCAGAACCACCCTGTCTGGCTGCAGCCGGACCACGGAGGAAAGCTGAGCGGTGCAGTCCAGAATACCTCACAGTGAAATCTGTTTTCCTTCAGTTAACCTTTAGTTCACCAAAGGAATGACATTTAGATGGTCTTTCCATCATGCCGTGGCCAAGAGGGTTAACTGAGTGACATTTATGTGGTGTGATGGCAGCAGTGATGAGAGATAGTGAATATTGTGTATGAGAGCTCCGAACAATGGTGATGATGGAAGTGATGGTGGTTGTGAGGAGAAATGTTTCTGAAGTGATGACATTTTTATGTGCTTCTCTTCTCTTCTCTTCTCTTCTCTTCTCTTCTCTTCTCTTCTCTTCTCTTCTCTTCTCTTCTCTTCTCTTCTCAGCTCCTTTACTCCACCTATCTCTTCAGCTGTGCTAGGAGGAGCATCGGTGTCGATGAGGGGATCAGAAGGGATGTGTATGACCAACTGATGCCTGCATTTGAGGAGCTGTTTGATAAGGTCGAGGAACACGCACTGAGCATCCTGCTGGAGCCGTGGACACTACTGGTCAGCAGGGACAAAGAATCCTTCCAGGAGGTAACCACAGCAGATCCACTGTTTAATTCACTGCCCTTTTATCCAGAGACGGGGGGTTTCCTTAAGTGCAAAGGGTAGCTGGCACAGTGGTTTACTTATTAGAGAAATTGGCTTTGAGGAGGACAAATATCCTATTTTTGACAAGCTCTGCTAAACTACAGATGCAGACATCCGACCCCATTGAGAATGGATCAGATTTCCCACAAAAATGCACAATCCATTGATTTTCATCTACTTATTTGTGGCCGGGTCACAAGGGCAGCAGGCTGAGCAAAGTTCTCCAGTACTCCCCTCCCTAGCAACTATTTCCAGCTCCTCCTGGGGGATCCTGTGGCATTTCCAGTCCAGATAAGATATATAATCCCTCCAGCATGTTCTGGGTCCATCACAGGGACTCCTACCAGTTGGACGTGACCAGAAAACCTCAAACGGGAGGCACCCAGGAGGCATACTTATCAGATACTTGAACCATCTCAACTGGCCCCTTTCAACTCAAAGGACCAGTGGCTCTACTCCAAGCTCTTTGTGGGTTTCTGAGCTCCTCACCCTATTCTAAGGCTGAGCCGGGCCACCCTACAGAGGAAACTCATTTCAGCCGCTTGTATCTGTGTCTCTTTCTTTCAGTCACATCCCAAAGCTTCTGACTACAAGTGAGGGTGAGGGAACATAGATAGAATGGTCAATCAAGAGCTTTGCCTCCTGGCTCAGCTCCCTCTACACCACAACAGCCCGATACATTCCCTGCATCACTATTGACACTGCATCAATTGTTAGCAAAAGGGTGGGGATCACAGGGTACCTGACGATATGATACAATACACGATACATCACGATACAGCGATTCTGCGATAATTGATATATTGCAAGAAAATCGCCTAACGATACATCACAAAATATGTCTAACTAGAGAATACAAAATAGTTTTAAAATGGTCAAGTGCAGGATTGAATATTTCCGGTTCGGTATTTCAAACCGTGGGTCCAGCGTTTGTAGCATCTAGCGAAAACCTTCATTTTCAACCACACTTTAGGGTCAGAGGTCCTTGCAAATAAACTTTGCTATTGACTTTGTTATGTTGGCGACCCGCGGGAATGAGAAAGGGAGTTTTGCACTGAACATTGCATTCATGGCTGCATGTCTGCTAATGTTAGCCTTTGCATAAGCTGCTTTCCCAGCGAGGAGATCAGGGTGGTGGCGCTGCAAGTGGCTCTGCATGTTCATAGTATTTCCTGTGTACTTCACTTTTGTCAGACAGTTCTTACATACTGCAAAGTCTTTGTTGATTTTGTTTGTCCCTTCAGTGTTGTAGAAGCCGAGTGTGCCCATACTTTGGAATGAAATGAGGCTGGGGGATCTCTTAGTGAACTTTTCGCTGTGCCGCTGTCCGCCATTACTGCTCCTCAAACTTCTCTTCTTCGGCCAGTTAACTTTCGTCCAAATTTCACTCATTAAAGTGTGAAGCACCCCCGTGAAGAGTCATAAAGTAGCGACGCCGGCTGACAAACCTGCATGGACATCTGTTAAAAGAGCCGTATTTTGTTAATTAAAATATCGATATTTGGCGCCATCATATCGACTCTTGTATGGCACGAAGAAGGATGACTATTATCGTCATATCAATTTTTTGTCCCACCCCTAGTGAGCAAGACACTAAACTCGTGGGGCAGTGACTCTTTCCCAACCCAGAGGGGTCAATCCAACATCTTCCAGCAGAGAAGCATGGCCTCAGACTTGGAGGTACTGACTCATCTGGACTGCTTCACACGTGGCATGCATTTGAGCTCCAGTGCATGCTGGATGTGATGGTGTGATAAAGCTAAGAGAACCACATCATCAGCAAAGAGCAGATTCCGGACACGCTCCTTCTCTTTGGCTGCACCTTGAGATCCTGTTCATGAATATCACAAAATACAAAAAGAAATGTCTGCTTAATTGATCTTTACAGTATATAGATGCATACATAAACACTGTCAGAGTTATTAGTAAGGTTTCCTAAAGTGGGTTCTGTGCATGATTGGCTTTAGTACTGCAACTAACAAGAAATTTTAGTTTTGATTAATCCATCCATTATTTTCTCGATCATTTGGTGTGTTAAACTTGAGAAAACTGTGAAACACAACTATCCCAATGTCCTAGAGCACAAGATGATGTCATTTAATGTCCTGTTTTGTCTGACCAATGTCCCAAAAGCAATAAATTCTCCAAATACTCAATCCAATATCATGCAAGACCAACAAAAGCAGCAAACTCTCAGGGACCATCAAATGTCTTTAATTTCTTCTTGGAAAACTACTTAATGACAAATTGATCAGCAAAATAGTTCCTGATCAATGTTCTTTTGATTGTCAAATTGATAACTAATCAGTGCAGCTCTAACTGTCTTTATGTGTTTGTGTGTCCAGGTGCCTGTGCAGGAGGAGGAGCGCCGCATCGACAGTCAGGAGTACAGGGAACTCCAGAGTCTGTACAAGGAATCAGAGCGCCAAATGAAACAGGTCAGCCAGCATCCACCAGCTCCACAGATTTATACAATGTTGGTCCTCAGTCAGTTGATGGCCAATAAACACACACCTGTGAGCATAAACCAGCTAATGTCAACAGTATGAAAATGGCCTCTATCCAGTATTTATATATTGCTTAGTAACTAAGTTGGTTATGTACTCATCCAAGACTATATTACTTGGCCTCAACGTGCCATTGAAAATAGTGTCATACTGCGGTGAATTAAGTACATCTAAGGGCATTATTAGGTGATGTGGAAATATATCTCTGTTAATGGTTTTGTACCACACTTTTCCTTTTTATTCTCCTTCTTGCTCCATCCCTGTCACATATTTTCTCCCTTCTGCTGTTGTGTTTCTGCAGGTGGGGCAATGTGGATCCATGCTATTTTCCTCTCCTATGACATCTTCGACTCCCTTCTCGAAGGACCCCCAGGCGTCTGACTCCTGGTCCCAAGTGTCTCCAAATTACCAAGGTTACCGCCTAGGTTCCTTACTTCGTCACCGCCATGAGATCGGCCACTTTATGTCGTTCCTAAAGAACCAGGATGCCAGGTGAGCAGCAGTGTAACCACACAGTTTTTACACAGACGGTTGTTCTATGTTCAGACTAATGTCCCCTGCCTTACCTAAATATGTGTATACAACTGATATAAACCATTACATACATTACACTGTGCCCAACTTGCAAATATGCAGCATATTCACAATAAAATGTATAGAATATACTGAGGTTAATGCAATAATACCATGGTTATTCTGGACATGTGTGTTTCTGCTCAGTGTCCATCTGACATGCTGGCTGGATATGGAACAGTATAAGAGGACTTCTCAGAAAGACGAGGCAGTCAGACAGGAGAGATCGTCTCATATCGCAACCAAATACCTCAACGGGAAGTACTTCTTCGGCCCTGACAGCCCCGCCACAACAGAGCAACAGAGTGATGTACGTCAGTCAATCACATGATTTATGAAAAACAGTATGTTCAGTTTTATTGCAAAATGTATTCATTTTTGCATCTCCATTGAAATTGAATTTTGGCCAACTTTCTGGGAAAGCATTAAAAAGGTCAGCAGCAGAAGCATGGTGCCCATGACATGACAATCTCAAGATGGGATTTGAGCTCCAGCTGAGGCTCAACATCCAGATTTGATAAACAGAGGCTGCTCACACAATTTCCCATCTGCCTTTGTTGGCATCCTGCAGACTTCATGCTGACAGTTCTGACAGCAGGGTGTCGGTGGGATGAGAGGACATGGTTAGAATTAAAACAAGAAGGAGGAGAAGAGTGTGGTTTGGATCCAGGAAGACAAAAAAAGACTGGCTCCAGTAACAATGACAGTAGGATGATATCTCTCCTGACATTTATAGTCTGAGATTAGGTTTCTTGATTCTAGGATTACCGCTGGAAGGCATGCTGGGTAGAACTAGGAGGAGTAGATAGGACACTGAGCGGTGATCCAGATTTTATCTTTCAGGACATTAGAGATGGTTGCAATATATTTTTATTATATGGTCACAGAAGAAGAGTGTTGTTTTATATGTAAAGGACAGTTACTCCCAAAAGTTTCAACATGACTGCATGTTTCAGTGGTGTTCAACTGAATTGATTTTAAACTGGATGATTTTCAAATGTGCAATACTGTAACTATTTGAATAATTTAATTTAATTTTGTCATTTAATTTTTTTGTATTTATCCATCATATTTAGCGAGCTATTTTAAACAGGTGACACTATTTCAACCATTTAACCCCATAAATACAATGCTAGCTTTTTTTTAACCATTTAACCTGCAGATGTGTAGCTCTAACTATTTCAACCATTTAACCAACACACTCAATGCTCGCTATTTCAGCTATTTATTCATCACATCTAGCTTACTATTTCAAACTGGTAATTCTGTAACTATTTTATCCATTTATTTTTCCCAGCAAACTAACTATTTAAACCTAGCAAACTATTGAAAAGTGTGATACAGCAACTTATTTCAGCAATTTTCCATACATTCAACTACATTTATCCAATATACATTCAATGGTAACTATTCCAGTGATTTATCCCTTACAGTTAGCTAACTACGTCAAACAGGTGAAACTGTTTCAACCATTAATCATGATAAAAACAATACTAGCTTTTAAAAAAACATATTTTTTTTCTTTACCGTTCATCAATTAGGTTTATTTAAGATGTGTAATAATGCAACTGTTTCAACCATTTATTTTATACTTTCACCACTATTTCAACCATTCATCCAAAATGTTTAGCTAACTATTTCAAACAGGTAATTCTGTAACTATTTTAAGCATTTATCAAATACGTTTGGCAAAGTATTTTAAAATGTAATATGGCAACTATTTCAACCATGTATCCTTTACATTTAGCTAACTATTTCAAACAGGTAACACTATTTAAATGGTAGCTATTTCAGCCATTAATCCAATTACATCCAGCTAACTTTTTCAAAAAGGTAATTTTGTAACTATTTTAACCAGTAGGTTTAGCTAACTTTTTCAAATATGTAATATTGTAACATTTTCAACCATTTAACGGATAAATTTGGCGCTAGCTGTTTTAACTATTTATCCATTATCCATTGGCTAATGCCAACATTTTCAAACTTTTATCCATTGTTTCTAGCTAACGATTTCAACTGTTTATGTGATACTCCTGCCATTTATCATTAAGTATTCATTTGAACAATTCACCAGTTATTTTTAAGTAACTATTTCAACTGTTTATTTGTTACTTTTAACTAGCTATTTCAACTAGGGGTTGACTGATATTGGTTTGTCAGGGCCAATACTGATACTGATTATTAGTAGTTAATGAGATTGATAACTGATATCTTTTTCTCAATATTTAGAATTTGAATAAAAAATTCCAACACAAAACTTTGTTTAAATGCCTTTAGCAAATATTTAGTCAAAACTGAAACTTTCAACATCAAGTTCCCAGCAACTTTTTTCGAAAGTCAAGTGAAAATTTTAATAATACCCTGAGGTTTTACAAAGTAAAAGTTTCTCCCATGCTGACACTTTCATTGCACTTCTTAATTAATTAATTTTGGCGGCGATCATTAAAATAAAATGCTGATACAGAAAATCGGCAATATGCCAAATATCAGCCCCAAATAATTGGCCAGGCCGATATTCTGTCAACCCCTAATTTCAACATTCACAAACTGGTCTGAACATTTTTAATCAACTGCTTAGACTTCTTTGCAAACTTGCTTTCTAGTTTTCATGCTCTCATTTGCAACAGGTAGTGTTCAAGTTTTTCTTTCAGTTTTTTTCTCAAATTAGCTGAGCTATTCTAAAATTTTGCTGTGTAAACCCTTGCAACTGGTAACTACCCCTGATTGGAAATGCTACATGGCATACTAAATTAATGGACATTAAAGAACCCTGATCTCAATGTCTTTAAGCACACTGGGTTAAGAGAGAGAGAGAGAGCAGCCTACTTCATTGACATGACTTCAACTCTGGTGCATGACCTTTGTCATTTGTCACCCTCATCTCATAAATACCATCAAAATAATGACTCCAACTGTGCATTTGAGTGAAGATGCCAATTCTAGTGCTTCTAACTCTGTAGCATTGGGTCTGGCTGCCGCTCTTACATCTCAGCGTTGGTTCTTGTCTGCGTGAGCGATGTAGAGAGACTGACAGCTTTACTGCTTTGGCCCTTCACTCTTTCAATCACTCAGTCATCCAGTCGCAGATTGGCCTCCTTTCATCTGCTGACTCCCACTCCAATGGCACGACTGGTTCTCATTACTAAAGCCTGTGTGTGAGTGTACGTGTGCATCCATGGCTGTGTGCGTGCAAAATGAGATGAGAGAAAATATAAAAGAGATATAAATAGGAGACATGGCCAGATCGATGTATGAGGACAGAAAGCAGACAGGGGAGATGAAGAGAACAGAGGGATTGTGGGAATGATGGAGAGCACAGCAGGAGTCAGGAAGGAGAGGACTTTGCAGACGAGGTTTCCCACTGTGGGCAATTTTTTTTTTTCTGAGTCTGTCCTCTTCATATGTTCTTCATGTTGCAAGACATCTTTAGCATTCATATCAAACACATTAACACACACACACACACACACACACACACAACCATCTGCCTTTACTTTGTCTTTGACAGTGTCTTTCTCTGTGTGTCTGTCTAGATATTGCGTCTGGCAGGTGGACTGGAGCGTCTGAAGCTAGAGTGTCTCTCGAACCCAGTCGTTGCAGAGATTCAGGACATCATCAGGAGTCACATTGAGGAAAAATGGCTGCCTCTGTTCCTGTCCACACCACAGTTCACAGAGAGACTGAAAGACAAACCAAAGGTGGACATCCTGATTCTTAACATTATCATAATGAATTGGTTGTCTCAGAACAGAAGTTACTTGAAGCATCTAAAAAAGTAGTTTGACATTTTGGGCAGTAGGCTTTTTTTGCCCAAAAGTTGAGATTATTGATAACACTTCCATGTGTGTTTTTCCAACATAAGACCACAATCAACTGTAAATTAGCTTAGCATAAAGACTGGAAAAGGGGCAAACAGCTGTTTCAGCGCTGTTCAGAGATTTAAAAAAGCTGTCTAATGGCATCTTTAGCTCACTTTTTTAACATATTGTGTAATTTTTTTATCCATACAAAGTTTTTAAAGTTGCAGTTTTATGGTGGGTTATATGGCTGGCTGTTTCTTGGCTCTGAGCAGTTGCTAGGAAACCAGGAGAGACTTTAGAAAGTTGCTGGTACCAGCCAAGAAATAGTCCAAGTACTTACACTTCAGTTTTTTAACAGATTGCACAGACAATATATTACATATACATATAGTGCGATTTAGAGGTGCTGTAAGGGGGATTTTGTTACCATTGGACAAAGCCGGGCTGCTGTTTCCCGTCTTTATGTTAGGATAATGATTTTGCTGGCTGACCGGCTGCTGGCTGTGGCTTTATGTTTAATGGACGGACTTGAGAGTCATATCAATATCCTCATCTTAGTCTCTGCAGGAACAGAATTGAGAACATTTCTATTAAATGTCAAACTACAGGTTACTCTGTAGTTCTACAGTAGGTCTACTCAAATTACACCATAGAGGCTTTGTTTGTACATAATCAGACATGCTGATTCATCTTTTTCTCTTTTTCAAGAGCAAAACTATATCTAAACATCAGTTAATAAACTTGCACAACTCTTGCAGTATAATCCAAGACTCAATAATCCATTCGTATCTTCAGCACTTCCCAACAGACCCAGCACAATGAACACTTAAGTTTCACTTCTACTGTGCCTGGTATTATGCTGCTCCGTTTGTGACAACACTACAAATAGGAGAGTGTGGTGCAAGTAATAAGAGTATGATATATATATATATATATATATATATATATATATATATATATATATATATATAATTTTTTTTTTTTCAATAGTGCTAAAAAATCTGTTGGCTGCAGATGTGTTAATAGAGGTGGCCGCCACAAATAAATAAATGTGTGGGTAAATCTACGCATACCCCTATGACTTCAGTTTATCAAGATTTTCTCTGTTTGGAATAATTATTCTCCATTGAGACATGCGAGAAAAACTAATAAATTCAGTTTAACTCAAGATAAGCAACTGAAATAGAAATGGTCATTTGGGGGGAGAAGTATTCCTTTAAAGTCAACAATGAATTCGTAATGTAAGACACCAAGTGCCTATAAATATTATTTGCATGGAGGTTCATGCTGCTGTTACTTAGATTTGGGAAAGAATACACGCTATTTGAGGATTAAAAGCATTGATCTTACGGTTTTGATGTGTTCTAACCACTCTATAAATATCCGCAGTCTGTCTATACATAACACATGGACATTTACTGAGCAGGATATTTGCCGTAGGCTGAAATGATTATTTTCTTTATTTGATTTGCCATACTAACGCTAGATAACTGTTGTATGATGGCCTTGAGAGTGAACAGAGAGGAGAAGTCAGACGTACATTAGTGGCTCTGCTATGTCAGAAAGCACTAAACACTGTAACTGTCCAGTTGCTCTCTCAGGTTGCCTCATCAGGTGGTAACGCATAAACCGCAGATTCCACCGCTCTGCATCATTATGTTATCAAGTTTACCATGTTTGGTCACACCGATCCTCTCATTAAGTAATGAGAGGTAGACGCAGTTTTGCGTTACACATTGGAGGAGGAGGTGAGTGGAAAAGAAGGTTAAGGGGAGGATGAAGGAGGCCGGGGTGGGAGACGGATGACATCAGAGAGGTAAAGCTCCCTTTAAGAGGAGATTGGAGGAATTAGAAGAGAGGAAATAAACACTGAGGAAAGGGTAAAGGTAAAAGAGGAGAGAGAGCTTTAGTTACTGCCAATGACAAAGAGCAGCCGAGTGCAGAGCGGAGAGGTTTGAGGTGTTGAGTGTCTCCGTTAATTTGAGTTTACTCAGTTTCTGACTTTTGACCTTTTGTGTGTGTGTCTGTGTGTGGTAGCCCCAAGCAGCAGACAGGCTCGCACAGCACGTCTACCGTCGACGCAGAACGAGGAGAGAAGCCTGGAAGGTAAGGCACAATCCTCTGGGGAAGCTGGATATTTTTGAATGGAGAGAAATAAGGCATTTCCTGGCCTGAAAGCATGTGTGATTTAGTTCATGACTTGGCTTCGAGCACTGGCTTTGTCAAACACCATTTTGGCCTTGTGGTTAGTTTTCCCAAATTGGATCCAGGATAAATAAGATTAAAGCATCAGCATTACTAACCTTTCTTTAATAGTGTTTGGAGTGTTTTCCATGCAGCCCCGTTCCCGTCCTCTCATCTCCGCTCCACGGCAGAGCGCAGATATAAAACATGAACATTTCACATTTCGAGCGGGATGATTACAGGAAGGAGATTTCATACATGATTGTGACTATCGTCTTTATGATCATTATCTCATCACTGGCAGAGAGCAGGTTTTCTGGATAAAGGAGGATCATTATCTCAGTTTTCTGTGAGCTAAGACTGTAGCTCATAGGTCAGATCATCTTTACTGCTGTTGTTCAGGAGCACACTGCACTGTGTCTCCCACCACTGACACATTTATTTATAAGGTTTTGTGTTTTGTTATACTGTTTACACATAAATAAGTGATTGCATGTATTTATCCATCGCTGAGGGAATTGTTCTCTACCCAGAAAGTTAAACTAACAGCTTCCTTATAAAGCTAACATCCTGTGCTGTGTGTCCCTGCAGGCTGAGGGCCTGTGGATGAGTTCCTCCAAAGAGATCCTGCTCTTTCGACGGATACTTCTTAACCCCGTCACTTGTATGCAGTTCCAGCACTTTGTCTCTCTGAGGGGAGACTTCTTAGAAAATGACGTGCTCTTCTGGCTGGAGGTGCAGAGATACAAGGTGAAATAAGCAGAAATGGTTAGATGTTGATGTGCTGGCAGGTCATGGTCTGAGATCTTTGTTGTTTGCCATTCCTCTTTCTCCAGTCTCTCAGTCTTAACTATGACAGGAAATTGAAAAATGACCTAAGGGATGCTTAAAATCCCCCTCCATTTAAAAATGTGATCATTGTTCCTTCACTTGGACGTTTGAGCTTCACGGTGCAGACTGATGTATGCGTAGTTTGTTTTCACATTCATCTGCAAAATATATGTTTATATATATTTAGTGACATCACAACAAGAAGTTTCAACATTGAAGCACAGCCAAAACAAAAAAATGTTAATTGATTTTGATCTTTAACATTAAACACTAAACAAACATGTTTGTTTATTAAGTATATTCTCATTCACAGGTTTCTGAAGCTTTAAGTGCACTCGGCCATGTTAAATAGCTTAGTGTGTTCAGTATTTTGGTTTTTGATGACTAACTCTGGATTAGTTTATAATTCACATGTGCCCTTTTGGCAGTAGAAAGAGCTAATCAGGAGCTTCCATTTAATATATAAAAACTCATATTTGCCATAAATGTAACTAATGCCCCTCTTGGCCAGTGTATAATGTGAAAACATTTTACCTCCAGCACAGACATTTACTATTTCCAGCAGTTAAACTTTTAAAAAGAAGAATTTAAACAATGTAAACTTTTATTTATTTTTATTTATTTATTTACTTTTAGTGGAAAAAGACAGCTCTTTCAAAGCAGAGTATTGTTTTATCTTAAAAATGTGTAGGGGATCGTAAAGGGTTTTAAAATCTGTTATCTTTACATTTTACCTCAAGGATCCCGAAAATATAGTTTCGCTTCTATTAATATTGATAAATGAAAGTATTTCTCTAAAACTTAACATATTAATAACTGAATAAGCAACACTCAAAGTTAAACGCTTAATAAACTTGTGTGTTTTAACGCTCATAAACTCAGCTGATCTGCCTCATCAGGTCTATGTGGGTGTGACGTGATCAGATTTGAGTGAAAGTGACCTGGAATACATAACCGAAATAATCATAAACTGTCATTAAATTTTGACTCAAATGTTTTATGTGACATCATCTCTTCCCAACGGAGCTCCCCTTAACTGAGTGAGAAAAACACAGAAATCTCATGTGAAATTAGAAAAACTGTTCTAACCTTGGCAGAAAACTGTGTTTATGTAAGGTCCTATTGTGTTTAGTAAGCAGCTAATAGAGAAAATATGGGCTCTTTAACCTCTGAGGCTGTCTTATCTCAAAGCAAAAATGACCCTTTTTCATATCTGGAATATCAAATCCAGGTATATTCCGAACATTTCAGGAGCAGCGAGAATTTTTTCCTACTGCTCGTTTAATTTCTCCTCTGTCCCGTTGTGCAGGACCTCTGTCATTCCCACAGCGACGAGGCCACCATCCAGCACAAGATCTCCACCATCATTAACTGTTTCATCAACTCCTCCATGCCCCCCACCCTGCAGATAGACATCCCTCCTGAACAGGCCCAGCACATTCTGGAGAAACGCCATGAGCTGGGCCCTTACATCTTCAGAGAGGCACAGGTTGTGTGTGTGTGTCTAAGAGTGTGGCTTTTAATGTATTTCTTCCGATGCTTCATGTGTGTGCCTTTTCTCTGTGTATGCAGATGTCAGTGTTCAGTGTGTTGCTGAAGTTTTGGCCCGAGTTTCAAGAGCTGAGCAACAGGGTCCAAGAGGAGCAACTTCTCCCTCTACTGCAGGAGAAACGGGTCAAACACAGAGCAAGAGTACAGAGACAGAGGAGAAAGGAGGAGGAGGAGGAAGAGGAGAGGAGGAGAGCTCAGGTGAGCAAACAGTCAATAAACAGGGAATAACGGATGATGTGCAAAGGACAAAGTGTGATCATACAACCGCTAATACAATAGTGTTGAGAAAAGGAAAGTGTTTGGTAAAAATGACTCAGTCTGCCCCCCTTTTTTTCAGGAAGAGCTGGAGAGGGCAGAGTCCACTTTCAGAGAGGAGGAAGAGACGGATGATGAAGACGGTGTAGAAGAGGAAGACCAAGAGGGAAGAAGTGGAAAAAAACAGTCGAGGATACAGAGCAGAGGGCTGCTGACTCCCACACAGCCGGTAAGGATCAGTCCGAAAGTCCTAATGGAGAAACATTATGACTGCAGAGCTGAAGATGTGTTTGTGTAAAATGTATCGTATGAGGGGAGCCAAACCAAATTAAATGATTTCCTTTTGATAACTATCTGAAAGCACAACATGTTAAAATAAAAAACTGCAGCGATGAAGATAAACTCATTTACAGCATGAAGTCCAAATAAGGCCTCATCAGTTCCAACCGCAGACTATAAAGAAGAAACCCGATCCCCTAATTGAACCATTTTTCTAATCATGTTGGATTTAACTGGATTTCTGGAAATGTTCCCCCAGTTGTCGTGGTCCTACTCCAAATATATGGCAGCTCTGAGGAGGGAGGAGGTGCTGCTGAGGAGACAGAGTGAGCTGGAAGCCTCGTTCTCCACAGCCTCAGGTACACACACATGCACACACACACATGCACACATCCCTTTGTCTCCCAGGGCTCAGTAAAACACCCATGTCCAGCTCGTTTGACTCCTTTCTGCTACTAGTCAGACTAAACGCAGGAAACCAAAACACTGAAATGACATTTAGCTGTTCCCACGGTAAAATCCAAGCTGTCTTTCCAAGACTCTGATATTACCTGGCAGTCAAAGCCAGAGCATTGTCAAACCGACCCCCTCCACATGTCAGAACTGTCTCATTATGTAGAGCTCTGGCCAAAACAGCCACTTCAGCCTGTCCATTAAGTGTCAATGTTCTGTGCAGGAGTTAGTCTGAGCCCACACTGCATGGACGTGTTAATGAAGCGTGATGCTAACGCAGGAGTTAGCTTCAGCCCACAGTGAATAAAGACAAACGGAAATGAAGCATATAGCACATAGTGTTTTAATGGGATGTTGTAGAGGAGAAATCCTGTTAGGAGCACAGATGGAGATGATCAGTGATTCCTGCATGGTTCAGGCTCAGCATGAGGGCCAGGGTGTACATGTATAACAAATATGGAGATATAGTCCATACAGTTTAGTTGAGACGTGTTTGCACAGCATCAACATAACTTTATATACACCCGTTTGCAGACATACTTCAGCCACCAAATGACCATTTGAACATTAGTATAAAAAAAATTATAGTATTGTATGTAATCAAAATTTTATAATAAAGTAATAGTACAGTATGTCTTTAAAATGTCCTAGGAGTCATAGAATGTCATCAAAAATATGATAAAAAAAGTCGTACTTCAGTAAATCATCAAAAATATGACAAAAAAGTCATACTGTAGTATGCCATCTGAAATGTCACAAAAAGTCATAGTATAGTAAATTGTCCAAAATATGATTTTATATGTTTTTATAAGGGTAAAACAGTTATAGTATTGTTTGTCATCAAAATTATCATAAAAAATGTATATCATAGCATGTCTTCAAAAAAGTCAAAGAAAAGTATGTCATGAAATTGAGTTAGAATGTAATAGTACAGCATGTCTGCCAAAATAAAAAAAAGTAATAGTATAGTATGTTTTCAAAAAAATTGTACTTGAGTATGTTGTCCGCTATAAAAAGCATCCAAAACATTACAAAAAAAGTCATAGTATAGTATATCGTTCACGGTATGGTAAAAAAAAAGAAAGCCCAAGTACATCGTGTGGT
Source organism: Plectropomus leopardus (assembly GCF_026936395.1). Lineage (NCBI taxonomy): Eukaryota > Metazoa > Chordata > Actinopteri > Perciformes > Serranidae > Plectropomus > Plectropomus leopardus. Next base: position 5,869,410 of record NC_142186.1, read on the forward strand.
CTAAAATATCACAAAAAGTCATACTATAGCATGTCTTCCAAAATATGACAAATACGTCATAGAAGGGTATGTTGTCCAAAAAAATCAAGAAAGTCATAGTATAATATTTATGAACCCCTCTGGTGACATTTGATTAAAAAAAGTATGTATAGTAAAATATGTCTTCCAAAATATGACAAAGTTTTAGAGTAGTGTGTCAACCAAAATATGACAAAAAAGTAATTCCACAGCATGTATTCCAAAATATGATAAAACATCATAGTATGTCGTCCAAAATGTGCCAAAGTGGTTTGAAAACGTTATAGTATAGTATGTTGTCCAAAACGGACCAAATTAGTATAAAAACATCATAGTATAGTATGCTGATTTGCTGTTGTCAAATGCAGACCCCTATGACTTCAATTCATCAATCATTTTTTGCAATTAACACACTTAAAAGATCATTTGGTGGCTGAAATATTACAAAAAAATAACCGTTTTCCTCCATATGAGCAGCAGTCAGCAGTTCGTTTAGAGGCTGTATGAGCAGATGCTTTTCACTGTGTCTCTGCAGAGTCCTCGTTTGACTGCAGTGTCAGGTCAGCAGACAGAAAACACAGCCGCCAGCAGCCCTCACGCCGCTCCTCCAGAACAGACAGTAACCAGTGTAACAGATATAACAGTAAGAGAAGAGTAAAATAACAAAATGTAAATATGCAAAGCAGCTGTTCTGCCTCTAACACTTAACGGGCTGTCATGTTTTACTGCAGGGGGTGTGAGAGCATGCAACACCAAATGAAACCAAGTACAAGAACTGACTTCATGCTGCACAACGTTGACAGAAACAGATGAGGATGCTGTTACTGGAGCAACATGAGTGAAAACTGAGAGCAAAGCTGCTCCTGGTATCTTCTCTGAGGTGGAAGTTTGGGGCTGGGTTGACACATGATGTTAGATTAACTCTTACACTATAGCATGTATCTATAACAACTGCTCAGATTACATTTATCATGCATTTCATATTTGCCATTTCAAGCTTAATTTTGTTCTTACAAAGTACACAGTGACAGAATAACCCTTTGATTTTGAATGTTTTTATTAAAATGTTTCTCTATTAATATATTATCCATTTACAGACATTAAAGGCATGAAACCTCACACAGAGCTCAGTGGTACAATAATATAAAAGGCAACAATAACAACATGTTTGCATCATGAGGGGTTGGCATCCACGTAAAGTTACAAAGAACAGTGTTATTGTCCAAACGAGTGTTACATCATCTATAAAAACATTTTGGTTGACAGCTGGTTCTTCTAGCGTCCATCAACGTGTATATAATATTGCACTTAACATTGGCATAAGACATAGTCACTACGTGGAGAATGTAAACACTAAAGGCACATTTTGCAGAGTGAAACGTCACACACTGTTGTGATAGAAATGGAACAAATTCGATGTATGCAGTGCATTTCTATCTGCAACACTGAGGAGGTTTCACACTGTCTGAATGAACCCAGATTTAAAGTTGAACATTGTTGGTCCACAACACAAATCCTATTTTTAGTGTTCGCTATAATAATATGTGCTCAGTGAAATTTCTGAGTAGAAGAAATGTGTTTCTGTGACTGGAACCAATTGTAATCCCACTGATTTTCTCTGTGGCTTTGTAATGTTTGTGTATCAGTAAAAAATGAATCCTCCAAAGGCAGTTTCTAAGAATTCTCTACATCTATGCATGAATGACCTGACTGTGATAAAATAAATTCTTTAACTTCAACAGATATGTTTGCATAAATGAGTATTTTCTTTTCATAGCCAAAGTACAGTGTATTTTTTAAGGCTTAATTTATATTGGAACAGATTTGTGTTGCTGTGTTAGTGGAATCCAATGCGTAAGGCTTTGTTCTTTACCATAGTGAACTTGCTGACAAACACCTTGGCGAAGGCGGGATCCACCAGGTAGCGGTAAGACTTGGTGACAGATGGAGGGGGCTCGGCGAGTGTCACCGGGAGTTGCAGCTGCAGGGAGGCGGCAGAGGGGGAGAGAAACTGGGAGGCTCTCATCACATAGTCCACCAGCCGCCGATACTGCTGCTCTGATAGACGCTCACGGACACCGTCCCCCTGAGGAGGACAGACAGATGATAACCTATGCACTGGTCCAAATGTTAAATCTGCTGCAAGTGGTATCTTTATTCATTTCTCATGAGACAGAAAGTAAAAAGGGGAGAGAACTGACCTAGTTGAAAGAAAAAACTAGTGTCCACTTCTAGTCAGCAAATGATAAGCTGAGGTCAAAGGTGCACCTTAAAGATTTGGTCAGTTCATAGTTAAGTGCGGAATGTGCAGTTGAGAGCCTAATATTGAAACAACAGTTAAGGGTGACGCTCTTAAGCAATATTTGCGCAAACATCTGCATAATGTTTAAGATTTATGATAAGAATGTTGTCGTTTTTTTAAATGGTGATTTAAATATAATCATTGATGTCAGAAAACTATGATAGGATATGTCCATAAATATAGATGTGGTATATGAAATATTGCAGTGTGTGAATAATTTGTGTGATTCCTCTTTGTTTACCACCATGTGACCTCAGGGTCTCACCTCTGTGTCGCTGGTCACTGTCTGCTGCTGCAGGGTGATGATGAGCTGGCCCTGCTGTCCTGCCTCCTGCTGACACTCCACCTGCAGAGGAGAAGAGCTTTAACATCCACCTCGCAGGAACGCAGCTAAAGGACAGCGTATGTTACTCAGTCTCATTCAGTTTGTATATTACACATTATTCATGTTATAATAAGCAGTTTTCAGTCATCTTTTGGACATGTCGAAATTTGAGATTTTTCGCCATACTATACTATGCGGTTTTCGGTCATTTTTTCAACATGCTATATTATGAAATTTTTTTGCCTCTTTTGGACCTTTTTTCGACATCAGATACTATGAATTCACTCTACAACCTATAATAAGCAGTTTTCAGTCATCTTTTGGACATGTCAAAATTTGAGATTTTTCGCCATACTATACTATGTGGTTTTCTGCAATTTTTTTTACTTGCTAAATTATGATATTTTTGGCTTTTTTTGACCCTTTTTTTTTGACATCGTATACCATGATAGCTCTCCACAAGCTATAATAAGCAGTTTTCAGTCATCTTTTGGACATGTCGAAATTTGAGATTTTTTGCCTTACTATACTATGCGATTTTCGGCCAGTTTTTTGACATGCTATATTATGATGTTTTTGGCCTCTTTTGGAGCTTTTTTCTGCATGCTATACTATGACAGGTCTCTACAAGCTATAATAGGTGGTTTTCAGCCATTTTTTGGACCTGTCAAAATTTGAGATTTTTCGCCATACTATACTATGCGATGTTTGGCAATTTTTCAACATGCTAAAACATGATGTTTTGGGCCGATTTTTGCCATTGTTTCCACTTTGTATACTATAACACGTCTCTACAGGCTATACTAAATGGTTTTCATCCATTTTTTGGAAATCTCAAAATTTGTGATTTTTGGCCATACTATACTATGCGGTTTTCGGTCATTTTTCCAACATGTTATATTGGCCTCTTTTGGCCCTTTTTTCCACATGCTATGCCATGATGCGTCTCTAAAAGCTATAATGGGTGGTTTTCAGACATTTTTTGGACATGTCAAAATTTGACAATGTTCGCCATACTATACTATGCGGTTTTGGACAATTTTTTCGACGTGCTATATTATGACATTTTTGCCTTTTTTGACCCTTTTTTCAACATACTATACTATGATGCCTCTCTACAAGCTATAATAGGTGGTTTTCAGACATTTTTTGGACGTGAAAATTTGAAAATGTTCGCCATACTATACTATGCGGTTTTCTGCAATTTGTTCGACATGCTAAATTATGATGTTTTTGGCCTTTGTTTCCACTTTGTATACTATAACACTTCTCTACAGGCTATACTAAATGAATTTCAGCCATTTTTTTTAAATCTCTAAATTTTAAGGTTTTTGGCCATTTTTACAACATGCATTATTATGACATTTTTGGCCTCTTTTGGCCATTTTTTCAACATGCTATACTATGATGCCTCTCTACAAGCTATAATAAGCAGTTTTCAGCCATTTTTTGGACATGTCAAAAATGAAAATGTTCGCCATACTGTACAATGTGGTTTTCGGCCATTTTTTCGACATGCTAGATTATGATGTTTTTTTGCCTTTTTTAGCCTTTGTTTCCACTCTGTATACTATGACAAGTCTCTACAGGCTATACTAAATGGTTTTCAGCCATTTTTTGGAAATCTCAAAATTTGAGATTTTTTTTTGGACACGTCAAAATTTGAGATTTTTCGCCTTACTATACTATGTGGTTTTTGGCCAGTTCATGTTCGACATGCTAAATTATGATTGTTTTGGCTGTTTTTTTTTACCCTTTTTTCGACATCCCATACTACGATGCCTCTCTACAAGCTATAATAAGTAGTTTTCAGTCATCTTTCGGACATGTCAGACAGAGCGGTCAGCAACACCGGGGTTCCACAGGGGACTGTCCTCTCTCCCTTCCTCTTCACCCTCTACACCACGGACCTCAGCTTCTGCACTGAGACCTGTCATCTCCAGAAGTTCTCGGATGACTCTGCAGTGGTTGGATGTATCAGTGGGAGTGATGAGGCTGTGTACAGGGCTGTTGTGGACAACTTTGTCACATGGTGTGAGCTGAATCACCTGCAGCTCAATGTGACAAAGACCAAGGAACTGGTTGTGGACCTGACTAAGGTGCCAGTAACCCCTGTTTCCATCTAGGGGGTCAGTGTGGACATTGTTGAGGACTACAAATATCTTGGCGTATACATTGACAACACATGGTAAGAACACTGTCACCCTCTACAGGAAGGGCCAGAGTCGCCTCTATTTTCTGAGGCGGCTGAGGTCCTTCAACATCTGCAGGACTATGCTCAGGATGTTCTATCCTGTATGCGGTGGTGTGCTGGAGCAGCAGGCTGAGGGTAGCGGACACCAACAGACTGAACAGACTGATCCATAAAGCCAGTGACACTGTGGGAGTGAAGCTAGACTCTTTGACGGAGGTGTGTGAGAGGAGGATGCTGTCCAAGCTGCATGTCATCCTGGACAATGTGTCCCACCCACTCTACGACGTGCTGGTCAGTTACAGGAGTACATTCAGTACAAGGCTGATAACACCAAAATGCACCACAGAGCGCCACAGGAAATCATTCCTGCCTGTGGCCATCAGACTGTACAACTCCTCACTCCGAATGTCAGACACGCTGACTCATTTAGTCTACTCTGGACTCTTAATAATGTGCAATAATTCAGTGCAATAACTACATCCGTGTGTAACATGCTATATTCAAATGTTGCTAATCTGTTGTTTTATTTATCACATGGTAAAAACAAGAACAAAATGTACATTTATATTTATACCTGTTTAGATATATTTATTTTATATTAGTACTTATGTTTAAATTTTATTCATATAGTCTTCACGTTCCTACTTCTTTTAAGACTTTTGAATGGGAGCATCTGTAACTAAAGGCAATTTCCCCTCAGGGATCAATAAAGTATTTCTGATTCTGATTCTGAAAATTTTAGAACTATGCGGTTTTCGGCATGCTAAATTATGATGTATTTGGTCTTTCATTCCACTTTGCATACTATGACAAGTTTCTGAAGGCTATACTAAATGGTTTTGGTCATTTTTTGGACATGTCAAAATTTGAGATTTTTCGGCTTACTATACTATGTGGTTTTCGGTGGTTTTTATGACATGCTATATTAAGGCGTTTTTGGCCTTTTCTGCACCTTTTTTTTAACATGCTATGTTATGACGTGTCTTTACAAGCTATAATAAGCGGTTTTCAGACATTTTTTGAACATGTCAAAATTTGAGATTTTTCACCATACTATACTATGCGGTTTTTCGACAATTTTTTTGGACATGCTAAATTATGATGTTTTGGGTCTTTTTTAGCCTTTGTTTCCACTTTGTATACTATAACACGTCTCTAGAGGCTATACTGAATGGTTTTCAGCCATTTTTTGGAAATCTCAAAATTTGTGATTTTTCGCCATACAATACTATGCGGTTTTCGGCAATTTTTAAAACATGCATTATTGTGACATTTTTGGCCTCTTTTGGCCATTTTTTCAACATCCTATACTATGATGCCTCTCGACAAGCTATAAAAAGCAGTTTTCAGTCATCTTTTGGACATGTCAAAATTTGAGATTTTTTGCCATACTATACTATGCGGTTTTTGACCATTTTTACAACATGCTATATTATGAAGTTTTTGGCCTCTTTTGGAGCTTTTTTCCGCATGCTATACTATGACAGGTCTCTACGAGCTATAATAGGTGGTTTTCAGCCATTTTTTGGACCTGTCAAAATTTGAGATTTTTCGCCATACTATAATATGTGGTTTTCTGCAATTTTTTTTACTTGCTAAATTATGATATTTTTGGCTTTTTTTGACCCTTTTTTTTTACATCGTATACCATGATAGCTCTCCACAAGCTATAATAAGCAGTTTTCAGTCATCTTTTGGACATGTCGAAATTTGAGATTTTTTGCCATACTATACTATGCGATTTTCGGCCAGTTTTTTGACATGCTATATTATGATGTTTTTGGCCTCTTTTGGAGCTTTTTTCTGCATGCTATACTATGACAGGTCTCTACGAGCTATAATAGGTGGTTTTCAGCCATTTTTTGGACATGTCAAAATTTGAGATTTTTCGCCATACTATACTATGTGGTTTTCTGTAATTTTTTTTACTTGCTAAATTATAATATTTTTGGCTTTTTTTGACCCTTTTTTTGATATCGTATACCATGATAGTTCTCCACAGGCTGTAATAAGCAGTTTCCAGTCATCTTTTGGACATGTCGAAATTTGAGATTTTTCGCCATACTATACTATGCGGTTTTCGGTCATTTTTTCAACATGCTATATTATGACATTTTTGGCCTCTTTTACTTTTTTTCCACATCCTGTACTATGATTCCTCTCTACGAGTTATAATAAGCAGTTTTCAGTCATCTTTTGGACATGTCGAAATTTGAGATTTTTTGCCATACTATACTATGCGGTTTTCGGTCATTTTTTCAACATGCTATATTATGACATTTTTTTGCCTCTTTTGGACCTTTTTTCGACATCAGGTACTATGAATTCACTCTACAACCTATAATAAGCAGTTTTCAGTCATCTTTTGGACATGTCAAAATTTGATATTTTTCGCCATACTATGCTATGTGGTTTTCTGTAATTTTTTTTACTTGCTAAATTATAATATTTTTGGATTTTTTTGACCCTTTTTTTTATATCGTATACCATGATAGTTCTCCACAAGCTATAATAAGCAGTTTCCAGTCATCTTTTGGACATGTCGAAATTTGAGATTTTTTGCCTTACTATACTATGCGGTTTTTGGCCAGTTTTTTAACATGCTATATTATGACGTTTTTGGCCTCTTTGGGAGCTTTTTTCTGCATGCTATACTATGACAGGTCTCTACGAGCTATAATAGGTGGTTTTAGGCCATTTTTTGGACATGTCATAATTTGCGATTTTTCGCCATACTATACTATGCGATGTTTGGCAATTTTTCGACATGCTAAAACATGATGTTTTGGGCCGATTTTTGCCATTGTTTCCACTTTGTATATTATAACACATCTCTACAGGCTATACTAAATGGTTTTCATCCATTTTTTGGAAATCTCAAAATTTGAGATTTTTCGCCATACTATACTATGCGGTTTTCGGTCATTTTTCCAACATGTTATATTATGACATTTCTTTGCCTCTTTTGGACCTTTTTTCGACATCAGATACTATGAATTCACTCTACAAGCTATAATAAGCAGTTTCCAGTCATCTTTTGGACATGTCGAAATTTGAGATTTTTCGCCATACTATACTATGCGGTTTTCGGTCATTTTTTCAACATGCTATATTATGACATTTTTGGCCTCTTTTCGCCCTTTTTTCCACATCCTGTACTATGATTCCTCTCTACGAGTTATAATAAGCAGTTTTCAGTCATCTTTTGGACATGTCGAAATTTGAGATTTTTTGCCTTACTATACTATGCGATTTTCGGCCAGTTTTTTGACATGCTATATTTTGACGTTTTTGGCCTCTTTGGGAGCTTTTTTCCGCATGCTATACTATGACAGGTCTCTACGAGCTATAATAGGTGGTTTTAGGCCATTTTTTCATTTTTTCAGCCATTTTTTGGACATGTCAAAATTTGAGATTTTTCGCCATACTATACTATGCGATGTTTGGCAATTTTTCAACATGCTAAAACATGATGTTTTAATGATTTTTGCCATTGTTTCCACTTTGTATACTATAACACATCTCTACAGGCTATACTAAATGGTTTTCATCCATTTTTTGGAAATCTCAAAATTTGTGATTTTTCGCCATACTATACTATGCGGTTTTCGGTCATTTTTTCAACATGTTATATTATGACGTTTTTGGCCTCTTTTCGCCCTTGTTTCGACATCAGATACTATGAATTCACTCTACAAGCTATAATAAGCAGTTTCCAGTCATCTTTTGGACATGTCGAAATTTGAGATTTTTCGCCATACTATACTATGCGGTTTTCGGTCATTTTTTCAACATGCTATATTATGACATTTTTGGCCTCTTTTCGCCCTTTTTTCCACATCCTGTACTATGATTCCTCTCTACGAGTTATAATAAGCAGTTTTCAGTCATCTTTTGGACATGTCGAAATTTCAGATTTTTTGCCTTACTATACGATACAATTTTCGGTCATTTTTTGACATGCTATATTATGACGTTTTTGGCCTCTTTTGGAGCTTTTTCCCGCATGCTATACTATGACAGGTCTCTACGAGCTATAATAGGTGGTTTTCAGCCATTTTTTGGACATGTCAAAATTTGAGATTTTTCGCCATACTATACTATGCGATGTTTGGCAATTTTTCAACATGCTAAAACATGATGTTTTGGGCCGATTTTTGCCATTGTTTCCACTTTGTATACTATAACACATCTCTACAGGCTATACTAAATGGTTTTCATCCATTTTTTGGAAATCTCAAAATTTGTGATTTTTCGCCATACTATACTATGCGGTTTTCGGTCATTTTTTCAACATGTTATATTATGACGTTTTTGGCCTCTTTTCGCCCTTGTTTCCACATCCTGTACTATGATTCCTCTCTACGAGTTATAATAAGCAGTTTTCAGTCATCTTTTGGACATGTCGAAATTTGAGATTTTTTGCCTTACTATACTATGCGATTTTCGGCCAGTTTTTTGACATGCTATATTATGACGTTTTTGGCCTCTTTTGGAGCTTTTTTCCGCATGCTATACTATGACAGGTCTCTACGAGCTATAATAGGTGGTTTTAGGCCATTTTTTGGACATGTCATAATTTGCGATTTTTCGCCATACTATACTATGCGATGTTTGGCAATTTTTCGACATGCTAAAACATGATGTTTTGGGCCGATTTTTGCCATTGTTTCCACTTTGTATATTATAACACATCTCTACAGGCTATACTAAATGGTTTTCATCCATTTTTTGGAAATCTCAAAATTTGAGATTTTTCGCCATACTATACTATGCGGTTTTCGGTCATTTTTCCAACATGTTATATTATGACATTTCTTTGCCTCTTTTGGACCTTTTTTCGACATCAGATACTATGAATTCACTCTACAAGCTATAATAAGCAGTTTCCAGTCATCTTTTGGACATGTCGAAATTTGAGATTTTTCGCCATACTATACTATGCGGTTTTCGGTCATTTTTTCAACATGCTATATTATGACATTTTTGGCCTCTTTTCGCCCTTTTTTCCACATCCTGTACTATGATTCCTCTCTACGAGTTATAATAAGCAGTTTTCAGTCATCTTTTGGACATGTCGAAATTTGAGATTTTTTGCCTTACTATACGATACAATTTTCGGCCAGTTTTTTGACATGCTATATTATGACGTTTTTGGCCTCTTTTGGAGCTTTTTCCCGCATGCTATACTATGACAGGTCTCTACGAGCTATAATAGGTGGTTTTCAGCCATTTTTTGGACATGTCAAAATTTGAGATTTTTCGCCATACTATACTATGCGATGTTTGGCAATTTTTCAACATGCTAAAACATGATGTTTTGGGCCGATTTTTGCCATTGTTTCCACTTTGTATACTATAACACATCTCTACAGGCTATACTAAATGGTTTTCATCCATTTTTTGGAAATCTCAAAATTTGTGATTTTTCGCCATACTATACTATGCGGTTTTCGGTCATTTTTTCAACATGTTATATTATGACGTTTTTGGCCTCTTTTCGCCCTTGTTTCCACATCCTGTACTATGATTCCTCTCTACGAGTTATAATAAGCAGTTTTCAGTCATCTTTTGGACATGTCGAAATTTGAGATTTTTTGCCTTACTATACTATGCGATTTTCGGCCAGTTTTTTGACATGCTATATTATGACGTTTTTGGCCTCTTTTGGAGCTTTTTTCCGCATGCTATACTATGACAGGTCTCTACGAGCTATAATAGGTGGTTTTAGGCCATTTTTTGGACATGTCAAAATTTGAGATTTTTCGCCATACTATACTATGCGATGTTTGGCAATTTTTCGACATGCTAAAACATGATGTTTTGGGCCGATTTTTGCCATTGTTTCCACTTTGTATACTATAACATGTCTCTACAGGCTATACTAAATGGTTTTCATCCATTTTTTGGAAATCTCAAAATTTGAGATTTTTCGCCATACTATACTATGCGGTTTTCGGTCATTTTTCCAACATGTTATATTATGACATTTCTTTGCCTCTTTTGGACCTTTTTTCGACATCAGATACTATGAATTCACTCTACAAGCTATAATAAGCAGTTTTCAGTCATCTTTTGGACATGTCGAAATTTGAGATTTTTTGCCATACTATACTATGCGATTTTTGGCCAGTTTTTCGACATGCTATATTATGATGTTTTTGGCCTCTTTTGGAGCTTTTTTCCGCATGCTATACTATGACAGGTCTCTACGAGCTATAATAGGTGGTTTTCAGCCAGTTTTTGGACATGTCAAAATTTGAGATTTTTCGCCATACTATACTATGCGATGTTTGGCAATTTTTCAACATGCTAAAACATGATGTTTTGGGCTGATTTTTGCCATTGTTTCCACTTTGTATACTATAACACGTCTCTACAGGCTATACTAAATGGTTTTCATCCATTTTTTGGAAATCTCAAAATTTGTGATTTTTCGCCATACTATACTATGCGGTTTTCGGTCATTTTTTCAACATGCTATATTATGACGTTTTTGGCCTCTTTTCGCCCTTTTTTCCACATCCTGTACTATGATTCCTCTCTACGAGTTATAATAAGCAGTTTTCAGTCATCTTTTGGACATGTCAAAATTTGAGATTTTTCGCCATACTATACTATGTGGTTTTCTGTAATTTTTTTTACTTGCTAAATTATAATATTTTTGGCTTTTTTTGACCCTTTTTTTGATATCGTATACCATGATAGTTCTCCACAAGCTATAATAAGCAGTTTCCAGTCATCTTTTGGACATGTCGAAAATTGAGATTTTTCGCCATACTATACTATGCGGTTTTCGGTCATTTTTTCAACATGCTATATTATGACATTTTTGGCCTCTTTTCGCCCTTTTTTCCACATCCTGTACTATGATTCCTCTCTACGAGTTATAATAAGCAGTTTTCAGTCATCTTTTGGACATGTCGAAATTTGAGATTTTTGCCTTACTATACGATACGATTTTCGGCCAGTTTTTTGACATGCTATATTATGATGTTTTTGGCCTCTTTTGGAGCTTTTTTCCGCATGCTATACTATGACAGGTCTCTACGAGCTATAATAGGTGGTTTTCAGCCATTTTTTGGACATGTCAAAATTTGAGATTTTTCGCCATACTATACTATGCGATGTTTGGCAATTTTTCAACATGCTAAAACATGATGTTTTGGGCCGATTTTTGCCATTGTTTCCACTTTGTATACTATAACACGTCTCTACAGGCTATACTAAATGGTTTTCATCCATTTTTTGGAAATCTCAAAATTTGAGATTTTTCGCCATACTATACTATGCGGTTTTCGGTCATTTTTTCAACATGCTATATTATGACGTTTTTGGCCTCTTTTGGAGCTTTTTTCCGCATGCTATACTATGACAGGTCTCTACGAGCTATAATAGGTGGTTTTCGGCCATTTTTTGGACCTGTCAAAATTTGAGATTTTTCGCCATACTATACTATGCGATGTTTGGCAATTTTTCAACATGCTAAAACATGATGTTTTGGGCCGATTTTTGCCATTGTTTCCACTTTGTATACTATAACACGTCTCTACAGGCTATACTAAATGGTTTTCATCCATTTTTTGGAAATCTCAAAATTTGAGATTTTTCGCCATACTATACTATGTGGTTTTCGGTCATTTTTTCAACATGCTATATTATGACGTTTTTGGCCTCTTTTCGCCCTTTTTTCCACATCCTGTACTATGATTCCTCTCTACGAGTTATAATAAGCAGTTTTCAGTCATCTTTTGGACATGTCGAAATTTGAGATTTTTTGCATTACTATACTATGCGATTTTCGGTCATTTTTCCAACATGTTATATTGGCCTCTTTTGGCCCTTTTTTCCACATGCTATGCCATGATGCGTCTCTAAAAGCTATAATGGGTGGTTTTCAGTCATCTTTTGGACATGTCGAAATTTGAGATTTTTTGCATTACTATACTATGCGATTTTCGGCCAGTTTTTTGACATGCTATATTATGACGTTTTTGGCCTCTTTTGGAGCTTTTTTCCGCATGCTATACTATGACAGGTCTCTACGAGCTATAATAGGTGGTTTTCAGCCATTTTTTGGACATGTCAAAATTTGAGATTTTTCGCCATACTATACTATGCGATGTTATGCGGTTTTCGGTCATTTTTTCAACATGCTATATTATGACGTTTTTGGCCTCTTTTCGCCCTTTTTTCCACATCCTGTACTATGATTCCTCTCTACGAGTTATAATAAGCAGTTTTCAGTCATCTTTTGGACATGTCGAAATTTGGGATTTTTGCCATGCTATACTATGCGATTTTCGGCCAGTTTTTCGACATGCTATATTATGATGTTTTTGGCCTCTTTTGGAGCTTTTTTCCGCATGCTATACTATGACACGTCTGTACGAGCTATTATAGGTGGTTTTCAGCCATTTTTTGGACATGTCGAAATTTGAGATTTTTTGCCATACTATACTATGTGATGTTTGGCAATTTTTCAACATGCTAAAACATGATGTTTTGGGCCGATTTTTGCCATTGTTTCCACTTTGTATACTATAACACATCTCTACAGGCTATACTAAATGGTTTTCATCCATTTTTTGGAAATCTCAAAATTTGAGATTTTTCGCCATACTATACTATGCGGTTTTCGGTCATTTTTCCAACATGTTATATTATGACATTTCTTTGCCTCTTTTGGACCTTTTTTCGACATCAGATACTATGAATTCACTCTACAAGCTATAATAAGCAGTTTTCAGTCATCTTTTGGACATGTCGAAATTTGAGATTTTTTGCCATACTATACTATGCGATTTTTGGCCAGTTTTTCGACATGCTATATTATGATGTTTTTGGCCTCTTTTGGAGCTTTTTTCCAGATGCTATACTATGACAGGTCTCTACGAGCTATAATAGGTGGTTTTCAGCCATTTTTGGACATGTCAAAATTTGAGATTTTCGCCATACTATACTATGCGATGTTTGGCAATTTTTCAACATGCTAAAACATGATGTTTTGGGCTGATTTTTGCCATTGTTTCCACTTTGTATACTATAACACGTCTCTACAGGCTATACTAAATGGTTTTCATCCATTTTTTGGAAATCTCAAAATTTGTGATTTTTGGCCATACTATACTATGCGGTTTTCGGTCATTTTTCCAACATGTTATATTGGCCTCTTTTGGCCCTTTTTTCCACATGCTATGCCATGATGCGTCTCTAAAAGCTATAATGGGTGGTTTTCAGTCATCTTTTGGACATGTCGAAATTTGAGATTTTTTGCATTACTATACTATGCGATTTTCGGCCAGTTTTTTGACATGCTATATTATGACGTTTTTGGCCTCTTTTGGAGCTTTTTTCCACATGCTATACTATGACAGGTCTCTACGAGCTATAATAGGTGGTTTTCAGCCATTTTTTGGACATGTCAAAATTTGAGATTTTTCGCCATACTATACTATGCGATGTTTGGCAATTTTTCAACATGCTATAACATGATGTTTTGGGCGATTTTGCCATTGTTTCCACTTTGTATACTATAACACGTCTCTACAGGCTATACTAAATGGTTTTCATCCATTTTTTGGAAATCTCAAAATTTGAGATTTTTCGCCATACTATACTATGCGGTTTTCGGTCATTTTTTCAACATGCTATATTATGACGTTTTTGGCCTCTTTTCGCCCTTTTTTCCACATTCTGTACTATGATTCCTCTCTACGAGTTATAATAAGCAGTTTTCAGTCATCTTTTGGACATGTCGAAATTTGAGATTTTTTGCCTTACTATACTATGCGATTTTTGGCCAGTTTTTGACATGCTATATTATCGTTTTGGCCTCTTTTGGAGCTTTTTTCTGCATGCTATACTATGACAGGTCTCTACGAGCTATAATAGGTGGTTTCCAGTCATCTTTTGGACATGTCAAAATTTGAGATTTTTCGCCATACTATATACTATGCGATGTTTGGCAATTTTTCAACATGCTAAAACGTGATGTTCTGGGCCGATTTTTGCCATTGTTTCCACTTTGTATACTATAACACGTCTCTACTGGCTATACTAAATGGTTTTCATCCATTTTTTGGAAATCTCAAAATTTGAGATTTTTCGCCATACTATACTATGCGGTTTTTGGTCATTTTTTCAACATGCTATATTATGACGTTTTTGGCCTCTTTTCGCCCTTTTTTCCACATCCTGTACTATGATTCCTCTCTACGAGTTATAATAAGCAGTTTTCAGTCATCTTTTGGACATGTCGAAATTTGAGATTTTTTGCCATACTATACTATGCGATTTTCGGCCAGTTTTTTGACATGCTATATTATGACGTTTTTGGCCTCTTTTGGAGCTTTTTTCCGCATGCTATACTATGACAGGTCTCTACGAGCTATAATAGGTGGTTTTCAGCCATTTTTTGGACATGTCAAAATTTGAGATTTTTCGCCATACTATACTATGCGATGTTTGGCAATTTTTCAACATGCTAAAACATGATGTTTTGGGCTGATTTTTGCCATTGTTTCCACTTTGTATACTATAACACGTCTCTACAGGCTATACTAAATGGTTTTCATCCATTTTTTGGAAATCTCAAAATTTGTGATTTTTCGCCACATACTATACTATGCGGTTTTCGGTCATTTTTCCAACATGTCATATTATGACATTTCTGTGCCTCTTTTGGACCTTTTTTCAACATCAGATACTATGAATTCACTCTACAAGCTATAATAAGCAGTTTTCAGTCATCTTTTGGACATGTCGAAATTTGAGATTTTTTGCCATACTATACTATGCGATTTTCGGCCAGTTTTTTGACATGCTATATTATGACGTTTTTGGCCTCTTTTGGAGCTTTTTTCCGCATGCTATACTATGACAGGTCTCTACGAGCTATAATAGGTGGTTTTCAGCCATTTTTTGGACATGTCAAAATTTGAGATTTTTCGCCATACTATACTATGCGATGTTTGGCAATTTTTCAACATGCTAAAACATGATGTTTTAATGATTTTGCCATTGTTTCCACTTTGAACACTATAACACGTCTCTACAGGCTATACTAAATGGTTTTCATCCATTTTTTGGAAATCTCAAAATTTGAGATTTTTCGCCATACTATACTATGCGGTTTTCGGTCATTTTTTCAACATGCTATATTATGACGTTTTTGGCCTCTTTTCGCCCTTTTTTCCACATCCTGTACTATGATTCCTCTCTACGAGTTATAATAAGCAGTTTTCAGTCATCTTTTGGACATGTCGAAATTTGAGATTTTTTGCATTACTATACTATGCGATTTTCGGCCAGTTTTTTGACATGCTATATTATGACGTTTTTGGCCTCTTTTGGAGCTTTTTTCCGCATGCTATACTATGACAGGTCTCTACGAGCTATAATAGGTGGTTTTCAGCCATTTTTTGGACATGTCAAAATTTGAGATTTTTCGCCATACTATACTATGCGATGTTTGGCAATTTTTCAACATGCTAAAACATGATGTTTTGGGCCGATTTTTGCCATTGTTTCCACTTTGTATACTATAACACATCTCTACAGGCTATACTAAATGGTTTTCATCCATTTTTTGGAAATCTCAAAATTTGAGATTTTTCGCCATACTATACTATACGGTTTTCGGTCATTTTTCCAACATGCTATATTATGACATTTCTTGGCCTCTTTTGGACCTTTTTCCACATCAGATACTATGAATTCACTCTACAAGCTATAATAAGCAGTTTTCAGTCATCTTTTGGACATGTCGAAATTTGAGATTTTTTGCCATACTATACTATGCGATTTTTGGCCAGTTTTTCAACATGCTATATTATGATGTTTTTGGCCTCTTTTGGAGCTTTTTTCCGCATGCTATACTATGACAGGTCTCTACGAGCTATAATAGGTGGTTTTCAGCCATTTTTTGGACATGTCAAAATTTGAGATTTTTCGCCATACTATACTATGCGATGTTTGGCAATTTTTCAACATGCTAAAACATGATGTTTTGGGCCGATTTTTGCCATTGTTTCCACTTTGTATACTATAACACGTCTCTACAGGCTATACTAAATGGTTTTCATCCATTTTTTGGAAATCTCAAAATTTGTGATTTTGGCCATACTATACTATGCGGTTTTCGGTCATTTTTCAACATGCTATATTATGGCGTTTTGGCCTCTTTTGGCCCTTTTTTCCACATCCTGTACTATGATTCCTCTCTAAAAGTTATAATAAGCAGTTTTCAGTCATCTTTTGGACATGTCGAAATTTGAGATTTTTGCATTACTATACTATGCGATTTTCGCCAGTTTTTGACATGCTATATTATGACGTTTTGGCCTCTTTTGGAGCTTTTTTCCACATGCTATACTATGACAGGTCTCTGAGCTATAATAGGTGGTTTTCAGCCATTTTTTGGACATGTCAAAATTTGAGATTTTTCGCCATACTATACTATGCGATGTTTGGCAATTTTTCAACATGCTAAAACATGATGTTTTGGGCTGATTTTTGCCATTGTTTCCACTTTGTATACTATAACACGTCTCTACAGGCTATACTAAATGGTTTTCATCCATTTTTTGGAAATCTCAAAATTTGAGATTTTTCGCCATACTATACTATGCGGTTTTCGGTCATTTTTTCAACATGCTATATTATGACGTTTTTGGCCTCTTTTCGCCCTTTTTTCCACATCCTGTACTATGATTCCTCTCTACGAGTTATAATAAGCAGTTTTCAGTCATCTTTTGGACATGTTGAAATTTGAGATTTTTTGCCTTACTATACTATGCGATTTTCGGCCAGTTTTTGACATGCTATATTATGACGTTTTGGCCTCTTTGGAGCTTTTTTCTGCATGCTATACTATGACAGGTCTCTCTGAGCTATAATAGGTGGTTTCAGTCATCTTTTGGACATGTCAAAATTTGAGATTTTTCGCCATACTATACTATGCGATGTTTGGCAATTTTTCAACATGCTAAAACGTGATGTTCTGGGCCGATTTTTGCCATTGTTTCCACTTTGTATACTATAACACGTCTCTACAGGCTATACTAAATGGTTTTCATCCATTTTTTGGAAATCTCAAAATTTGAGATTTTTGCCATACTATACTATGCGATTTTGGTCATTTTTTGACATGCTATATTATGGCGTTTTGGCCTCTTTTGGAGCTTTTTCCACATGCTATACTATGACAGGTCTCTCACGAGCTATAATAGGTGGTTTTCAGCCATTTTTGGACATGTCAAAATTTGACACTTTTCGCCATACTCTCCTATGCGATGTTTGGCAATTTTTCAACATGCTAAAACATGATGTTTTGGGCTGATTTTTGCCATTGTTTCCACTTTGTATACTATAACACGTCTCTACAGGCTATACTAAATGGTTTTCATCCATTTTTTGGAAATCTCAAAATTTGTGATTTTTCGCCATACTATACTATGCGGTTTTCGGTCATTTTTTCAACATGTTATATTATGACATTTTTTTGCCTCTTTTGGACCTTTTTTCCACATCCTGTACTATGAATTCACTCTACAAGCTATAATAAGCAGTTTTCAGTCATCTTTTGGACATGTCGAAATTTGAGATTTTTTGCCATACTATACTATGCGATTTTTGGCCAGTTTTTCGACATGCTATATTATGATGTTTTTGGCCTCTTTTGGAGCTTTTTTCCGCATGCTATACTATGACAGGTCTCTACGAGCTATAATAGGTGGTTTTCAGCCATTTTTTGGACATGTCAAAATTTGAGATTTTTCGCCATACTATACTCTGCGATGTTTGGCAATTTTTCAACATGCTAAAACATGATGTTTTGGGCGATTTTGCCATTGTTTCCACTTTGTATACTATAACACGTCTCTACAGGCTATACTAAATGGTTTTCATCCATTTTTGGAAATCTCAAAATTTGAGATTTTTCGCCATACTATACTATGCGGTTTTCGGTCATTTTTCAACATGCTATATTATGACGTTTTGGCCTCTTTTCACCTTTTTTCCACATCCTGTACTATGATTCCTCTCTACGAGTTATAATAAGCAGTTTTCAGTCATCTTTTGGACATGTCGAAATTTGAGATTTTTTGCCTTACTATACTATGCGATTTTCGGCCAGTTTTTTGACATGCTATATTATGACGTTTTTGGCCTCTTTTGGAGCTTTTTTCCGCATGCTATACTATGACAGGTCTCTACGAGCTATAATAGGTGGTTTTCAGCCATTTTTTGGACATGTCAAAATTTGAGATTTTTCGCCATACTATACTATGCGATGTTTGGCAATTTTTCAACATGCTAAAACATGATGTTTTGGGCCGATTTTTGCCATTGTTTCCAGTTTATATACTATAACACGTCTCTACAGGCTATACTAAATGGTTTTCATCCATTTTTTGGAAATCTCAAAATTTGAGATTTTTCGCCATACTATACTATGCGGTTTTCGGTCATTTTTTCAACATGCTATATTATGACGTTTTTGGCCTCTTTTGGAGCTTTTTTCCGCATGCTATACTATGACAGGTCTCTACGAGCTATAATAGGTGGTTTTCAGCCATTTTTTGGACATGTCAAAATTTGAGATTTTTCGCCATACTATACTATGCGATGTTTGGCAATTTTTCAACATGCTAAAACATGATGTTCTGGGCCGATTTTTGCCATTGTTTCCACTTTGTATACTATAACACGTCTCTACAGGCTATACTAAATGGTTTTCATCCATTTTTTGGAAATCTCAAAATTTGTGATTTTTCGCCATACTATACTATGCGGTTTTCGGTCATTTTTTCAACATGTTATATTATGACATTTTTGGCCTCTTTTCGCCCTTTTTTCCACATCCTGTACTATGAATTCACTCTACAAGCTATAATAAGCAGTTTTCAGTCATCTTTTGGACATGTCGAAATTTGAGATTTTTGCCATACTATACTATGCGATTTTTGGCCAGTTTTTGACATGCTATATTATGACGTTTTTGGCCTCTTTTGGAGCTTTTTTCCGCATGCTATACTATGACAGGTCTCTTCGAGCTATAATAGGTGGTTTTCAGCCATTTTTTGGACATGTCAAAATTTGAGATTTTTCGCCATACTATACTATGCGATGTTTGGCAATTTTTCAACATGCTAAAACATGATGTTTTGGGCCGATTTTTGCCATTGTTTCCACTTTGTATACTATAACACGTCTCTACAGGCTATACTAAATGGTTTTCATCCATTTTTTGGAAATCTCAAAATTTGAGATTTTTCGCCATACTATACTATGCGGTTTTCGGTCATTTTTTCAACATGCTATATTATGACATTTTTGTGCCTCTTTTACCCTTTTTTCCACATCCTGTACTATGATTCCTCTCTACGAGTTATAATAAGCAGTTTTCAGTCATCTTTTGGACATGTCGAAATTTGAGATTTTTTGCCTTACTATACTATGCGATTTTCGGCCAGTTTTTTGACATGCTATATTATGACGTTTTTGGCCTCTTTTGGAGCTTTTTTCCGCATGCTATACTATGACAGGTCTCTACGAGCTATAATAGGTGGTTTTCAGCCATTTTTTGGACATGTCAAAATTTGAGATTTTTCGCCATACTATACTATGCGATGTTTGGCAATTTTTCAACATGCTAAAACATGATGTTTTGGGCCGATTTTTGCCATTGTTTCCACTTTGTATACTATAACACGTCTCTACAGGCTATACTAAATGGTTTTCATCCATTTTTTGGAAATCTCAAAATTTGAGATTTTTCGCCATACTATACTATGCGGTTTTCGGTCATTTTTTCAACATGCTATATTATGACGTTTTTGGCCTCTTTTCGCCCTTTTTTCCACATCCTGTACTATGATTCCTCTCTACGAGTTATAATAAGCAGTTTTCAGTCATCTTTTGGACATGTCGAAATTTGAGATTTTTTGCCTTACTATACTATGCGATTTTCGGCCAGTTATTTGACATGCTATATTATGACGTTTTTGGCCTCTTTTGGAGCTTTTTTCCGCATGCTATACTATGACAGGTCTCTACGAGCTATAATAGGTGGTTTTCAGCCATTTTTTGGACATGTCAAAATTTGAGATTTTTCGCCATACTATACTATGCGATGTTTGGCAATTTTTCAACATGCTAAAACATGATGTTTTGGGCCGATTTTTGCCATTGTTTCCACTTTGTATACTATAACACATCTCTACAGGCTATACTAAATGGTTTTCATCCATTTTTTGGAAATCTCAAAATTTGAGATTTTTCGCCATACTATACTATGCGGTTTTCGGTCATTTTTTCAACATGCTATATTATAACGTTTTTGGCCTCTTTTCACCCTTTTTTCCACATCCTGTACTATGATTCCTCTCTACGAGTTATAATAAGCAGTTTTCAGTCATCTTTTGGACATGTCGAAATTTGAGATTTTTTGCCTTACTATACTATGCGATTTTCGGCCAGTTTTTTGACATGCTATATTATGACGTTTTTGGCCTCTTTTGGAGCTTTTTTCTGCATGCTATACTATGACAGGTCTCTACGAGCTATAATAGGTGGTTTCCAGTCATCTTTTGGACATGTCAAAATTTGAGATTTTTCGCCATACTATACTATGCGATGTTTGGCAATTTTTCAACATGCTAAAACGTGATGTTCTGGGCCGATTTTTGCCATTGTTTCCACTTTGTATACTATAACACGTCTCTACAGGCTATACTAAATGGTTTTCATCCATTTTTTGGAAATCTCAAAATTTGAGATTTTTTGCCATACTATACTATGCGATTTTCGGCCAGTTTTTTGACATGCTATATTATGACGTTTTTGGCCTCTTTTGGAGCTTTTTTCCGCATGCTATACTATGACAGGTCTCTACGAGCTATAATAGGTGGTTTTCAGCCATTTTTTGGACATGTCAAAATTTGAGATTTTTCGCCATACTATACTATGCGATGTTTGGCAATTTTTCAACATGCTAAAACATGATGTTTTGGGCCGATTTTTGCCATTGTTTCCACTTTGTATACTATAACACGTCTCTACAGGCTATACTAAATGGTTTTCATCCATTTTTTGGAAATCTCAAAATTTGTGATTTTTCGCCACATACTATACTATGCGGTTTTCGGTCATTTTTCCAACATGTTATATTATGACATTTCTTTGCCTCTTTTGGACCTTTTTTCAACATCAGATACTATGAATTCACTCTACAAGCTATAATAAGCAGTTTTCAGTCATCTTTTGGACATGTCGAAATTTGAGATTTTTTGCCATACTATACTATGCGATTTTTGGCCAGTTTTTCGACATGCTATATTATGATGTTTTTGGCCTCTTTTGGAGCTTTTTTCCGCATGCTATACTATGACAGGTCTCTACGAGCTACAATAGGTGGTTTTCAGCCATTTTTTGGACATGTCAAAATTTGAGATTTTTTGCCATACTATACTATGCGATGTTTGGCAGTTTTTCAACATGCTAAAACATGATGTTTTGGGCCGATTTTTGCCATTGTTTCCACTTTGTATACTATTACACATCTCTACAGGCTATACTAAATGGTTTTCATCCATTTTTTGGAAATCTCAAAATTTGAGATTTTTCGCCATACTATACTATGCGGTTTTCGGTCATTTTTCCAACATGTTATATTATGACATTTTTTTGCCTCTTTTGGACCTTTTTTCGACATCAGATACTATGAATTCACTCTACAAGCTATAATAAGCAGTTTTCAGTCATCTTTTGGACATGTCGAAATTTGAGATTTTTTGCCTTACTATACTATGCGATTTTCGGCCAGTTTTTCGACATGCTATATTATGATGTTTTTGGCCTCTTTTGGAGCTTTTTTCCGCATGCTATACTATGACACGTCTGTACGAGCTATTATAGGTGGTTTTCAGCCATTTTTCGGACATGTCAAAATTTGAGATTTTTTGCCATACTATACTATGCGATGTTTGGCAATTTTTCAACATGCTAAAACATGATGTTTTGGGCCGATTTTTGCCATTGTTTCCACTTTGTATACTATAACACGTCTCTACAGGCTATACTAAATGGTTTTCATCCATTTTTTGGAAATCTCAAAATTTGAGATTTTTTGCCATACTATACTATGCGATGTTCGGCCAGTTTTTCAACATGCTATATTATGATGTTTTTGGCCTCTTTTGGAGCTTTTTTCCGCATGCTATACTATGACAGGTCTCTACGAGCTACAATAGGTGGTTTTCAGCCATTTTTCGGACATGTCAAAATTTGAGATTTTCCGCCATACTATACTATGTGGTTTTCTGCAATTTTTTTGACTTGCCAAATTATGATATTTTTGGCTTTTTTTGACCTTTTTTTTGACATCGTATACCATGATAGCTCTCCACAAGCTATGCTTCCAGTCATCTTTTGGACATGTCGAAATTTGAGATTTTTCGCCATACTATACTATGCGATGTTTGGCAATTTTTCAACATGCTAAAACATGATGTTTTGGGCCGATTTTTGCCATTGTTTCCAGTTTATATACTATAACACGTCTCTACAGGCTATACTAAATGGTTTTCATCCATTTTTTGGAATTCTCAAAATTTGTGATTTTTCGCCATACTATACTATGCGGTTTTCGGTCATTTTTCCAACATGTTATATTATGACATTATTTTGCCTCTTTTGGACCTTTTTTCGACATCAGATACTATGATTTCACCCTACAAGCTATAATAAGCAGTTTTCAAGCATTTTTTGGACATGTCAAAATTTGAGATTTTTCGCCATACTATACTATGCGGTTTTTGGACATTTTTACGACATGCTATACTATGAAGTTTTTGGCCTCTTTTCGCCCTTGTTTCCACATGCTATGCTATGACACGTCTCTACAAGCTATAATAGGTGGTTGTCAGCCATTTTTTGGACATATCGAAATTTGGGATTTTACGCCATACTATACCATGCGGTTTTGGGCAATTTTTTTGACATGCTATATTATGACATTTTTGCATTTCTTGACCCTTTTTTTATGCCTTTTTTTGCTATATTGGACAGCATACTGTAATGATATAATTAATATATTTGTGGAAAATATACTATACTATCAATTTTTTTGTCCTATTTTGGACAACATAATCTACTACAACTTTTTGGTGCTATTTGGACAACATGTTATGGCATTACTTTTTTGTGTTATTTTGGATGACATTCTGTGCTATGATGTTTTACTCTGAACAAATTTACTAAAACGTTTTTGTGCCATTTTGGGCAACATATTTTAATATGAGGTTTCTGTGCCATTTTGGAAGACATACTAAACTATGGTGTTTTTCTGGCATTTGAGACCATTATTGACAACGTACTATACTATGATGTTTTTGTGCCATTAGGGACCATTTTGGACGACATACTATATTAGGACGTTTTTATGCCATTTTGGACGACATACTACACTATGACGTTTTTTTGCCATTTTGAATGAACTACTATACTATGACGTTTTCACGCCATTTTGGACCATTGTGGACGACATACTATACTATGATGTTTCTGTGATATTTTAGATGACATAATATAATGTTATTGTGCTAGTTTCAACATCATTCTATACTAGTATGCCATTTTGGACGTCATACTATACTATGACATTTTTCTGCCATTTTGGCCCACATACTTTTGTGCAAGTTTTGACAACATACTTTAGTATATGATGCATGTGCACAACCAACACGTGTTGAATTCTACATTCTGCACACTTTTAATGCACTTTTGTCCTATGTATGAATTGTTGTGTTGTTTTATTTGCCTTCTTTATTTTTGTTTGTCTTTCTCTCCTTGTTTTATTTTCATCTGTAAC
This sequence comes from Plectropomus leopardus, assembly GCF_026936395.1. Taxonomy (NCBI): domain Eukaryota; kingdom Metazoa; phylum Chordata; class Actinopteri; order Perciformes; family Serranidae; genus Plectropomus; species Plectropomus leopardus. Next base: position 5,894,125 of record NC_142186.1, read on the forward strand.
CTACCAAGGGACTACGTATGTAAATTAGCAGTCCTGCTAACTCTGGCACATTTACATTTTGTTTTTACTGATGTTCATCAATGTTCTATGTCCCTTTTAAATAAACAAAAACTAAACTGTGACATTTGTGTGCTATTTTTGACAACAAGCTATACTATGACTTTGTTGTTACATTTTGTACAAAATGTTGTACTATGCATTTTTGTGCAAATTTGGACTACGTACTATACTATGACATTACCGTGTAATTTTCAACAACATATTATGCTATGACTTTTGTTTTGAATTTGAACGACACACCACACTGACTTTTTCGTGCTATTTTGGACGACATACTATACTATGACTTTTTCGGGCTATTTTGGATGACATACTATCACGTTTTCATGCCATTTTGGACGATTTTGCACAACATATTTTACTATGACTGTCAGCTTTTTCGACGACTTGGTATACAATGAAGTTTCTATTCAATTTTGGACGACATATAATATCCTCACTTTTTTGTGCAGTTTTGGATGACATACTCTACAGTGCCTTTTTTGAGATGTTTTGGACAACATATTACATTATGACTTTTGTGGTATTTTGGAAGACACACTATAATATAATGTTTATGTTCAATTTTGGACGACATACTATACTATAAGGTTTTGGTGCCATTTTGGACATCATATTATATTATGAGGTTTTGATGCCATTTTGGAGGACATAATGCACTATGAGGTTTTGGTGCCATTTTGGACGACATACTATACTAATATTTTTGTGCAATTTTGGATGACATAGTATAATATCACTTTTTTGTGCAATTTCGGATGACATAGCACAATATCTTTTTTTTTGCTATACTATGAAATTTTGATGGCATTTTGTACAACATTCAATGATATGACCTTTTGGTGCCATTCTGGGAGTCATAACATACCATGATGGTGCCATTATATAATCAAATGTTTTTTTGTGCTATTTTGGGTATCATACTGTACTATGATGTTTTCATACAATTTTGGACGACAAACTATATTATTGAGTTTCTTGCGATTTTAGACAACATAATATAATAACATTTTTGTGCTATTTTGGGCATCATACTATACTATGACTTTTTGTGCGATTTTGGATGATACCATGACGTTTAAGTGCTTTTTTGTGCTGTTGTCAAAAAAGAGACTATATTATGACTTTTTGGTACAATTGTGGACAACATACTATACCTTAACTTTTTTTGGTCCTGTTTGGACAACATAATTTACTACAACTTTTTGGTGCTATTTGGACAACATATTATAATATTACTTTTCTGTGTTATTTTGGATGACATTCTGAACTATGATGTTTTACTCTGAACGAATTTACTATAACTTTCTTGTGCTATTTTGGACAACATATCATACTATAACTCTTTGTGCAATTTAGAATGACATACTATGACTTTTTTGTGCCATTTTGGAAGGCATGTCTTTTTTTAGCGTATTATACCATACGTTTTTCAGACTCACCGTACTAAGACTTTTTATTAATATCTTTTTTTGATATGCTACACTTTTTTAGGCCCAACATAGCTTAGCCCCAAGCATGTGTTGATGCAAAATTTGCATAGTGGCTGAAAGTGAAATTACACCATTTGAGTTGGTCACGTGATGCACACTGACCCAGAAAGACTTTTCCCCATTGACTAACATGTGGAAAGAGATGTCTGTAAAGCTTTTTAATAATTTTTTGTGAGCGTCAAAACCCCTGTGAAACATCTTTTATCCCTATCTAGATGCAAACCATCTGGTTTGATAACATTTGGAAAGTCTAAAAGAGCTGCAAGATTATTTTTGTTATACCGCCATTCAAGTTAGCGAGGCGCTAATCCAGAAGTCGGTTGTTCAGCTGGCGGAAGTTACATGCTCAGCCACACTTAGCCGCCTTCAGCTGCCCGTTAATCTACTACGCATGCTCTATGGGCCAGTAGATATGGGTATTTACACATTTCTAAACCCGGAAAGAGCTTTTTCTGCTTCCTGCCCCAGTGAGCAGCTCTCATAGGAATGAACAATGTTTTAATTTTGACTCTGATTTTTTTAGGACATTTTTGATGACAGACTATCCTACAATGTTTTTTATGATAACTGTGTTGACATACAATACTATGACTTTTTAAGGCATTTCTGATGACAAACTATACAATGACGTTTTTATGATAATTTTGATTACATACTATACTATGACATTTTAATTATATTTTTAATGAAATGCTTTACTTTGACTCTGTTTTTGATGATTTTTTTTTACTTTTTTATGATAATTCATATCTCTTGACAGAGTTGCTATTGTCTGCACATTTGATGGTTTTTCTATCTTCTCATTACGTACTGTAAGTAATGTCATAAGTAATGACATAATTTCCCGATAAGTAATTCTAAATTGATTATTGAATTGAGATCACTTTTGTTTTGCCTTGCTGTGTTACAGACAAATGTAATGCGATTCTAGTAACATGCTTCAATGCATTACTCACAACACTGCTGGTGAGATTTCTATTGCATAAAACATGTTTTTCTTTCTTCCTGTCCACTATCAGTTACCTCTGTGATGGGGAAGGCCTGCTGCTGGGTGTCCTCACTGAGGCTGACCACAAACAGCACCTCAGAGGTGAGGAGCAGACAGCCAGCATGTTCCTGTCCTGACCCACTGACGATGGTCACCTCCAGGGCCATGTGGAGCTCTGGCCGCCCCAGAGACTGGAGCATCTTCCTGTGGTCAGAGAGTAAACAGAGAGAAATATGGATATTACAAACTTGTTATGACTAGTTATCATTAGGCAATGGAAGATTTCAAATTTAAATATAGTCAAATTATAAAAATAAAGGCTTTGCAGTTGTATCCTTAATTAACACATACTAAAGGCAGCAATCACATGTAGGTGACTCCTCCTATGTGCATGAATTATGTGCGCGCGCACGCACACACACACACACACATGATGGCAGGCCTCCTAACTTCAGATATACACTTTTTCTATAAACACAAGACCACACAAGGTGCCCGACTAACCTAAACACACACAAACAAGTGACCAAACGTGTCTCCATACATCCTGCAATTTACATTCTACATGTTCTCTGTGTGGTTCCTATTACACACATGTTGGATAGGGATGCGTGTGTGCAGGAACTGAAGTCTTCAGTCATGTTCCTCTGACAGTGTGTTTACTTTGGAAGGCAGGTGTTCAAAATTGCGGTGCAGATGTTGAAGCCGCCACAGTAGGGACAGTTTGGTTCTGTTCAGTGTTACTCTGCTCACACAGTCTGACCCCTCAAGTGTCTGGGCTACCTGTAGTAGTAAATATAATTGATGGATGCCTGATGGAAACCAGTTTGACGGAAAAGCAGCATGAATAAAACCACAGGGGAGCATTATCTCAGCATTCATGTGTTTTTGTCTTTTTTTCATCTTCCCCTAACATTAGCACAACATACTGCTAACCCCTCGGGGTGATGACAACTAAAGTGGAATGTCCTAAAGAAATATTGTATCTGAAATTTGGCCCTTGTCCTCATGGCAGCTGACGGTCAACATAGACTGCTATTAGAAGTAAATGTTTGATAGCTATGGAAACCAAACTAAATTGCGGAAAATTCATTATAAAATGCCATAAATGTTTTTTTCTACAGCTCCTGATAACCTTCTGGAGACAGAGGCCTCTTAATTTTTATGATAATATTAACCGCTCCTCCGAGAGAGCATACACTCAGATGTGTTGCAGTTCTGTTCATATCGCTTCCATTTTTTGTTTTTTTACAACGTGGGACCCAAAGGTAACCTTCTGCTTGGCACAACTTGCGGCCGTTTGTAAACTGAGTCTTTCTCAAACTCCAGCACACAAAAGAAAGTGTTCCTCCATCTGATGGCACTGGGAAACATCTCTGGACAGACTCATAGTTAAACAACAAGAACAATTTCTAGCTGGCGGCTTTGGCAGAGTGCTTATAAAAACCTTTTAACATGGCTCGATGAAAACAGGGGAGGGCAGGCTGGCTACCATGTGTGGGATCAAGGTCAAACATCTTTCCAGACTTTTTTTTTTGGAAAGTGGGTAATGAACTCTCCAAGGTTTAAACAAGACAGCAAAAATGATGAGAGGTAAGGGGGAGAAAAAGAACAGCAGATCCTGGAGAGACTCCAAGAAAAGCAAAGGCGAGAACACATGTCCCACTTTTAACGGATAGCTGGACAAAAGTAAAGGAGAAGCCAGCAGGAGGAGTAAATGGCCAGGGGTCATACCAGACATATTTAAGGTGGCTGTTTGGGGCCTGAGCAGACTTCTCCTCTGTAGGCAGGTACAGTTGTTTAGGAAGCTGCCACAGTCCTGCTCCATGAAGGATTCCTGTCAGAAGAGACACAAATGTAAAGACAGTGAGCATCAGCACAACTATCAGTGAAGTTTTCTCTCCTGTGTGTGACAGTGATGTGAGATATCTGCATGCATTTAAATATATTGTACATTTACATCAACCAATCAGACCACTGCCTTTCTCAGTTAAATCTTACTCTTAATTTCCACCAGACCTGTGTGCAGTCTGGCTCTGCTCCGTCACGGCAGAAGGAGCAAATAGATTGCAGTCTAGTTTATGTGTTAACTTCCACTGACTCCGCTGCGTTGTGGATCGACTACGTGTCAGCTCTGGCAGTCCGGAGGCTTGCGGATCAGATAGGCAGGGCTCCTATTTTTGACGGACACCGGCGCACTTTGTATAAATTCAGACAAATTTAAGACAGAGCAGACAGGAAATCAGACAGCAATACAACATTAAAACCTCCAGTTAATTTTCAGAATAAAACACACAAAATGTCACAATGAGCGGATCCAGACCTGGATTCAACAGGTCAGAGGTTTTCGGAGGTCACTACCAGCAACATGGATAAAGAGAAGTTAATCATGGAGGCGGAAAACCACAATATCATTTATGACACCACACATCCTTTTTATAGGGACAACCATAGAAAGGAAATGGCGTGGACCAACTTATTGGGAATTACGGGAGTGAATCGACTTCACTATAATACATCCATGGAGTGAATGGAGTTATTACTTCTTCTGTACTGATATAATTTGCATGGTTCTGTAATTACCACGGGAAATCCTGGGTCTGGCCAGTCCAGCTGATCTGGCGGAGCTGCTGTGCCCAACTCAAAACGCAACCGGTGGGAATTGATGGAGAGGCAGCACGGAGCAAAACGGAGCCATAATGCAACGCATATGCAAGCGGTGGAAATCCTGGATTACTCCACACAGGTAAATTGGACATGTGATGAAAAAGACTATATCTGTTTGTGGGTGTGCATTAATTAAGGTATAGTATGCCGGATTGTCCATTACAGTTTTTAAACACACTTGACAGCGAATATGCAGCTGCAGCTCAGTCCATGTGGACTTGGCCTGGGAACCGGAGGGCCACCATAACAAATCACAATGCGGGCCAAGTAGGAAGTGTGGACTGGTAGCTGGAGAGGTGCCAGTTTGCCTTCTGGGCACTGCTGTGGTGCCCTTGAGGAGGACAATGAACACCCAAACAGCTGTATCATACTATGGCTGACCCTGTGCTGCCCCTTTATGAATGCATGAATGTATAAAAAAGAAGGAATACACAAAGAGGTATATTTCAACTTGTAAGTAAAAGCCAACCCCAAATTCACTCTGCGTTTCATCTTGCTTTATTTGCATTTTTTTGTCACAGTGTTTCTTAGAAGCCTGCTGCTTACGGTTTGGCATCTGGTCCCCACTTTTATTTTTTATTAATTTAACCCATATTTAACCAGATAAGTCCCTCTGAGATCAACATTCTCTTTTTCAAGGGAGACGTGGCCATGACATCAGCACAAGAAAAGTTACAGACAACAACCACAATAAAAACATAAAAGATATACAATAAACGTGGGAAATATTAAAATACCTGTACACAATGACAAGTACCAACCAATTCTTTCACCATTGTACTTATGGGAGCTTATTATAAAGCTCCAACTTCCCCTGATCGCTGTCAAGGGACATGCCAATGAACATCCTGAACACAGAAAATTAAAAAAAAAAAAAACGAGGCAGAGGGCAGACACTGCAGAAAAACACACCATCATGCACTTCTAGTGAGTCTTAAGTGATGATTAAGAGTGATTACTTTTGTATGAGTATGTACATTGTTGTTTTAAGTGAAATCCTACATAGTAAATCTTTAAAATTTACATTGCATTTCATAAAAAACAAGCAAAAACACAAACGTGATTTGCTCGGCGTGTCCATGTCAGTGTGAGTTCATAACCCATGTGCGTGTGGTCAGTTTCCCTTCATCTCGCTCTGGCTGTCAGCAGAGCAGCAGCAGCAGGCCAGTGAAGTCATCAAGTAGTTAAAACTGAGCCATAAAGAACACAGCGAGATCCATTAATGATGTCACTGCAGTGGTGCTGTAGCACACTGCTCAGCTTTGAGTGTGTGTTTCCAAGTGTGTGTGTAGGTTTATCCACGTGTTTTGTAAGACAGGAGTGTGACAGAATTATAACGCACAGTTGATCTGCATATATTACCGGCAGACAGAGGGGTTTTTTTTGAGTGTGTTGTCAGTGTGTACGCTGGTTGGTGCCTGCAGCGTGCCTTTGTGTGCACTGATGAGCATCTACGTGGATCCACATGTATCAGCCTGAGTTTGTGTGTATGTTTGTGTTCTGCAGAGCTCACAGGGTCAGGTAGATCAGAGCCTGGGGAGTCATCACTCTTACACTGAGCCGTTAGCCTCGTTGGTAGTTTATGTGCTGTAGCTAAGACCTGTTAGCGCCAACACACCCCATCCTCTGACCCACTCCTCACACCCCCCACCCCCCACCCCCACCCCCACCTCTATCTTCTACCCCCAATAAAACACAAACTAACTCCAAAGACTTTAACTGCCTGTAAATGCAAGTGTTTGTGCGTGTATGATTAAGCATGTGTGTGTGTGCCAGAGGGTCTTTCAGCAGTTCTCTCTCAGGTCCTGCACTACATAAGGCCTGACCCAATAAACACTGCTGCTGACTGGAGCCAAAAGGACAGAAGGCACGAAATTGTCCATCCACTGATGGATTTATGATTTTCCTGACTCACAATCTCTTAATTCATTTCTGTGTTTATTAGAATATTGTTGCCTCGGGCTGCTTGGAAAGTTGCACATAAGACGTATTTGTTGAGTGGTGTTAAATTTGAGACCTTGCTGCATGACCAAATCTCTCTTCACACTTCACTGATAATGTGCTTGTGTAGAGGACGTAAATGTTTGTATCTCCACAGGCCATGTTTTTCGTCCTTTTGCAAATGTAATTTTAATTACTTTAGGTTAAATAACAAAAACATTTCAAACACAAAGTCTGTGCTTGATAGTTCCCCACAAAATGATGGTGCTTGCTGCCAGAAATGACAACATAAAAAAGCTACTAGCTCTTTATGATCCTAGAAATTCTATCAGTTGATTTCCAAATGGGTTAGTCATGTCTATGATTTTCACAGTGAGAATTATGCTCTAACAGTGCTTTAGTTTTTCTGTGTTTTGTGTTCGTGAACCACAAAAAATAAGAGGGATATTACAATAAACAAAACTAATCAGGCTTTAAAAGCCATCACTTCTTTCATTGAAATTGTTATTGGAAAAACAGCTTCTGAAATAGACTTAGCAAGAAAAAAAAGTAGATTAATTGAACATGCTGTTATCTTTGACTATCCTGAACTCACCGTATCCAGTCTGGGACACCAGCTCAGCTGCTCCTCCAATGGGCTTGGTGAAGACCCCCACAATGCCTTTCCCCACGCCAGAGATGACCCCTTTGGCCTTGCTACCAGCTGAGCTCTGCAGCTCCCAGTTCCTCTGGAAGTTCTGCATGGGCTGGTCCACGATGCCCGCTATCGCTCCTGAGAGAACAAGGAAATATTTGTTCTTTATCATTATGCTCTGTTCAATAAATACTAAATGAGAGCCACAATGCACAATGCACAGGAAATTCATGACATCTTTTGTGGACAAAAAGAAGGGCAGGCCCTATGCGAAACAGTTAGACATACAGATTCCAAAGTGTCACAAATTGGACTCACACAGGAATTCAGACATGCTTTTGCCCTAAAGAAAACATCCGACCTTTTATTTTATGTATGACACAGATGTGATCGACAGTGCATCTCAGGAATTATAATCTACTGTAACTCAGCGAGATGCTAGCAGCTGTTTGGTTTCAATGACAATATGCTGTGTATGTGTGTGTATGTGTGTGTGTGTGTGTGTGTTAAGTTTTACTGCCCTCTGGGTGTTTACTGAGTCCCTGCTGCGCTGTCTCCACTGCTCCGTCTCAAAGCTCTCTGTAATTGTGCACACCAGTGTGTGTGTGTGCCTAATGCCAAAGGACAGCAGATGAAATGTGTGTGGGCAGAACATGTTTCCATACATATCGAGTGACCTGATGAAATAATAATATATAACTCTTCATGTTTTCCAAATATCTGGAAAACTTTCTTTCTTGTTACTGGAAATAAAAATTGTATTGATTTCAACTTTTTTGGTTGTTTGCGTCATTTCTCATCTAAAAGCACTTATTTTGTGTTATTGAGAAGATGACTAATGGTGAAAAGAAACGTGAGTTGCAGGACCAGGAACAGATTTGGACAATTCAACTGATACTTAGAGGGGTGATGACAAACATGACAAAAATATTACTGAAACATGCTGTTTTATTCCCGATTTGGATTGTTGCAAAACCCTCAAATGAAAAAAAAAAAAAAAAAATCATTACACGAGATGCATTTGAGTTTGTATTTGTGTGTGTGTGCATTCCCATATACCTAACAAACTAATGCCCAGTCGTGACAGCCCCTGCCTCAGTCCGTCCCCGAGGCTCTCCGGCAGCTGGCGTCTCCACTCCTCCTGCCTGGTGTAGTGCTCTTCATCCAGAGACAGACGGTCCATGTTCCTGGCCAGGCTGGTCGCTAAGTTGGTGATGGACGTCAGCGTGCCTGAACACAAATGTGACAAGTTCAACTTCAATGTTCGGAACTAGCAATAAATGTTTCTGCCTAAAACCATTTATAACAAATGCAGCTCTAGTCATCACTGCGTGATAACAATCTAAATAGGAACAAATAATGTGTGTGTTGTATCATTCTGGGAGAAAGTATTAGTTTTTAGTCCAAAGACACACGTTTGCACACAGATTCTTTTTTTTCTCTTGTAAAATGAACAAAAAGATTATGAACATCTGTGTTACCTTTAGAAATATGTTTGACGAAGGATGTGGTCCCTCTGGACACCCCGCTGACGAAGGCTCCAGGCCCACGTGTCAGACCCTCATATGGCAGTCGGAAGAAGTCAGACACGCCGTTCCCGATGCTCCGCACCAGGCTGGCAGGACTGCCCAGGATCTCCAAAGATCCCACCACCCAACCTGAGACAGAGAGACAACCACAGCTCAGGATGTTTGTCAGATAATGAGGTTGAGCATCTTACTTGGATGGAACGAGTATCCGTTGTATGAGTATCTGTATGAGTATCATCCGCAACATGTGTCAATATCATACTCCTGATGAAGTAAATCCTCATTTTGGTAGCTTTGTTCAATCTTTAACTCTTATAATCAAAATCGAACTAGAGATTAATTCTGAGATAGTTCTCTAAATAGTTAATAATAAAAATAGCAACTTCTGATGAATGGATATCAATATTAAGGACATGATCAATTTCAAAATGTGTGCACCATTTTTTTTAAACTAGGTGATGCAGGCACAAAACAAGTGATGGACATTACAAAGACAATACTATGTAAGAGAAAAGAAAGGGGGAAACAGAAAAATTGACACAACAGACTTTAAAGTTGAATTGAATGGCAGGGACTTGCCTTTCCTCAGTCACCCCCAGACCCAATGGGAGGGGGTCTGTATGTGTGCAGTCATCAAATCAAATGTTCCGACATGCTTCTTTCAGACGCTGTGCAACAGGCTCACATTTGTTGGGTGTATTAGAGGTGTACCCCATCAGCACTGGTGTGTATATATCTACATGTCAAGTAGATTATACTTGCATATTTGTTTAAATTTGTAAATGTAAAAATATTTTCCCCATGCCAATAATATGTAGAAACTGAACTGAACTGAATTAAACCCTGCCATATTCAAAGCAGTGCGCCTGTGCAACATGGTAGGGTGATCGAGTCAATACTTTTTGTTTAAATAAACATTTTGTTACGTTTTGTTGGGGCTGAACACAGTCCAGGTTTTAAATAACTTCTGGTTCGACCCCACCCATTTCAAGTTCATTTCAAGACTCCACCCAACCTGAGTACTAATACAGATACATATAACGATAAAAGTGTACTCCCTCATCCCTATCAAATGGTACTTGTTATATTATTATAATTAAATATGCAATTAGTATATAGTTGCTCTCCAGTCTTCTTTGTTTTCTCCTTCTGTTTAGCTTAATAAGAAACTCTTGGACTCGAAGCGAATATTTAAATAAATAAACATTATTTGAATCATTTTTGGAGGTTGCCACAATGGTTCTTATAATACACAATTTACAAAACTTCCATGCTGTAAAATCCGACAGCAATTTGGGTTTTGTATTCAAAAATACAGCTGGAACACCTGCTCTGGGGAGGAACATTCCACATATAAGCTCTTTGAGTAAACGTTTATGATCCTCCGCTTGCCAAAAGCATTTTAGTGTGAGAGGCTCTCTCTCTCTAAACATTTTAAAGAATAACTTACAAAATGTTTTTACATTCTGATTATATGTTCAGCGTTGTTCTTTTCTTAACAAAACAAAGATTTACAAAAGCTTTCACTTATACACATATTCACTTGTGCACGCGCACACACACACACTCCTGCATGACTTATACATGTGCCACAGTAAGATTTACAGCCTCGTACTATCTCACCTCATCTCTCTCATTCAACCATACAGTCCCCTTCAGATGGCATGGCTCATTGATATTTATGCACTGACAATTGCATCTCTAAAATCAAATAGCCATTTCTCAAGACGCCGACCCCGTTCTGCTCTTATTCTCCGTCAATTTGCACTTGAGTGATGGACTCTAATGGTAGGAAACCAACTCCAGTGGGGCCTCGTGGTCGTTTCTGCTTCACATGGTCTCCCAGTTGTGGTTTTGGTAAAGCATAAAGTCCTGACAGGAGCTGATGTTTACAGGGCTGAGTCATGCTTTTAAACACACGTACATATTCTGGTGTATGCACAGATAGCATATGCCTTTTAATATCCATATGCTCATAATTCTTTGCATGTGTATGTGCGTGGATTTACGCCTGTGGGTTCATGTGTGCTCCTAATACATCCTAGTACTAATCAGTCCCAGAATGCAATGCTTCCCAGAGCCCCTCACTGCATGACGACTCAGGAAGAGGAGAGCGTGGTGAGGTGACGTGTTGAAATACGAGCAAAAGTAAGTGCTCTAACGAGAGACAGCGGGAAGGAAGTGTTCGTCCAGAACGGTGATTTCTGATGTGGAAATGACTGGCTTAAACCAGAACATGTGTGGAGGCTTTGACTAGACAGGAGGACAACACAGGAGAAAGGTACGGAGCCTTTATAGTGCCTGATAAGTCAGACTCTGCCGTCCACAGATTATTCATATTGCAGTGCCTGCACACCATGAGTCATCAGTCAAACCTCAGGGTAAAACAGTAAATTATGACAATGAGAGAATCTAAATCTTTTTCGAGCCTCCAGTGAGTCAGATTTTGCTTCCTGGAGCTCTACAGTTTTACTGCACTTTCTGACACAAAGCAATAGGAGCCCCTGGGTGTAATCATTTCAAAGCTCAACTAGACTTACTGAGAATAAATTGTAGGATTTCTCATATGAGCACACATCCTGTTATTTTTCTGTATGCCTAAACTGAGTGCATAGGATTTGATTGTGAGCCTATCTGAAAAAGATTGTAAAACAGTGCCTGTAGTGTGAAAAGCAATCAGTCTAGGGTCCATATATGAAACACACACTGGCTTCAAGAACCATTTGCTTTACAGTGTGATTGATGTAGCAGCAGGTAAGTATGAGGCCTGTAAGAGTTGTTCGACTCCCTTCATCCAGTACCTACCAGCTCTGAAGAGAGCTCCGGCTGCGTAGTGCATGGCCAGAGCGTGGACTAGCTGTCTGGCTGTTGTGCATAGTGGCCCTCTTTCAAACAGGGAGAAGGATAGAGGAGTGTGGTCTGAAGCAATGTACAACTTCAGGGAGGCATGGATGCTGACCAACAGGTTGACTGGCTGGATGGTCAGCCTCTGCAGCCGCACAGGGTGGACCAACGCCTGCACCGACTGAAGCACCTGGAAGACATAAAGTTGGCTAGTTAAGCTAGTTTTAGCATTTATATAAGACAGTGGTGGCTGCAGGTAATACTAATGATTACAACTTGTGAAAAAGTAGTGGTCTTCACGAATTAGAGCAAATAGATATTTAATTTATTGCGTTATAGCAAGGGAATAGCAAGGGAAGCCTCACTGCAAACGTGCTCAGTGAAAGGTGAACAGCCGATGATTTGAGACAGTAGAGGTATAATCCCGTTATACCGTCTGAGGTGTAAGAGACTGTTTCCCACGTTTATTTTACAATGGCTCTGGGAAAGAGGATTAGCATACCGCTCGTGTCCGCGTCGGTCCGCCTGGAAACGCAGATTTTCCGATTTCACTATGACACATCTAGTGTGCTAGAATAATCTATGTATAGATTACATCCATGCGATTTACAGATCAGCAACGGAAGTCATGCATATCATGCAAGGCATCATGGGGGCTAGGAATTTGCAATATTTCAGTGACCTTTTAAAAGGATTTATCGCATTTAGAAAAATAATTAATATGGGTGAGATCTTAAGAAAACAACATTTGTGAATAAAATAGTAAAATGCCAAGCTAATATTAGTTCCAAATTCTTTTTTTTGGTGTGTGTGTTATATTATAATTTCCTATGGAATAAATAAACTTCGTATACTACAATATATATATATATAATATGTAATACAACATATAATAAACTTCCTATAATACATCATTATTCTTCATTTCAAAACCAGTTAACCCAGCTAAATGCTGGGATCTCTCGAGTGCATGCACTAATGAAAATCTTACTGTGCATGTGCTCACTGAGGTCCGTGTGTTTGTGGCTAGGTGGTCTTGCCCGAGTATCATTGTTTTCCTCTTAGAATTCGCATCTTACTGTTATCAGCTGCTTTTTAAATGCCCTGCAATGGCTAGCATGCAAAGCCCATCGTAAAATGTCGCACCCATCCTGCCCAAATTCCTGTCCTGACAACATGCAAGAGCGTCAAACATTTAGGGAGCTCTAGATGTGAAGGATCTACATACTAAGTCTTAGCAGCAGTTTAAGGTTTTCTACAACAAAAAAAATCTCAGTTTTGTTTATTAATTAAATACTGCTGCAAAATGAGCAGACCTCCTTCATAGGCATACTGACGACAACCATAATGATGAACTGAATGCTGCTTCCTGTGTTTCTGCCCTAAGCTGAATGCATAACTGTAGTAATAATGTAATGAAAATGCTGTGACTAAACCAGAAAACATGCAGCCTAATCAGAGCCTGAATAAAACATTAGGTCATGAATAGCGCACCTGTTCAGGGAGGATTGGGACTGATCCAGACTCGCACCTTCTCTGTGTCTCTGCTGTGGCTGAGGACATGGCGCTATCAGGGATGTAGGTGTGGAACAGAGTCTTAATGTAGTAAACAAAGGTGTCTTCAAGGTAGACTCTCGCAGGTTGGAGCTGGAAGGTGATCTGAGGAGAAAACACAAAAAGCTGTTATGAAAACTGTTGATTTCTGATTGATAGAAAGGATATAAACTGACTCGACACATCACTGTCCGTGTCTCTGCATAGGAGGACAGTGTCTAAGGAATTCAGCCTTTTATTTATTTATTTTTTATTAATAAATGCACCCTCTACTGTGACCATGAAAATGGAAGACGGAAGATTTAATCCAACCTCCTCCACAGTGCATCTGTCCCCAGCTAGCGCCATCCTAAGCTGCAGGAAACAAGAGCGTTTGAACTCCTCCAGGGCTTCAGGAGACTCAGTGGGGTTGGCATCGCTGCTCCACGGACCCCCGGGCTCAGCTCCCCCTCTCTGATCCTGACACAGCAGCACGGGGAAGTGGAAACTTGCTCGGTTATACAGCTGGTTGTCTACTTGCAGGCTGGAGCAGTAGACCTCGATCAGAGAGGCGTCAGGCATCAGAGCGGAGATGGGTGTCACGTCCGTGCCAGGTTCAACTGCCAGCTCCAGGGGCAAGGAGGTGGGTGCTGGAGCCAGGCTGAGGAGCAGCTTGGTCAGCGTGAGTCTGAGCAGCTCCACAGATCCGGAGGGACTGGTGATGTCATCACTCAACACCACACTGGCTTCACTGAGGAGGACTCTACAGGACAGCTTAGAAGACCTGAAACAAAACAGGCGTTATTAAAGAGGAGGTTTTATAGAGTGAAATAAATAAAGGAATCTATGCAAATATCTGCATTCACAGACATAATAACTTAAGTTTTAAGTAGGTGTGTTATGAATCAGATGATTTGTCGAGACCAAACTCTTGTGTTGATGGTGTTTCTCAAATTTTCTTCCGCCAGAACAAAGATCACTGTCTGACGTTATTTGTATACATTTCACTAATATGTAATTATATTAATTTCCTGTTTTGCCAAAATGAAAAAGCAGTTATGTGTTGATGTCATGGAATAAAGCTGTAATACCATGCTCTACTGTACTAATTTCACTCATGACAACACAAGAGGGTTTTATTGCCCTCCTGTGGTGCAAATGATGTCTGTTTCTTCATGTTTGGAGTAACAGCTGCTGCATGAAAACATTGCTGTTAACAATGATAATAAAGCTATCTGAGGTGAACACAATAGGAGGCACACGGGTGGATACCTTGAGGTTAGGAAGAACAAAATGCTCTGATGAGTTTTTATGTTTCAAATATTAGGGAGCATAAAACAACAACAATAAAAGCTCTGCCTGTGCACACATACCTGCTGTGCTGGTTGATCACAGCGTCCACGCTGCCCTCTGGTGCCAGACATAGAACCAGGGTGCCTTTCTCATACATCACGTCTATGTAAAGGCAGCCAAAGCCTGGCAGGAACACCACCTGAGCAACAACAGAATACAGATCTGTGGTGAGATACACTTGAATACTCTCCATCAATAGTGGCATTCAAAAATAAACTTTGAGAAGGTAACTTAACCCAATCACAGATTTGTAGCTCAGCTCAGTCTTTTTCACACTGTTCTTTCAGAGGATGCATGTGTCTGACTTTAACCTCCACTGCTCCAGGTTCAGAATGATCAGCCCCTCATGTGACAAAAGGAAGTAGATCCCTGCTGAACGCTTCTGAGCAGTCATAACAAGTCTAACCTTTGACCTCTCACCCTTACCACAGAGGTCAGACTCAGACCTCACAGTAACCAGAGATACACAGCCTCAACCTCAACCCCAACCTGCAGCCAGCTAGACACAACACCAAACATTACCACACACTGCCCCTTCACTTCTAGTCAACCGCACACTACTACACTGACCTGACCAAAAATACTGGCTAGCTACTTAACCCCAGAGGGCACACATACACACAATTCACCAAAACATTAACTGTTGACCTATAGCTGTGTGAACAAGCAAAAAAAGGGGATATGTGTACAAAATGTGAACCAAACTCACATTTTAAACATTTTGTGGCTTGATGAGTAAAAGTGAGATCACATCCTCATGAATCTGGTATACACAGATATATATCTGCAATAAGTAGATTAGTTATAAACATCAAATATAAGCCTGCGATGGAGCTATTCTTCTTTGCTAAAGCATGACAAACTCTCGGTACACCTATCTTTCATCTGCAGCATCAGTGGGAGCTGTGAGTTCTTGAATGTGCATCAGTAGCCATTAACTCTTTAGATGAGAATGTGATGAGGAAATTACCTGAAAATAGTTTTTAAAAAGAGGGAAAGATTATAGGAAAATTATTAAAAGAATAGGGAAAAATGTCCCAAAAACTATATTTAAAATTATAACTTTAAAAACAAAAATCATGTTACATGAAAAATACAATAAATACTTTTGCTCCAGCACTTTTTGGGGTCTTGTGCTTGTTTTTGTGTTCTACTTTTTTTTCTTAGGCTTATTTTAAGGTAATTTTAATTTACCCTTTTTCTATTTTTTTTTCTAAATTGTGCAACTGCAGAAGAGATTCTTCAATTCTGAGGAGATATGTCGGGAAAAAATATATTTCTACACAAACTCATTAAAATCAAAAAGGAAATATTTTAGTGTTGAAAAATGTAACATCGCCTCACACCTGAGACAAAATCTTTTCATCTGACCGACATGGATGCTTTTACCTGAGTGCCAGGGGAGTTGATATCGATGGGGTCGGTCCAGTCGGTGGAGCCGTGGTCTGAGGTGGTTTTTAATAGCAGTGTGGGCAGCATCTCTTTCTGCCTGCACTCAGGGAAACTGGAGAAATGGTGGTAGAGCTCATGGTGCAGGGAACAATTAGCAGGCAGAGGACGGCAGTAGACCGCAGTCCTTGGAGTTTCTATTTAAAGATAAGAGGAAATAGTACAAAAATTAGTATTAAAATAGTATGCTAGTAGTAGCAGTATGAGAGGAGAAGGGAAGGTTGGTGATAGAATAAGAGGTACGGAGAAGAGAGGAGAGAAGTCCAGTCAGACCTTTAACAGTTTCCTTAAGCAGCAGTGGGATAGGACACTTGTTGTGGATCAGCATCCGAGGACAGGAGTCCTCATTCAGGATGATGTATGTCACCCCGAGGTGCTCCTGATACGTCAGTACAATCCCTCTGCAAAAACCAAATAAAAACAAGTTCATAAATAAACTGTCCGCAGACAGCTCATACCCCAGCCCCTTCTAACCACACACAGATAAGAGCTCACACACCCACTGACATGTCAAACGTCATATCACTGCTATGTCCGTTTGCAAGTCTCTGAGGTGCATCCATGGGCAGAGCCCTAACTGAAGCCAGGCAATGACACACTGTCACCCCGTGTGTGTGTGTGTGAGTGTGTGTGTGTGTGTGTGTGTGTGTGTGTGTGTGTGTTTGGCTGCAAATGTTACGTTTTCACACAATACATGAGAGCCAAGCTGGCCATTGAAACACCAGAACACAAGGATGTATCTGAACAAAAAAATTTGATATGCTTATTGGCCTATTTACTGTACATAGTGAGTATTTGGTAACTGAAAGATGAAACAGCTTTACAGTGGGGCTGCAATTAATAAAAGAGACATGAAAAAGGCTGAGAAGGATCAACTGTAGACACATCAGAAAGAATGACAGTGGAAATGTTGAGGGCATTTCTCCTTTTGCTTCATCAGCAGTGTTTAACAAGCTGTGACCGGCAGCAGTACCTCCCGGCTTGATGTTCTGTGCCAGTCTGTGTTCGGTACCCTGCTCTAAATGGACTGTCACAGCCAGAAAACCACCAATGCTCCGCTTCACCCACCTGCTGCTCAGGCCACCCCCAGAGTGCGGTTCCCCGGGAACAGACAGACTCTGCCTGGGGAAGTCTGCTCGGATGGGAGCGGGGAGGCTCCATACTGCAGATCCAACTCCAGCATCATGTCTGGGAAATGAGCTGAAGAGCATGTGTCTCAGCGGCAGAGGGAACTCCACCATCCCCTGGACACTGGTTTGGAGGAGGTCCCAGCATGGCACCGAACAGGGTTTGGCCGGGGACGATTCTTCAGAGGGAGGCAGACTGAATACTGCTGTCTCTGGTATTTCACAGACCTGAGGAGAGGACATGATATAAACATGATGGAGAGGTCAAAGAAAGGAAAAGTAAATGAGTGAAAGAGTGAGAATACGAGAAGAGAAGAAAAGAGAAAAGACAGAAAAGGAGCAGAGGAGTGGAGAGGAAACCAAAGATGAGATAGAAAACAATGGAAAATACACAGATGATGAAGGAAAAGCACAAAAGCAAAAAACATTCAGAAAAGAATTCAGGTGAGAAAACGCAAAAAGAACAAATGAGGGGAAGTGGAAAAAGTTGCATCACAAAAGATTATGAAATGGGACATAAGGAAAAAAAAGACAGAGAGCAAAGAAGATGCAAGTGATTACAACAAAAGATACATGGTAAAACCACATTGTTATTGTACTCTCTTCTCTCTCCCACTAAGCTTAGTGCTAAATTGGTAGCAGAGAAGCCCCGCTGTGCCGGTTTAGCAGCCAGTGAGCAGCGAGTAGTAGAGGACTACAGGGATTAGACACTAAGCATGATGAATAGACCAACTAGAAAGGCATTCCTTGCCTTGTTTGTGGTCTGTGTTATTGTTAAGCCCATTGCCCGCTATTTCGTTTTTTTAAGCTCTCCCTCTTTTTTTAAAAGGTTTTTCAGTCAATTAGTGGCAACTGGCAAGCTCTGCCATCCTTCTTTAAGAGGATCTGAAGGCTCGTTAAATGACATCACTACATTGTTGCTCTCTTTGGGGACAAGCAGCAGATGAAAGCGAGAAGGGAAACCTGCATCCAATTCTGGGTGTTTGTCTAATGTCCCAATGAAGTGCCATTGCCACATGGTGAGAGCGGTGGAGGGAGGGAGGGGGAGCAACATGATCTGATGGAAAACGGCAATGTGTGTGCGGTAGTGCCGGGGTGGATGTGTTTGAGTAATGTGCATAGGGAATATACTGTATGTGTGAAGTTTCAGAAACTGCAGCAGGACAGGACGGACATGATGCAGGGCCATGCACATACATGACAACACACATACACACAGGCCTTATTGTAATGAGGTAGCAGTGAGGACATGAAGCTGTGGGCCCAGAATTTACATTATTTCAGTGTTTTAGAGAGCTGTGGTGAACACTTAAGCTGGTTGGGAGACTGGGCAGGTGTTGTGATGTGCGCAATAGTAAGCTAGTATAGCCTCAAACTTCTCATATGGTCTAGCACCATGCCAGCACGAGCACCTGTATTATTGTTTAAAATAAAGCACATCCTGTATTTGTGCATTTCATAGTTTTGCGCACCAGTAAAGTTGCACTCACAGTTCACATCCATGTCTGTGAAAACATGGATATTTCACACACATCTTCCCCCAGCAATGCGGAAGATCTCTACAGTCAGCACAGTTTCAAGGTGGACACCCAAAATTAAGTCTCACCAATAAAGCATCTGACCAAATGTCATTGAATTCTTGAGGTATGGCTAAAAACATTTTTTATAAGGTCACAGTGACCTTTACCTTCGACCACACAATTCTAATCAGTTCATTGTTAAAAATAAGTGCACATTTGTGTCAAATTTGAAGAAATTCCCTAAAGATGTTCTTGAGATATTGCATTTAAGAATGACACAAATGCAACTTAACAGTGACCTTGACCTCTGAAGACCTAATCCTAATAAGTTCCTCCTTGAGTTCAATTGAACATTTGTGCCAAATTTGAGAAAATTAAGGTGTTCTTGAGATATCGTGTGTTCCAAAGGATGAGGTTGGTGAGATCACAATGACTTTTAACCTTTGACCATTAAAATCTAGTAAGTTCATCCTTAAGTCCACGCGGACATTTGTGCTAAATTTGAGGAAATTCCCTCAGGGTGCTCTTAAGATATTTTGTTTACAAGAATAGGTTGTACAAACGTACAGACAACCTGAAAACATGATGCCTCCTGACATGGCTACTGCTGACGTGGAGGCATTAAAATAATGCAGAGTTGACATTTCTGACATTTCTGACACAAATCCTCTGCTTTCTTGTGAAACCTTCCTTTGAGCTTTACTATTGATGTTTGCATATTTAATGTTTGTGTGCATGGTAGGTTGAAAGCAGTGTAATCCAGAGAAACCCTCAGTTCTCAGCACACAGTAACAGGAGAGAACTTGTGCATGCAAGCATTTCTGCACATTACCTGATCATCACTCCCCAGTGCGTGGTCAGTCAGCAGAGGCCTGTACTGAATCGTGTACGGAGTGTTGTTGACAAGAATTGTTCTGTCCTCTATCTGTAGGATCTGGATGCCATGTCTCACCACAGATGACACGCAGAACTGACACAGCTACAGAGGAAATAACAGACACTAAGTTGTCAGCTACAAATGACAAAAATAAAAACAAAAACAGTTTTATTGCTTGTGAAATCTGGATATCAGCCTACTGTGGTGAGATGCAGAGCAAATTCAGTCGTTGCTGTAATTAAATACACATTTAAAAGTGTTTCAAGAAAAAGCTGTCACGAGAATACTGTCTGCTCTAAGATTTTTAGTAATCTACATTATACTTAATCTCGCCGCAAAACATTTATATCCTGCCCAATATGATTCAGTGACTTGTCAGCTTCAGTGATTTTAATAATCAGTGGTGTCTGTATGTTACAAAATTCTGGGGTTCTATCGTTGTTTCTCTCACCTTCTGTCTGCCGGGGAAGGCTCCCAGGGTGATGTCGGCCTCTACATAGCCCTCCTCATCCAGAGTAACCACCTCAGAGCCTGACCCCTCTTTCCATCGAGGAGAAGTCAGGTCATGGACCAGTTTGAGTGCTGTGGACTTGTGGACAGTGTTAGTGTGGGCCCAGTAGATACCAATCTGAAATGCTTCCTGGATGGCGGGGAACAAGAGAACGTAGAGGGGGAGAGAGAAGGAACAATGAGAGATCAGATGGAGAATCAGGAAGAAAAATGAATCAGAGGTCAAATCATTGTCATGTCAAAGTAAATTTACTATCACAACTGAATGTATTTGATTGCGTTTTGGAAACGGCCACATGCTAGGGTCAACTGTGGCTTCATAACCAAAAACTGAGCACAATGTTCCTGACAGTGTCCATGCATAGCTTTTCAAATAGTCCTGGAACTGAGGAGTCATATTACTGTTGGCTTTTTTAAGAGAGCATAGTTTGAGTGCCCTACAGATGCTTGAGTGACACGCTGATTGTTCATCTGGCTCTGCAGCACACATCATCATGAAACATGCCCAACAAACACCAACCGTCTCCTTATAAACCGATCAACTCAAACAGAGTCTCAGAGGGGACCAAATCTTCTCTCCCCTTGTCCTGCCATGATAAACAGCAACATTCTATGGAAACAGTGCTTTATTTGTTTCTATTTCATAGGCTATTACACATTGACAACTTTTTATTTTGTTTCTTTGTGCTGAACTATATCAGCAGTTGTTCTTTGATTCACTGCCTTCCCGCTTAGAGCTGGGTTAGCGGCAGAGAAATCTGTGGATGTGTGTGTTATGTTCCACAGGGGAAAAAAACATCTGCAGACCTCTTCTTCTGATCTCAGAAGCCAGTGAGAAGACATGCCGACAGTATACGGTGACAGAGCTTGGCTGCAGATAAAGACTTAGGCAGGGAATATTGTTGTAATGCAGCTTTGGTGAACGGTTTTGAGCTTATTAGTCAAGATGACAGAAGAGCTGGTTTAATAATGAAAACTGTCGTGACACCAAAAGATTGACTTCCAGGTCTTGATCTAAGGACAAAAAATATCTTCAGTGTAAAAGGAAGATCACTGTAGATCATACGGAGACTAAAAGTGGGAAAGTTTACAGAATCAGAATCAAAGTGCTTTTGCCAATACTAAACTTTTGACCTGATGGGAAACATTCATGCAATATGACTTATTTGATGTAGCATAGTGAATGGTAAGAAAGTATTAAATAAAAAAATCTCAGTCTTAAAAGAAAATTAGGAACAGACTTTTACACATGAAGTTCAGTTTCCTTGTCATAAGGATTACTACTCAGCCTGGAAAACAGTTGTATATTATCATCTGTGGCTATAGAGGGAGATTTTTAAAGTCTGAGAAAATAATTGTGATGACATCATTATCTCAATTTAAGCTTGAAGTCAACAAGTTTTTTAAAGGAAGCCTATGTTTACAAACTAAAGGCATGGGGTTTGAAAGACATGGGCATTTATCTGGCAAGGGATGTCCATGGAAAGGTGAATTTAAGACTGAAAGTCAGGATAACTTTACCCCTGCTGCAACATTTTGAATGTTCTCTATATAATCTGTATCTTTAAGGATGTGTAAACTGTAGTTGGCACTGTACCTTGAAGTTGGGTGGTATAATGACCTTGCCGGCTGGTATCTGCAGCACAATAGTCTCTCCCTCAAAAAGCCAGAGGTCCCATTGGGAGTGGTTGGCCAGCAGGGCCCAGGGCAGCAACTCCACCAGCAGAGTGTTGAGACCAGACTTCCAGCAGGATAACTTGACCTGCATGGGACTGTCCCACTGGGCGAGGGGCTCCAGCACTGATCTGTGGGGAGAAACCATGTTATTATATAAATCATTCCAATAGCATCAGATTATAGGAATTACATTCCACTACAGTGACCCATTGATAGATATTCAGTATATACAACTGGAAAACAGTTGTATATTATTAACCAATACAATATAACCAGATGGAATTTTCATTGTAGCTTCTTATTTTAATCAACCCATCCTTCAACTCCAAAGATATAGCAAGATCAAGATCAAGTTATTTTTTAAAACTTTGTTTAAAAAAATGACTAAATAAATCTACCTTCTTCTGTGGCTGTGGAGGGTGACTTTTTAAGTAAGAAAATAACTGATGACATCATTATCTTGATTTAAGATTGAAGACAATACATTTTTCAAAGAAAGCCTATGTTACAAACTAAATGCATGGAATCTGGAGCACATGGTCATTTATCTGGCAAGGGAAGTCCCAGGAAAGATGACTGTTCCTGATGCTGTGTCCTCTGAGTGTGAGTGCGTATGAATGGTAGCAGGTGGCACCATGTATGGTCGGCTCAGCCAACAGTGTGTGAATGTGTGTGTGGGGTGAATGGGTGAATGTGACATGTAGTGCGAAAGTGCTTTGAGTGGCCAATAACACTAGAAAAGCACTTTACAAGTGCAGTCCATTTACCATCTATATGAGAATAATATACTGGCAGCAAACCAGTGGAAGCATGGGTCTGAAAAGTAAAAATCATGTATATACTTAACTCAAAGGTGACGTTTTGGGAATAAAACATGAATCCTTACAGCTGTTGATGCCTTGCACAACATCAGTCTATCCAGTGGACTGACAAGATTACAGACAAGCAGCCACATGTGCTGAATTTCTACTGTTGTGAGCTTGTTTCTCATTTAGGCAACTGCAGTAAGGCTGTATGTGCTTGGAGTGTAAACACATCACACTAGACCCATAGCTATAATGACATATATATAGACAAAGAGACAGACACACAGCTACCTATAATGCAGTATTGATAAACAACCATTATTGTCAGCTTGGTAATAAAAGTAATTTATGCTAAGATTACTCAGTTTAAGGACATTATTTGTCCTGTCTGCTCATGTAATTGAGCTGTGGACATGTGCCAAAAATAAAGCAGTGTGCAGCCCTAAACAGGGAGTGAAATGTGTATATGTATATAAACAAACAGTACTGTTATATTATGCAGACCAATAACACGCTAAACAAACACATAGAAAGAAAAAGGTCCGCAGACACGTTGTGCAATACAAACAGATACAGGGAACAGTTGACAAGGCATCTGGGAACACACATGGGCATGTGGAGACAAACAGACAGAAACACACAACCATTTTTCCACCAATGTACTGACACAGCAGTCATTTCACGGTAATCATGGTCTTGTGAACCCTAAACAGCGCAGTGCCAGAAGAGAGCCAAACAAACAGTTCTCTCAGGCTTACTCTCGAGTTCAAAGCCATCAAAGGCGACCCGGTCTTCCCTCTCCCTCAAGGCCGCCTTCGACTCTGTTTAACCTACCAACCTGCCATTGCGAACTTGTCACACACCCAATGTCTCCCTGCTGCGAAATGGGACTAAAACAAGCACTGAAGTTACCTTTTTTTTCCACATTTTGTGCTGTGTGTGTGTGTGTGCGGTTACATAGGACATTGACCTTGAGGGTGAGGGCAGCAAAGTGCAGGGCTCATAAATCACATTACAGAGCTCACTAAAAGGTAATTGAAAGAAATCTGCTCTGCAGCTTCTGTCAAAACCTGCCAACTCTGGAGTCGAGGGTTTTAGAAGTGTGAATTTTGAGAAGCACACTGCTCCGAACTCACACACCCACCCACACACACCCACACCCACACCCACACCCACACCCACACACACATACACATACACATACACACACCCACACACAGCCTGCAGCTAGAGCTTACTCTAACCCCAACCACTACAAGATGTTTGTTTAATGATTGTGGAGGTGTCTCTCTGCCATTAAAAATCCAACAGAGAAAGAAAAATAACTTTTACCACTTTCAACTTCCTCTGCCCTGTTAAGACACAATATTTACACACTCCCTGCCAGGGAGTTCAGTTGGTTTGGTTTCTTCACTGTGCCAGATAGACTAAACCCTGTTTCCAAAACAGCAAACTGTACCACTGTTATCAACATGAAGGGAAAATATACAAGTTAAACTGTGGCTTTCACTTGCTGTCCAAGTTCTGAGTGTGTTTAGGGATAACAATCAGTGCTATTAATCCTCTAATGACACTTTCTTCCCATTTTCTTATATAATTTTTCCCTCATTCTCTTGAAGATAAAGTAGCAGATTTTTTGGTTTTCAGACAAACAGCCACTTCCATGATAGGCAGTGCGCTCTGGCCTTTGGGCTTTTGTCTCGCAGGAGTGGATCGCCAGAAAGAAAAAGGGCTGGCTGACAGAGAAACCCGACACCAAACCGCCACATAGCAACCGTCCACTGAGACACAGCGTATGTGACATTTAAAGGTGAGCGATGTGTATATGTAACAGTGTTGTGAGTGTGTGTACACATGTGCTGGGCAATGATTTGTGTGCATGTTTGGGTATGTATAGAGAGCAGAGAAACGTGGGCAACCACAGGCAGACATATGGCCCACATGTCCAGCAGATCAGGCTCTTTGTGGGAGCATGTGGGAGAGCATGTGGCTGCGTCTTTTTTTCCGCTGCTATCAACATGTGATTGCTTTGTGACAAAAGATGATTCCCAGAGTGACATTTGTGGACAAATTCACATGTGCGGGCTGCCCCATTGTGTATGTACCCTCATGCACGAGGCCACAGATACACACACACGTGCACACATCTACACAGAATACACACTGTGTGCTCTGCAAAGCTGTGCCAACTTTTAACTGGATGCAAGGCCCTGTGACTTGTGTGAGAAAGTGGGACTGTGACGGAGTGACAGCCTAAATCTCCGGTCTGTGGAGACGGCAGTGGGATCCCTGCTAACTTCTGATGCATGGCTCTGCATTGTCTTTGCAGTTAACTGTTTTATTATGTGAACAAAGAGTCAGCACTAAAGACAAGCCTCCCTCATTAAAGAGCTCGCTTGCACAACTTTGTGTTTTGAGGATTGATGCAGTACGAAGCCTACTATTAGAAAAATACTCTGGTGGGTCTTAAAGAAATTTGTGTTATGAAATGTACCAGTAAGATTTAATACTTTCCACAGAAGTGCTATAATAAAGATGAAAAAGATTTACACATGTTGACTTATTCCAAAGGATCAGAAGGTGTCATGTTGCCTCGGGGGGATGAGAGCTCCAGCGCTCGTGTTTGTGTTGAGTGTGAATCTGGATCACAACTTGCTTTATGTGCCATTATTTCTCGATCCTTGCCTTGATTCAACTTATTTATCCTACCCAGGTGCTTGGACCTGCATATGAGCTCCTTAGGATTCAGATTAAAAAAGACAATCAGTGGTAATCTTGAAAGTAAAAGCACAAAACTGCATTTCTTACAATCGCAGAGCAAGACAGGCAACAATGTTTACCTACAATACGCCAGAAGACTTTGAAAATACTTTAACTCTTTATGACCTGGATCGACATCATAACATTTCTGCATGGGTCTTCTTGATTTTTCCTACAGAAATTGATGTTTTCGGGAAGGTCCAGCAGCAAAATTCAAAATGGCCAATTCTATGACAGCTCTTTGCCTGTGATGCGCCTCAAGAGCAGTGGCCATGTTGAACTTTACTGCAGGACTGAAATTCCTGAAAACAACATTTTTTTATGTGAGTCTCAAGAAGATCCATACAGAAATGTATCAAATTTTAACAATTTAAAAAAAAAATCTCTGCTTGCAATTGAGTGGGGGGCATTACTTTTTGCACTCCGCTTGTATCACACCAAACTCCCTTTAAGAAATATGGCATGTTTATGTTTCCTTAAGTGTAACCAAAACCACAATTCTAGGAACACAAGACAGACAACAGTATTCTTGTCAATTCTGCAACAATATAATACTTCAAGATAAACTGTATTTTGTTGTCACTTCACTCGCTCCCAACTTCTGTTGATTAGCTGTGCTTTAGAGGGTTGAATGAGAGATTTCAAAAATTGACATTTCTTGACAGTTCTACCAGTTTTTTCTCCTTTTCCACAATACAAAAAAACAGAGATGTTCAACTCCCTGGAGTCCCCTCCATGTTTACTGTCTACCTGATTTTCTGCTTCCTATTTGTTGCTAAAGAGAGCGCAGCTATTGATTGTTGACAATGTTTATTTCATTGAACTTTACTATTTGCATGAGCCAAGATTATAAACTTAAGATAACATTAAAGTTGTTTGATTTTGTCTGAACGTCGAGAAGAGAATAAGACTCGGGGCCATTGAGGTAAGAGGAGCGTGCACCAACTGAGATAAAACTTATCCCAATGTTGGAAATTTGTCAGCGACAGTGAAATCACTTGCATAGTAATGTAGTGTGTGGGTGGCAGATTGTGGAGTACCTGTCAGCATCCTTGGTGGCGTAGGGCCATGGTGGCCCAGTGGAGGTCTTCGGACCATAGAAGTCGGCCAAGATGTGTTCCAGGTTTTCCTCATTTCCATTCTTGTTAACTATCTGCTTGATGAGGCTGGAGGAGATTGGTACAGCACAGTGGGAAGCATCTTCGTCCTCCCTGAAAGACAGAGCACAAATCACTTCAGATTTCTCTAACAACACATACATGAGCATGAGTTATGTATTTATTTGTATTTGAAATAGATACCTCGCAGTACATGTATATCCTCAGTGATTCTCAAACATGTTCTATCTTTAACCAACACTCTGTAGATCCTCTTGCCAAGCAGGCACTGTACCAGCTGATTTCACTTATCTTGATTATCTCTTCCTCTGTGGTGGATGGTGTGATAACTGATTGCTTGAAATGAAAACCTATATACTCATAAGGTCATAAAGGCACATGCATGTGAACCACTGGTGTATATTTTGTTAGCAAATCTGGCTTGGAGGCATGTTTACTTATTCAACGCCAGAATCAATTCAAACATATTTTTTTATTCCACTATAGAACAAGACATCTCTTGACAGCAGCTGACTATTCTCATTGTTCTGTTCAGACCAATTAAAGTGACCTCCAGCTAAACTCGGCTTTTACCCCGAAACCTCAGAGACACTTGAATCTGCCTTTTGTTTTGGATTTTTCCCCCTGACCTGAAGTCTTGCCTTACAAACACTAATTCACTAAGATCATAGAAGAAGCTTAACAGCAGTAAATAATCCTATTGGATACCTCAGCCCCAGACACTGGTCAATTATGGCTTTGCAACAAGAAGAAAAAGAAATCCAAACTCTAATAGCTTCTTCTCTTTCTCTCGGCAGCATCCAGTTCCACTTGGCTAAAACAAAGCAGCCCCCTTACCCCAGAGCGGTGGTTTATTAATAGAGCTCATTGTGCTATAAAAGGAGCACGGGGGCTATTGCTTATGGATCTGGGGCAAGACAGAGGAGAGGGACAAGGTGTTGACAGGAAGCTTTTCATCCAAAGCGGTTCCTGAGGGGGGGAAACTGAAAAAGGCTTCTGATTGTAACCCCTTCTTTCTAATGTGGTGGCTAGTATGAGGAGAGCAGGACATAACCGCTCTGGTTGAGACTTGTCTGTGTCTCTTGTGTCGCAGACCGCAGCTCTGCTCTCTACCTCGTCCATTAGAGCCCACAACTATGTGTAATTACAGGAAGGAAAGACGAGCCGTTGACCAGCGAACATTCAAGATTGGATCCGTTGTAGAGGTTCTGGGGGTTGGGTGGGTGGCGGCTGGGAGTGGGGGTGGGGGTGGCTTGTGTGCCTTTGTTATGTATGTGTATGTCAGTGAAGGTGCATTTACAGTTGTGGCTTGTAGTGTGTGTTTTTGAGGATGGAGAGGGATGAAGGATGGATTGAGTTGGGGGGGTATGTAAGTTTGTGCGGTGAGAGGCAGGGGACGGATTGTAAACACAAGGAGCATTGTGGTCGCAATCCAGAGAGACAAGACACTTAGTTGTTTCTGAGCTGGGTTTTTCGTGCGCATGAAAAGGATTTATCTCCGACAACGGGGGCCAAATATATTCCCAGTCACTGTATGGCCACTGTGGTTCCTTGATGGCAGCTGAAATCAAAACAAACTTTGTGACCAGATATCTAAACACACAACGGTTACGGCAACAACAAAAAAAAAGATTCTCTCAGGGGGAGTCAATTACACTCAACGTTTATTCTGTTTATTTAGATCACCACTAGCTGCTACCAAAGGGGTGATTTTTCTTTCATGGATTCGCATAAAACAACATAGATTACAGATATAAAGATAACAAATACAGTAGGAACAACAATACAGTATGTACATGTGGTAGCTATTTCCCCCGGGGCCACCCATACTGAAACATAAACACTCATGTTACTGAAAGACACTCTGGACTAAAGCATTTATATGTTGTGACATGACACAACATGGTGATTTTATTAGACTCTATAACCTACAGATGAATTACAGATATATTGCAATTCTTTTATGGGCATACGTTGATGGAGCTAAACAGTTTGACAAGTGATTGAGCTTAGTGGAGCCTGCAATGATAAACTGTATGTATAACTGTCTCTTAAAGAGGATATGGACAATATGAGAAAGTGTGAACACACGCTGACAAACTGGGACAGAGGAACAGGCGCAGTAGTGATGTATGTGACAGGCTCTGCCCATGATGAAGTGGCGACTGTCACACTTCCACTGGCACACCGACAACTAAGACAGTGACAGACACGGACCACACATAGCTCTGAGGACATGTGTGCGTACATCCACCCACGCAAACATGTGTGCATTGACACATACAATGCCTTCCACACATGGACAAATATGTAGCCAATATGGGGCCAAAAACCTGCTCTCTGTTAGGTCCCGCTTCTAAATGAGGTGTAATTATGGTCCAACCTGACATGTTGGAATTGGAGCAGTGTCTCTGCAGCTGCCAAGCTGGCTTCCCATTCCTCTTGAAATGTGCCTGGATTCCCCTGGATCATGTCTTCATGTTGGCTCACAGAAATCAGAATGTGGTGTGAGGGAATCTTAAGTAAGTGTCTCTCTGTCTCGGGTAAATTGAGGCATAAAAAAAAACCCCATGACAGATGACCAGAGTCAGACTCTGCCCTTTGCAGCAGTATGAGCTGGTTATTGATGACATAATATAACACCAGACTGAAAGAACTACATTTCATCTTCCTGATGATTGGCAAACACCTGGGTCATGAGCAAATAGTAAGAATGGAAACAGAAGGACTGCCAAAGATGAAGTAGCAGGTGGAGGTCTGTCTCAGTCTTGAGAACAGATTCTGAGTTGTGTTATGTTCTTGGTCTTGCAGGTAAGATTGCTATTTTTTTTTTACACAGTAAACCTATCTTGCCTTTTTAAGGGTGTTAAAATACTGCAAATGTTGGCACTTGATGTTTTAAATGTGTCGAAGCTGAAACAGATATTAGTTCATAGGTTTTGAATGTTTTTTTTCTTACCTGGCCTGGAAAGTGAGGTGGTGTGTGAGGTCGGACTCAGTGTTTAACAGGGGCTCCTGCTGGCCCTGGCCGTGTATCAGCTGACTCTCTCTGAGTCCTAGACTCCTCTTCTCTATGTGGACGATTACTGGATCTGGCAAGTGACTCCTCATGACAAACAGTGGACTGAATACTACCTGAAATAGGATTAACACAGATTAATACAATTATCAATAAGACAATGCACAAATACATAGACTGTACAGAATTACACTGACAGGTATAGTTAGCTGATCTTCTATAATTCAGCTCCCATTTTACTTATTTTGGACTGATCAATAAAATCTAGCTAAAATAAAATACACTAGGTTCTAAATAAAGCAGAAAATGAAGGAACAACAGTACAGATTAGGTAGAAAACAACCAAACCAGGCTCTGTTATCATTTTATGTCTAATTATACCATCAGAGTGAACATGTGTATGCAATGCTTGGGTGGTGTGTAACAATCAATAACATATTTATCTCACTACCTGGCAAGAGCTGGAGAATCCTATAAATATAGTAATGATACAGTATCAGGAAACATCCACAACTTTGTGTCAAAATATGGAAATTAACACAAGTATGTGTGTGCAGGGATACTCACCACTCTCTGCTGCATGTGAGAGTCAGGTTCAAGTGTGATCAGAGTGCACCAAACATAGAGCAGAGAACCACTAGAGCACGGCACCTAAAAAGAGACAAACTGGCTGTTACTGTAGTCTCATTACTTAAAAATCCAACTGACCAATTTAAAACTTTTTAATGAAATATATTTTTAATAAACTCACTAGGAGCAGGACAAAATATCGATATGGTCATATTTTGTATTACTTCCTCTTGCAATATGTTATAAATAGGCTGGTGCCAGACATCAATATTTTTAATAAAACATTCAAATGCTCTAAACTGAATCCCCTGCCATTATAACTTATCAGAGTCATCGTTTTCATGAAGGTGCTTATCAAATGAATGAGGGGAAGTGAACGCAAATTAATTAAGAAGAAACTTGCTGGGGTACAATGGCTGACAGTGCCGACAGCAGAGGAAAACAAATAAGAGAGGTTCTGTCATCTTTCAAGTCGAAAGTTGATTTTGTTTACACGCAGATGGGACAAACAAAACTGAGGAAGACTCAGAGATATGCAAGAACTGTTTTGTGAAAGTAAAGTACTCAGACAACACAAGGACCTCGCAAAGCCACCTGATTCGTCATCAGGGTCATTGCTATCACTACCATAACTGTAAGTCAGTCTACAATGTGTGTCTGTTAAAGAGGCTAAGACTTTATGCACAATTTGTACCTTGTTTCATAGTTGTCAAACTCAGTGAAAGTGACACCACAATGTAAAAAATAAAAACAATACAAAAATACACTTTTTATTCAATTTTTTCCGTTTTAGGGGTATTTTTTCTCTTCAGTCATGCAGACATCATAATGTATTGTAGATGGTTGTCTTGAAATGTACCAAGTATCGCAGAATCACTGTGTTATGATACAGTAGCATGGTTTTCATGGGAAATGTATCCAGATAGCATCATTTTATAAGAAAGTCTGTGATTCTCAGCCCTAGAAACGACACTTTACTTGGCAGAATGTGGAGTTTTCAGTACACCTCATCCTTTATCGCAAAGGGTTAACAGGAAAATGAATGACACTCTAGGGAAACTTGAATGTGTTTGTTTGTGGTTACAATGAAAAAAAAAGGATAGGGCATCTGATGACTTGAAATGTCTCTACTGCCTCTCACTCTCTGACAGAATGTTTATTGCCTCCATCAGTAACGCATTATCATGTTTTGTCCTAAAAAATTTTGTTTCTTGGCTTCTTCCAGTAGTTAAAAGTTAAGTCTCCCTAAAGCCCTGCAACACAATATCATGGCTGAGGCGACTGACAACTGTTAGTGCCAGATAATGGGCCATTACAGGCAGTTAAATCTTAGCAAGATTTAAAGCCTGAGAATGTGCCCACCGAAGGCTGAGCACTCCTAATGTGTCACTGGTGTTTGTCCCGTTCACTCCTCGCTCCTCATTACAGCCTTGGGATGCCAAGGCACATTACAAGTGGTCTACTTTATGACAGCCTGGGGACTTCATGTACTAGTGGGGACGGCACAGCGGAGCGAAGAGACAGAGCGAACATTTACTTTTAATGTGGGCCTTGCAAAACAGCCCTGTTGCGCTGAGGGAGTGAAACTTTGAAAAACAGACACTCTTCAGGCCTGATTCACCAAAAACACTCACTGCTGGGATAAGGTCAACACGACCTTCTGTACTTTGTTAAAACCAAAGGACAAGAACAAAAAAAAAGATGTTGAAAATAAGAGTTAGGGGGAGGAGGGTGAGATACTAGGGAGAGGAGTTACTTCAGATGGATTACTGATACAGATAATCAGGAGACAGATGAGAAGAGAGACAGACGTGGACAGGGGAGAGAGTTAGAGGGTGGAACAGGTGGACAAGCTGCATGCCAGAGGATGAAGTAAATAAAGAAGAGGAGTTAACTACAAGACAGATGAGCGAGCCAGTGTGTGGGCGAGAGAGTAAAAGAAAGGGAGGAAACGAGAGAGTGAAATAGCAGGAGACAGACACAGATAGAGAGATCTAAGGACCCGGCTACTAGTCCAGGCAGCTCTCTCATTTGGAGCCAACCCTCCATATGTGAAATGAATGGCTGATCTGAGGAGAAGAGATAACAGTGGAGGTTGGAGTGGAGTCAGGGATGTTCAGAGCCGCACACAGAAGCTGGAGCTGAACGATGGCTAGCTGTTAACAGCATGGGACTCGTAAAGGAAGCAAACAAAAGAGAAAGGGACAGGCAAAGACAGGGAACAAGGAAAACATAGAAAAGAGCAAGAACAACAGGGATGGAGTGAAGGAGTGATCTCCTGGCGCTAATCCAGCGGTGTGAAAGTGCCTTCAAAGCCTTTCCCTGTGCCCACATATCAGCTAGTGTTTCCTGTCTATGGTTTGTGTTGTTTTGAGAGAGCATAAATTGTATTTTCTGCCTCTCAACATGGTTGGGTTATGCGTTGGAGTTCCTTTGTAAGCCTATCTGAGGGAAAGATCTCAATCTGTTCTCTAACTGTGAGTAGCAGCGTGGAAGCTCTGCCACTGTGGCCACCCAGGAGAAGCGGATACGGTCACAGTTGGTGGTCCAGTCACCAGCTCCAAACGTGTGTGTGGCTGGAGAGCTGGTTGGAAGTCGTGGTGCGCACAATGTGTTCGTCAGTCTGTGTTTGATCAATATCAAACTCGTCTTTTCAAAAAAGGACATTTGGGATAATTAATGTAGCCTTAGAGGAAAAAGAAAATCAGTTCCAGTGGCTGACTTGTGGTGACATTTACCTAAAAGGTCCTGCAGTGACTCCACAGTCTCAGGCTTTGTGTTACCGTACCTGTACAACAGAGCTGCTGTTGCCCTTTTCCCTCCTCTCCAGCTGAACATCTTGAGACCAGTCTTCATCTCCTCTGGCCCTCACACACAGCTCCGTCATCTCGGCATCCTCCAACACATATGATGGCAGCTTGGCCCCAGCCTCTAGGCAGTCACAGTGTTCCCTGACCACCGTCTGACTGTCGGGCCCCACGTAGTGCTGCACCACCCGCAGCTCAATGTCCTGAGTCAGGTAGCTGCACATCACCTGCCGCCCGCAGATTATTACCTGGACAGGAGGTAACAGGGGAGAATTGCCAAAATTGGAATAAAATATTTAATCTCATGCACTGTAGGAGGCAACAGACACTGAGCCTTAAATACAGTTATCCCGTTGCCTGTGATCTTGTCCCCATAATGTTCCCAAAACAAGAGTTCAGATACTTTGTTCACTGACCATGACCAAACAGAAAGATTGGCTATAATCAAACAAAACACAAATGAGTGTTTGACACTCTCTAAGCTCTTGATCTCAAGCATGTTTTTCAGTTTTTGACGGTCATAGGAACCCATTTCAGTGGAGCAGTTTATGTGGGATGTTGGTGGAAAAAATAGGAAATTTAAATGACAAAATCCAAAAATTTGCCCTTTTAAGTCTAGGTATTGTTGTGGTCAAAATTGTCCAAACCTCACATCACATGCTTAAACTCATGTTCATTCCCCTTTGAAGCACTGAGTTGTTGACAACATTCTTCAAATCGCCTATGTGCTTCTAAAGCACTGAGTTGTTAGCAACATTTTCATCCTGGCTATATCCTTCCACCCTTAAGTACACACTCAGCGCCTCACACTGAAGCTCTCTAGTGTCTCTGGTCTGTGAGGGTTAATATCCTTTTTTAAACACATTTAGCAGGTTTTATTCTACTATTAGATGATCTGAAGGATATATATAATATTTTTAAAAGACTTAATTCACACAACAGTGATATCATTTCAGTCCTGCGTTACTCTGGCGACCTGTCCAGGATGTACCTGCCTTTTGGCCAATGAAAGCTGGGATAGGTTTCAGCACCACCGCGACCCTTAAGCGGATAAACGATTACAGCTGATGAATGAAATGAATGCATGAATGACATAATTCATAACAGTGTCTCTGATTAAACACTTGGCCTAACACAAGATGTAATGATCTATGTTAATAAAACAGCTCTTTTCTCTCTGATGATTCTCTTCCTGATCTTGATCATTGTTAATAAAAAAAGAAAAACCTACAACAGCATGTTCATTAAAAACTGCTACTCAGGAGGTGTAGTGTTTTTTGAGAATGCTACATGAGTATAATGTTTCAGATGCTGTTTAACAGACACCTCAGTTGAAGCACACTGATGTCTTTAGGAACATAACAGAATTTCTATTATGGAACAAACTAGTTTCCCTCTGTGAGGTTTTACTCCGTATTGAAATCTAAAGGAAAAAAAGAGAAATGGGGATGCGTTACACATTTTTAGCTGTGATAGGGAAAGTCATCATTGGTCAACTTTTCACCACTGAAAGGTCACTGGTGCTGGGAAATGCATTCCAACTTAAAATCTAACTTTCACTGTTACTAAAATGATTTCCAGGTCCTGATGCCTCTATAGCTGCACTGCTGCTGTATGTTTTTATCAGAGGGTTGCTCTGTGTAGCCTGATTGCTTCCTCACTGCCTGATCATTTTCCAAGGTCACTGTCCATCACTCCATATACAGTATGCACACACACACACACACACACACGTGCACACACACACACACACACACAACACTGAGTGGACATGTGTTATTTCTGTGTTTATGGACACATATGCACATGCAAGCACACACCACACACACACACATACACACACATACACAGCCAAGCCACAGCCACCAGGGAGTTCTCATCTAGCACTGACACATCTAATTGTGCTCAGAATTGATTGCTTCCACCACTCTCTGTGAGTGTGTGTGTGTGTGTGTGTGTGTGTGCATTTCTGTTTGCATGTGAAGGGCTGCATGTGTGTTGTGCAGGTTGTGGCACTGATAATGATCTTGGAGAGAAAGATCTTGGCCTCTAATGGGGGAAATCTTGCCATCATTCATTACTTTCTATCCATTCACAGACACAAACACACACGCTCATGTCAGCAGCTAGCTGTAATGTACACACACAGACACACACAGACACACACGCAGACATGCAGACGCAGACACAGACGCAGACACACACACACACACACACACACACACACACACACACACACACACACACACACACACACACACACACACACACAATAACCATAATGCACTCCCTTGCTGCACATCTTTTTCTTCCTCTGTTGACAGACATATTGCCACCTCAGAATAATGAGGTCTAATTGTGTTCTGAGTGGTTTTGAGATATTGAGCTTCAAAATTTTGCATTCTGGATAGCCAAAATGATATGAATCATTTTGTTTTTCTAAATCAAGTTTTTTTTTTTAAAAAAAAAAGCATTTAACTTAAATAAAAACCCTCGTTACATAATGTGAATGACTAGTCACAGAATAAGAATTCATGAATAACTCAATTTTGCCAAAAATGTCATATAGCATGATATAATCCTAAGGTGACTATATGTGTGAAAAGCTGCTTTTCTTTTTTTAAAATATTACTGCAAGATTTGAAGCTTTGCTCACTATTTTCATTTAACAGACGATCAACCGATGATCAAAAATAACCACCAGATGAAATGATCCGAACAGTGTTCTGAACAGTTATTGTCAGTAGCAGCTGAAATAACCCTGCCTTCACATGTGTTCTTCCCCAGGCATCAAAGTGTGCCCTGTGTGTGTGTGTGTGTGTGTGTGTGTGTGTGTGTGTGTGTATGTGAATGTGTGTGTGTGAGATTAGACAATACATGTGTTTGTGCAGTTGCGTGTGTACGGTATTTATATGAGGGGCATTTATAAGAGGGGAAATTTTTAACAGCAGTCAACATGAGGTGCTAATACAAATGATTAAGAGGCAGTCACAATAAAAGACCAAAGGGTAGCTAGACAGAGAGGGACAGTACAGCAGTGTGTGACACTTCAAGAATGAATGCCCCCACCCCAAAGAAAAACACAGGATGAGGTATGCTCACGCACGCGGGAGCCAACTTCCTCTGTAGTGGCAGCCGCTGTCCCACTCTGAGGCTTTGTGTTGTGAATTGGATGTGACCAACTCTCATACCCTATCATTGAATCCAATGGGAACAAGATGTAAACAAAGTCTGGGACAGACAGAGGAAGGAATGTGAGCGGCCGAGTCTGTTTTGTCTGGAGGACGAGGGGGAGACATGTGCGACACTTGACACTGTTTACATAACAAAGTGTCACCGCTATAATCTGACGGCATCTCTGCATTTTCAGGAATACACTGACTGGGTCTTGTATTTGTGGAAAAATCCAAACATGATTCACCACTGTTGTTGGTGCAAAAAAGGGGAACGCGGCTGGTTTATGATTTGGTTTACGATTTCCTGTGATCTTCTCTGTGGATTGATGGGGCACATTGTCTTTTTGGATGGCTTCAAGCTCATAAGCTTTTGTTTTAGTGCTATAAAACAGATTATGAGAACTGACAAAACACAAGACAGTCTGTTGTTGGCCGAGCAACTTCTAAATCATAACAAACAAATGCAAAAAAAAGCTGGAGATTAAAAAGTGCTCATCTCAAAATGTGTGCTAATTAAAATGCCCGCCATAATGTTGCAAACAAGTTCTTAACCACACAACTTTTTACAGGTTACATAGATCCCTATAATCTTGGTTTTGTTAAAAACTTTGGTCCTTGCTTATTGCTGTGGTTTAATTTCACTGCAAATCTACACTTGTCAGTTTGTCTGTGAATCTTTGGATTGGCTATAAATGAAACCCTGGTCAGATAACAATCCCCATAGTCTCGCTGTTTATTGCCTAAGATATCTACAAATTATACAATTAATCTCTTAACTCTGGGGAATTTACAATGAATCTAAAATGTTAAACTTTTTGTATGCAAGATGATTTTTTTATAACCAGGAAATACAGAATTTGACAAACTCCATCCATAGACAGAAAAAAGTAGTAGGTAGAGATTGTGTTCAAAGCCTCTGGGAACCCAAATCATCAAAAACATTCTTATTATGTAATTTAGGGTCTTACATGCATCATAAAAAGCA
The DNA here is from genome assembly GCF_026936395.1 of Plectropomus leopardus. Taxonomy (NCBI): domain Eukaryota; kingdom Metazoa; phylum Chordata; class Actinopteri; order Perciformes; family Serranidae; genus Plectropomus; species Plectropomus leopardus. The sequence continues at coordinate 5,931,568 of NC_142186.1, forward strand.
TTAAAAAATGATCAGACATCAGCCTTAATCCAATTTTGAAATATAGCCATTTTAGTTTTTTCACAGTTTCCTGCAGCAGGACAGCATTATCAGCGATAACTGCAGTGTGAGCGTAGTGCAGACCTGCAGCAGTTAGCTAGCATTGGGATACTCTTTCAGGGACACACATGCATCAACACGCATGTGCAATCGGCCCAAATATATCAGAAAGAACAGAAGAACTCGTATTGCAACACACAGTGGTAGTGTTCTCTGCTCAGGACACCATCACTCTTTTTATAGATCAAATACTGTTCTGCTGCTATATTAATGCTTTTAATTTTTGCCTATAGAACCTCTAAAATTTTTTTGGGCAAAACAAATATGTTCTTGGTGAGCATATTCAGTACTTTTCACATTCATGTCTTATATCTCAAGTATTGTAGCAAAATAGAAATGTATTTAATGTTGCATATTTAAATAAAAAATAATGTTTCTTTTATGAATTTTGCCTGAAAAAATGTCTATAAACTTTCGGAAAATATACAAAAAAAGAATATTTTCCGAAAGTTTATATTTATGAGATTTTGTATCTTTTTTCTTATTATGAAAACATGACAAAAACAAAACAAAAACAACAGTAAGTCAGTAAAAACTGACAGTACCTGTTTCTGGACACCATTGAGCTGCACCACCTTGATGATGAGTGATGCTGTGCGTCCTTTGTACTGAATGGTCCTCAGCAGAGTCCCTACATTGTCCACACTGAAGGCCTCCGACCATCGCCAGTTCCCCCATCCCTCAATGCAGATGTGCAGCAGCTGCAGGATGGGACAGAGCAGGACACACACATACAAACAGACACAGAAGACACCAGACATCAGAGGTTAGTCTGCTTGCCCTTTATTTATCCTCGAGCAAAAGGCAAGTAAACAACAAGTTCTTTGTTTAGAAGATTTTGGTGAGCTGAAGAAGGGAGACAACAAAGTTCCTGTTTACTGGTGCTGAACAGACCTGCTGCTGTTGGAAGTAGAAATGGAAGGTCGCACACAATAAACTGGCTGGTGGAAAACAGCTGATGTGGAAGCTCATTATGGCTGCATGTGTGTGTGCGTGTGTGTGTACTTGTGTGGTTGGATGTGGAAGGCTCTGTTCGCCACACGTCTAAATAAGAGGCAGATAGTTTGGCTCTCAACCTCTTCAGCTTCATATTATCCATCACTTCAGTGTGGAGCCCATCCATGTGTGTGGCTGGGTGTAAACACACAGACTCAGGAGGACAGCAATAAACAGACGCTGTCCTGTCGTTTGACATCCAAACTACTTTACAATGGTGGCATTTTTCCGACCATTTTCCACATAATTCCCTGTAGTGTGGGCCACAACATAGCAGCAGAGCTAAAATATGCAAAGAAGCATGATTTTTTTTTAAGATAACTAAATCTGTATCTGCAGACAGTCAGCAGAGGGGAGGTTTTGAGGCTTTCTTCATTACACTGTATTAGGGAGGGCCAAAACCCTAATTCAATTTTAAACAAGATTTCGTGAAGCTAGGTTTCACAGTAATGATTGCCAGGTTACCATTGGCAACTATTTCTATTTCTAATCTTGGCCTTGGTGTCATTAACACATAAAAATAGAGTTAACAAACAGAAAAATGTGCACCCCAAAATAACTACATTTCTGGTGCATATAATATTTGGTGTATTATTGATGATATTTAAATGTTAATGTTACAGTCAAAACTAAAACCAGACAATGCTGTTTGTGTGAATATTGGATGTAGCTACTGTGATGTCACCCATTGGTTTGTGGACTGATGTTTTGCAGCCTTGATTGCAGCATTTCAGCCAGCATAATTTTATTTTTTTGGACAAGAGGGTGAAGCTAGATGAGCAAGAGGTGAATCTGACTCACAGACTGCGGCAACGCCTTGCAGACAGCCTGTCACTAAAGCGACACTGCCCTTTAACACCAGTAACTTTGGGGTTTAGCAAAAAGTTAAAAGTCATCCCCAGTACAGTTGACATGAATGCTGAAATGGAGACCATAAATGTTTTACTTTTTTTATTTTTTATTTTTTTGCACCAGGCTGTAAACATGTTCATTCCTGCTGTGTTTTTTGGTGAGGGTCTTTCTCTACATGTGTGCCCATGTGTTTTGTAAAAGATGGTAAAGCAAATAAATAGTCTGAATGTGGGCTGAAAAGCTTGACCAACCCATCAACATCACACATGAATGTGCAAACTGATTCAACTGACAAAGAACCACATGTACATTGATAAATAGAGAACAACAGATAAATACTATGAATACTATATTCAGATCAAGTGGCAACCTCAGAGTATGAAAAATGAAGATAACGTAGAAGTGCCAAAAACTGCAGTTCCTCTAACGGCCACTTGAGGCTGGCTCCAAAAGCAAGCCACCCCCCCCCAAAATGCCCAACTTTACAGCAAAAATGTAGCTGTACAGGGGTGATTTTTTTTATAACTCACACATTTCTACTTTATTAAGACTTAAAGTTAAAGTTATGCATATTTAAGGGCTGGGCTGCTTTTAGTGACAGCTGTCTGCAAGGCCTGATCACAGTCTATTCGTCAGATCCACCCCTCACTCATCAACATCGCCAACCTCTCAACCAAACATGGTCACTTCAAGCTCCGTATTACCAAGATGGTGACAACCGAAATGCTGAGCACGAGGCATCAAAACAACAGACCACAAACCAATAAAACTTTGAAAAATTCTTTCGTCACATTTATTATAAAGTGGATGCATACATTAATCACGACTAAAGATTACTTTTGGTTAATGCAATATTGTTTTTACTGTTTTCATTGTCATCATTTTGTTGTGTGTTGTTGTGTTGTTATGCATTTTCTTTTATTAGTTGCAGATTTGCTTGCCATTCAATCTTTTTACAACTTTTTTATTGCTATTCATAACTTTTGACTCTTAACATTTGTTTTTATTGAATTTATTGCAATCATATGTTATATATCCTTTTAGCCCACTGAAAGTGAATCCAGGGCATTTTTGTAAAAGAGCTTAATGCTCAGTAAATTTTCCCTGGATGAACAATGATTTGAAAATATGTGAAACGGCAACCATGTTTTTAGTTTTGGCATCCAAGAGCTAATGCCTGCTTGCCAGCCTGACTTTTAAGTTTGTGGTGAGCCCCTCTAAGTGACCTCCTCTACATGCCCCCCTCTGTCTATATCCATCCACACAACACGCAGAACAAAAGGCAAGTGGCCTGGTCAAATGTCCATCCATGCTTACAGCACATCTGTGCTACAGTGAGGTCATCCACAGAACATCACAGAGTGCTACATGACAAGGAAACTCATTTGTCAAACAATGTGAGTGTTGTCATGAGATTACGGTCACAATACAGGAGCAGAATCATAAATACGTGGGGAGATCTAAAGCCTTCTCCCCTCCTGAGGCAGCGTGGCCGACCCTCCACCTGACTGAACTCTCTGTGTCAGCCCAGCTGCCAACACAACTTCAACAGTTTGAGAGGGAGGAGAGCGAACATGAGAAAGACAAAGAATGTATGTGAATGAGAGACAGGGGACACAGTGGGGTGGGTGGGGGTTGAATACTCTCCCAGGAGTTTTGACTAGAGTGAACCGCTGAAAAACCTTTTTGAAGATTTACACTTTGGCTCGTCGCCTCAACGTGCCGAACATTTAGCCAATCTGACCAAAGAAAAACAAATTACTCGTGAGGTCAAAGAGCACGGGGGGACCCTGGTCAAGACCTTCTATGTTTCTCTCCGCTGTAGTCTTTCCTCACTGTTTGAAGGCAGATTTCTTTACAATAACATTCCTAATCAAAGCCTGAATTCAGTCTCCTCAAGATCATCTCTTCTCCCTGTCGGCTGAGTGGAAATGACATAATTTCTCAGATCTCCTGCTCAGCAGACCTGCTCACAGGGAAAGTGGCAGAGTGGTGTAAACAGCCAGGAGGCAGAGGTTAACATTCTAAGGGTGGAGAACTACTAGATGATTCCCTAAACCAGCACTAACATTATAATCTAGACCAGTTAAGATCATGGTGGTTTGAGAAAATAACAGTTATATGGGATTTTCTGCCATTGTGCTCTGACTCTCTCTCTAAAGGCGCATTTCCACTACATGTTACCAGCTCTACTCTACTCTACTTATGTTTGGTATCAGGTACTTTTCTGGGGGTCGTTTTCCATTAGAAGATAGTACCGCCTCAGGGTAGCTGGTCATCATAGCGACGCCACTTGAAACTGCTGTGATGTCATCTTCAACGCAACACACACGTATGCACAGACTCACACTCGCTGGATACAACTGTCAGCCAGCAAGGTTAGGAACGTTTGCACCTCCTTGAGTGACCACAGCGTGATCTTTCTGGTTGCCATTTTGGGAAAGAAAAAAAATTATACAAAACTACGCCCGCTACAATAGCTTGGCTGCTTAAAAATGGCAGGTATGGGTTTGCGCTGTTCAGGGTATTCTGTGTGTGCTGCACATTGATGATGTAGTGATGATTCTCTCTCTTTTTTTTTTTTCTCATTGTTTTTATTGCAGTTTTTACATTTTAATACAGAACAATGTCTTTAACAGACACACAAAAAATGAAGAATGGGAATGAAAATTAATTAATTAATTAAAAATAAATAAATAAATAAAATTAATTAAATAAATAAATAAATAAATAAATAAATAAATAAAATAAAATAAAGTTAAATTAAATTAAGTTAAATAAAATAAAATAATAATAATGCAGTACAGCTCTGACTTGCGGAGATAGTGAATACAAAATTTATAGGAGTTGGTGGATTCCACATTATGAAAGTTATTTCAGTTGTACAGGATTCCTTTTAGAAGGGTGGAGGAAAGGTCATGCCCGACATAGTCCAAGTATGGGCGCCACATTCTGAAGAATTGGTCCACACTAGAATGCATGATACTGGTGAGATATTCTAGAGGGATCAGTTCAGAAATAATTTTTTGCCATCTGCTTATAGAGATCCGCCCTTGTCACTGACCCACTGCAAAAGAATGTTTTTTCTGGCTGCAAATGTCAAAATATTATAAAGTCTCTTGCTGGTTGATGTTCTTGTATGTTTACTTGGAAGTCCCAGGATCAGAGACACAGGGTCCATGTCTATGTTGATGTGAAGAATACTTTCTATTTCACGGATAATTTCAGTCCAATATTGTTGAAGTTTCTGACAAGACCAAAAACAATGAGTCAAGGTTCCCACATTAGTTTTACACTTAAGACACAGAGGGGAGAGAGAGCGGTTAAAGAGATGCCTTCGGTGAGGAGATATATGTAATCTGTGTATGATTTTAAGTTGTATTGCTCTTGCCCGGGTGCACATTGAAATCTTTTTTGCATTAACCCAGATGGAGTTCCATGTTTCTTCATCTAAGGTAACTGACAGCTCTTCTTCCCACACACCCCTCACCCTCTGCGTGTCAGAAGCAGACAGTCCATTAAGCACATGATACAGTGAACTCAGAGACACCTTGAGTTTCTGTTGAAACAGCATTCTCTCAATAGCAGATATTTCAGGATGAACAATAAGAGTTGTACTATGGGTAATGTAGTGTCTCATTTGCAGGAAGCGAAAAAAATCTTGTTTAGTCAAATTGTATTTGTTAGTGAGCTGTTCAAATGACATGAGGCTATCGTTTGAAAACAGATCAATGAGTGACTTAATATCCTTATTACACCATTGTTGGAAACCAGGGTCCGAAGAGCCTAGCGGAAAAGCAGGATTATTTACAATTGGGGTGAACATAGATGTTAGACTTGATCTGCCCTCGAGACGGCGTACAAGCCGCCATGCTTTTAGAGTATTAATGGTTATGGGGTTCGTACAGTAAGCTTCAATTTCTTTAAAGTTTTTAAGAAATAGTAAATCCTTCAATCTGCACCGCGACAATGCTGCCTCAATATCCATCCATATCGAAGCTTTACCCTTAACCCAGTCATTTATAAATCTTAAATGGGCGCTAAGCTGATAGATTTTGATATTAGGCATGTCTAAACCACCCATCGAGGTTGGCAGGCGTAGTACTGCCATCTTAAGCCTGGGTCTACGTTTATTCCAAATAAAAGAGCTGAGCCATCCATTTATGTCCTTCAACACCCTTTTGGAAAACAGAACAGGGATCATTTGAATAGGATATAAAAGCTTAGGTAATACATTCATTTTAACAAGGGCTATACGACCCAACCAAGAAATAGGGACAGAGACCCAACGTTCCAGATCCTCCTTAATATTGCGAAGTAGAGGCACAAAATTAGCTTTGTATAGCTGATCAAAAGATGGAGTAATAGAAATACCCAAATATTCAAACCCATTGGGGGACCATTTGAAAGGAAATAGTGGCGTCATGGATGGTATTGTTGAGAGCGTGCCAAGGGGCATAGCCTCTGATTTGGCCAAGTTAACTTTGTAACCAGAAAAGCAACTAAATCTTTTGATCACATTAATTAGAGCTGGCACTGATGTTTCAGGGTCAGTCAAAAGGATAAGAACGTCATCAGCATATAACGTTATTTTATGACACAACTGTCCGACTTGTAAACTGTGTATTGAGGACGATTCCCTTATGGCCTCAGCAAGGGGCTCAATGGCCAGGGCAAAAAGAAGGGGAGACAAAGGGCAGCCCTGCAATACCCCTCTATGCATGATGAAGTATTCAGACCGGAGTCCATTAGTCAGAACAGCTGCCTGCGGTCCATTATATATAATTCCAATCCACTTTATGAAGTTCTCACCTAAACCAAATTTGCTCAGGACAAAGAATAAAAAGGACCATTCAATTCGGTCGAACGCCTTCTCTGCATCAAGAGTAAGCACTATACCGTTAATGGAGTTTTGTTTAAAGACTTGAATAGCGTTCAGCAAGCGTCTGACATTAGCTGATGAGTTCCGGCCCTTTATAAAACCTGTCTGATCATCTTTTATTAATACTGGCAATAGATTTTCTAAGCGAGAGGCTAAGATTTTGGAGAGTAGCTTTCTATCCACATTTAAAAGCGCTATGGGCCTATAGGATGCACAGGATTCAGGACATTTCCCTTTTTTTAAAATTAACGATATATTGGCCTCTTTCAATGTTTGTGGAAATTCTCCTTTTGAAGGAATAATTGAACATATTGAGAAGAGGTTCTGCAAGAATATTTTGAAACTGTTTATAAAATTCACAGCAAAAACCATCCGGTCCTGGCGATTTTCCATTTTGCAGTGATTTTATAGCTTTAATCACTTCATTTTTAGTTATGGGACTGTTAAGGGCAGCCCTCTGCTCTCCTGACAAACTTGGTAGGCTAAATTGAGCAAAAAAATTGCTCATGAGTTGATCTCCATCCGGAGCTTGGTCAGAAGCGTACAGCTGTTGGTAGAAACTCTTAAAACAGTCATTTATCAGTTTATTCTCATATACTTTGTGGCCTTCTTCATCAGATACAGCTGCAATAGTCAGGGATTCTGCACGTTTTTTAACATAGTAAGCCAGACATTTTCCAGGTTTATCCCCGTGCTCATAAAATCTCTGTTTAGTATATTTAATTTTTTTCTCTGCATCCCTTGTAAGAAGGCAATTTAGAGCTGATCTGAGTGTAGTGATTTCTTTCCACAGGTGTGGTGAAGGAGAATCAATATACTTTTTTTCTTTATCTACCAATTCACTCTCTAAGGACTTTTGTTTTTCCTGACTTTGACGCTTTTTGGTTGCGGAGTATGAGATAATTAACCCTCTGGCATAAGCCTTACAGGTTTCCCATAGGATGGAAGAATCTTTGGCTGACGGAGTATTAACTGATAAGAATGCTTCCAGTTCGGTATTAAGATGTTTTACAAATTTCTCATCCTTGAGGATTGTGGTATTGAGTCTCCAGTGCCGAGACTGTTGCAGTGACGACTTAGGTTTAATGTCCATTATTACTCTGGCATGGTCGGAAATAATTATACTGGAAATTTGACATGATACAACTGAATAAAGATCAGCATGTGATAAAAAAAGGTAGTCGATTCTAGTATGACATTTGTGAGGGGCAGAGTAATATGTATATTGTTTATCTGAGGGGTGAATATATCTCCAAATGTCAACCAACCCGAACTCAGCACATAGAGCATGAAGTGCCTTGGCGTGGGGTGAAGGAACCATGGTACTGTGAGGGAACCGGTCGATAAGTGGGTTTAGAATCAGGTTAAAATCACCGCCAATGATAACAGTGGAGTTAGAAAGGAGTGGAGCCAAGTCCAGAAATAATTTAGTAAGAAAAGTGACTGGGTGGGCAGGGGGGAAGTATACATTCATTACCACAATATTTTGGCCCTGCAAAATTCCTTTAACTATAATATAACGGCCCCTTTGATCTTTAACACTACTGAGTATTTTAAATGGCAAATTTTTTTTAATCAGTAATGCAACTCCTCGGCTTCTTGTTGTGAAGGATGAAAAGTACACTTGTCCAAATATCCCCTGCTGTAATTTCAAATGCTCTTTGTCATCAAGATGTGTCTCCTGCAACATCGCAATATCTATGCCATCTTTCTTTAGACATGTAAATATCTTTCTCCGCTTAATAGGATTATGGATACCCCTTACATTCCAGGTACATAGTCATAGCTTATTCATAATTTGTGTTGTTTATGTACTGAACATAATGGTCCTCCACACTCCAAATAAAAATAAAACAAAGAGGTAAGAGAAAGAGCTGTATGCAAAAGTAACATAAGAAACATGATGTCCAGAACTAAAACAAAAAAACAAAACAAAAACTGGCAACAGCCCTACTGAACATGTAGGGGAAACACCTCTCCCTGTAAGCACAGGTGCGGCACGCGCTTGACTCACGCCTTTCATAAACATAAACACGCATCTGCCAAGCACACGGTGTAGAACATTTCACCTGGTTGCAACTGAAGGCAGGATTGTCATTAAGTCCCAGAGTTATCAAATACTCACGCACATACTCAAGCTTCAAAGGGGACACACCAGCAGGTCGTTAAAGAAATAGATGGCCCAGTGGGTGCAGGGATTTAAGGCAGCAAATCCACGTATGCTGCGGCCACCTCCGGTGAATCAAACTTCTTCTCCACGTCATTGACGGTCATCTTCAGCGTAGCGGGATAAAGAAGCGCATAAGGGATCTTCTTGCCTCTCAGACGGTTCTTCACAGCATCAAATGCCTTGCGCTTCCTGACCACCGCCGCTGAGTAGTCATTGAAGAGGGAGACGTGCAGCTGGTCCGCTGGCTGGTTTGGTTCTGCTGAGAGGCGCCGGGCCGCGGCCATCACTCGTTGTTTATCAGTGAAGTTATGAACCTTCACGATGATGGGTCTCGGACGTTGTTGCGGCCCCGGCCTCCTCGGAGCAAGGGAGCGGTGAGCGCGGTCCAGCTTGATCCTCCCAGCCTTGGTTGTGAGCTTGAAATAGGACGGGAGCCACTTCTCCAGAAAAGTGATCGGATCTCTGCCCTCCATACCCTCCGGTAGGTTAATCAGACGGATGTTGCATCTGCGGTTGCGGTTTTCTAGATCATCCATATGATCCGCCATTTCGCTGATTTGTGTCTCGAGTTTTCTTACTTTGGCGTGGAGGTTTTGCATCGTATCTTCTACAGTTGAGATCCGTGTTTCGGCCTCCTCCACGCGGGTCCCTAATGCCTGTACCTGCGACGTTTGGTCGTGGATAGCAGCAAGCACGGTGTCAAGCTTGGCATCAAAAGATTTTGTAATATTGTCTGTTATCTGACTCAGAGCTAGGAGAATATTTTGGTCCACGCCGCTTTTAGTGGTTTCAATATCGGCAGGAGCCTCCGCATCGCTAGCTTCTTCGGGCTCCGGCATGGCAGCGTTGCTAGTATTTTTTCCCGCTGGTATCTTTTTCTTGGATTTGGTCCTTGAGTCAGGCATTTTAGCGAAATAGTTCTCCAGGCTCATTATAGAGCTGCTCTCACATATACATTCAGAGTCTTACCAGGTGAGCACGTCATTTAATCGGATAATTCAGGAAATTTCACCGGAGCCCGACGGAATAGGTGTTCACACTACGACGCCATTTTCCCTTCTCCGTGACGATTCTCTCTGATCAATCAGTGGTCTGCACTGTTTCCAAGTCACCTTTTAGTAACTCATAGTACCCGGTTGGCTTATTTTGGAATCCCAATAGAGCAGGTACCAAAAAAGGTGCTACCAGGTACCAGGTACTTTGTCCTAATGGAAAACCAAAAAAGGCAAGTAGAATAGAGTAGAGGAGAGTAGAGCCGGTACCATGTAGTTCTGGATGAGATGGAAACCTTTTAATTTTAACTTCAAAATCTTCCTTAACTTTTTAGTACCAGCCCATTTTAAAGATTTAACTGGTACTGCATAGGTGTTAATTATGGTCAAAATGTTGTGGTGGTGAACCTGCTCTGCTATACCTCAGCACCATCTACGAGGGCCGATTTGTTATTTCAACACCTCTCTCTCCTTTAACCCCTCTGCTCCGCCCCCTCTCGCTGTGGCTCAACTTGACCTTTAAGGGAGAAGTCATAATAATGTCTCTCCTCAAACTTCAAACAGCGGCTGCCGCTCTTGTTTTAATTCATCACTGCTCTGACTCAAGCAGTGGAGGAAAAAGAGAAAAAAACCCCCCAGCAGTGACACAGATGAACTGGACACGTAGGACAACAAGAATGAAAAATAAGAAGCTGTTTTGCCTCTTTGTGACTTATCCAAATGTTGTGACACTGAGGAAACCCAGTCAGCCACATGTGGTGCTTTAATGCACATGGATTAAGCCAGGCCTTACACTAGTAATATACAACTGACTGGAGAACACCAAGAGGAACTGCTTTGTAGGAAGACAATGCTTAATCTAAATCAGAATCTAGTTTAATTAAATTTTAGGTTCACATTTTTTTAAAAGGAAAACTGTGTTTTTCCTGTATGCCTACAGCCAACAAAGAATCCAAAAAACAGAATATTCTTGATGAACAATGTTTGACAACAGCAAAACTACATCAAAACATCCATTTACAAACTCTCACACAACTTGTGCAGTATTATCCAGGTCTCATATATTCAGCTGTATGCTCAGTACTTCCTAAACAGACAGCCCTCTCAATCAGGCTAAACTAAAAGTGAAATGTAGCTCAGCTCTCTGCAAAGCCAGACTCCATTGACAAAAACAGTAAATTTAGCTTGCTTAACAGCTGCCTCAAATCAGTTAGTTTGTTGGTTTAATGGTTTGACTTAAGTGTTTTAAAGTGTTAGTTCAGATTCTCCAAAGTCACACAATGACTCAAAAAAATACCAAACAAGACACTCCTGCGTGTAGTGCGACAAAATTACTGTATTTGTCAATGGATTCAATTGAGAATATGACTGGATTAATGGGACTTGGATTATACTTCTCAAGTTGTGACAATTTGTCAATAGATGTGTTGATATTTAGCTGTAACATCGACTCCTATGACTTTGATTCATTAAGACTTCTTTTTTCTTTACATTCTTCATTTACTGGAAAAAATGCAAGAAAAGTTTTCTTCACAAATTTAATGACAAGGTGAGTTACTGATAAACAGAAGATCATTTTGGGGGTGAAGTATTCCTTTAAATCTATCTCAAAACAGCACTCAATTGCTCTCATGTTTACTAAAAGAGTTGCTTTAGGGGGTTTCTACTAATAGCCCATTCGATGTACATATGGGCATGCCAGTATTGTTTAAAGATAAAAAGAAACATATAAACCTATCCTTTAACCCTGATGTAAAAACAATTGATTATATTTTATGTATCATTCTCTGTGTAGAGCATAAATACTGAGTACACTGTAGGTGATGAGATGTCAGTGGAGAGGCGAAACTGTGATGAAAATTTAAACTGGTTATTGCATACACTTTTGAAACTTAAATACAGTCAGAGTTCATGTTTTTCATTTTGCTTGTGGTGCCCCCAGGCATGTTAAGAAACCATATTCACATCTGCTTTCTAATTCGAAGAACTCTAACCTCAAGAACCAGAATGATGAAATACCCCCCCCAAGGCTTTACATGAGAGTGAAGCCTAAAGCTGCCTGTACTGTATAATGGCTTGACAAGGCCAGAGTGCCAAGGTGATAAACAACACTGAACTGAACTGAAGTAAGTGGTATATAGTAAGTATAAAACTGTAAATCATTTCTGATTTTCAAAAAGCCAATAGAAATTGATAAACTTGTAAAGTGTAATAATGTACATATATCTTTATAAACTCTCTGAACTGTGATTCTCAATTATTGTAAAAAATAACATTTTGAGCAAAACCAGCCTTGAGCCTGTATTCTCAAATGCTAAGTAAGATTGATCTAATTTAAAAATAAATCTTTTTAAAAACTCAAATGCTAACTCTCAGATACTGGCGCTGACTTGAAGATCTTTTGTCCAAAACCAACCATGCCGTCCAATTATGATAAATCCAAGTTGGGTATTGAGTGTGAAAGAAATGCAAAATCTCAATCTCTCCTGATTCCCTTAAATCCCCAGTGAGAGATTGTGATTACGACTGGCTGATGGTCGTCACTTGGCCTCCAACACATTACTGGGCTACAGTTTTGGTACTAGAGTGATCTGCATGAGATTTATTAAACTGAGTAATTGGATGCACACACAGCATTTTCATCCTGTGACTGCACTGTTCTGTGATATTGCCTGTTATCTGTTTCGATGATAGTGAGCAGGACTTGAACAGAATAATGTCATACTGTTGCTTTTCCAATAACAACTCAGGCCACAGGCTCCGACATTAACAAAATAAAAGCATTCATCCAAATTCTTTGGACGTAACTTGACCGACGCTATTGATATATCAATAGAAGGCTTTAGTCAAACATATTTTCCACTCATTAATATAATCAACCTACAATTTTTCATCCCAGTTCTTCAGGAATGAACTGACTACAAGTTACTGATATGGCTTTTGGTTTGACAGTGTGTCCTCGCTTTGTATCATCATGAAGGTTTAAAGTGACATGTTTGTCTAAATACACTAATATAACTAAGCTACGGACGATTCATCTCAGGTCCAAGAAAATGAATCATCTGATTGATTTGACAATGGGATCGTCCATTCCTGCATGAACTGAATCAACTCTATTGTTTTTTGGTCTAACGTCCCCAGTCAGACCGCAGGGCCACATCATCACAGGGATTACTTGCCTTGTAGTGGTCAAACATGGCGTTGATGAAAGCTGAAGTTTGATATGGTTTGTATATTACTGTATTACCACTGGTTTCATTGGCTTTGTCACAATCCAATCTGCTTAAATAACTTAGAGCCTGCAGGTATCATTGAGCCCATAATGAGGCTTTGACATATGTTTTCAAATCAAGCAGTCAGCTGAAATTGTGACTAACCTGAACATAACAAGGAACACCTGTCTACTAAAACCAAATATCAGGGGGTCAGAATGATGATGTTAAAATCCACACAGATCATGTTGGGACCATGTATGGTCTTATCACAAAATCAGTACCACATGCAATTTTTGAAACCCCATCACTCAGATTACCCAGTTGCCCTGGAAACTAAATGCAGAACCCAAACATGGGACTGACACATTCATAGATGGTGTTAACTTCTAAGAACCACCTTCCTCCTAAACTGTAAGTTATATTCAGTGAGTCAATCAACCAACCAAATTCCATCATGGGTACGATGTCATGTCTACTGCCTGGTCCACTGCTTAATCCTGTCCCGGGAGAAAATCATTAGCAACAAAGTTTCCTGTAAAAGACGGTAAGACATCAGTCAGTAATAACCAAAGCAATGACTATTAGCTTCCTGGTAAACGCAGAGCCATTACCTCATTTGGATGGCAAACACTCAAATGTCTGCTTTGACAATGTGGGTGTCAAGCATAGATGAACTGAGAAACACATTCAGCTGGACAGACAAAATCACTTTATTTGTCTCTCTCTCTCTCACACACACACACCAAACGCCCTCCGACCCCTGTCCTCCTGCAGACACAACGAGTCACTCCTGCCACTGTAACCGCTATCCGTCTATTGTCCTCTAACAGGAATGCGCTTGGGTGCACATAACACACATTAAGTGTCTGTCCGCAGCGCAGATGTAATCACGTTCCTGGATGCTGCAAAGACAGCCTGACAAAGCCGCAGTGGTCTTCTACCCATTATTACCATTCCTTCATTCCATCTTTCAGACTATAATAGGAGATTTAAGACTTGCAGACATGGAGTGAAGGTATAAACAACACCAGCAGCTTTGCACACTAGTTTCCATAGCAGACCCAAAGAGGCTGTGGCAGGTCTTAGATGGTTAATTGTTAATCCACTCCACCCAAACAAGCTTTTACATCTTCAGAAAACTTTGTGAAGCTTGAAAGTTTTTGGAAATTTGAAAATAATGTGACTTCAATTTAATATGTCAAAGGCTTACAACAGTCTGACAAGTCTCTGTAGTGCCTATCTTATTTAATGTCATGGGCGTAGACAAGAAAAGAGGTTTGCGGAACAGAGGCCTGTTTTGTCTGGTGAAATAACTTTGGGACCAGGGAGCTAGCTAGCCACCTAACAAATGAGAAACAGGTTTATACCCAGACAACAAAACAATATGGCTTACTTTGTCCTCTCAGAAGGATGAGTATGGGAAAGAAAAAAAGGAGAGAGATAGACAAAGTTGAACTGCAATGAGTGGGGAGAAAAAAAAGAACATAAATGAGTTTAAGGGAGAACAGAGAGACACAACAGCATCCTTGCCAGGGCACTGAGGGCTAACCCATGTAACATGAGGGAATTATGGTGGCTTTAACAGCTGTCTACAATGCTCCTCTCCTCCTTGGCTCCCTCTCTCTGACAAAAGAAGCAAGGCAGTGCAACATCAAAGTGCAGATTTGCAAGTCTAAGAAGCGGTTTGAGAGCTGGAAGAAGGTACAGAGAGAAGGCATTGTGTGGGTCCGTGGTTGACAGAGGAGACGTTAAGAGGTTTATGCTTGACTAACATTGTTCCATAGTTCTCCCTCTGGTTTCTACCAAGGCATCTCAGACATCCAGGGCCTCGAGGGTTCCAGGAGACGCAGACGCAGCAAGTGTTTGCACCCAATGAAGAGAGCTGACAAAAGGAGTACTGTCTGAGAGGAGAGAGGTTTGTAAACCGCATGGTGGGGGGATGAAGGAGCCAGTGGTCGAGGACCCTTGGAAGGACAGAGACCTTGTCTCAGTCAAAAGCATAAAATAAACAAAGGGTTGCCGTTGGCTTCTGTAGAACAGAGAGAAACTATTGTAACATGATGCATACTAGTTTTGCCCACATGACAAGACAAATGTCCATTCTTTGTGCTTGCTTATTTCTATTCATTCTATGTAGCCTCTCCCGTCTGACACCGGGTAAACAGCAAAAAAACATCACTCTACTGCAGGGCTAACACATACTGTACATAATAAAATTTGTTCAAACACAAATAAATAAACAGACACACTGTACGAACAAGGAAACAAAAGACAGTTTGTCCTTGATCACAGACAGGCGAGTCAAGAGGAGACCTCAGTCACCCATACTCTGACCACAACCAGAGTTCCTCTGAACTACCAGCAACTGTAGGCTGACTACAGTCTAACTCAGACAACATGAAAGCTATTGATGTCTCCACTCGTTTGACAATGCAATGCATAGTGCAATGTAACACTTCACTACAGAGAGTTTTGGTTCAATACAATGAAACCACAAGCTCTCCTGCTAAAGAACAAATGCAGCATGGGTTAACCATATACAGCTACTCCTAACCACAGAGTGGTAGATTGTGTAATAAAACTGAGGCCCAGGGACATGTAAAAAACATATCACCATAACATGGTCATGCACAAAAAGTCTCTCCTGCTTCCAATCCGGGTGCAGGAAACGTTTGTGCATTAGTATCTGTCACTGGCTCTGCCTGGCTGACAGCCAACACACATCAATGGCACAAAAATAGCATCTTGATGCAGCACTTGGTGGTTTTCAAATGTTGGACATAATACTTAAAATGTTGATACTTCAAATGGTATTTTGTAATGAGTGATGCTAAGTAAAGTTTCGTCTGAAATGACTTCATGGTGGATCTATGGTACATGGCAAGATGCCTCTCTGGGTCTCAGAGTGTCATGTGACTTGACCATGGCAAGAATCACCATGTGAATCACCAGTGCTGCTCCTGTGGGATTGGTCATACAACACTAAGGTGCTGTCCGTGGTGCTGAACTCAGGGCAGCACCAATGGGACCACAGCGCTCACTGACTTTTCACCTGCACCTCACTGTCTTTATGATTCAAGACAGAATTAAACTGTAAGCTGGTGAAGCCACGCAGACAATGTATGGATTCAGCACAATTTAGTCCCAAAATGGTCAGCTTTAACAAATTTTATAACTGGAATGAACTTCTGCCAGATTGGCTGTCTTTCGATGCACAGTCTGAAGGGTGTCACAACTCTTGATTAATTGCCTGCACGGTGAACAATCAGGATGTCAGATCACTGGGTGGATCTTTGGCAGGTCATTTTAAGACAGCATGGAACAGAGAGAGAGAGGGAGAGAGAGAGAGAGAGAGAGAGAAAGAAGCACTTGCCCCCTGCAAGTGCTTCTTTTGGGGCAGCCGACCTTTTCACAAGGGATGCACCCAACAGTGGAGAGCTGGAAAGTGGGAAGAAGTATACAGGTACTTGTCTCATTAACTCTTTGGTCCATTCTATCAACCTCTTACTGTGGATGGGTCTCTTCCATTATTTTAAAAGTTATGTAAATGTGAAAGAAAATCAGTTTCAGCTACAATTAATTCATTGCTGCATGTCCCACAACTGTTACTGCCACACAAACTAGCTTGTAAAAATGACAGTATTTGTCCTGGTGTCACCTTTTCAAAGACATGTATAATATGTAACTGCAAGATATTCTGGTCTGTTGAACACAGTGGAAAAATGAGGGAGAACAAAAGCTTTATGGGTTGATAAAGTTCAAGTTATGAAAAGCTGCAGATGAAAGGTTACTAAAGCTCTGTAGTGGAAAAGACCTAACTGTGCTGTAGACACCCAGCCATGTGCAAAGGATGATGTTCAGAAGAAACTTAGCACCTAGACGTTTCCATTTGTTCCATGAATTCATAGCACTTGGTGTAATATAACAGCTCTGGCTGTTGTAGCAGCTCTTATGCTGTTAGATTACAGATAGTAAAAGACTTACTTATTCCTGTCTGAGAGACTTGACAAATACATTCAAGAGCCCCCCTTAATACTGCATTTATAACTTGTTGTTTTTACAATATTAAAGACTGTCACAAGACATGAAATACTTTTCACCTGAGGCTGCCAAAGACTTCCTACCTGGTTACCTTTCTCTCTGTGTATTAGATTGCTATTAAATTAGAGTGAGATATCAGTATAAGATGCCTTAAAGGTTTACATTAATTGTTAAAAAAGCATTTTTACAGGGTGGCAGTTTTATCAGCACTCATACTTGGGTCACATAGTCACTCCAGGAATTGCTCTGAATTCCTATAACATGTTTTACCAAATAAAATTGAGCTTGTGGGACATTTTATGGGACATTTCAACATTCACTTACACATTAAAAAGAAATAGACATTTGTATACTACACAGCATACACAAAATAATGAAGAGTGGTGAAAATAAAAGACCTCGGCCACAGTGAGAGACCTCACTCTGTAACTGACATCACTGTATAACGCAGGCTGCTGAACTTGCTAATACTGGGATCTCAATTGAATAAATCTGCTGTCACAAAGTGTCCCAGGGTCATTAAAACATACCAACACTTTTGTCATGTGGAGACCAACCAGAAACAGTTCTGCTGCCCAAACAGGGCTGCAACCCCGTGGTTTCAGAGTCTTTATTGTAGTTTCAAGGCCAAGGATTTGATGGAGAAGATGAAAACATATTTTTTAAACTGCTAACACATTGGCATGTTTAAAAAGATTTACATAGAAAAACAAATAGGAGATTCTAGCTGCTCAGCTCTCATCAACATGATAATTAAATTAATCTCCTCGTGTCAGAGGGAAAGCTTCCTCTGGGACAAACTACACAGGGAGTGGAATTACTCAAATATATATACACGCACAAAGCCATGACAGACCAATGGCTCATCAGATATACAACATGGAATCAAAATAAAAATCTCACAGCATGTCAGTAAGGGCGAGGAAACAAAGTCTTCTAAGGCTGAGTTGGAGGGATGAGTAGAAACGAACTGTACAGAGATAAAAAGAAAAAGCGGGCGTTGAAGGTGGAGACTCACTGTCCTCCCTGTATTTCTCATGAAACTCTTGGCTGTGGTAGAAAGCTGGGGAATGTAGTACATTGTTTTACAATGGCTGGATGAGAACCAAATGGTGGGTTGCAGAAAGATGAGAATGGGTCCCCAGAATATTTAGATTTCAAAAAAATCACTGGAAACACTATAATGTTGAAATTTTTCTTTGTTTTTGCAGTATAAGGCAAACATGAGGTTCAGAACTTTGAGACATGTCCTATTAATCACTAATACAGCCTGCTCCCAACAAACACTGCTTAGAGAAATACTTTCATCCCTCCAGTGACATACAGTCAGAATAAATACTCAAAAGGCAATCGAAAACAAAAGCTTTAGCCTTAGTGTTTGTCCTGCCTGAGAATTGGAGGGCAGTAAGGACAAATTGGGTACAAGAGATTGGGTAAAAGGCCTGTTGAATATATAGACAATATAGATTTGAAAATGATTAGCAATGAGCACTCGATGTCTAATTGCAGATGGACCAGCCACTGGAATGAACAGAGGTATTAATGTATAAAGATATAGGCTAAAGAGGCCTGTGCCCTGAGAAAAAAAAGGTTAACATCCTGGGATCATAAAATTACCTGTGACCTTTGACCTCTGGGTGTTATGGAGTGTGAATATGTAATTTCATATAGGATATTATCTGTGTCATTAAAATAAAGATAAATCCTATAAAGGCTGCATATCTGTGAATATGCCTTGCAGGACATGCAATATTGAAACTGTTAAGCCTCCAATAAATCATAAAAACAAACACTCGACACATGCACACACTAAAATGGATCATCATATAAATATTCATGCAAGTACATTCACAGATACAATTTTGTACACAAATATCCACTAAATTTTTCAGATTTGTTATGCTGTTCATAACATATGGACAGGCTAGTTAAAAGACATGTGAAATGACAGTGTAAAAGTTTGATTAAAACAACAGATGATGAATTATTTTATCTTATTTTATTTTTTGCATGTAGGCCATTATTATCATTATCTTTATAATTGTCATTATAGCTATTACTATTATTACTGTTATAACTGTCATTATTTTGTCGAAAACATAGAAACTAATGTAAATTATGTTTATTCCTACAAAAAAAGGACTAAAATAAATCAAAAACAACAACAGATGGTAGAATAAATAAGAAAGTTGTTATGTGGTGAAAATCACATTGTTTTTCATAATTAAAAAAAGTCTACTTAATCTCTGAGGAGGCAGATGTGCTATATATGTTAAGAATAATTTGTACAGTAATTGTAACTTACTAAAAGTAAACCATAGAAGTCTGATGGAAATTGGTCTGGTAAATTTTTGTGGCCTAAACATTCAAATTCCACAGCAAGTTTTTTTTTTGGGAGTTAGTGAGTTTGGTTTGGTGTTCATTTGCACAGAAGTGGTAGGAACATAATGCAAAAATAGTTGTTTATTTTGTAAAATTCTTTAAAAAATTGAAGGAAACTTGCTCTGCGTTTTCTAAGTAACCTAAAAAAAAAGTCACTCACCATGTTACCATGTAACCTGGAGCAGGAATGTGAATCCTGCATAGCTGAGTAAGGCTGTAACCTCGCCCAGCGATGACTGTTGTGTTTGTCTGAGGTTATCCTACCCAGGAAGACATGATGATAATGATCCTCTCTCTCTGAGGACTGACTTAGCTTCTGACCCACTGACTCACACACAATTTGTATCCTGTTGCCATGGAAACAAAATGTTAAAATAATGAGTACATAAGGCATCTCCAAATTTAATTGACTATATTTGACATTTCTGACAAAGGCTTTGCCTTAGTAATCACTATGATTTATTAAATTTATTTTGTATCACTATTCCACCAGGGGGTTGTTATTTTTTTTCAGAAATGCACATGCCTGGACAAGATAATGAGTGTGACTCTAAAGGATAACTGACTGTTCTTCACATGAATGTAAGCTTAGACACAAACCATCATCAGAATGCAATTCAGGGAGCAACCAATGATGATACGGTGTTCACCTTTCACTTTTCTACTCATGACCTAATGTAATGCCTACACGTACATGTCAGTTTAAAAGAGTCAGTTTCCCTTTTGGACCCGACTCAGCTCAGAGGATAAACAACAGGAAAGTGGAGCTTTTCTCCAGGGATCAGAATGGACAGCGGTCCCTTTCAGCGGCGTCTCTCTCTCCCTCTCCCTGATCACTCAATGTGTGGGTTAACCTGATTGGGGCTAATACGTCCCAAAGGGTCAGCCTAATCTGCTGCAGTTAAAGCCGCAATCTTGGACGAACAACACAACTAAACCACTTCACTTGAGGGCAGTGTTTCTTAAACAATGGGTCAGCATGGTGAAATATGAAATCCTACATGACAAAAAGAATTGATCCTTTTTAGGGAAATAAATCTACCTATTTTGAATGATGAGCTGTAAAAGTTGAACCCCAACAGTAAAACAAGAATCTGGATCAGATTGACACAGCAAAGTGCCTGTGGCAAGTAAGCAACAGGAAACACACACAATACATCAAGCTCCTCACACATGAACGTAAACACGCAGATATAGACGTGCACACATGGGCGAGCGCATAGTGTAAACGTTCTATCACTTTCCTCTCACACACACACACACACACACACACACACACACACACACACACACACACACATTCATAGCAAATACCTCCCTGTCATGCTTGCTTCCAACAACACAGCCAATCTGACCGCAAACTAATAGTCCTGGGCTGCTATCTCCAGCACATTTCCCCCGGGAACCACACACACGCACACCAACACAACACTGACGCACATACACACATGGACCAATACCACACACACACGCACAACAGACAAGGACATTTATCCAAAAAGAGAGAGAGGCAGCGCTCTTCAGTAGAAGCCTGCTCCTGGAGTAAATTACAATTTATTCAAATTGTGAATATTCCTTGTAGGCACTTAAAAAGTCCTTCCCAAATCTAGGGGGCTTTTTACGCCCCTCTCCCTGCTAACCACACTAACCACAGGGATTTCCATCAGCTAGGCTGCATCCTGTACCAAGCAGCCAGATATTTCAACCATCCGCACCACACCACACGCCAGAGCCCAGAAAAACAGCAGGGTGGGGACAGTGAGTGTGTTTGTGTGTGTGCGAAATAGATATAAACTGTACTTAATTATAGAGTTATACGCATTATTATTCTGCTGTTTTGTAATTGATATATCAACCTGTATATGTATAACTCTCTATCTATTGCTCTTTCTTATATAGTATATATAAAAGAAATAAATCATAAAAATATCTAAAAGGGGGAAATTGTAAGTGTTTATAAACTTCTTCACCTTGGCTGGCAAATGCTGGGGTGTGAAGGCATGCTGAGCCTGAAAGAGAGAAATTAGACTCAGAGGCCTGACATACTCCAGGCCTTAGGAAACATTTTATCACAGTGTGTGTGTGTGTGTGTGTGTGTGTGTGTGTGGGTCTGTGTGTTCATGTAAAGGTATGAACTTGATCAAGTGTGAGACCACAGTGGGCTATGAAGACGTGACTGCCTCAATCGACCCTTTTAATGCATCTTATGGTTATGAGTGACAGCAGAAACAGGGGGGTCAAAAGAGTGGAAGGGAGAAGGAGAGAAACAGAGGAGCACTGAGAGAGTGTGTGACCCGAGCCGAGGTTCACGTTTCACTGCGAAAACACTCTGCTCCGGCGTTCTTCTGAGAGAAGTGACAGATATTCGGAGGTATGTCAACATCGTGGGAAGTGTACGCTGCTTCCACCGCTCAGGATCGCACACATTAAGCACTCTTCTTTCACAAACGGACACACAAAGGCACACACAGAAGATTGCAGGATTTTTAAATGTGCCTCTCTGTTTTAGTTCAAGCTAAAACAACAGCAGCCCTGTTCGTTTAGGAAGTTTTTTCCCCTCTCTCCTGACTCTTTTGGACTCTGTCTGTGTGATAACAGAAGATGGGATTAAAGGATTTAATGTGCGATAATAAATCTACTCATCTATACTTCCTGTATGCGTTGCCTGTTCATCATAACCAGAGAGATGGAGATGGTGGGAGGGACAGTGAGATAGCAAGCAGACACATTTTTGGCTGTGCTGCCACTGTGGAGATCTCTCAGCCAATCTGTGAGTGTTAAGAGCATGGCTCATCCTTTGCCCTTGCTTCCTTTTTTCCATGTCCTCCCGTTTTCTCAAGCAGGCCTGTACAGTATCCCCTCTTGACAACTCCTTGCTACCCTCCTTCTGAATGTCTTATATTTCCCAGTCCATTCTGCCTTTGTTCCTTCTTCTTCTTCTCTCCCCCTATCTTCCTCTTTCCGAGAAGATTTCATGTCCAGTGGGTTCTCAGGGGAGCAGCGGAGAAAGAGAGGGGGACAGATTACTTTACAACAGTAAATTAGTAGCTTTCGCTTGTGTGTGTGTGTGTGTGTGTGTGTGTGTGTGTGTGTGTTTGTGCCTGGGGGACAGGTCAGCTGGGACACACATCATACCAGAGCCATGAGGACAGGCTGATGGTCTCCCTTCTTGACAGGCCCCAGGCCTCACAGACGAGACAAGATTGGCCATGAACACCAGGGGCGGGGGATGTGTGCCTCAATATGTGTGTGTGTGTGTGTGTGTGTGTGTGTGTGTGTGTGTGTGTGTTGGATAAAGTTGGGGAAAGGGACAAAGCTGTGAGGTAGATATAGATGAACCCTGGACAGAGTGATGCCAAGCGTGCACTGCACGAGAATCAAGAACATTTTGGGCCAGATTCCTCCATCCTGACATTCGTCAGCAAAGCCCTGACTTTTTTTTGATGGTTCTAAAGATCGTCTTGTCAGATTTTCCTGTCGAGCGGTCTGTCGGGATGTGTTTGGAAGTTCATCCTGGCCACACCAATTTCAAACCCTTAATATAAAACATGCTAAATATACATGATCAGATATCCTGTTGTGAGCTGAGGACTGCTGACTGCCCCATGGTTCTCAAAGGGTTTGACTTTATCCACAATTCTCTCTTTGGGATTTTCTTGGAATTTGTAAATGTGTGGGGTGCTGTTTTGGCAAAATTGTTCGTTTTCTCACACTATAGGTACAAATCTGTTAATTTATCATTGCATGTGAGGTTTCTCACATTTTAGACATTGGTTAAGATTTGAAAATATGTTAGTTGTGTGCCAATCTTGATACAACTAATGGTAGTGTGATGTTTAAGAGAGCTGAGAGGGTAAAATTTTAGGGAGGGGACCTCATGACCTCATTTCAACTAGGACGTCAAATCGGGGCTATCAACGCAGCAATTTGAGACCACAGTTGATAACTGGAAGCTAGTAGGTGATTTTAGGGTGAACGAGGTGGGGCACCATCCTCTTTTTAAAAAATGTGTCCCTCTTGTTAATCTGCTACCACTCTCCTATTTTTTAATTTTTTTTTAATTTTTTAATCCAGCCTTTGTCATACTAGCTCAGCTGACCAAGGAAACTCCCAGACCAGCTGCATATGTAAATTATCTCACGCAATGCTACTCAGTTAATCAAATCTATGCATTCTGATAAGCATTGTGACTCTAGAAAGCACACACTCAACGAGATGAGATGAGAGACAACAATTGGAGAAATAACTGAGTCAGAGAAAAGAAATCTCACATGGTGTGTTCCAAAGAGAGAAGAAGAAAAATAAAAACAGAGCTTTTAATCAAGAGTGGACAGACTCCTACATGTTGATTCTTCCCACGGGCAGTTTGAAACCAGCCTGCCTCATCACATGCTCAGAGACCGTGGTGATTATTAAAGCAACAATGTGAAGCCCCACCACGAGACAAAGCACAAAGCATCTTCTGAGCAAACATAGCAAATAAACACGGGTAAAAACAGTCTGCCATTCCTGTAAAAAATTAACAAATGGCCTACTGATGGAGGCAAAGAGAATTTTATGAATCCCAAAGAGAGGGGACTGGAATGGTCAAAAACCAGATAGCAGCAGGCCAGATGTGGAGAAAGGGTTTAGGGGTAATCGAAGGCCATGATCCCAAATAAAAGAACAGCACTTAGTGGGGTGTAACAGAGATACAAAGGACAAAGTCCCCTTCAAGCCAGAGTCCAAGACAGAACAGGGTAGCAAGGCGAAGGCCAGTGGCAGGACAAGCCAGACAAGGGCTAATGAACTCAGCCAGCACGGTCGTAAACACCAGAACGCAGGACCGTGCGAGAGGGAGTGAGAAAGGGACAAGGACAGTGCTGGGAAGCCGCATGCTGTTGTTGGAGAGTGTTGAGAGAAAGGCACAACTGTCCAAGTGAGACCCCAAAACAGTGTGGGGGCCAGAGACTTTCCAGGTCTACTGATCTCATCGAGCTGATGGAGGTGAAGCATCAGGAATAAAGAGAATTGGACCGAGGCGGCGTCAAGGGAATTCTGTACAGCTATGTTCTCTAAACTGCGGTTTAGGGTGTGTGGGCCTGAAATGGGTTTTGGCCTGTGTCTGGTGGGTCCCTACAGTGCATGGCAAGAAAAGACACAGAATACTACAGCACAGCATTAGCATATCCCCAGTATGACTGAGCTAATTGCACTGTGGGTCCCAAGCCGAAAAGTGTTTACTGATGTACTTGGAGGGGTTACAACATTGCGCTGTTTGGAGGCGTTGTGAGCTGTTGTTTGACATGATTATTCATAGTTATGAAAATTGAGACTCTCTGTGTCAATGATGAGTGTGGTTAGAGTGACAAAAGGAAAAAGAAGGAGATAATGGGAGAAGCTTAAGGGTTTAGAGATGAGGGAGTTGAGGAGAGGATTGGGTTGTGGAGATGATAGGTTTAAAATCCACAGTTTTGATATAAAATTAGTGTAAATATACAATAACAAATAAGCAGCCTGGAAGTGTCAAGTGTTACGTGTAGGATTGGACTGGAGGTTGGTGACATAATTGACAAATAAGTGGGAGGTCAAAGGTTAAAAGGGGGGTTCTTGGGGTTGAAGTGGAGAGCAGACCCACAGAGCAAAGACGGGAGAGTGGGGAGTTCTGAGGAAAGATGGCTTGTGATGATCAGAGTTGTTTTAGACACTCCAAAGCATCATGGGACGAAAGCAAAACAGCACAACCACTCAAGGCTCCATCTAGAAACTGATTTGCAAGAGCTACAAAAACACACTCGCAGGACCATTAAAGAAATACAACCCTGTCTCTTATCAGTGCCACTATTATTATAACCCGGGAATGTAATTAAGAGTGTGTGCTACAATTTGCTGAGGCGGACACATTGGCAGGCATTTTATCATCAAGCTCAATAAGTTATCCCAGTGTTTTTGGCAAAGTTGCACTATTCCTTATTTATCTAGTTTCACAAATCATGTTCATCTTGAGAACACATATTTCATATACCACAAACACATGATGGAATAACACATGACAGAACCATCTCGGAATCACATTCCTCATCTGTGATGACATTTGGCCCATTCGGACAATCTTTGTTCCAAAACATCCCTGAAAATACAGAGGTCAGTTTGACTCACTTCTAAAATGAGATGTGGTATTTCGCTGTGCTGATATGCCAGATTGCCACTCTCCAAGTGTGTGTGCGTGTGTGTGCGCGCATGTGTGTGTGTGTGTGTGTATAGGCAAGAGTGAGGTAAGAGCACAGATTAACCATGGTTGATGATTAATACAACTTGACTTACTGACTTACTGCGAGCAATTATGGCCATGTCTTTTCTCAAGCTTGACTTTCTCACACTCGCCGTGGAACACATGGGGGTCCCGAAACATGTGTGCACCAAACACACACACATATGCCACAGATCGCTAGCCCACCCTCCGCTCAACCTCAAAACCACAAAGGGTTAAATATAATCAATCTTCTTTAACAATGCTGTCAGGGCACTGTCTGAGAGCGCTGACAGAAACACACAGATAGTGGCGGCACGCTGATGATGGCGTGTCCGGCGTGTGTGCGTGTGTACACCTCTGTGAGCCTGTTGACTTTGTGTGTCAGTCATTTTATATGGATTTGTAATTTTTTCTTTATGTTGTCACCTGAGGCAAGTGTGCGTGCATATAGTACATGTTGCTCAGGTTCACAAATTTGTGCATGCACTGCTTGTGCTAATACTTTACCTTGTTAACATTCTATTCCGTGTATGCAGTTGCGTATGCATGTCTGTGTACATAGTTTATGTGTTTCTGGATAAATTGCACTCTCTGTGTCTGTG
The DNA here is from genome assembly GCF_026936395.1 of Plectropomus leopardus. Taxonomy (NCBI): domain Eukaryota; kingdom Metazoa; phylum Chordata; class Actinopteri; order Perciformes; family Serranidae; genus Plectropomus; species Plectropomus leopardus. The sequence continues at coordinate 5,958,031 of NC_142186.1, forward strand.
TGCGTGTGTGAGTGTGTGAGCATGCATATGTGTGTGCATCTACTCTGAACTCCAACCAAAACCCCAGGGCTGTGGGCCATCATATATTTCCCAGCCCCTGGGCTGTGTGTGCGTGTGTGTGTGTGTGTGTGTGTGTGTGTGTGTGTGTGTGTGTGTGTGTGTGTGTGTGTGTGAGTGTGTGCGTGCATGCTACCTGAGGGGACTTGTGGGATCTCCAGCTGTACTGGTGGCTGTGGAGGCTGGCCAGCAGCACATTCTCATCTGTGTCCACCTGGCCAAAGCGCAGTGTCTCGTGGGTATCGTTGCAGATCACGTAGTGGCTGTAGACCAGCTCTTCAGCCTCTGGGTTCCCACTCTGAAAAAAAAAGGGGAATGAGAGGTTTAAGTAGAAGGTATTGGTGGATGGACAGATGGATGGAGAGAAAGAAGAGGGTGACATGAGAAAGTGAGCAAATACTTCCAGGTGTGTATGTTTATGGTGGGTGTATAATGCACAGTGTGTGTGCAGTTTGTGTATAAGCACATTTACAGGTGTCAACAATGTATGTATTCTCAATCTTAAAAATCCTATCTTGGTAGTGCAACTGTCAGTCGGTAGGAGAAAGAAATGAGTGATATCACCTGTGGGGGCAACATAACCTCAACAGGGGAGTGAATCATATCACAGTCTGACAGCTATCCAAGCTGGAGCAGCTTAGACTGGGCTTTGGGGCCAAATCTACCCCCTGGTCCCACATAAAACCTCCAGGCGGCCTCTAAAACCTCAACTCTTTATCTTCCTTCTCTGAGCAACTAAATTTTGGTCGTTGCTGAGATAAACAGTGTCGGAGATGTCAACTCATTGCAAATGGCAACTCCATTTGTGTGGATTTTCCTAACATTTTCTCAACGCCTGGAACAAAGTGGGCCACTAAGTCGGCATTCCTGTTAGCAAGAGTCATCAATATATTGTGGTTTGTTAGGAGAATACAATATGGTGGGGTCTGGCCCACCTACTGCAATGGGTCAATGAGAAAGCCTCACAGAAAACTCAAGTCATGCGAGTCATACAGTGATGCTGTCCACTCATACGTCACCTTGCATGCAAGAGCAAAGAGCTCACTGGCCTGCTATTGAAAACACTGGTTTAACAAGGAGAGGAGAGTGTGTCAGGGCTCCTGCATACAGGAATTCAAGTACACAATTTCAAAACAGCACATAGTTTGCATGTGAGTTGGATAGCGAGCACGTGGGTGCAAGTGCATGTGTGAGTTTTACTTGAGCTCCTTCCAGAGGCTCTCAGGCCCTGATGGGATCTCTCCTGCACACCCCTCCCTGACTCCTGACGCACATGACTGTGGTTCAGACAACTTCTCAATAACTACTCAGCTATCCTAACAAAGAGGGACCCCAGCCTGCTGTATACTTTTAAATGGCGGGGGGGCGGGGGGTTGATGGTTGATGGTTAAAAGAGGCTGGCAGTAAAAGCTCAGAGTTTGACTGCCAAGCACGTTCAGGGTCCTCGGGTTGTTGATGCTATTGAAAACGGATGGGAAAGTTTACACCATTAAAAAGAACACTTGATGATAGATGTGTGGGAGAGAGAGCGAGGTAGAGGGAGCAAAATTTAGACAGGACAGCTGCGACAGTGGGTTCAAATCCATTTCCAGTTTTATAGTGGAACACTATCTGTGCTCCCTTACGAATCTGACACTGCGATTTACAAACTTCCTGCTGCCATCTTAAGATGCCATCGCTAAGCCCGCACTTTGATGGTATCGTCTTTCCGCCCCGATTCATGAGGCAACATGATACGCACATCAGAAAAGCTTCCTGCGGTAATCATAATCACTCTCTGTCTATCCAGGGACTTTATGTGGACAAATATTAAGACAACGATATTTAAACAGTCAACATGTCTTCCTTGTTAAAGAGCGCAAGATGACAGCTTCTTCTTCAGACGCAGTCCTACCAGGAATCAAAAGATCCATTTCGCTAATCTACCCAGATAATATTACTCAAGTTTTCACAGAGTCTAGCCCTGATCTGCATGGCAGAGTGGCACACACATAAATGACAAGGTACAGTAAAATGTCTGGAAAACAGATTGTAAATAATGACGCCCACTCAAAATATGAAACAAGAAACCGATGAGGAGATACTGAAACCCGTAAAAGGGACATAATGAAACAATAATCAGATCTAAAATCACCTATATATTCTGTGATAGATGATCTTAACCCACACATCTGCTACAAACAAGAACCTGATCTCTCTATCACTTTCTTTCCGGTTGCAAAGAAACATGGGAGGAACCAGGGCGAGAAAAAACAAAAAAATCACAGGAGAAAAATTCCTGTTGTCTCAATTGCACATGTAACTGCCTGTGAACGTTCTGTGAGAAAGCAGTGTGTAAATACTACTGGGCTTTTGTGTGGCTTTCCACCAAAGCCACTTCCCTGGGGTTAGGGGCTGGGGGGAGCAAAGATTGAAAATGGGGCTAGGGACTGAGAATTGAAAATGGAGGCATGGGGCCTGAGGTTAGAGTGGTGGGGGGCTGAGGTTGGGGCCATATGGGGCTATCGAGCGAGAAGACACAAACGAAGAAGTAAGAAAAAGTTATTCTGTATCCCTTTTCCCTCGTGTTAGGAACCATGAAACCTTCTAAAATTGTGTAACTCTGTTCTTTCACCTTCGCATTCTTCCAGTTTTACACAGAACCAAATCTAATCTAAATTTGAATGGTAACTAGACCGCAATAGAGCTTTTCAAAGTCGGCCTCTTTTTCACCCATTCACAAAGACACACTGATTGTGACAGTTGCCAAGCGAGGCCCTGGCCTGCCAATCTTTGGGAGAAACTTGGGGTTAAGCATCTTTCTTCAGGGGATTGAACCTCCAACCCTGTTATTAGTGGATGATTTGTTGAGCCACAGCTGACCTTAATTTTGAGCTGTATACCTGTTGTCAGAACTGTAATCAAGGACTTGGTTGAGGATTGAGTAAGAGGACATGGGCCCACTAGCTTGGGAACATGCTGAGTATCACTGATAGATAACGGGTTTTCCACACATTCATTTATTTGTGGCGGCCTGCCACAACTAAAACATCTGCCGCCTTGTATTGATTTTATATTTTTGGAGCTGGCTTGCTCTTCAGGAGCACTATTGGTATATATACCCTTTGGTTGGTTGCACCACACTCTGCACAGATGGAGCTGCAGATTGCCAGGCCAGTTGAAGTAAAACGTAACTGTTGTCTGGTTCTTAAAGGATTATGCTGAGTATCATTAATTCATGGATGGGTTTTCAATGCATTTATTATTTGTGACTGCCCTGTAAGATTAAAACATCTGCTGCCAAGTACTGATTTGTTATTTTTGAAGCTGGACTATTTTTATGTATGCTATTGGAATATATGTATAATGTTCGATTATTGGTTGCACCACACTATCAGCCGGCAGAGAGTACCCTGGGTACAGACGGAGCTGCAGAAGATCTGGTGTAGTAACAGCGAAACTTAACGGTTCATTGTGCTTTATCCACTCTGACTCAAACTTCACAAACTGCAGCTAAGGTAAAAGAACTAATAACGAGTTCTGCCTTTGCTGCCTTTACAGACCTGCAAAATGTCCCAATTTAAAGAGGCGACAGAGCACACACACACACACACACACACACACACACACACACACACACAGACACACAGACACACACACACACACACACACACACACACACACACACACACACATTAATGTCATTATTAATGACAATCCATTAGGCATTTGTACTTCCAGACTGACTGCCAGTAAGATTTTGCTGATGTTATAATGGGTACAAGAGCTGTCTATTTTACCATGACTATAGCTGCATATCAAAACGTATTATGGCTATATGAGAATTAATTACAACCATACACCAAGTAGTGTCTTTTAGTTCTATTTATTGCTATGCATCTGGAAGTGCTCCAGCTGTTCTGGTTGTGGTGGTCTGGTATGACCATGTCTGGGTTGCGAGGTTTCAGTTGTGTGGAAGTTGAAGAATCTTCTCCATGGTTCAATGCTGACCCTACAGGCCACATCACAACAGGCCTGCCTGCCAGCCTTGACACCAGGAAACATGAAAATCACTGAAACAATTACACACGTAAGGATACATCCTTCTGTTGCGGAAAGACAGAGCCTGTTAACATTTCCAACTGCTTCTGATTACGTTTTCAATTAGGATCAAGTTTTTCTATGCATGGACAATGTGTGCATGAGTGTGCCTGGAATGTACGTCTCTATCAGATCAAAGATGCATTTTAGCTTAACTGGGCGGTTCTTTACATCCGACCCTATAGTGCACCTCACCACCAGACAGACTGTGCTTAATCGCACCCATACAAGGTTTTCTCACCACGTATAAGATTTTGTTTCAGTGAAAACTCCAAAAAGGGAAACAATGTTCAATGATCTAAGTGTTTGCAACTTTCTCTGAGGTGGACCAAATATTTAAGAGGAGTGTTCAAAAAAGTCCGCCTTTTGTACTTGACCTCTCTCTGCCCCTTACTCCAGAACGACCAAACCCACATGCAGCACATTTGCCTTATAATTATGGTGTGTTTTTCCCTTGTGTTCAGCAAAGTGGTGAAGGCTGGAGGTAGTTAAAAGGTTCTGTACAAGTTACAAGGCTGCTGCTGTTTAGACCAATCAAGGCAATACAGCAGGCGTAATCATTTTATGAATCAATCCCATACCAACAAACATGTAAATACAGCACTCAGGGCGTGTGTTTGACTGTGTATTGTACAAGTGAAGAAGGGTATTCTGTGTGTTTATATGAGTGAGCATTGTATGCCTCTATTTGGGGATACTGGGCAAAGATGGCATTCAAAAAAGCCAAACATATCACCCAATCAGTATCAGTAAAGCCTTGGCTACAAGCACAAGACCAACTAATATCCTAACTAATCATGCTTGGCATGTTGTGCAAAGCCCACCATGGATACCAACATGTCCAAAACACTACAGTAAAGCTGCAATATGACCATTCATTACAACACCACCAATGCTCCAAAGCCTTATTTATGGCTAAATTAACCAGCAGAAATAGGGAACATTCATTGGCTTGCCCTACATGATGCAATGCTGAAGCCAAGGGTCAATTATGTCCGATTATCCAACACGGTCGGCAAGAACTTTTGATGAGTCAGTGATGCCACTGAGTGAAAACAAAGGTATTAAACTGCCAGCCAGAACAATCATTTTATAGTAGATTTCCTATACGGCTTGTGCAAATTTTATTTTCCACAGGTATAACACCACAGCTGTTCCTAGAAAAATATAAGTTATTATTTCTCTCACCTGGCAGTGAGAGTCTGTATGCATGTAAAACCATGAGAGTACTTTGCGTCTCCAGCGGCCAGTATATGAGTCAGCACAGCCACAGCTGAGCTGAGCCGAGCCATGATAGGGCATACAAAGCCAGAAGGGCCAGGGTGTGTGTGTGTGAAGTAGACAACTGGGTGGAGGACTAGGGCCAGATGAAGTCTTGGCAGGTGTCACCACTCAAGTTTTACCGTGTTTTCGTGGGCATCACTTCACACACAAATATCCTGGCTACCAGAGGCAGTGCTGAGAGCTGAGAACCGAGAGATGACGAGGACCATAGGACTATAAGCCCAAGAACAGACACACTGTAGCCTCTTAGTCAGAGTTTACAGCAAACCCAAAGGCAGCTCCATCCTGCAAATTTTATTACCACTGGCGTACAACCAAACCATTCTCATGAAATCCACTTTGTTGTGAGTTTGTTTAGCTGATACCCCATCTGGGACGACAGACTGTCTTTTAGAATATTCTCTAAATGCATACATTTCCTACATACTTCCTCTATGGATTTACAAGCCCCTGGTTCTAAATATAATAGCCAAATGCAAGCTCTACCGATAAAACAACAGTGCAAATCCCTTGTTACCTGAAATGTCTGAATATATCCTACTATATAAATGTACAAGTGAACGTACAACTACATGTAATGCACAAGTCACCCACCAATACTTTGCAACCTAAGTGACCAGCACATTGATTACTTTGGTCACTTCAAACCATAGACTGTATATAAAGATGGACAACATGACAGCTCCCTCAAAGTGAGGTTATTCAATCTTGAACGCCTCCTCGTGTAACTGCAGTACAGGTCCTAAGACCCGCTCTCCATGTTAATGAATGGTCATAAGCTGAGCTAAAAACTCAAAGTACACGCCAAATAAATTTTTCTCAAAGATGGTTTCTGTCACTGAAGTTAGTGCCCATCACCCTGATGTTTGTTGTTTATTTTCATGTTTCATGTTTTCAGCAATTAAATTATACAAAAGGGGACTTTTCCGCCATAACTGACAGCTGTGACAGCCAATCTGTGAGCTCACATTCAACGGAGCTGCTCACGATTGGTCGGACGGGTGTTTGGGCGTGAACTCCCCCACCTTGGATATCGTTAATTCACAGATGCAGGGCTCCCAGTGACATCACCCTCGCAAGATGGCAACGCTCGTATCCGGGATATTTTAACCTCACTTCAGCATAGTGGGGGTAAGTGGGGGCACGTCGTCCATCTTTATTTACAGTCTATGCTTCAAACGCATGTCACCACGCAGCAATGAAAAGTTGTTTAGATAATGTCTTTGTACATTGTCATGCACTTAACTACCTTGCTCCTGATGTTAGATGTAAGTGGAATTACAAAAAAAAACTAGAATTAAAGTTTCACAGTTGTATGCCTCTGTGAACCAATCAAGTTGCAGTTGCAGTTTACATCCATGACTGTCCAGACTCATATGTTGCCTTGACAGAAGACAATGCTTCAAATATGAATGTTGCTGCAAAATCTAAAACATGAATGCTTCCAACACATCTGTAAAGGTATCTGTAAAAGATCTGTGAATTCAGTGCAGTTTCAAGGTGGACACCTTTATCATTTTACACCTTTCGACACTAGTGTGAAATTTTGTCATAATTACCGCATGAAGTCTCTTGAGTTAAAACCAAAAACAAGCTTTGTGAAGTCACAGCGACCTCAACCTTTGATCACCAAAATCTAATAATTTCAATCGAGTCCAAATGGATGTTTGTGCCAAATTTGAAGACGCTTCCCTTGAAGCTTTCATGAAATATTGCATTCAAGAGAACAGGATGGATGGACAACCCAAAATCATAATGCCTCTGACCAGAGCTACCACCAGCCCACAGGCATAAAAATTAAGAACCTTTTTGGAATCAGTATCTATCTTTAGATTCTTTCATTGACAATGTGCATGTTTTTTTTTTTGCATGTCTGTTAATTCAGCTTGTACATGCAGAACTGTGCTCTTTGGAGTGTGGTTAAATATCAAATGCACATAAAGGTGATTTTCTGCTACCTGTTGCCAGCTGTGCAGGGCAGTGTCCACAGTGTGGATGGCATACTGGCTGATATTGAGGAACACTGGGTCCACAAACACATTCACATCCAGTGAGGCACTCTGAGGGCAGCAGGTGGCTGCAGCCTGGCCCTGAAACACACAAGAAAGTACATTCTAAATGAACTTCTTTTCACATTTCCTGACCAATGCTTTGAATATATATATTAATATCCACAGAGACATAAAACAACACAAAAAGCTCTACCTGTAGAACACAAGGCTGGAGGAGCTGAAGGTGTGTCAGGTTGCGGTACTCCAGCAGCTTACAGTCGAGCTGTGTGGAAAAGCTGAACTCCTGACAGTGACGTGTGCCACTGCTCCACTGTCGCAAGAAGACACGAGGCTCCCGAGAGCCAGTCACCATGAACTCCTGCTCCTGAGGTAACTTTCTGTCTGGCAGGAAGGGACGAAGTTGCTGAGATGGAACTGGAGAAGTGAGAGAGCATCCATATTAAAAAGACAGACTGCAAAACATATTTGATCAAAACACAGCATACCTATCAAAATATATGGTAATACTCTCTATTTATTTTAAAAAGAAAAAAACATCTTGCCACCTGGGACTATCCAAAATGAAATACATTGTTTCTAAAAAAGAAAGTAATGCGTGCATGATGATTATGATCATGTAAGATTATAATACATTGAAATGGAATGATATACAATTTTATTGTACCCCACTCACATCACACTCACAGAGTAAGTTGATCATGATGGATTTCCATTATATGGATAACTGTAAATGTCATGTCAAGCATTCCCCAAACAGTACAATAAAACAAAAAATAAAGAGACCAGGCTGCATTTGCACCAACCTCAAAAATCATGAGATCTTAACCAAGCATTGAAATATTTTGTTTCGAAAGATATGATGCCATTTCAAATAGTTGAAAAGCCTGGCTTTTCAAGAATGTTTGTTTTTCACTAAAAAAAAAGTAAAAACTAGCATTACTGGCTCGCTGTCGTATGCCTCCGCCAACCAGCTCAACCAGTACCAGTTGCACGTTACATACATCCTGTCCAGACTCAATAAATTTAGTGAAGTCTATACAGTCAGTACAGTTTCAAGGTGGACATCCATGATTAGTGTCACTAATTCAATATTAAACCAAATGTTTCCCCATCTTTGCCTGACTTATGCTGTTGATTAAAGGCCAGTAAAGTGTCTTTGAAAATTGTATGATGTCACAGTAAAGATGACCTTTGGCCTTTTGGACATAAATGTCATAAGTTCTTTATTTTATTCTATTAGACATTTGTGTAAAATTTTAGTATATGAATTCTTGAGTTATCAAAAATGTGTTTTGTGAGATCACAGTGACCTTGTCCTTTGACCATCAAAGTCTAATCAGTTCATTCTTGAGTTCAAATGGACATTTCTGCCACATTAAGGTATTACAAGAATGGGACGTACATACACGTTTTGGCTTTTCCAGCTATAGGGCAAATATGCCTCTCATGAAAATGTGGCCTTAAAAGGAAAAGTAAGGTGAAGTGATCCCGGTATATTTGAGTGAAATTTTAAAGTTTTAATCATTATTTGATCATTCTCAGAATAATATTGTGAATTGTTTTGGCCAGGATAATCGTGAAATGAATTCAGTCTATAACGTAGTTATAGTGAATGACCTCTAAGGTTGCTAGTACCACAATCCACCCAATAATTTGACTTTTTCTATTGGCTGGACTACAATCTCTCCCTAATAACCTTATTCAAACTTAGAGGAGACTTTGTGCCTGCATGTTCGGTATCATACCTGTGCCCAGCTGCTCTAGATGGTGGCAGAGGTGGATGTCCAGCTGTGCTAGTTGAATGGACACACCCATGGAGGGGACAAACCAAGGTGCAAAGCAGGAGTCCACACGAGTGCAGGCTGCCAACGCAATGGGAGAGACCAACTGATCGCAGGGCAGCTGGGAGCCACACTCACTATCCGAACTGAAGGGGAAGAGAAGATCAAACAGACAACTATTTGTTACTGTGCAAAAAAAACCCCCGAAACACACACACACACACACACACACACACACACACACACACACACAAAGTGCAAAGAAATACAGACACAATATTAACTAAAGGCACTCTGAAATATCTTCATTTGAAAATAATTATAGAGAAAAATGAGTAATATATGACTGTGATTCAGCATTTGACAGTTTGTAAGGGAAAAAAATAGTAAACAGTTATTAATTTTTTTTTATCAAACGTTGTTTTGTAATATCAAAAGCATAGGCACAGCTGTGGAATAACGGCCACAAACATTCAGCTCACTAATTAAAATAATCTGACTCTTATTTGTAGCTGAACGCTTTAGTCTCTTGCCCAGCGAGTTACAAATTGTGTGACATCCTCGTCAGAAATCTACAGCGAGACAAACGCTGCAATTATTCAGACACGAGGGAATAAAAAGAGACAACACAATGGAGAGGGCCTCCTCGCTGTCCGAGGCTGTGAGTTTAGGTACATTATTCCTGCCGCAGTTTCCAGGAGAAACCTCTCCATGGACATTAATTGCATGTCATGGTTGATGATGTTGAATGGAAGGTAATTGAAGTGAATGACCATTTGCTCTGTAATTTGCTGCTACCATGATCCACCATAAAAACTCCAGCAGGAAACGCTCAAGACCTGAAAAACGCTGGTGCAGCAGAGTGCTCCTTAAAAAGATAAGCATCATATGTTGACAATTTTCATTACTTCCAGTTGGCAGGGCGGCCAAGTTATTTTTCTGGTGGAAACTAAAGTAAGGCAGATGAAACGAGCGAGTAAGGGAAGGGGAATCAATTTTGATCAAAAAAGACAAATAATTTAAACATAAAGGAAATGTAGTGTTTGGACTATGATTGTAATGAAACACAGATGTATATTTTGCTTTACACTGTATCTGGTGCTGTGGACTTTTTTCTCTGTTTCTTCTCTTACATGTTTTCTTATTCCTCCCTTTCTGCTCCTCTGGAGCTCTCTAAGCCACACAGAATGTGGGCTTGGCAATTCTCTTCCACTAAAAGTTCCCTAAATCCCGAGAGGAAGTAAAAAGGGGGGGAAAGAGAAAAAAAAGAGAGAGTAAATTAAGATGAGAAAGGAATGAGAAAAAAAGACAGAAAGAAATGAAAAATGGGTGAAGCACAGAAGATGTAACAGGATGCCGGGCGAGACATGAGAGAAATGAAGAGAGGAGGCAGTGGTGGTGAGAAGAAGGGAGTAAAAGCATGCTCTTTGAGGTGTCACAGTGCTGGGTAGACCCGGGCCAACCTATCCCATCCTGACTCAACCCAGCCCAACCCAGACCAGGCCTAGGAACTTATGAGCCAACCCAAAGGGGGCTTTACTCCTCTTGCTTCCCGTGAGCTTCCCCTCGATTAGATACACTCAAGGTAAGCAGGAAGGAATCCGGATGGGCCCTGACAGGCACTTGGTGTGCTGGGAAATCTCATTAGGCCGATCTGAACGCCTTCCAAGCCCGCTCCCTGCTCCTGCACACCAGATGTGGGGCGAGGGACACATTGCTAGCTCTTTGTGCTCGGCGGCCTGGGTGCGCTCTCTCTCTCTGCTTTCCTTCACGCTGGACGGCACACTTACTGTAGGTCCACACATGCATTTGTTCGGGTGTGCAGGCGTGTGTACATCACACACAGATACCTACGAGCACAGAGAAACAGTATAATATAAAATACAAATTTCCTCTACCTCTGCTCATCTCCTCCCTCTCCGTTGTTATTCAGTACGATCCTCCACAGGTCTGAGGCCACCAGCTCCTTCTGCTGGTCGGTGAGGCTGAGGCTGGGCAGCTGCAGCTGGCAGGCACTGCTCTCTGACAGGCTGAACTCCCGATATGGAACAAAAGCCTGCTGGAGCTCGTCCCAGTACTCTAGGCTGCATGGTACCTAGAAGGAAAGACACAGAGACACCTTACATGTATGACCCCCGAATATGTTTTTTATTTAGGATTTGAATACAGATTCTCCATGGGTGGATTAAAAGACAATGGGCCCCTTGGCACAGATATGCAAAAGGAGCCACCACCTCTCTAACAAGGGAGCATAACACACATAGTTTGTAGTGCTTTTACTGTATGTCTCTTTGTGGTAATTTTGTGTCTTTGTGTGGCTGTTTTGTGTCTTTTTGTAGTTGTTTTGTATTTCTTTATGGTCCTTTTGTGTCTTTTTTAGTTGTTATTGTAGTAATTCTGTCCATCCCCTCCCTCCTTTTTTTTTTTTTTTTACATCTCTCTGTGGTTTTTCTGTCTCTTTGGGGTCATTTTGAGTTTTGATTTTCAGCAGATGGCAATTTAAGTGACAATTTACAGATGAAGGCCAGGGGTACCTGACACTTTTGGCCTCTGGGCCTGTGCCTGGCCACCCGTTAAGCAATATATCCATGAGTGTCTCTATCCTTCTTAGGAGCAGCAGCATTGCGTAGTAAATAAGGTAGTGTCCTTCAGCTCAGATTCAAACTCCATAAACAACAAGCAACTACCCTGTCCAGACTCTTCTATGGCTTGTTTCTACTTTGAAGATAAAAATTTTAAGAACTGAATCTTCATATGTCACAAAAATGCTTATTTTGTATAAAAAGCATGAAGCTAAAATGATAAAGACGCTGTTGCAATCTTATAACTATACATGCAAAGAAGTACCTGTCAGGTTATGGACAACATAAAAGGAAAATACAAGACTAAAGAAGTTGCTGTTTGATGAAGCCCTATTTCATTTGCTGAGCAAACATCATAGGAATGATGAACAATGTCCAAGAGGCTAACACCCCATCCCTTTACTCTTGCTCATACAAATCCTCGTTAAATATCTGTGGGTCATCAAACCCTCTCCTTCCTCATTTAGACTCAGAGTGCTTCTGAACTAGCTACACACCTCTGCTCACCCATCAGTAATGGCTAAATTTCAGAATTTACTTGGATGAATTCACTTGAGCACAGAGATCTATTGCCATAATTTCTTCCTTCCTATTTTCCATACAGCCAACTGCTGACAACCATTAAAGACAGACATAAAGTGATCACAGATATCTGTTTCTCTCCAAGAGATATTGGAGGAAATTTAAAGGAATGTCTTCCTTGGAGACACAACTAACGAATGCTCCTCTTTACAACCCTTTGTGTTGCATTATGCTCTTACACTGTGATGTCCAAAAACAGATATCTGCATATGTATATGCAGAATCTTTAGGCAACAGGACAAGATTTTGGTATCGGAAGTGTTCTGGTCTTTGTTGTAGTCCAAGTAGTATGGACCAATGAAGTCTGAGTGGCAGATAAACAGGGTGAAATACTATTTCGGAACCCATCCGCTATCACGGATCATCTTATGGTTTAGCTTTATATTAGCTTTTTTTTTTTTTTTAAAAGCCACATTAGCTGAAATGACCAGCATACAGAGGAGGAAGTCTTGGCTTGAATATCTCTGCTGGCTACACCAGATCTCCTGAAATACTGGTTATTGCCCCCAGAGGCTTATTGTCTTCCAATCAATTGCCGATGGGTTTCAAGATTGGTTCCACTGTGCTCTGCATCACCTGAAACTGATTTTCTCCTGAAACACTAACTCAGGTTGTTGCCGTTGCAGAAATGATGCTGTTTTCTGCCAACGGATCAGATCTTTCTTTCTTAAGGCGGTGGCTTTGCTCCATCAGATGACAACATGTTCGAGTGTTTTTATATCCCCCACTTAGTCTCCTCTACACACCAGTGGTGTCTTACTATTGTATCCCTCAGTTATTCATCACTTTAACCTGAGGCTGCGGTCCAATAAACAGACTATTGTAACCTCCTCAGTGTGACCCTGATTACTCATCAGCAGCAGGATTACTGTAAGGCTTTGTTATTGCACAACAGGTACTACCTCAGTCCCGTGGATCCCCCTGTTACACATAAAGTATTAAGCAACTGCAGTGGTCTGCTCATCATCAAGCATTGATCGTTTACTGACCCTTTCAAGACACGGTGAACTCACACATTGGAGAAGGAAAGAACAAGTGACTCTTTTTTCGTGGTGTCTGTATTACAACCTTGAATTTTACTTACCTCCAAACCGATCTTTAATTTCTCATCTAGTCGGAAAGAAATACAAGTCTTTGACGGCAGACCACCAACGCGGCAATGTGACAACCCATCTCCATAACAACATTGCATGACCGCAGCATAACCAAACACCAGGCAGCTACATGACAGTCATTAGCATTGAAGTCCTGGAGCTGTTTCTCACACTGAATAACAATCAGGTTATGTGAGTGTTCACACATTATGTGATGACTGGTAGGGCTCCATTCATTCTTCTCATATTCCGCCAAAATTTGCATAAATGCGTCTGGTGCTCCTGTGTGAACTAAACCAGGTTCTCAGGTTCCCTTGACCACCTGCGCAACTCAGCTACTGATGGATCAATGGTGGCAGGGAGCTCTGAGCAGCACACCTAAAGGATGCTAGGCAGTGAGATGTGACTGTGTGTGTGTGTGTGTGTGTGTGTGTGTGTGTGTGTGTGTGTGTGTGTGTGTGTGTGTGTGTGTGTGTGTGTGTGTGTGTGTGTGTGTGGGTGTGTGTGTGCAAGTTCATTTGTGTGTGCACAATCCAATTGGAGCTCTGAGCAGCACACCTAAAGGATGCTAGGCAGTGAGATGTGACTGTGTGTGTGTGTGTGTGTGTGTGTGTGTGTGTGTGTGTGTGTGTGTGTGTGTGTGTGTGTGTGTGTGTGTGTGTGTGTGTGTGTGTGTGGTTGTGTGTGAGCAAGGTCATTTGTCTGTGCACAATCCAATTGTTTACCAGAGGTACAGAGTTCCCTGGATACTTACCAAACTCATGCAGCTCTGTCAACAAGTTGGTGTGTGTGTGGGTGTGTGTGAAAAGTTTTGTGTTCACAAATTGTATGTGTATGTGTCCCATGCATTTGGGACTGTACTGTTAGGGGAGAATGCATGAGGTAACCGTAGCTTACATCATGTATAAAATGCCACACAGGTTTTCCTGGAATCAACTTCTCATAATTGTACCTGACAGAGTGGTGCACCCGCAACCCCAACGCTGAGCCACCGGAGCGGAAACTCACTGAATCTCCACAGAGAATTCCCAGAATTACGTTGCTAAAACACAGAGGATGTTTTTTTTTTTTTTTTTTTCACCTGTGATATTCTATACACATGACGGCATGCAGAAATGAATATGTGAGGTACATGTATGGTACAGTGGAATACATTTGCACGGTTGAATTTGCGTCATTGTTCCTTTTGACTTGTGGCCCTGGCCTTGGACGAAAGTGGAGATGAAATCGATGATAAGCTTAAAAAATGTTGTAGAGTGGAAAAAAATCCTGAAATAAATGTTTTAGCTTTGCTGAGTTGGACGTCTGGCAAAGGCTATTGGGAGGAGAAGGCACCTGTGTATATGTCATATGGATTGTGTATATGTGTCCGAGAGGAAGACCATGTATAATTGTACGTATGAAAGACAATATGCGTGTATACATACTGCCGTATACACAGGTGTGCGTATGTACGTGAGTGCATGATACAGTCTGGGCAGTGTCAGTTTCCGCTGCCTGATTGTGTGTGTACCTTATCTGATAAACAACATATAACCCCGAATAGCTGACATTCCCTTGGCTGGAAGGGTCCAATCTGTATTTTCCTCAAGCGCAAGACAAAGTAGGCCTGGCAGCTACACCTCAGGGCAAAATAACAGACGAAGGGTTATCTTAAATGTTATCTTAATTTTTGTAGTCACCGTTTCATTTTGGAGGTGGTTCAAATGCCTGAAAAGCCAAGTTTCAATATCCAAAACTATTTACAAATATATTTAAATCCAGAACTATTGGCAGCGTTATGTATAGACAGATCTGATTTCCATCCCTGTCACCCAGTCCTGTTTCTGCCAAACCGCAGAACACTCTTAAGCGTGGAGTTACTTTTCTGGGACTGATTGACCAATCACAGTCTCTAAAAAGGTTAACTAAAGGCAGGCAATCTAAAGCAAAAATACACAACACACAGAAATGATGTCCATGATCAACCCAGGTGTGATGGCTGCTAAAGTTTAAAAATGTCTCTGCAACTGAAGACTCCCTGAGCTCCTGCAGAGTCTGTGGCTGCTGACATCCACAGCCTTGTCTGCCATTACTTTTATTAACAATATCAACACTGCTATTAGGTCTTCTGTTATTTCACTGATGCCTATATGTCGAGAAATTCCACTGCTAGCTACCTCTTATCAGCCAGCAGGCAAATTGAATTGACATCGGCTTGAGCAAATGTTTACTCAGGAGATGTAATGAAAATTGTTCTGAAAATGACTCCCACTATGCTGTCTCAGGTGGGCTAATATAGGCTAACATTAATCAGTGTGGAAAATCAGGAATAAGCCCATGCTGAGATCTTCACGCTCAACTTTTTCTTTCTTTTTTTTTTCTTTTCTTTTTTTTTTCATCCGTTATGCCAAACTTTTAGGAAGGGGGACTGAAGTTTTGGTGGATGAGGTGTAAAAAGTCCAGATCAAATTAACCACATGGACAGCCTTTTATTTTTATAGTGTATTAGCTGTGACTAATGCAGGTCTGCTTGAGCACTGTCCCACTAAAATAATAGTTATCTTGGCGAAAAGACACTCTTGCTCTTTCTGGTTCAGTGGATCGCTCTGAAGTGAAATACCCACTGACTCCCCTCAGATTCTAACTCCATACAAAAGGTTTTTTTTGTTTTTGTTTTTGACTAATTGGGAAAAAAGTGTGCATCAATAAAACAGGGCGCACCGTGGATGTAAAGCTGATGATGGACCTGTGTTTCATAACAACAATGACAGAAACAACAGCTGCGGCCGCGGTTGTAGCTGAAGGTTGCTAGTTCATCTCAGGCCACGGAGCTTTTATGATACGAGTCGCAGGCCAGCAGAGCCGTGATGGCAGCGCAGAGCCCTGCTGAGACTTGAAAGGCAATCCCACAGTGCCATGCACGAAAGCAACAGCAGGATCGCAGATGGTGTGATGTTTGTTCAGAGCGATTTTGGGCAGCTGCCCAAACAGCGAGTGGATGATCGAATTTATACATTTACATATTGGGAAGAGCTTGTTTCTGTAAAAGGCAAAAGTGTACGAGAAGAGATTGTTTGACTATATGCTGAGGCTGAACTCTAACACACTATCTCCTCCTCCTGCTCCCCTGAGCTGGGGTCAGGCTGAATCATTGCTCCTGTGTTTACTCCCTGTTTCTCAGGCTTCAGGACCCCGCGGAGAGGCAGAAGGAGGGGAAGATGAACGAGAGCAATGGAAAAAGAGCAGTAAAGACACCTGCTTATGATTCAGAGGACTGGACCACACGGCGGTGAGAAGGTGAGAATGAGTCACCTTCCTTTCTCCTTCTATCCCTTCATCACTTGGGCCCTCTACAGGTGGGAAGCGGCAGATGCCCCCCCCCAAATCACTATGACATCGTTCCCCTTCTACTGTGTGTAAAAACAGCACAGGCAGCAATTTGACTTTGAGTAATGGAAGAAGGTTTGAATTCCCCCTCCGAGATACTGGAACCAGTTGGGAAACCACAACTATTTAAATGCAGGAAATCTTGATTTTATAAAATGTTAATATGATCTGCTCTGGGGACAAGCAAGCAGCATGGCTCAGAGCAGGAGCACCCCCCCCCCCCCAACCCCACCTTCATCTATTCAGCAGGGTGGAGACAGGGAGCAAAGGAGAGGAGGAGGGCGTGTGTGTGTGTGTGTGTGTGTGCGTGTGTGTGTGTAACAAAAGTAGAGAGAAGAGGAGGAGATGAAGACAATGTGGAGAAGAGTCACTTTTATTTTGTCAACCTCATGGAACTGTTTTCACTGTCCACCTGCTAGTAAACAGCCCGAAATGAGAAAAACATCATCGCCTAAATAACAGAGAGGAATGACAGGACTGCTTAATGCATAACATCACTTTCTCTTTTCTCCTTATTTCTTTTTCTTTCCTTATGCCTCTCACTTTCCATTTCTCAAAATCTATCAGCCTCCATCTCCGTGTGGCCACATGGTAATTTTAGAGGCCTGAGAAATTATGACTGCCTTCTCTCTCTTTCCTGCTCTCTCTCTCTCTCCACAGTCTTCAAGTAAAGTAAATGAAATTCCTTTGGAACTGAAACTGAGCCATTACTGTTTTTTGGATTTTAATGGCTGCATTTCCGTTCCCTGTCGCTGGATTTTCTTTCTGGTCTCGGGAGAAATAAAACAAAAAGAAATTACAGAGACTTTTGAAGTTCCGTAGAAAGCTATGAATAGTCACTATTTGCCAGAGGCTGAAATCAACTAAATCTGGGGTCAGGACAACGTTGTTGTTGACCAAGAGGACACATTAAAATAACCCCTATGAACCTAACCTCGTCTCACACACACCTGGCTTGATTCCATGTGAGTGTTAGGACAAAAATGTGAAGTATGAAGGACTGTTTAATGTATCAGTAAACTGATCCAATATCCTCTAATTAGTTTCTAATCACTCCTTTTAAAAAGTCCACGATACTTGATACTGTTTTTAGCATTGTCCACAAAATACATCACAGTAGCTTTCAATATTAAGTTTAGAAAAATACACTTTGTAAGTGATGTTTTTCAATATTGTTACCAACAGTACCTATTTTAACATGCTATAGCTGTCCAAGTGTCCTATTACAGACATGTCTGCTGCAAGACATAGCCAGAGTATATATATGTCACCAGTGGAGGTTTTGTTTTACTATTTGGAGGGAAAACATTTTTGAGCATCAAACAATTTTCTGCATTCTGGTGATTTTTTATGCAAAAATCAAGCTGTATCTTCTAAGGCTGGAAATTGAGGCCAATGCATAAGTGCCAAAAAGTGCAGGTCATTGAATGGACACATGACGCTGGCTCCAAAACAGAGTAAGTCCCTAAAAACCCCCGTGTTAAAATGCCAAACTTTACAGCAGAAATAAACATGTTTGCAGCCTGGTACCAAAAATTGTTTTTGGTCTCTAGTTTCAACATACATGACAAAAGTACATGAGTGACTTTCTTTTTATAACTCACCCATTTACATTTTAGTACAGCTTAAAGTTACACATAATTACAGGTGGGGCTGTTTGAGTTACGGGCTGTGTGCTGATAGTCTCCCACAGCTTCTTAATCAGATTCCACTTGTATAGCTATGTCTAGCTGTTTTATTTCCTGCAGTTTTGATCGTTTTTTTATGCACCAATTTATGCCTCTCCTGCATATCAATTGATGGTGTAAATGTCTTCAAATTTGTATTTTATTGGGGGGAAGGAGGGACAAATGAACATGTTCTATATACTGACGGGGATGTCATCCCCCTCTTAATGTACACCTCTGTATTCCACAAAAACACAAGCACCAAAATGAGGTGACTCACTCCTGTCCACTGGTTTCTATGAGTGCAAGCTGCATTTCTGTTTCAAATATATGCAAACTAATTCTGCACAACTGTTTAGACAATTTTCTTCACTGTCAATAACACTGGCTCCTATTTAAATACTTAGCACTTACTGCTTTCTTCTACAGACAGAGTGTGTCACCCCACTACATCTAATCCCCACATGAAGTGGTTTCACTAATGCTCAGAGCCTCCTCTTTTCACCACTTTCCCTTGTGGAAGTCTCATCACCTGATTCCTTTTAACAGACTTGTCAGAAGAGACAGGACCACGCCAGATGACATGAGGAGTGGAGCAGAAGATGTGGAAACCACATGTTCATCAACCACTGGTTTCACATCTCCTGCTGTGTAAAACACACCCACACAAATATGTCCGCAGTCACACGCATCCATGTTTATGCACAAACATGGAAGCAGAGATGCTGAAATATATGCAGCCCCCCCCCAATATTCTGCTGTCCAAGTGTATGACAGATTGTGAATGCATGTGAATCATCATGTGAACAGGACATGCTGTGAACACAACATGCCTGCCAGCTTGTTGAATCTCCTCTCAGGCATTCATCAGCTGCTTGTCTCATCTGCTGGTAAAAAATCATCTTCCCTGGACTAGATAAAGTGTGTTTGATCACACGGAGGCTCTTGTAAGCATCACAGATGACAAAACCTCCATCCTTTCGGACCCTCCTCTCACTCCATCTCTGTTCATGTCTCTGTCCTTCCACTCTTCACTCTCCTGTCAATCTCCTCCCATCAACCACCCTCTTTCTTTTCCAACTCTGTCTATCACCGCTCCTTCTTCTAACCCTCCCTCCTCCTCCACACACATCACTCTGCTGTAACTCAATATGCGGCCAATCAGCTAGAGGCTTTGGAGTTTTGCTCATTACAGACTTTACAGCTGTGGGGCCTCGCCGGGAAGCCAGACATCTGCAGCACCTTCCAATATCTTGTCTCTCCCGGGTCGACATAAACGAACGGAGGAAAACATCTGTACTGTAGGTGAAATGATTGTGGGAGTCCAGGAAAGAATCTGAGAGATAAAGGGAGGATATGTGGAGATAGGAAACTTCTGTTGCAGCTGGAGGACAGAAGCAGAAGAAAAAGGAAGAGGGAAGGTAACCTAACCCCAAGCCTTAAAAAATGCAATTAAAAAGTCCTTCTAAATGGGCTGGGAATATAGTAAAACTTGCTACCATCATAAGTTTCAGGATAATGCAATAACATCAGATTAAAATATTAATTTGTGATAAATATTATATTTCAAAAGGAGTCAAGTTTTTAAAAAAAAGTTCATTCTAGCTAATATTTTAAAAACTAAATTAGCATACCATTTATTAAGCAACTGTTACAAGTCATTGAAATAATGTAATGTTAGAGCCATATCTGTGATCTTTTTTTTTTTTTTTTACATCATATTATCTAATACAGTTCTTGTTGCCATTCTTGCATTACATTTTTTTAGTCCGAGTCCAGATACTCAGCTTTATCCTCTCAATGCCTTTTGAAGAGCTTTTGCTTCATAGAATTAAATTGAAAACCAAATTAAAAACAGATATTAAAATAACATCTAACTAAACATAGCTAATATGAGCTGAAAAACGTGATATGAGTAGGAAAAGAACAGGGACAATTTGTTTGTTCAGGAATGTGACTGGGAAAAGCTTAGCTACCAGGATAACAAAAACATGATTTGCATCTTTTTTTTGTTTTTGTTTTACCAGAAATTCCATTCCTAACTGCATGGCCAAAAAGTAAGACTCAAAGTGACTGTAGCTATAAGTGTCAAGAAATATTTTCCTAAAAATAGCAAATTTCTGCTCCAGGAAAAAAAGAAAGATTAAGAGACGATGCAGAAGGAACGATTATGTTCCAGGATGATAAGCTGCAAAGTGAGGCAGGGGATAGAAAGGTGGAGGATGAGTGATAGGTGGAAAAGTGGGATGCTCTGTCCCCCACGGAGGCCCTGTAGACTCAGTAGCTGCAACAGCCTGCCAAATTATAACCTCATCTGGGGTTGGAGACACCTGGCTATTCACACCAGAGCATGTGAGATGACTTCCACAGCTGTCTGACCATGTAGTGCATGTTTGGAGGGACGGCAGGGGTCTCTGTCATTCAATAACACGTAGAGCATGGAAGTTCTCATGACTCATGTCATGGGAATTATAATGGCCCCTGGCCCAACTCTAAGACAGTTTATTTCTCTTTCATTGCAGGTGATGTTGGGCAGGGAGCTGTGAGAGAGATGAGTGGATTCTCTTCTCAGTTTACGCCCCTTTCACAGGACTCTAGTAGACCACAACACATCCTGACCGAGTGATGAATAAAACATTCGGCTGCTTAACACATTCCCACCCCTGGCTTTCAAACTTATTCACAATATGCTGAGTGTTTATGTTTGAGAGGGGTTTTCAGAATAATGGTAGAGAGAGCACTGGAGGTCTGTTTGTTTGTGTGGGGAGTACACGTTTTTGCAAATCAAGAAATACATGTATGTGTGTCCGTCCCTACCTGCAGGGCGTCCCCCAGGTCGGCAGTGCTGATCTCAGGGTCCTCTGTGGTGTTGAAAGGGACAGGAGTTATCCTGACAAAGGTGAGGACACGGGGTTCAGGGTACCTCCACAGCATCACCCCCGGGCTATCCTCCGTCTCACTGTAGAACACCACCTCATGGGGTCCTGGCAGTCTCTGCGAAGCTGCAAAAAAAAAAAAAAGAAAAATTACCAATAATATCATGGGAATAACTTCATTGTAATCTGTCAATGATCTAGGCGAGGTTCTTTACAGGAATGCATAAAAAGAAGGAAAACAGAGAGTAAGAACACAAGGCCAGGAGAACAGTTGAAACAAAGAGAAAAGGAGGAAAAAATGAAGCAGGAAAGCTGACCGACGGATAAAGGATGATGTGGCTAAAGCAGAGGATAAACAGAGAGGAATCCATGTATTTTATATTTTAGGATAAAGTGGATTACTACTCAACTGAGCTACACTCTTCTGGTATCATAAAAATCCACTACTACATCAAGAATTCAGAGCAAGGCTTAACTGACCTTGAGCATTCACAGATGCTTGAGAAAGAAAGAAACACACAGAGGCTGGAAATATGTGAAGGAAATTCTATAGCGTTTTAATGCACATTTTCTAATTATCAAATTCACTTAATGTGACAAAAAGCAACAACTAACGACAAGCTAACTTTGACTTGCGTACATCTTTGGTGCTGTGATGTTATTTCTACTATGGAATCCAGACCCTCCAAAACAATTTCTCCTAAAAATGCGCTGTCGATGTTTCCACGCTTTCAGAATGTTTATATGTGTAAGAAGCTGCCTATAAACAACGTGGCTGAGTAAACATTTTTGCTATTGAGTAAACAGCCATTGATTGAACCATGCCAAGCACCTGCAAAAGCTGGATAACACTGGATCTAAACTTCTGAGTGGTGTTTGACTTAAGTCGTGGCTGCTGTTTGGGATTCAAGTCCTTTGGAAAAATGTTTATTTGAAAAAAACAGTCAAGCAGAGAACTGCTGCTTTGTTTAGCCCCTGGGGGTACAAACAGTCTCTTTCCAAACACATTTCAAGGGGCAGCCAAATCTCTCCGTGGCTAATTTTTCCCTTGATGTGAAGCGGTGAGCTGCCCACTTGAAGGTGGACAGCGTATTGTTCTTTGGTGAAAAGGGTGGATGAAAGAAAAAAACAGACACTTTTATGAGGTTTTGCTGTCTTTTGAATTCATCTGAACTTGGAGAAAGTGAGAGGAAGGGACAGAGACTCCCTTCACCCTTCCCTCCATTCATCTTTCATCTCCTCCTCTGTCCTTCTATCCCATCCATCCCTGTGTCAGGCCCCTGAGGGCCACTCGCTATGCTCTGTACTCTGGGGCCCCGGTTTTCTCTGGCTGTTGACAACATGTTGAGGACAGATTGTGCTCTCTTTTCTAGTTCACTACTGTAGGTTCTTCTGCTTCAGCCAGCATATTAAATGCATCAAAGCCCAGTGGAACAGTGCAACAAACAAAGACTCAACCACAGCTGACAGAGTGGATGGCTGGTCTGCAGCCAGAGAGAAGTTTGATCCTCTGTGTATAATGTTCTTGTGTGTGTCTGCGTGTGTGCACGCAGAGGACAGCACACACAAAGCACAAAGAGAGGGAATAAACAGCATGTTACTCAGAGTGGAACCAGGCAGACATGTCCGATGAAACTTCTCTCCACTGAGGACTTTGATCTGACTTTGATTTAAGGCGATGTGTATCTTAAGTGACATCTCACTTTGGCACAAAGGTTGCTTTTTTCAGTAATAACAACCCAGTTATATGACTTTATGAATGACTGACCATGGTTGCTGTTAATCCTGTGGATTCAGGGAGCATGGCCTGATCCATTGTGAAAACCCTGTCAGGAAGTAGCAGGACAAATGCATGCACAGGTAATATTATCTTATTCTGAGTCAAGGGGAATGCTTTTTCTATGACTACTGTTGTAAATGCGCTGGCATTTACAACAGTAGTAAAAGCAAACAGCTCTCAATCTTTGGGTTTGGGTTACTGCTCGACATCTATTGAGATGCCACTCTGAGAAATGAAAAGTTCCACAAAGCAATCATGTCCCTTGAACTAGAATTGAGAGTATAATAACCAACATTTTATCTTGATTTAAACCTAGTTAAATTATCAACCATGTGTCATCTCTGCATGAGATAAACATGCAGTGTAAAAACATTCACCTGAGTCCTGGATGTATTGAAAATGCCCTGTGCGCAGGTCATCGGAGCTGTGCTCCGTCCGAGGAGAGGGAGAGCCAGGAGAGGGAGGTAGCTGGGTTTGGAATGCCTTGCTCTTAGAGGAGCTATCAGCTGAATCTGAACCTTTTTGAAGGTTTAGGTACGCCTGTAGGTGCTCCTCCACCAGCTTCAGGCAGCTCAGATGTTCCTGGCCCCAAAACACCTGTCAAGACAGAAGCAGAGACGGACAGGTCGTTAGTAGAGAACGCAAATTAGAGTGTGGGATGGGGAACGAGAGGTGACGGAGGCCAACAGGGAATAGAGTGTATAGGGATTGAAAGAAAAAGAATGACTTAAGAAAAGCAAATGAAGAAGTTAAAAAACAGAGTGTGATGAGGAAAAAAGCAAGACATGACACAGACCCACAGCTGATGCACAAGCACCTACGCAGCGAATTATTTAACATTCATCTCCAAAACAGGAAGAGAAGCAGTCAGGGTTACCCTCGTCATCACCCCTTCACATCCTCTCTAACATTACCCAACACAACCTCACATCCTCCTTACTTACCCGTGGCATTCCCCTTCCCGAGCTCCATCAAAGTGAGTCTGCCTGGGGTTTGGACTAAGGACCAGGAATCTCTGAGTCAAAAACTCTTCACACATGGAGCTGCCTGCCTGCTTGCCCGCTTCTCACTAGCTTGCAAGGGTGGGTTATGACTAAACTCTAAAAACAGGAAAATTTGGGGATTTTTTTCCCAGGTTTTTGGAAAGAGAGCACGAGAAGAAGGAATCGGAAGGAATTCCGGTGGTTTTTGTACAGCACTTGATTAAAACACCACAAACGCCAATATTTACAGTGGGAAATGTATGATTACGTATTAAGTGTTGAGTTACGAGTCATGTTTCTGTTAATGGGCACGCAATAAAAGCATTAAGGGAACCATTGAAGATGGGGGAGGGATGGGGGTTCCCCCTGAAGAAGTAATGTGGAATAAAACATTAGTAATAATGCGTTCAGTTAGTCACATTGAAAAGGGACTTTTCTCTGTGGATATTATGTAACGTTTCATCGGAAAAAAGGCACGTATAAGATATAACCCCCCTAAAATAGCCTAATATTCCACCATTTAACCAACAGATGTGACTCAAATCTACAGTGGAATTACAGCATGCAATTCCTACTGTCATCACTTCAGCTGCAAAGAGGACAGAAGCAGAGTTAAAGAGGATGTGATGAGCTGTGCCTGTGGGTGTCAGCTTATGAATACTGTAATATTAATTTGGAAAACCAAAAGCACTCAAGCTGAGGTGACGTTTAAGTGGGCAGCAGCATCGCCTCGTGATTGGTGGCTGTTCTTGTGAGATGGAAGAGCCTCGCTCAAGCCCTCAGGTTTAAGTGTCCTTGAGCAAGACACTCAATTCTAACCAGGTGTAGAGGTGCTGATCTGACCCTGACCTCTACAAACTGGAGCTGTGCTGGGTGATAAATCTTGTGACTGAGGATGCTGAATTGATGTCATGGGTATACAAACCTGCAGCAGGCCTCCTTTCAGGTCCAGCAGCAATTTAGGGGGGCCGGGCTCAGGTCCAGGGCTGCCGCTGTGCCGACACCAACGAGCCTCCAGGGAGGTGCTGCAGGAGAACGGCCCCAGCAGGAGACGGCTTCGGTCCTTTAGCCCTGTTCTCACCAACACGTCTCGCAGCTCCAGCTGCATCGACGCAGCCTGAACTGCATCTGGGAAGACAGAAGGAGTAGCAATGAATGGCATGTGGAGCACAGGGTGGAACTACAGAGGGAAAACATGTCGAAAAAATTGGACAGTGATGAGGAAAAATGTCTTGTCAGTGATACTCAATGTAGCAATTGGTTTGTGGATAAAGTAGGAGCAGTCGCTAATTTATTGATTACACACTGGAAAAAAAGGAGAATGGGTTCAAATAGAAGGAAAATATCTCAAATAAATACTAGTTTCAAAGTGAAATACTGATATCTCTAATTATAGACAAAAACTAACACAGTTCATCGATACAAGAGCACCCAGGCCAGATGAAACTGAAGCACATATACAATTTAACCTCATAATTCAGATGCACAAATGCTTGCCTGTGTATTTTACTAAGTTCAAGCACAACAATCTGCCGATTTTATATCAAAGTAGCAAAACATACAGTACAATTACACCAACCACATCAATGGCCTCCAAACTACTGAACTCATTTAATGTTATTGCCTCTAAAAGAGAAGAGCAGGGTTTTTCCTCATTAACAATTATGTGCTTGCCCCTGCCTTTGCTTTCATGTTTCTGAAACGATGGTCTAAAGACCAAAATAAATTAACAAGTTTACTCATTTTGAGTGGGCTATAGACTAGAGGAAGTAATTAATTAGACTGGGCATGAGTTACCAGCGTGATAAGAATTTCTCAATATTGGATCTTAGGCTAAAAACGAACACATACAAAAATCAGTTCATAATAACTGCAGATGTGACTCCTGTGTGTTTCTTTAAACATAATTGTGGGTTCATGGTTACAGCATCTTAGCCGTTACAGATTCAAGTTAAAACTCCGTGTTTCTGTGATTAGGTAAACTAAAGCATTTAGCAGACATGATGACAATGAGAAAACCCTGATAGGATCCAGACAAAGGAGCCAAACACCCACTCATCCTAAAGGAACCAAAAGTAGCAAAAGCCTCAACTGTAATAAAGACAGCATTCTCTGTCCTTTCCATTAAAACAGGGATGTGTCACTGTGGTCCCACGCTGTCCTGAATTTAGTCTTTGGGTCCCATAAATTAGTGGACTGAAACCCCCTCTGCTAGTCATTGACATGGGAGGGCTGATTCGGTCAGTTCAAGCTACAGCAGCAGCAGCCCATTTGGAAAACTCAACCCTTGATGACTAATAATAGCATGAGAAGGAGCTCTTTAAAAAATGCCTTTTAAATCCAGAAACTCTCACTCCAGTCTGGCTGTAAGTCTGGGAAAGTTAAAGAAAGACGCGACACACCTGTTTCAGTCCCTAACTATAGATTATGTATTATATTTCCTACAGTGTAATCATTTGACCTTTAAAATGTCAACAGTAGTACAGAGTAAAGAGAACATTTTGATGCTAAGAACTGCTGTTTTTTGTAAACACTAACAAGCAAGAGGCACTTTTACAATACAACAAGGGATAATCTGTAAAACTGAAATTGAACACCAAAACATTATATTATAACAGATTACTAAACTAATGGTCAACTACATATATGCTATCAGTTAGCATCTCTACATAAAATATCACGGTATTTATCTCATTAGTAATGTTTTGTTATTTACTGTGGATTAACAGCAGAAGTCCCTTTTTAACAAATACTGCATTTCCATGTAGTGCTCCTGCCTTTGCTTTGTCTGTTGAAGCACTTAAACATCTTTTTTTTAAAGGTGCTATGTAAATAAAGTTATTATTACTATTAATAATAATAATTATTATTATTTGATTTTATGATTTTTCACACTAAGGCTGGACCAGAACATTTGGCTATTCAAATATTTGTAAATTTTCAGTTCAAGGTTTCATTTCAGTATTTGTAAGAATAAATAAATAGACCTACTTTTAAAATCTTAGCTATATCGCAGTTACTCTGCTTGTGTTTCACAGGGATTTGGAAGGTTATCATGAGTAGTCTGCAGGTCTATAGTAATTTGTCCATGATCATAAAAATTATCACAAACTTTGTAATCTCAGCAAAAGTGCATAGAAAAATCGCAGCTCACCAAGTGGAGCCCTTTTCTGTAGCACGGAGCAGGCACATTTTAACATCTTCCATAGTGAGGAAACTTATTTCGGATGCACACCTAGTGCTGAAGCTCCAGGGTGCATGGTGTCTCTCTGTCACAACTGAAGCTAGAAGTGTCGGGGGCTTTCCCTCACCTGACGCTGAAGCTTCAGTATCTGACCAAATGTCTCCCCGTCTGTTCCTGAGATATAAATAATGGCCAGAAAAGTCTTTTGGGAGAACATTAGATGTCACAGTGAAGTTAACCTTTGACCGTTTGAGTATAAAATGTCATCACTTGGAATTTGAGTTATGGCCAAAAGTGTGTTTTGTGAGGTCACATTCTTCAGTCCAAGCGAAGTTTGTGCCACATTTGAGGAAAATCCCTCATGGCCTTCTTGGGATACTGCATTTACGGGAATGAGACGGATGTAAGATCAAAGTGATCTTTACCTTTGACCACTAAAATCTAATCAGTTCATTGATAAGTACAAGTAGATGTCAAATTTGAACAAATTCCTTCGAGGTGTCCTTAACATATCATGTTCACAAGAATAAGAAAGGCAAGATCACAGTGATCACCAAAATTGAATCAGTTTATTGTTAAGTCCAAGTGGACGTTTGTGCCAAATTTGAAGAAATTCCCTCAAGACATTGTTTAGATACCACACTAACGACAGTGGGACGGACAGATGGATGGACAACATGAAAACATAATGACTCAGGCTCACAGCTATCACTTGCACAGAGGCATTAAAACTGTTCCCTATTTAAATATCAGCCCTTTGAGTTACAACTGTGCTTGGGGTTCACTTGAGGTAAAGCAGGATAGATGGAAGAGATGGAACGGCATATGAAGGGGGAGAGGGGAAGGTGGTGATAAATGACGAGACAAATAGATAGAGACACGAAGGGAGTGAGAGACACACAACCAGAGGATGTGAGAGTGAGAGAGCGAGCTATGATTTGATGAAGATATGACACATGCGTCGTCACATCTTCCCAGGCTCTGTAAACTGACTAAGGAACATCTTATTCAACATAAGAGCGCAATAACACAACAGGGGGGGTTCCAATGAAAGAGGGTTTCTCTTGTATAAATCATTCTGAGGGGAAATATTATACTGGGATGACTCATTTCTCTTAGGAAAGACACTGTTGAAACCAGTTGGCGGTTTACCTGCTAATATCTTCTGGTGTTGCGGTGCAAAGAGAGCTGTTAGAGATTACTTACCGAACTGTGGACATTGGGTTTATTTTCATGGCTAGGATTTATTGGACAGCGCAAGGGAACTCCCAAACTGGCTCGTTAAAAATGGAGGATCTTTCATTCACACACACGTATAAAAAGGAGAAGCAAGCACATGTGCATTAAGTGCAGTGACACGCAGACTCACAGAGGAAAACGAAGCCAAATGCCTGCACACAGACACATGTAAATGCACACCCAGGTGAACAAGTGGAAACAAATACACCCACATATACATTCACACACACACAATGTGTATCAAAGCATTCTCCCCTGTCTCACCATGCGTCATTTACAGCCCAGTTGACCGCAGCATCCTGGTGCAAAAGCCAGCAGCAACAGCCAGCACTCTTAATAATCACCCTAATTGGGAGGGGTTTTAATGAGGGGGATCCCTTTCTTTCTACATTGCTAACTCCATTCTTCCATCCAGGCTGGATGACAGTCAAAGGCATATTTCTCCGTGCTTTCTCTACATCCTTGCTCTTGCCCTGTATGACCATAGTGCCGCTATTTCGGTTTGTTTCCAGCGATGTGTCAGCAGACAGCCCAGAGACATTACACTGCTGAGCTGTGAAGTGCTGCCATACGAAGGGAGGAGCGCAGGGAATGTTCAGAGGGGGAAAAAAAGAGTTGGGAAAGTATTGGAGGATGACGCAGGAGGTACCTATGTGCCTATGTTCGCATAAATAGAGTATGTCACATATTTGCAGATGGTGGGTGAGGGCACACAGTTGTAGCAAGAAAGATGATAAATTTTGGACAGACAGTTATTCAATCGCTATTTAACACAGCTCTGCCTCTTACGAGACAAAGACAGATACAGATGTGCACACATGCCTAAGAAATACAACCTTTTCACAGAAACCAGACAGAGTAGCATGGCATGGGGATGAACAAGAATATTGTTAACTGTTAACTATAGACATTCACACTCACATACACACAAACACACACACATGCACACAGACACTGGAGTTAACGAACAGCTGTTGTTTTGTGGGTATTTGAGGGGGGTGCTCTTTATGTGTTTGGGGTTTAGAAAACTGGCTCAGATGGTGCTAAATGAAATGGATCCTGGCATATAAAAACACACACACGCATACACACACACACACGCACGCACGCACGCGCATGCACGCACGCACGCACACACACACACACACACACACACACACACACACACACGCACACACACGCACACACACACACACACACACACAAAAAAACCCTCTGTGTTCACATTTCCACAAGACTATTTTATAGACAGCAGTACGGCTACACAAAAAATGACTGCCAATAACTGCAGACACAGAGCAGTACCTTAGATGCACTTCAGTGTTTTCTTCAGGTGTCTCTGGCATCTGTGAATGCATCATTATACAGATAGCCATAGCCACATACTCTACACACAGTCTATATTCAAAACCAAGTTATCACACAGAGCCAACTAGAGGCTGACTTAATGTCACACCTTCTCCAGACACACACTCATACACACACATAAGAAAGAAACATACAAATGTGAAAATATTTTCTAAAAAATATTAAAGATATCTTAAAGCTGTATACAGTAATAGACACACATACACAGACCTTGTATGTCATCAGTAAAAAGGGAGTTAAAAGTATAATCCAAGCCAATGTTGTTGTAAATTACAAAATAAATGTAATTGTCATTCATTACATTTACTGAGAGGTAATCTGCAATTAAATTATGTTTACTTACAAAATATTGGTATAAGGGGTACATCCGAATATATTCTTTTGGTAAAAATCTTATGTCAACTGTAAAATTCATCCTGTTGTTTGCATCTTGTCACGGTGCAGGAATGCCTCCTTTTGGCATATTTCCGGATGATGCAGGTCAGCAAAGCTAATCTGAGGGCATGCTAACAAGCTCCATTCAGTATGCACTCAAATTTTTAGCATTATTTTTTAATAGTTTTCTTGTTTGTATTTGCACTGGCTCTTTTTTTTGCCAAAGAAACCCATGAACAGTTTCAGAAGTCTGGCATGCCTGCAAGCAAAAAATGCCTTTTGGTGCTGTAAATCCAACAATATTTTCCTTTTTAAATCAGAAAAGGGTTGTAACATTGCTGTGCAGTGTAAAGCTTGTTTATCAGCAGTGAAGATGTTGTAAACATTGACATAATTTTACATTTTAGAACTTTTCAGCTTTATCGCTAATTTAAAATTGAAGTTCCAAAAGCAATTGAAAGGTAATTAAAATAGTTGCATTACTTATTACTTTTTCACTGGGCTAACTTTCCCAACACGGCAGGGAGTTGATTCAGTGTGGTCGTGAGCTAAATCATGGAACAACTGTACGTCAAAATACTGGAAAACATAATTCGGCATGAACTTTGATCACACACACGCTGACCTACACCTGCATCTCATGCTCTCACGGTAGACTTGCCAGTAAACCAGCGCGCTCCAGCACACCCTCCCCAGGCTAACGTAAAACCTATGACACTTGAGGAACAAAGTGGGTGGTGGGGAAAAAGGGTGGATGGAAATCTTCCTAAAGTGAAATACATTTCTGGCAAATGCTTGGGTAAGATTAGATAGGACCAGAGACATTGATTTACCGTGTCGGTTTCTCCCTGGCAGCCGTTATCTGACCACTGCCTGGCTGATTTATACCCCGAGATGCACTGGTATCAATTAGAAGAAACCTAAAGGAGTCATTACCTAACTAGCAGAGGCCCCCGAGGACTGTCTGGGATGGTGAGAGTAATAGAAGTAATATACTGTCACTCACCGCACAAATACACTAACCCTCACCACAAGACCACTATAGGACACCAGAGGAAAATGGTTTCGTAGCAGGGGACACCGTCGGCCAAAATGGCACAATACAGGGAGCTGTGCGTCATCCAAGCTGTTACACAGTAACTGATGAGTGTTGATGAGTTACATATGGCTTCAATGACAGTTGCATCAGAGCAAATTAAGTATGGTGGAAATGTTTTAACTTCTTAATAACCAACCCTAAATGCGATTTCTTTATAGGAAGACATGTATGAACATTATGTTGCAAGCAGAAAGATCTTACTCCCACAGTTGGAATTTTTGTAGTATGCCATTCTTTACCTAACTTAAGCCTGGTGGGTCCTGACAAATTATCATGTTTTAGGTCAAGTTTGGGCCATCTCATTTCATACAGCTAAAGGCTCGGTTTTGGTTTTGGTTACTTTTGTATATAATTTAATAAGAAATTGGTCTCTTTGTCTCTGGCTGCTACGTGTGTCTGTGTATACATGTGTCTGTGTGATGTGTTCCAAGTAGGACATGCAGTGCCCAGCGGGGAAAGTGAAAGAAACGGCAAAACTAGATCAGTGTTATGCGTAATAGCCTGGCAAACTATCACTGAGTACTGAACAAAATAAAGCACAATGTTGCTGAAGGGGGCTTCTTAAAGGCATACTTAAATGATTGTTTGTATATCATCTCTTCTAAAACATCTTAAATTTGTCATATTATAGTCACAGAATAACACGAACAAACTGCTGATGTAGGCAATACAGGACCAACTGGACCAGCTCCTGTCTTCAGTGAGGTAAAATGATTGTTTTTGTCAATGGAGTCTGGCTCTGAAGACAGCATAGATGAGATTCACTTTCAGCTCAGTTCCAAGCTGGAGGAGTTTATTTGGGGAGCACTGAACAGCTGGATAAATAAGACTCGATTATAATCCATGAGTTGTGTGAGAGTTTGTACACCCTGTTTTGATAGTTATGCTGTTGTATAAGATGGACTCCTATGACTTCTAATCATCAAGAATTTTCTACATTTTTGGATTCTTTAAATGATGCATGTGAGAAAAACTTTGTTTTCTTCATAAATTCACTGTAACAGTATGAAGGATATGCAAAAGGTCATTTTGGAGGTGAAGTTTTCCTTTGAAATCTCTACTGATTCAGAACATGCTTCGTTATTATGTAATCTTATGACCTTAAATGACCTATGGTTGTGCTAGTTTTGTTCTTGACTATGGTTGTATAACGTCATTACCACTAAACAAGTACCTTTGGAATCTTTTGTAAACCACTTGTGCTTGTTCTGGCTGACCACAGTGCTTTAGTTTACAGGTTACTATTGCAGATCATTTACTGAATTCAGCCCACTACTGCTAACTACATCCATCTACACGTCAGGCAGTGATGTAATGTAACAAAGTAACAATACGTCATTACAGTGCTTAATTATTTTCTGGGAGTAGCTATACTTTACTTGAGTATTTATATTTTTTTCAACTTTCACTTTGAGTGAACTACATTTCCTAAATAAATATATATACACTTTACTCCACTACATTTCCCCTAATCATCTTAGTTACTTACTACAAAGTAGGGAAGGAAGGAAGGAGGAAACAGACGGACAAATGAGGGCATGGGAGGGACAAAAAAACTGGATTTTGTTCTTGAAATCCTTAAAGTTGTGAGAAGAGGAGTTTTTACTTAACTTTTGTTACTTAAGTTAATTTAATCTCATACAATTACTTTTGATAATTTAGTACAGTTATGGCAGATACTTTATGACTTTCACTTAGTAATTTTCCAATAGGTGTATTTCACTTCTACCAAAGTCATTTTCTGGTGAGACATCTGTACTTATACTCAAGTATGGCTTTCAGGTACTTCATCCGCCACTGATGGCAACTTGATAAGAGCTAGCTAGACAAGACCTCTCTGTTTAAATCAAGCAGTTTGCTTAGTTGTATATTAAAATAATGGGAAACTATTTTGATAAAGGATTGATCTTTTAAGTATTTTTTCAAGCCAATAAGGGAAATATTCTCTAGTCTATACTCTAGACTGTAAAGATTTGCTGATTTTATTGTTTTTTCTATGATAGCATATTCACTACATTGAAGATGTTTAGATTTTGCAGTACTGGTTCCCTTTATTCTGATGGTGAACAATTAAAAAACAATTATCAGACTGATTGCTAGTTGAAGTAATTGTTACTAGCAGCCCAAATATGTACCACTGTTTGGATTAGAAATTTTCACTGAGACTATAATCTGCTAGCTCAACAAGGCTCCATGCTGACAGCCACCACTGTTCCACAAAGTATGAGCCCGGGACATTTAACAAAGACTTCTGTTCAAAAAAAGACTGTAAAATCTTGTTTTCTCTAATAGTCCAGGGCTTTCTTACATGTCTTGTCTCTAACCAACTAACTGCCATATGTCTTCATCTTTCCATGCATGTTAACAAATACCTTGCAGGACAGTTCCCCCTAATGTCTTCTCTTTGATATAGTTTTTATTATTAATGCATTGAAAACAATTTATTAGATGGGTTAACATGCCAAATCACAGCAGGGTGTATTTCCAAATATAAATCTCTTAATGTTTGGCTTTGCTCAGCACCGCTTCTCACAGACCATTGAAACAGAAATAATATGATAAATGGAAAAGAGTGGCTTTGTTTCGGCAGAGTAAACAAACTGACATGAGCGTAGCTCAAAGACTGTCCAGGGAAACAAAATAGAAGTTGAAAAAAAAAAAAAGTCAAGAGGCATAAATAAATAATGGGTAGCTTTCACTTTGTTCCACGAACAGAAGTTTTCCTTTACAAGTGTGCTGGAGTAAATCACCATGAAGAAGCAGGGGGTCCGCCGAGGCAGAGGAGCGAGGAGAAAGCTTTGTGTGTGTGTGTGTGTGTGTGTGTGTGTGTGTATGTTGTATGCATATGAAACAGGGTCAACTCGTAACAGGGTCTGCTGATACGTATGTGTGTGTGCTCCTAGGAAATCGAGGGCACTCTATGGGCAGTCTGATGGAGAGCTGAGAGATTAGGGAGGGTCTTGTTTCATGGACCTTAAGACATATGTTCTCTCTCTCTGGCCCGCCCCCCCTCTTTACTTTCATTGAACTATAAATGCCCCCCTACCTTGGGGAGTGGTGAGTCGTGGACGGAGGGAGGAATGCGGGGCTTCCACTTGCTTTTCATTAACACAGGATCTGGTAACACACCTCACTGTCAACCTAATCCCCTCTCTCTCCATCTTGTCCCCTGGCAGAGGGGGGCTGCCATGACCAGGTACAGAGCCCCAGATGTTTTGGGGATGAGGGGGGTGGATGACAGGGTCTTCACCCCACTGCAGCTATGGATGTACGCTGATGAGGACAGGGTGGGGCGGGGTGAGTATAATGGCATATACTGAGGAGACCCCTGTTGCTGCTCACATAGTAGCCTGTCTTCTGTTTTCCCCTTCTGTTCTGTCTTTTATCTTTTATGTCCTGCTTACTTTTTCCAACTTCAATTTGTGACAAAGGTTTCCTCATCTGCTCCTGTGTCCTCCCCCAACTCATTTATATTCAGGGTCCATCGAGCTAACGGCAAGTTCAGTTTAAGACTTTTTGAGACTTTTTATATTGTCACTTGGAATGAAACTTGATACAATAACTAAAACTGAGAAAAAGGAATAATAATTGATAATAAAAATCAATTACAAATGAAGTTGTGATTTAATGAGAATAAAGTCAGAATATTTCAAGAAAAAAAAATTTACAAGAATAAAGTCGTTATTATGAGAATAAAGCTGTAATTACTAAAATAATGTTGTAATTTTGTGATATTAAAAGAATAAAGTTGTTAATTTGAGGGAAAAAACTGTATACAAACGATATGATATAATGTGAAGTAAATTAATGTGGTAAATTGTTTTAGAATTTTTTATCAATTATTTAGAGATTTTGTAAGGAAATGTAAAAAAAAAAAAAACAAAATCCCTTTTCTCATGTTTTAGCATTTTTAAGACCAATACAACATTTTAATACCAATTCAGGCCTTATTTCTGGATTGCTGAATTCAATGCTTTCTAAGAATCCAAAGGAACCCTGTTATTTCCTGTCTTGTATTGAATCCCCTTTCTTCTAATATGCATTTTTCTCTTTGTCTAATGATGACTTATTTGGGACTTCTTTAATCTGACTCTCCTTTCTCCATTTTGTCTTTCCCTCTCCATCACCCTCCTGCTTCCCTTCATTCAAAACTCTTCCCTTCCCTCTTCCTCCTTCTCCTGTTTCTCTGAGCACACTGGCATCATCCTGAGGTCTGTTCAGGATGTGTTCCATCAATCTCCGCCTGCTGCTGACGACCAGCGCAGAAACAACAGCAGCAGTAGTGGTGCACACTGCAGTGGGAGTAATGCAACATTCTCCTGTCTTACATCTCTCATGTACAGCCTCTCCCGGGGGGGTCATTCCCGCTGACTTATTGTGGCAGCTCAAACGCTCAACCTAACAGAACAGGAATCCTAACCTTTATCTTTGTAAAATTCCAAGGTATCCTTTTTCTGAGGTGCACAGCAGACTGGAGAGGCCAAAGTGCTGAGTGATGGAGGCGGTGCAGCTAAGGCTAAAAGTCAGCAAATACATCTATTGTCACTGGCGATCAGTCTGCGTAATTGGAGACAGTTTGTCTCCTTTCGATGGCAACAAATCTGGAAACACTATGTGAAGAAGCCCTCGGGGAAAACAGCCGCGTGTGTTGTGACAGAGATCTATACGAGTGCTGAAGTTATCAAGAAATAACAAAAAAAGACAAGAAACAACTAAGTGAGACAAACATGTTATTCAGCAGGATAACTTTTGACATTTGCTTTGAAATACCTTTTACAATGTAAAACTAGAATAATCTCCCTCGCGGTTGCCTTTGCACAGTTTCAGGATTAGAGTCACCAATTCAGTATCTGACTAAATGTGTCCCATTCGTATAAGTTTTAATGTTGAGTGATGTCCAGAGAAGTGTTTTTGAAGAATATTATGATGTCACATTGAAGCTAACCTTTGACCTTTAAAAAAGAAATTAAATATAATTTTTCAAAAATATAAAATGTCATCACTTCATCAGTATGTCTTCTTAAACATATATTTTAAAACATTTGTGTGATTAGCATTTTGATTCTTGGGCTATAGCCAAAAACATGTCACGGTGACCTTTGACCTTTAACCACCATCCAAATTAGTTCATTCTTGAGTCCAAGCAGAGGTTTGTGCCAAATCTGGAAAAAAATCCTAAACATTGTTCTTAAGAGCTCACGTTCATGACAATGAGATGAATGCAAGGTCACATTAACGTTGACCTTTGACAACCAAAATCAAATGAGTTCATCTTTAATTGCGCATGGACGTTTGCGCCAAATTTGTAAAATTCCTTTAAGGCATCCCCTAAAGTGTTCATGACAATACTATGGACAGACAACATGAAAACATAAAGCCTCCAGCCACAGATGTTTCCAGTGCAAAGGCATGAAAATGGTCCTATTTGTTGGCATTTAGTGCCATGCAAACTTTGTTATTCTCCATTGGCAACATTTACAGGTGTTATTCAAAGTTTCAACATGCTCTCAGAGATGAGGCAAAGAGATGAAATATCAGGGTCTATAATGAGATCGACATACAGGATCTCAAACCTCTCAGGTATTTCAGAGAGTGCTCAAATATGATCTATGAGGAGCTGAATGAAACTTTTGCTGCACATGATGACAACATTAGTTCTATGGCTGTTATTTGAATGTCTTGCTCAGAACAGACATACATGATGTTATGTTTTTTGGGCCATATAAACAGCATTTCAAAGAGTTTAGGGCCAAACTGGGGATGAATGATCCAATGCATGTCAATAAACACCAGCGGTCCCAACATTTTCACTTGCATCCAGTCAGACTTGTCTTGAGAGAAGCAGTGGCTCTGTAATTGTGGGGTAAAGAATATCCATGAAAAGACAGTTCACTGCATACTAATCTCCATTTCCTTTGTTTACTGTAAACAAATCAAAGAACTACCATTAACAAATGTGTTTTGAATAGTATTTCTATGTGCAACGAAGAGAAATCACTATAAATAGTAGTCATCTGAAAGCAGAGTCAGTGGGAGGGGATTAGCATTCATATTAGTGCAAAAGTCTAAACTCTATTTCTTTTTCCATTGCGCTGCAGTTTCAACTGTGTTTACCAAAGTCAACACATCAAAGATGGATGAAAGCTGAAAAGCTGGTGAAAATCAGAGCGGGGCAACAGCGCTGAGTATTGTGTCACTGTGCAGTTATGCAGATTTGAGTAAACAAAGTGCAAATTGTTTGAGGTTTTAATTAACATTTTCGACAATCATTTTATCTGAAGTAACCCAATATAACAACATCTGTCAAGCAGATGCAGGCACTTAGGGAGCCCAGTTCCTGCTCTGTCCTCGTCCTGCTGCAACCTCCTTCGTCAGGCGACATGTTGCTCAGCGGTACCACGGTACAAATGGTACAACACTATGTTCCGTTTTATCTCCTGCGTGTCAGCCCATCACTCTCTTTTATCTTACTGTTTCCATCTGGTGGCCAATTTGGGAAACATGCAAAAACTGAAAAACAAACCAACAATCCCTGATCATCTGTTACAGCGCATCTGCTCACACCCAACGGCACAGAGAAATTGGACACTTTTGAATTTACATTAGCATTAGCAGTTCTGATTGTTAGAGTGGAAACACTGTGGTGCCTCCTGGATAATAGTCAGTGTTGATGATGAAGGCAGGGTTTGGTCCGAACACGAAAACAAACATCTCGTTCTCACACACACTTGAACATAAGCGCATGAAAACATCTTTTTCTCTCAGGCCGCAATACACACGCATACTCATCTGCAGCAATCAGACACTCGCAGTGTCTCACAACAACTTTAGATCCAAGACTAACACAAACATCTCACTTTACAGTTTACTGACAAACCTTGTTTTTGGCAGATAAAGGCTTTGCTAGCATGTGTAAAAGAAAACAGCGATATTCCAAATAATCGTGAAAGCAATACTGGTATTCGGTTCCCAGAGTGTGTGAATGACAGAGTGTCAAATCGTCCAAAAAAGGCAGACATCACATATTCTTCAACAAACAAGGGCGGAAAGTGGAAAATCTGACTAAGTGCTATGATCAATAAATATTCAGAATGTATTTATACTTATTGTCTTTATAAAACCTGCTGTTTGATTAAACACATTCCCCGAAGAAACACATTCCAACACTTCAGCTACAAATAAACTTTCATCTCAATGAATAACAAATATAAATGTGTTGTGCTGGGTATAGCCCTTTAGAGTGTGTCCACATCAATATTTGTTTGGTCACACAATGACATGAAACAGAACAAATTTGTTCTCCATTACATTTTTCTATTGGATATTTGGAGCTCTGTGTAACTGTGCTTCGTTTTCAAAGAGCCTGGATTGGTTCCTGTTGGCACACGAGGGTACGAGGCAAATGACACGCCACAAAAAAACATGTACATTTAGTGGAGTGCATTACTGAGTCTTAAAATTGTGGTTTCTTTAAAAGATGATAAAATCTGCCAAATGGGCTGAGGTCATTACAGTTGTTTCCAATGCAGCTCCACCTGTTTCAAGAATTCCCTTGAAACAAGTGGCGATGTTTTTGCAATACAGCAGAGTTAGATGGATCACATCACCGGTTTGATTTTTTTCTTTTTTTTCTCTTCATTTTTTCACTGAGATAAAAGAAACACTAAAGTAAGTTATTAAGGTCCAGGCCCTTGTTACTTTGGAGTGAAACAACACGGGTCATTTACTGATTTACTGAGCTCATGGAAGTCTTAGTAGGGGGTTGGAGAAAAGATTATAAAATGTTTCAACACTCTAAAACAACCACAGCTTAGAGTTTGCTGTAGAGATCTTATCAAACAACAGTTTTTACTTTCCCATTGAACATACTCGATCACAACGTAAAGGTGAAATGACAGCTCAAGTTTTTTTAAAAAAATTTAAAAATTGTTAGCGGGTAATTACATTTATATATATTTTTATATATTTATACAATTAACACAGTGTCTTACAAGTAACAGACACTTGTAATGCTTATTAAAGACCTTTTTAAAGATAAATTTTCACCAAATTTAGGAGTGACATCTGGACACATTTTTTTTCTCATTCAAGCACTGCAAGTAAGTAAGTATAAAGCTAAGTAGTTTATATGTAGTACCATGCAGAGGTAGATTTAATGTAGGAATATTGTTATTGGGGTGGTCAGTTAATCTACATTTTGCCTACAGGTAAATGCAAGTATAACTTAAAGAGACAGAAATAGGTTCACTGGTAGGTTTAAAAATGTATAACATCAGAGTTGTGAACTTTCTCGCAGAAGAGCTTAATTCATTTTTGACAAAAATAAATATAAAATTAAAATATATTTAAACAAAAATAAGATATTTGTGACATTAAGGCCTCACAAATTCAAATGTTAGACTGATGACTTAAAGTCTTATATATATAAATTCAATATACATTATGTTTTAAGACTTTTTAAGAACCTTCAGAAACATTGTCAAAGTTTTGGGGTTCTGTGTTTCTGGTTTAAACATGGTGATCTTCATTTGAACTATGAACATTAATATTGGCTGTCCCATTAGAGTAGCAGCTGCAAAGTATGTTTTTCATTTTGTTCCTTCCTTTCGTGTTCAGTCAATCACAAATTAATTCAACAAATTACAGAAAGTATGGTTTTATGTTCCTTCACCTGTGATGCAGTGCATGGAAGTTCTTTGTACTTCTTATATGTTTCTGTCAACAAAAGCTCATTGATGTTCTGAAGTTTCTGCAAAAAACTGAAATATGTTTTTCTTCTACTCACCTTCTATCCGCGGCCCGGACTTCATGCTCAGACTTCCCATCATGCCCGACACCGTCACTGCCACACTGGGCTTCATTGGATGGGCCTCTGTTTCCATGACGATTACAATCTGGGCAGTGTGAAGAGAGACCTTGTGGAAGGACAGAGCCAGGGCCCTGATGCTACTGGCTTTAGCCAGGGCCGAGGCCTGATGGTGTGGCTCTGGGCGAGCAGGAAAGGTCCTGGGCAGTGTCTTGGTGGGGGAGGAATGAGGGCTGGAGGATGCAGACGGTGGTTTACTGGAGGTATCCCATGTGTGGTTTGGTAGGACTTTTTTCAGGTAAGCTTTGGCCTGCTCCAGCTTCGCAAGTGTGGGGTTGATTTTCAGAGGGCGTGAGAACTCCACATTCAACTCAGCTGTGGACAGAGATAGAAAAAAAAGAAAATAAGGGAAAGAAAAAGATCAGATTTAGGGAACAGTTAAGAAAAGAGACCAAGAAAATATCTTTAAATCTAAGCTGTCAAACAACAACTCCCTCTATGCACAGTTTCTTAGCAGTCTCTCTCAAAATTGGGAAAAATCTCTTGTACTCATCCTGAATTAAATTAATTAAGTGCCAAGTGATGAATAAAACAAGGCAGGAAGTAGAGAGAGCAAGGCTTTTGGGCAGGTTATAAAACATGACTTAATTGTTGAGACAAAACAAAGCTACCTAAAGAACACAAGTAATAAAACTCTTCAGTGGTGTGGGTGTTTGTGTGTGTTTTATTAGCCAAGCTACCAGAAGAAAATGTTATTGTATATTTCTGCCAACCATGGATGTTACATTTGTGCGTATCATATGAACACCTCTGACATAGTCTATGAGCTGAAGGTGGATGGTGTGACACCCAGGAAAGATGCCTGCCAAGCTGTAGACCACTGTTCCAAGACCAAAATACAACAAAACAGTTGTTTTTTAGCGAGTTATTGCTGCGTTTCTGGTGCCACCAAATGTGGGTGTGTTTTATCCATTGGTAGTGCCACAAAAGTGTTGTTTATTATCAAGACATTGCTGCATTTCCAGCCTTATTAGTGCCAAAAAAAGTGGTTGCATTTTATTGAGAAAACGCTACATTTCCAGTTTGGATAGTGCCATCAAAAGCAGTTGTTTATTATCCATACATCGTTGCATTTCCAGACGGTATAGTGCCAACAAAAGCGGTTGTTTTTTACTGAAACATCTCTGCTTTTTCAGCTGGGACTTGGCCTCCCAAATTGTGTCTTTTAAGATAAAACCCAATCTTTTCCTAACCATAACCAAATGCTTTTTGTGCCTAAGCCTTACCACAGTGTTGTTAAAAGGCAAAGAATTATATCCACTACATAATGACGCACAAATATAACGTATCTGGGGTTTGCAGAAACGTACATTTCCAACTTTTATTCTGGCAATTTGGCTGGTTCTGTTTGTTTTTTTTTTTAGAATGGGAAATTTGTATTTGATGTATATTTTTTATGAATAACAACCAAGGGAAAGACGGTTTAGTCTTCCTCAGTGCTACATCAGGCTCTCTAAAACTGTGTTAATCCGCAGACATGAATTGAATAAATTGTCTTCAGGGGCACTTGCGCTGTAAAATGCAACCTTGTCATTTGGAAACCCACCATAAACTGGGCACAATCCATTTGAAGCTTTTAAGGAAAGGCAAGCTTCATCAGTGTCCCACTGAGCAAGACCTGTTGCTATCTAACCCATGGAATACTGCATGGTACAGTGTCTCGTAAATCAAACTTTGAACTCTTTTCTCCTCGTCTAATCACTCACTTTGCATGCAAGGACCTGTTAAAGAACAGCTGTGTCCACTCTCAACCTCTTTCTCCTACTCTTATATGCACATATATGCACACACACACACACAATTACTGGCTGTCTCACTGTAACATCCTAACGTGACACTGTGGAATAGCAGAGGAGAATCTCTTCTTCATGCCAGCCACATAAATCTAAGAATGCCTCGGCTCTCTCCTGTTCTACCTCCTTCCCGCTCTCTGGTGCGCTGCAGCCTTCAAACACTTGACTGGAATTTACAGAGACACATGAATTAACTCAATGCCGTTTTACACCACTTCCATTATCCCATTTTTCCACTTGGTCATGATGATGGGAGAGGGAAGCGGCCGAAAACAAGCGCAGCTGTTTTTCATGGTCTCATCAAGGCACCAGTGTTTAGAGGGTTTTTAAGGGTTTTAGGCCTCCCGTCTGTCTCCTTCCCAGGTAGGAGCACTGGATGACATGAACGGGAGCACTGCCAAGAGAGGCGAGCGAGTACACACACACACGCACGCATGCACACACGCAGGCACAGACAGACTCTGCCCTCAGGATTCCTTCTCATTTAATCCAGTGGAAGTGAGGCACATGGTCAGATGGAAGGATGGCTGGAGGGAGGAATTGGAGGAAAGATAGGTGGAATTTGCTGTGCAATGTAGCTTATCATTTCCACTTGACTTATCACCAGGAAACTTTCCAGTGGTGGAATAAATAGTCCGTATGCAGCTGTTCATCCAGGTTCCTCTGCTCCCCTCCCTCTGTCTTTCATCCTTTCATTTTCTCCCTCTGTTTCATGTAGCTCATCCTTCTGCTTCTCCCTCAGTCCTTTCTATCTTTTGCTCTTCCTCCACCCTTTAGTGTAATCAACCCCCCCCCCCCCTCGTAATCACAGAAAGCTGTCTCTGATCACCCAGTCAGGGCCAGAGCCGGGCCTTGCCTGGCTCTCTGCACGGGGAGACCTGGTCTTCATTATCGATTGTTCTCCATCCCCAGGTCCCTCTCTTCTCCTGCCTTGAAAACCCATTTTACCCCCAACATACAGCCCACTCTGGTGTGACGGTAAAGGATTTATTACCTATATTCAGAAACTCCGCTGACTTGAATGAGCATTGCTAAAGGTACAGCCCGCTATAACTCCGATACTTAACCTACATGTAACTTTTACTTGATATGGGGCACCAATCATGACTTAAAAAGTCTTCTGTTTGAATGCTTTTGGATTCATCCTTGCCACATATTTCATAAGTTCACTGTGCTATATATCTGTATTCTGCTGGTTGCAAACAAATTAGTCATATTTGTATTTAATTAGGAAAACAGAACTCCCAGATCTCCAAACGTCATGATTAGCAAAATGTTATGATCTTGTTAAATCAGACTAACTTCATTTACTGAAGTTGTTAGCAAAAAAACAAGAAAAAGGTAATTCCATTTATTATTTTCAAGTTGCAACAACTTTATAAAAAAAGTAAATACAGCTCTAATACAAGTAAACTTAACAAAGAGATATAAAGTAAACATAAATTAAGGTTAACAGTTACATTTACTTTAATTTTTCAAGGTAACTGGTTTTCAAAATTATTTTAGATAAGATCAACTCATCAGATGTTACAGTGTACTTTGTTAAATGACAGCAAGATGGAGTGTATCTGAAATGGCTGATTTAAACTTAGTAACAACTTTCCATAGAGAAGCGTGGGAAGGGTGGGGGCCACAGCATCTGCACAGCTTCCCCCCTGGCTTTATTCAGCAACTGATGGAGCACATTTTTACTGCAGTGGAGCCATGCCAAAAGATGAATCTAATAAAATCACATCACAGCATTATACGGCCTCAAGTGGAGTACATCTGTCATTTTCCTATGTTTGGTTGTTTCTCTGGAGCTGACATGGGACTGTGTGCGAAATAGCCTTCACAGTAGTGTTCAGTGTGGTTTCACTATCCAGGCGAAAACAGCATAAAAAGAGTAAACTAAAACCTAACAGCAGGAAAAAAAAAAACTATTTACATGCCATGACAGACGTAAACGTTTTATAGACTAAGCTGCAAAATCCTATTTGTATGGATTAAGATGGAACAAAGCACAATGATAAAGACTCCCAACCATACACACTGTTGCACCTCTTAAACACTATAAAGTGAAATGAATACAGTCTTATGTCATGCTGCATGCAAATTGTGTCTATTTTGCTTTAGGAGGGCAAGGAAAGACTGCATAGATTTTTTTCTAATTAAAAAATAATGAAAAATTATATTATAAATATCAATAATTGAAAAAGTGGTGGCACTTTCATCACCAAACAGGGGGAGTCAAAAGAGGGCTTTTCCAGCAGTGACATTCTCACACACCAGTGTTTTTATTGGGAACACCTTGGCTTCAACCGTAAGACTAACAGCTATTTTAAGCTGGAGACCGTCAGTGGAAGGCCTGTGCAAGGAGCGGGCATCAAGCCTAGAGGTTGAGAGGTGGTGTTGGTGTTCGCATACCTTTAAAGAACAGGACTTAATGTGAACAGGCTGGGGGGAATCATAGACTGGCCCTTCTCAGGTGTCAGCCTCTATTAGTGCTGGAGAAAGTGGGAGATCAAGGTCTGACAGAGGCACGTACACACACGTATATATCTCCGCAAAGTGGCGGGGCAGATCAAATATGCTTATTACCCAGGTTACTGTGCCTTTTTGGCGAGGTCATG
Organism: Plectropomus leopardus; assembly: GCF_026936395.1. Classification (NCBI taxonomy): domain Eukaryota; kingdom Metazoa; phylum Chordata; class Actinopteri; order Perciformes; family Serranidae; genus Plectropomus; species Plectropomus leopardus. Next base: position 6,002,714 of record NC_142186.1, read on the forward strand.
CATGACGCCGTCCCCACTTTGAACCTGGTGTTGGGCAGATGTGTGTGTGTGTGTGTGTGTGTGTGTGTGTGTGTGTGTGTGTGTGTGTGTGTGTGTGTGTGTGTGTGTGTGTGTGTGTGTGTGTGTGCACCCGCCGCAAACATTGTTTTCATTCCCACTCCACCTTTGATTTCTCTAGCCGACTTTTACGCTTGACTCTTGACAGCAGAAGGCCTGTGTCAGACACAGGTGGCAATGTGTCCAATTACACAGGGTCTGTGTGTGAAGGGTATGTCTGTGTTTGTAAGGGCCAGTCATTTTTCTGGAAGGGGTATCTGTAGAATCCCACTGTCACAAAAAAAAGAGTAAGGCCAGTGACACGCGCCTCAGATACCATCTGACTCGAATTAGAGCGGTTTTGGACGGTTCGGAGGGGCACCGGCTTGTATACAGTAACTGACAACTTTTCTGCGAACTCATAGCTTGACGGGAACCAGGGACACAAGAGAGTAATGGTTCCAATTTGTTCTAGCTAATCTATCACCTGTTGCTTCTTTCGTCTCCAAGTGGTAGCAGTTACGTCTCTGGACTCGCTCACTGACCCTCTCAAAGACTCGAACTGAGTAGGGAAGATGAGAGAGAGGGAGAGCGAAAGAAAGTGTTTGTGCTGTGTTTTGCTGGTCAATCACTGCACATATTGGAAAAAAGAAAACCCATCCCGGCCTTTTATATGTATGTGTTTGCTGGTCAAGCCTTGAACCCTCCTGGTTTACAAATGTGGCTTCCTGTATGTATCTGCATTAGCAGTGTTTATATGTGTATGTGTGTTTGTGTGTGATGAGCGGCTGCTGAGTGAGGGTCAGTGCTGAAACACCATCCAGTTTACAGTACACATGTTACAAGTGTTTCCCACTCGGCATCCTTGGGAGGGCAGCTTTGATTGGTCTTGCAGAATAAATGCTGCTGAAATTGCGAGCATATTGTTGTAAACACACAGCGAGACGTGGCCTCGTGGCGGTCTGCTCTCCGTTTGCGCCTCGTTGAAGTAAATCAAATGTGAAGCGCTGTCGAATCAAAGTCAAGCTGCCAGACATGATACATACACATCGCAACACACGCAGCGACAGACAGTTATAAAGACTTGCACATGCAAATAAACCATCTGTGAAGACACAATGGGATTGATAAATAAAATGCTGGAGGAGCCTTTTCTTCCTAATCCTGTCTTCATCGATCTTTTGTTTATCCTTGCACCTTTTGTTTCATGTTCAATTTAGGTGAATCCAAACAATTAAACTTAATTGACCAGAGGCATCATACCATGTCTCAGCAGATCCAGACATTTACTGAGCCTTCTAATAAATGATGCTGATGCTTCAGTGCAGACTGTCTAAAAGAATTCAGGACTTGAATCACATGACTTGGACTCGAGTCAGACTTGAGTCACAACTTTGACGACAAAATAAAAAAAAGACTTGTAACTTAACACCAATCACTCGTGACTTCACTTGGACTTGAGCCTTTTGGCTTGAAAAAAATTGATACCTTCCCCCAAAACCTAAGATTTAAAACTGAAAATAATATCAAAAGTGTGCAACAAAGCAACAAATTTCCCATAATATACCGATTCAACTTACTTGCTGTTCACTCCCTGCAAGTTCAAACTTATTTCCCAATATTCACTTTGTTTAAACCATTTAAACAGCAGAGGAGAACCATGATGACCTAACATCACATGATTGAGTGTCAGTTGGAAAAAAATTATATCAGAGACAATTTCATTTGCAAACTAAAACTACACAGTAGTCTGCAAAATACAAATTGCAGTATGCAAAACATGTGGGTTAAAAGTTACAGACAGACACACAACAACCTCAACCTTCACTCGACATTTGAAGATGCACAGTTACAACAGCAAGTCAAGGCTAATATGACCATAGCGGGTGCTTGGCTTCTTTATCACTGTTGTTAAAATGGCATTATGTTTAGAGAAAAGTGCAGGAGGACTTTTTGGACTCAAAACTCAACATTTAAGACTTGAGACTTGCCTTGAGACTTTTCACTCTGGACTTGGGACTTGCCCGTCTTGAATTGGGATTTGAGTGCAAAGAATTGAGACTTACTTGGGACTTGCAAAACAATGACTTGGTCCCACCTCTGCTGTCAACTTTTCCACAAAGGTCAGCATCCCTAATTCCCCAGATCTTTGTAACTTCTTCCTTTGCTCCTCCATTCCTGAAGAGGATGATAATCTCCACCAGAGAGTCATCTAACCAAACAACTCACAGTTGTGTTTTGTGTGTGTGTCCGTGTGTGTGTGCGTGTGCGTGGGTGCGTGTGTGTGTGCGTGAAGGGGTGAGGGCGAACCAGTAGCATGTGTGGTCAATTCTAGATATTTCCAGCACAGCCTGACCTGGGGCAACCTCACACTGAGCCTGGATCCTGTCTGAGTCATTTGGGAGGGTGTTGTTTATATGTATGTGTGTGTGTGTGTGTGTGTGTGTGTGTGTGTGTGTGTGTGTGTGTGTGTGTGTGTGTGTGTGTGTGTGTGTGTGTGTACAAAGCATGAATGTGAATGATTATGATTGAAGTTATCCTACTGAGATGAGGATGGCTCTGCTCTTTAGTAGTTCAAGGGAAACACCTGACTGTAATTGTACAATGTCGACATCTGGGCTTAAACTAAACACTAGAATCAGATGGAGCTGCAGCATAATGTAATAGAGATATGACAGGCGGTTACCCTGTTCAGTGAAACATCCTTAGTTAACAAATCAGAAAAAATTGTAAAATCACACTGAACATTATGTAGTTTCGAATCAGTAAATATACCAAGTGAACCTAAATTTATTTAAATATTAATACAACCTTTGGAAATAATACTTCATCTACTTTCTTGCTGCTTTCCAAAGGGAGATCAGAGGTCAGTTCAGTATTTGTTGAAGGAAAGTTTCTCTTTGCTCATTACATTAAGCTGCCTCTCACTGCATCCCCATCACACAGGATTCATATTTACCATATAAGCTCAAAACCTGACTGAAATACTGATGTAATTCATGCCTCATGGAAAGGTCATGCACGCTGTAATTTGACTGCTGGCGCCATCTGGAATGAGCAGAGGGGTAGATGGACATTGGTGCTGTGCGCCTCTATTGTGTGATTGCAGCAGTGTACAGAGGGCCGCATTGTGTTGTGTGATTCCAGGTGGACGGAGAAGCTGAGGGCTTTTCCGCTGACAGCAGGAAGGGATGGGTGTGGGCGGGGGGGCTATGTGCTTCCCCGAACCGTCATCAATAACACCTACGGCTCAGCCTGGAGCTCCTTTTTGTATACATGCACGGTGTGTGTTCATGCATGTGGAAGAAAGACAGACTATATGTCAAAGTATGTCGTCTGTGTGTGTGTGTGTGTGTGTGTGTGTGCATCTGCAGCATCTGGCCTACTGGGTTCAGGGAGCTGAACTCTGGAGGATGTCCTGCGCCTACACACACTCTCCATGAAACCCTCACAGGGATAACAAGGTTGCACACACTCATACGCTCAAAAGCCCACTCACACTTTTATTCATTGCTGTACTATTTGTGTAGGATGTCAGCCACACCCTTGGGTCAACATCTTAAGCTTAAAGCTGCTCATATGGATATCATATCAGTCTAAAAATAGACAACCAAACCCTGTGAAGAGCAGATCCACAGGAGCTTGACATTAAACACACACACACACACACACACACAAACACACACACACACACACACACACACACACACACACACACACACACACACACACACACACACACACACACAAACACACAAAAAAAATCCACAGGAGCTTGTAGTCTGCTGTTCAAAGTGAGTGTAAGTAATATCAGTGGACTACTGCAGGAAACATATGCAATGTCATATAGACTACTCATCATCTGCACACACAGCAGAAAAGTAGATTTTTGTGTTTGCGTCTGGTATGCGTTTGATCAGTGTGTATGCGTGCGCTCTTCTTGCTGCTTCACAGCAGTGGACATTTCCCCCAAACGGGATTAAATGTGAGACGGATGCCTTAAAATAGTAAATGAGCGTGTTAGCGTGAGTATACAGAAGTTGCATACACTGAACAATGTGGGGTTTTTTGTGTGTGTGTGTGTGTATGCGTGTGTGTGTGTGTTTGCGTGTATGATCCTCACCGGGCCCATTGAGGAAATCTTTGATCTGGAAGCAGAGCAGAGGGGGAGGGATGCCCGTTTTACTGTCTACCTCTCCTGCTACCGTCTGCAGCCAAAACACATTGTAGTCCAGAGACTCTGGCAGAGTTTTTCCTGGGTCTGGGTGAAAGATTAAGAGATTAAGGAAAAGAGAAAATGAGCAAAAAGGGGCAGAATGGGAGAAAACAGGCCAGACAAGAAATTGCATGAACATATTTGACTATAAATTTTTTTTTTTATATTTAATGGTCTGAAAGTCTTCCTTTGTTGGATTAATGCACTTTTAACATGGTCTTTATTTCCATCATAATATCCAAATCCTACCCTTTACTCTAACAAGATCCCTTTAGTACCTCTCCCCGACATTAATGCTCTCTCTTACCTAGGCACTTGTAGTCAGAAGCCACTCCTCTTAAGGCCACGTCAAACACGGAAACCTCCATCCTCTGCTTGCGGTGGTGGCAGCTGAGCAGAGCAGAGGGTTGCATCACCTGGATGTACAGGAGGGGTTCCAGCACCTGGTCCCCAGCCCCTCTTCTCCCTGGCTGCCTCACTATGGTCACACCTAATGCTTGGCGAGCTGAAGAGCGGCTGGGGGTTGGCAGGCCACCCAGGGATAGCAGGCTGCCTTTCAGCAGAGGAGAGGCTGGCTGCGAGTTGTTGCTGTTGAGGATGTCCTCAGCAGTCAGGCCAGCGAGGGAACCCTGGGCAGCTGGAGCGGGGTCTGGAGTGGGGGAGGTTGAGGTCGGAGGAGACTCGGGCAGGATCTCAGGCTGGTTGAGGGCGCTCTTTCCCACCTAAAGTAGATGCAGAAAGCTTATCTAGGTTCAGGTTACTCTATTTGTACCATTAGGCAGATTTGGTTTGCAGTATAAAGTGCAAGGCATCTAATTAACACAGTGTCAGACACCACAAACAAAATACAGGATAAAACATGACAAGAAGATAAAAGAAAAAACAATTAAAAATGCCCCAGTGCTAATCAAAATGTTAAATATGTAATAAATACCAATAAAACAAATAAACAATAATAAATAAATAATAAATAAACAAAACTACAAAACCAAACCTTAAAGTTAGTACTGTGTCAAGCCTGACTTTTTGCAGAGTTCACTGCAACTATTTAAGGCACTGATTCAATAAGATGCTTGAAACATTACTAAGTTTTGGACCATCACAACTTGCCAGCATCTTGCAGTTTACACAAATCCTGTTGATCCACCCACATACATCCACTGTTTCACTTTTCATAATAACAAGTTTTACCACATAAAATGTCCACTCAGTGTGAATCTGAGCAAACATTATCTCGAAAAACTTCAGAGCTCCTAATGCCTGTGACAACGATGTGTTTGTTTTTCTATTTTGTGTGGGACAGTGTTGAGCTGGTGCCCAGAAGTGTTTCACTTACATATCAGCCAGATCACATTACCAGACTGAGTGTAAAGAGCAGCTTTTTATATACATCATACATTTAAAGTCTTTAGTCTGCTAGATGGGCAGTGACAGATTAAATGGAGTACACTAAAGGTACCGTACAAATCCACCTTACAGTATAAAACACGTCATTATGTTGGATTAAATTCAGCTAAATGTCTTTGGACAGTCTGGAATTGCTCCTCATTAACCACATTAGGCAATGCCAAATTTTAAAGTTGATTTGAAATTGTGTAATATTGATCCTTTGTGCTTACACACCACTACAATCCTCACATAAATGACACATATTGCTATTGTGCATGGTTTGAAAAATTATACACAGATGGACCATTGACAAATCCAGGAACTGAGTCATGAGAGTGCCTCCGTGTCACAGGCTTTTTGTTTACCTTATCCCCCGGCTCCTTCTTCTCGGGCGTGCTGGGGGTGTCCGATGATGAGGGAAGGGTCTTCGGGGGGCAGGAGCAAGCGTAGGTCATGACAGACAGCCTACTTGCTGTGAGAAAGATGTCGAAAGGGATGAAACTGAGGTTCTTGGTGATGGTGGACTTGTGGGAGGGCCTGGCAATGCAGTGGTGGCTGGCGCCGCTCTGCTGCTCTATTTGGACAATGCGAATGCGAGCGCTGTCGCTGCCGAAGCCGCTGTCCGGCCCGGTCCCGCTGTGACGTGAGGAGGAGTCGACGCCCGCTGCAGGGTCTCGACTGCCACGCTTCTGCTCCTGTCGACGCACCTGTACAAACAAACAGAGAGGTGAGGCTGCGGTCCCACTGATGCTGAAGTCTACATCACAGCTATTCAGACCGGCACAAAAGCTTTTCTTTGCCCCCTGTATCTGATATGACTTTTCTTGGTATATAAGCAAACTGAGGTTTTCAACAACAATAGTAAAATTTTTAAAAAAGAAGGTAAAAATGTGTAACTCATACCTAATGTTTGCGCTCTTTAGCAGTGGCTGTAGTTGCAAGGATTAGTTGACTAACTAACTGGTCAATCCACAGAAAATTAATCTTTCCATATTTTGATAGACAAATAGTTACTTAATCTTTTTTTTTTTAGCAAAAAGTCAAACATTTTGTGGTTTCATGCTTCATAAATGTGAGAATCTGATGCTTTTCCTTGTCCATTAAATAGTAGTATATAGTATATAATAGTATAATTTTTAGACTGTTGGTTGGATGAAAAATAATACTTTTTTAAGACGTCACCTTGGGCTCTGGGGAATAGAGTGGTGCAGCAATGAGTCCTAAAACCTGGAAATGAGTTAGCATTTCAGCAGTCACAGTTCCCTTGTCTCGCAGTCAGTGGGTTTTTAAAGGGTTTTTGGTGAGATGCCTGAAATAAGGTGGCAAACACAAGCTGAAGATTGTCTTCACAAGCTTTCACATTTTGTTATATAATATAAAATACATTAGTAAATCCCCCGCTTGTGAAGTTTGAAGCTTTTATGTGTCTTAAAAAAGGCGGTTGCAAACAAGTTGCTATATGAATCTACAGAACATCATCACACTGAACACAGCTTTACATGTTTGTTGCTACCTTGGTGATGTTCGCTTACAGCCTAACATTAGCTTTGTTCTTTAGGTGATAGTAATCATGCTTAAAACATTGTTGTTCACTTGCTGAACAAAACATGTAAGTATCATAAAAGCTCACTTTTTGCATTAATAGAGAATCCAATGGAAGATAAAGATAAACTTTATTGTCTGTCCCAATCAGTGACAGAAATGAACCTTTGACAAGGCTCCAACAATAAATACAACACATTATTTAACACACTTAAGACACATTCAGACTCACGAAGTACAGACATAAAAGCAGCATCAGATAAAGATTTCCATCGGCTCTTTGATGAAAGAACCAGAGCGATGCTAACTTTTGCGTCGGTGTACAAAAAAAGCTGCACCCTATTGCACGGGGCAGGTTTCACAATTTTCTGAGATTTAGTTACGAAACAGTTTATAGATTAATCAAGAAAATAACGAGTAGATTAAACCATAATACATAAAAAATAATTTCACTGTTTCCTAACATACAACCGAAACCAACTACCACATGAACATGATGCTACCTCAAACAACAGTTGATCTCAGATCTCAGTAAAAGACGTTTTCCAATGGTTGACACCAAACTGGAAAAACTACAAACAATATCATTCCCAGATAAATTTGGAGTCACAAACCCACACACACACACACACACGCACACACACACACACACACACACACACACACACACACACACACACACACACAGCTGCTACCTGTGTAACTCCACAAACACCCTTAAACATGTGCAACAGCTTTATAAATGTGACTTGAAACATGAGAATTCAATTTGCATTAAAACAAACTGCATTATCTCAAACCAAACCAAGATGCTGCATTTGAATCGCAGAGATGGATCAGACCATCAAATAAAACTGGATGAGAGCACTTTTTTCTTTATTTTTTTTTTTTTTTTTGCAAAAGTTTGTTTCTTGTTTGGATCCTGACTTTACAAGAGGACACAAACCAAATAACTCGCTTGATTGAAACCATGGACAAATTGACCAAAGGAGGAGAGCATCATATAGCCACAGAGACATTAAAGACATTCCCTGGGACTTTTCCCTGATGTCTTAAAATCATTTTGCACTTCTTGCAATATTGGAAATGTCTTTTAAGAAGGGCCTCACCCCGGCAAATCACATCGTTTCGTGCAGTGACTGTGGTATTGTGTCTAAAGCAGCCGAGATTTTATACTTGGCTCCAACTAACGGATGTCGGGAGAGTTCCAGCCGTTGTGGCAATAAAAAGCTTTCAGTGACAGATGATATAAATCAATGTGAGTAGGTTGCTGGGCTTCAAGCGACACTGAAAACAGGCATCTTTATTCTGCTACCAAAGCGTGCCATCTTCAAAACTATAAAGAAGCCGCCCCTTGATCCCAGGGGACGTAAACGAGACAAACATGTAAAACTAAATGCTACCTATCAAATAATAAATAACTCGACATGTTTATGTAGAAATGACACGTGTGGACAAAAACAAGCTGGGATAAACAGAAGCGTTTACTTTACAAAAATTTTTCCAAGTGAATGGAAAATTTTTTTGTAGAACTTCAAACCACCCGCACAAAAGAACTCCCTTTTCTTTCAAACAGCGGAACTGAGACCGCCAGAAACTAAAAATATCGTCAAAGAGAAGGGTCCATGTAAATATGTAAAACAGATTTCAGCTTATTTAAGCAACACATCATATAGAGTCAAACACTCCTCCTATGGCTGCAGGTTTGTCAGGTGCATCACAAAGAGACCTAGGTCTCTTAATCATCATTTCTTATAAATGCTACCTTATTATTTAGGTCTTTGATGGTTCCCTTTCATGTCAATGGGTACAAAATCAGTTTCATTTAGCTACTGCTGTCTTATTAAAACATAATTGTGATAAATTGAAAATACCGAGGACCTATGGAATGAGTTTTCAAAAGACCTGAGGTATGTCCTATCCTATCCCACCCTCCTGTGCTCCAACCTGCACATGGTTGCTATTACAGCATGTACTCTCAGCTGCCCCCTCTCTCTCGCTCTACATCGCTCCCTCCCACCCGCTCCATGAGAATTTTAAATGTATATTATTGCTGTGGCGGAGATAGTGTTTCAAGACCTCCAGGCAAATACTAAACCCACTGGCAGCACATTAGACAGAATACTTGACTTATTAGATATTTCCTATTCTAAACAGTGTCATCAAAGGCTAAGAACAAGAGCCTTATAAAACGCCGCGGCATGCCTGCCCGCCTGCCTGTTCTGTTCTGTTCGTCCAGGCTCATGTGTGGGGCTTCTATAGGATCGGCCCTGCCAGATCCTGCTCCTTTCACTGGCTTAATGAGGACAGGATGTGTGCACTTCTTTTCTGTAGAAATGTAAGATTTTCCAAGCAATGGAGGGGGGAGAGAAAGCAGAAAAAGGGCCTCGACTTGTCTCCATGTGTGTTGTGTTAAGCGGGTGAAACTTGTATTGAGGTAAAGAGGTATTTGAAAAGGTATTCAGCAGAGGCAAAAATGTCCACTCCGAGGAGCGCCCCGCGTTGGAAGGGGACAAATAAGCTGCACGGCAGCTGGGAAAGAGCGAGCGCCAGGAGAAACTGCCAGATACTCTTTACGCTTCTCTGTCTCTCTTCCCAAGCTAAGGCTGTACACATGCATTTACAATTATAGCAAATACCCCGTCTTCTCTTTAACCACCACTACTAAGAGAGTGCCCCCTAAGCAAATTCTTGGTCTATATTTAGATGTGCTTACAAGTGGAATAACGGATAATCGGGAACACAATTGGGGGCGCAGAGGAAAAGAGACAATGAGAAAAAAACACCACAGCAGTTCATATAGTTTGAATCAATGCGTGCAATCTGTGCATTCAAAAACATGCACACATAAACACACATGATGTCAGTTGCTTTCCCAGGGTTTGATCTCTATACTTTTAAAACACTTTAATGGATTCCTTCCTTTGTTTCTGGGCTTACTTGTATTATTCATAAACTGAAAGAGAACAGGTATACACAAAAAAAAACATAAACCTATGACTCTGAAGTCTATATGCTTTAACCTTTTGCCAATTTATTCATTGACAGAGGGCAATAAATTCATAATACAAACATGCACCGGAGCTGCAGGCCAGCTCCCAGCTGAAATCCCCTTTTCCAACCATTACTTTCTATTATATTATATAATGGCTGCACTGAAGCGCTGTTTCCAGATCCCAATACAATCTTTCTCTGGACTTAGTTGATCACGATCATGCGACTTCTCACACACACACACACACACACACACACACACACACACACCCTCTCCCCAACCCCCACCGGCCAATCATGAGGTCATCCCCTCAGAGTCTCAAGGCAGAACATTCTGGAAAATGGAGGATAATCCCCAAAGTGTGAAACCATGAGTCTCCCAAGTGCCAATCATATCAGAGTGCATCTGTACGACTTCTGACCCCTATTTCTGTCAGTGTAACTCAGAACAGCTTGGCTAGAGGAAGGCTAATATGCGGAAGCAAATGTCACATCATCCAAAATGCCACCCGTTTACAGTGTTGGCCGGCGAGCCCAATATGACAACATAACTTTTACATCTGAATAGCACATATGCAGCTGATTGTTTCCAGATGAATGAAAAGTAGGTTGCAATTCAGGTTCAGAGATCAGGGAATATGAAAATGTGGATGTTTTTAGATGGTAGAAGAAGTCGACAGGAAGGGGTATAATAAATAAAGCCAAAGTAACAAAGGTGACTATTATTCCTTTCAAAAGGCTCTGTTTAACAGCCACATGTCCTCAGTGAAGTCTGAAGCCAGTCCAATTATATAATAAAAGCCTCAATAGTGCCCAAGTTTACTTCAGGGACATGAAAAGCACCCAAAAAAGGGAGGCAAAAAAAGCACTGAAAAAGACTATAAAAATATATGATCACTGTATTTTAAGGACACAAGAGACAGAAAAAAAGACGTTATGAAATAAAAAAATAGTGGTAAGAGTGGTATTAATGAACTGAAGTCCAAGTACAAAATGTCACTAAAAACACATTATGAACAGGGCATCCACATGCTAAATAAGTTAAATGTCCGTTGATGACATAACCAGAGTGCTGGTGAATGGAAAGGTTGATTGAGTGACATCACAAGGAAGTGACAACAGTGCTAATTGTGGGAGAGGGTCAAGGCAGCGGTATAAAAAGAACTTGAACGTTAGTGTTGAGTGAAATAGGTCAGCAACTTGACATCATTAGAGAATTACAGAGTTGTTCTTAGAAAACCTTGAAGTAAGTGGAGACAGAGTTGTCACAGAGAGCCAGAAACAGATTGCAGATGAATTTTTAAAGGTCCAGTGCGTAGGATTTAGGGGGCTATATTAGTGGAAATTGAATATAAAACATTAAATATGTTCTCTTTAGTGTAGAATCAAGTGAAAATAAGAAGTTGTATTTTTGTTAAACTAGAACAAGCCATTTATATTTACATAGGGTGTGGGTTCTCATTCATGAAGAACACCATGTTGCACCACCACATTTTGCAGGTAGCCCAGAATGATAAACAAAACACAGGCTCCAGACCACAATCCAGGCAGAGCCATTAGTGTTTTTGCATCGGCCACCATAGTTAGAAGTCAATCTGCAACAAGCAGTGTTGGAGATACACTGAGTTGTAACTTGAAACAGCTTTATTCAGTGTTCTTTCCAGTTTAAATCACTGGGTCTGTTTGTTTTGGAGAGGAAGAGATCTCTGTGGATAATTTGGCTCCCGGTAAAAACCTCCTGAACCCCTGGATCATAAGTATAGTAAGCACATCTTATGTTATCAGAAAAAATGGTGAGCAAGCAATGTGATCGGCGACTTGCCCATCACTGACATGCCAAACAAGGCCAGAGATACACTGATTTGTAACCTGAAGCTGCTTTATTTAGTGTTTTTGCTGATTTGAATCATCTGGTCCATTTGTTTTGGAGAGGATGATACCTCTGTGGATAATTCTGCTCCTGGTGAAAACCCCCTGAGAAATAGACACTTAAGGAATACTAGCCCCAAGAAGTTTTAGCTTGTTGCAATCTGCAATCCTCAACGTTAAATGCCACCAAATCAGCCTAAAGTTTGCACAATTCACCTTTGAACATGTCATATTTTCGTACAAAAAAATCCTACATGTATTGTGTTCCTTTTTTCCTGTTACCTCCTTAGAGCATGACAACGTATATGCTCGTTCATCAACTTAAACAGATATGACTGTGGAGATGAAACAAGCTGTAATTAGTAGCATTTTGCACCTAAATGAAACCAGTGACAGGCAGCTTCAGTAGTTAGGTGAGGTCAGCTTGCAAAACTGAGCTGCTTTTCGTGCATTTCATGTTGAAAAATTACATAATGTTGATCACAGTTTTCCCATGTTCTCTTGTAACCACAGTAGAATTCCCATTGAAAATCATGGAAGTCATATTACTAAATCTTTCTGACGTAACTATTCAGTTGAGCTACTTGCTTGCAGGACGCCTGCATGGAAATTAACTTCTGTATCTTGACTACATCAGAGTTTACAAGTTCGGCCCCTGCTGTGCTACCCACTATTGTTTACCAGAGCCATAAAGCTGATAGCAGGCCTCTGTGCTTTTGTGCTGATGGAAGAAAACCTCAATGCGGCAATACCTCATCTTAATCAAAAATAATAACAATAATACTTAACCAAATGCCATAAAGACCGCAATTCATTCTCTCATTTTCTGGAGGAAAACAGAGGGGGGAAGACATTTATAACATGAAGTCACCGCTCTTTGTATGCCATAACAGCGGTCACAAAGTAAAAAAGGGCATCAAAGGCAGTCATTTAATACATTCAACTTTGTTTCAACAACAAAGGCAACCTGCTATGCACTTCAAGTGAACCACAACAAAGAAGCAATGAAAGGTCACGACCCCGGAGCTTGCAAATGGATGCCGAGTGCTTCGGAGTGACTGTCAACTGTATTTTAAACACTGTACTCTAAAGCTCTGAGTGCCAAGTGGGGCCATTTAAACAAGCTCCCTCCACCCAGTAATGCTGGTAGGTGGGTTTACTCCTCCAGGATTTAACAGCAAGAGAGACAATATCCTCTTCGTTCTCTCTTCCCACTACCCAGGCCCCAGAGCATCCCTCCTTAGCCCCTCAGTCTGTGATTTGGACAGAATTGAAGAAATAACAGTGCAAGAATATTTTGCTGGCCATGTCAGACACTCTCTTATTCCCCTGATGCCATGTGACATACAGGGGGGAAAGCAAACATCCGTGTGACAGTAATAATTTACGCATGTTGACATTCCTAAAGCGCTGGGTCAGCTGGAACACTTTCCATCCGGAAAGACCTACTGGAGGAGAAGTGAGCAGAGGCGAGGACTGAGTATGACATGGCTGGTCTAAATAGAGGAACGCCTGTGAAACACCTAACTGAAAAAACAAAGAGAAGATGAACAGACAAGAAAACATGAAGACGAGATGATGTTCTTCCGTTTTCAGCTGCTTTATGGCTTGGAAAAGCCCTGGCTCCAAAACAAAGATGCAATATGATAAAGGCTGGAGAATGAAAAGAAAAATTGTGAAAAGAGTGAGTTAATGTGGTCCATGTGGGGAACTACAGCACGCTGCTCAACAAAAAACCTGGCTCTGGGAGAAGTGGTGGCCAAAGCCTCTGTTTTATAATTGATTGAACTTCAAAACCGATTCTCTCCTACCCCTGCACATGACATTAGTTTGCTTACAAATAAATATGCGGATTGCCTTTGCTTAGTAAAGCAGAGCTGGATCCAGAGCTCTGACATTCAACAGGCTGCGGTGTTGTGCTCAACACGTTTAAGGCCTTCCCAGTACGACTCCAGGCCCTTGGAGGAGCTCGCCAAACCCACCATGCCCCGCTCGTAAGCTTTGGTAATCAAGAATGATTTAAAAGGTTTGACAGACACCACCCTTTAAGCCCAACAGGAGACTTATTGCTTCAGTCATCCTCAACAGATCCACCAATCTAAACCAAAACCCAGATTCACATCCACCAATCAAATCCAATGCTTCGGTTTAGGGGTGATTGCAAGGACACGCAGGAATTATCCCGTATCGCTACAATAACACTGGCTGTTTGTATAAGTAGGATGCAATAGTTGTTAGTCAGTGAACAAAGTGTTCAAAAATGCCAGAAGACCATTTGTAGATTAACGCCGCCAGTGTGTTAGTGAAAACAAACAAAGGCGGAAAGTGGCTCGACTGTCATGATGTAAGTATTCAGAAATGATACACAGACGTTCTCTGCTCATCCGACATAATCTCTTGGCTGGAATCGGATGCTGCTGAGCGGACTTTATCACCAAATGCTTCCATCACTATTGATAAACAAGATATCAGCCGTGTGGTAAACAAAACAGGGACAGTAAAGACACTGAAATTTTAGGATAAAGTTATCTTGGGCCTAGAGCTAGATGGAAAACTTGGCAGAACAAATGTAGCTGATAAATGGATGAATGGCTTTTGTACATGTAATACAAAAACATCTATATTAACTCCTTGTCTTACATCCCCTGACGACTGCAACCAGACCCCTCACATTTTATTTGGTAACTGATTAAATTAAGATGAAGGCCAGATGTGGAGAGAAAGGTGAGATTAGAAGACACGCTACAACAAAAGTGAGAGCGAATGAGAGACAGAGGCACCCTGGGGTCCGTCTTAATTGCTGCGATCCTGGCCTCCATAGCAGCAGTCATCATCAAACTTTTCTTTCCTTTGTCCTCTCCTCTTTCTTTCCATGGGAATGGAGTAGAGAACAACTGGCTCTCATTAGCTGTCACCGTCCCTATTTAGTTTTGAGATTTGTGTGGGGTAATTTTCTAATCCAATATACAGGCTCCAGTATTTACACATGCCAAGAGTCCCTGAGTGAGGAGGGCTGGGTGGTGACGGTGGCGTCTGAAAGTTGTGGGCGTGAAGTGTCTTTCTGTGGGTGAGCTACTGTGAGGAATTCTGTATGTGAGTGTAAAATCTTCAGTTTGTATTTGCAATTTTAATTTAAATGTCTATTATTGTGTGTTTTTTTCCATAACAAGAATTAGCTGTCAGAGCACTGACTCAATGTAATTCTTCTTTCATTTCATCACTGTTTATCCTTAGTGGTAAAGTGAAGTGTAGCAACGCACCACAATTCACAAGCACGCACACAACAAAAACACGTCCTCAGTGCAAGCAGAGAACTATGCAGCCGAGCAATCATCAGGTTTCAGCTTGGCCCTCAAGATCACTCATCCAAGCTTTCAACTTAACATCATTAGCTTTGGCATCGTGTTTTCAACAAACAAACAACAAAAGAAACTTCAAACTGCATTGTCTTCATCGAGGGCTCGGCGGTTCAAGAAAGCAGACGTCTGAGAGACTTCAAAAAGCAGCGGAGATGCCTTTCATTAGGTCATAAAGTGTTCTTCTGAAGCGCCTCCCTGCGCTGCCTGGCGGCCATGTCTGTATTCTCTGCTTTAGTTACAAGGTCACGGGGAAACAGCAACAGCAGGGAAACAACGGTGACCCGAGGTGAGACGAGGCTGTTTGGATCAGGACGGGGTGAGAGGTGCAGGGTTGAAGGGGGGTAGATGAGCCCCAGGTGGTCTGTTGAGGACTGTGAGCGATGCTGCCGTGATCAGCCCACACCCTGGGGAGCCGACACACACACCGAAAGGATACGCTTGCAAACACACACCAGCCGTATTCAGAAAAGAGTACAGCCCTGCACGCGTGCACACAAAAATCCGTGCATAAGATTGCATACAAATTCAAAGAGCAGCGTGAAGACAGGAACAATCCTGGCTCGCTGTCTATTTACAGAGCTGAAATTAGAAGAGGAGGATTGAAGTAATCTTCCTTTAATTTCTCTCTGGATGGGCTCCCAGCGCTGAGTGAGACAAAGGCTGTGATGTATTGTATGTTAGGTTCTCAAAGGAGAATGATGCAAGACCCCCTGTCCCTTCATCAGGGTTAGCAGGGAGGGCCTTGATAAGGTGGACACAGAGGACAAGGCTAGAGGACACCTCAATATAAATAGAACCAAGTCAAATGTATGAAAAAAAATATTGTCTGTATCAAATAAGCAGGTCAAGAAGACAATGTGGAAGGAGGAATAATTTCAGGTGTTTAAGACCTGATCACTTGGAAGCACCGGTGGGATTCAGAAGCAGAGTTTAACATGGAAGGAACACCTGTGATGCATTAAACTGCACAACTAAGTCATCAGCACACACATGCGTTTCTCTGCTCTGGCTGAAGTGCTGGCAAATCAAAAATGCTGCACCTCAAATGAACACATTATCAAGAATGGATTTTCAGTTGGTGGACTGTTCCAAGTGTTGGAATATGTGAGGTGCATGCGATGATTCATCTTTGTCATGCACATCTGAACCACTGGAGCAGCTCCAAATAGACAAACTGAAACAGGTGAGGTATAAAATCAAGTCCACCTCTTGATCATCCAAAATATCTGAGCGATGTTTTGGAGTCAGGCCTCAAGTGGCTACATGGCACCTATCCGTACATATCTATCATTGCATAGATTTCATTTGGGTTTGCGTGCCTATATCGGGTTTCAGTCACAAAGTACAAAGACATCCTTCATTTCACACGTGCTCATAGATAGCACTGGAGGTATACATAGAATAATGTTTGGTTCTTTAAACACGTACTGAAGTGTACAACAGAATGCACGGTTAAGTCTGCAATAATCTTTAGAGGTTCCCATATATCTTCATAGGCAAAATTTAAAAAATTTTCTATGACTTTTCAAACACCCATAATCATTATTTCTTGTCTGGCGTTTTTCAAACACATTGGATTCAAACAAAGCTGGACGAAATGAACGTGTTGGTAAAGTACATGTCACACTTTGCACATATTAGAGCTGCATTACATCGACACCTAGAGAAATTCACTCTTATGTTACATTATGTAAAAGGCTATACATGTTTGGTTATTGTAACAATTTAATTTCACATAACTAAATTCCATGATTTTTTATGGATTCCATGACTTTTCCAGCCCTGGAAAATATGATTGTGAAATTCCGTGACTTTTCCTGGTTTTTCATGACTGTGGGAGTGCTGTTTATAAACTGAAATCTGCACTTATATACGGAATCTGGAAGGCAATGAAAGCCCAAAAAAATACCCCTTAAAAAAAAAAAGCCAAACACAGAGAAATAAAGTACGTACTGGGTATTTGCTGACTACAATGGATCCCCAAAATACTGGCTGTTGCTCTTAGAGGCTTTGTAGATGTCAGACTATAGCTGATGGGTCCTGTGTTTAGGGCTGCAACAGAGTAGTTCAATTATTAACTCACGTCTCAAGTATTGTTTAAATTAACAGTGAAAAAAAAAGTTGCTTGTTTTGCTCAAGCAACAGTTAGAAAAAATCAGTTTAAATAATAGAACAAACAATGCGGTCAATATTCATATTTGAAAGGCTGAAACTGGTTAATATTGGATTTTCTGCTTGAGAAGCTACTTAAAGAATTAACCTATTATCAAAAAATATCATTGATTATTATGTTATTTTACCCTTATGTGACCTAGAGCACATTTTAGCATAGAGACATGGAAACAAAATGTACCTTCACCCATGGAAAACCTTCCATTAGCCTTGAATGACGTGTGAATTTTTAGGGTTTAATTTTATGATAAATATTTATCTTCTAGAGAGCAGTCCAAGAAGAACTCAGTAGCGCTCCAGTCAACTGAAAGACTTTCAGATGTTTGAATAGTCATGCAAACATTTGCATCAACATACATGTATATATGCACACGCAAACCCACATGCATGCTCTTGCACACATGCCATCCAAGCTATAGAGAGAGAACCCAATACTCTCCATCACCTGTTATTCTAGGTGGAATCTTGCTTATACAGGTGTAGAGAGAGAGAGAGAGAAAAAACAGTTTCCTCTTTTCACCTCTTCAGACAAAAATCTCAGGCTTTTCCACTGAGCAAAGTCTACTCTGGTGTGTACATTTGTGTCTGTACTAGTTGGCCTGGTGTGCCCTGCTTTTACTAGTCCCCTGGGTATGTGACCCGGTTTCCCTTGCAGGCAGAGGGAGAGGGCACTCCTGACTCCTCCTCACCTGAGTCGACACCCGATCCTAGGGTTCACGGTGGGGGCCCCCGCTGCCTCTCCTCAAAGGCGCCGTTTGTTTCCCCGCTATAGAATAGAATTCCAACCTCCATGATTTTATCTGGAGTTTTCACGCCAATTTTGCCAAAACCGATTGAGGAGGGAGCAAATTCAGCTGCTACTGATCTCAAATAGATTGAGTTTCCAAGGGGCCAATTTAAGAATGTGCCACGGTTATGCTTTGAGAAGAAGGTGGGCTGGGGGTGCGGGGACTGAACAGGCAAGGTGAGTTGTTATGACTGGCTGTCAATTAGCAGTTGATTCACACAGGAGGGTCAGTGAGACAAGAAGAAAAAAAAAAGATACGTTTTCATAACAAAAGAAGGGCAGCGAGATGAACACTGGCTATGAAAATATGTAGGTTTAAGATAAGCTGAGACAACGACGCTTATTTAACAGATGTAAGGCAGCCAAAATGGAAAAGGAGATGGCTGTGCAGGGAGCCTTATTTATTATTACTCTCAGCAGCAACAGGGTGAAGGAAAATAGTGCTAAGCAGGATGGGAAGAAGTCAGGGTGAAAGGGATCTGGCCCTCAGAGAGGGTTAATAGCCAGGTTGACTGGTTAAGAGCTGACCTCTGAGGAACGTCAGCTCCCACATTTACAGACAAAGACTTTGGACAGAGCAAGAAATCAAAGCAAACACAAAATTCAGACTCGCTCTTTCTCACTGTGTCATGTCTCATCTCCGTGGACTTCTCCCTTACTCCTCGCTCCCTCTTGCATTCTCTGTCATTTGGCCATCATCTCTCGAGCTGTCTCCACTCTCTTACTGTCTGCTCTGTTCCCTTTCCATGCTGCGGATTTTCACTCTCATCTCATGTCTCCCTATTTCTGTTGGCCCGCAGAGCGCATAAAAGCTCCTCCGACACCTCACTGTCCTGGAAGGATCGGAGGTCTAAAGAGAAACTTCAGTTCTTAAAGCTCAACAGCTAAATACAATATGAAACACTCATCGCGAAGAGGAGCGGTCTTGGAAAAGGGTTTACTTTAAACATACACAGACAAGGATCCAGCCCCAGGTCGCTCACTGAGCCAAGCTTGTCAACAACACCATGGCTTTTAGATAAGCCGTGTTTTTGACATTCGGCTAATACTCCTACATGAACAAGAGCTAAATTGTTATACAACAGGGCAGGACAGGTCACCGAGCTTCCATTCTTCCACAGTGTAACACTTAGTAGCATTTGGAGTGAAGAGCGAGGTGCAGAAAGATCTTCATTTGTTTCATAGTTTGTATTATTCTATTTAGATGAGCAAAAATGTTTTTTCAGACTGTTGATCTACATCACAGTTTGGCCAAAATACTGAAAAGCTCTGACACTTCATCAGCTTCTAAAATACTCCAAAATCCATGAAACAATAGTATTAAAAAATAAACCTTCACTGTCCAAGTGCATGTAACTGTAGCTGAGCGTGGTTGTGTGGGTGATGTCAAAAAAACACACGCATCAGTAAAACACTGCCTCCTCCCCAATAATAACCTCAAACTGCCGTCCAAACCCACTGACAAACCAAACCAGCTACCGACCGACGAGCTCGTGCCTACTGCAAATTCACTTCTCACAGCGGTTCGTCTTGGCTGGCGATATACCCCACTCTCTACAGCGCTGTATTAGTCCAGCTTTGCGTGACAGACGCTGCAGCTCGTGTGCATCCTTAACGCAGGCGCTTAAGACTACACAGATGTAATCGTGCAGTATTATCATAATCTACAGACTGTCAAATTCTATCTGTCTCCAGAGGAGGAACCCTCTCCGCCGTCAGCCAGCTCGCTTCTTAACCAGCCAGCTCTGGAAGGACCAACACTTTTCCAACCAGGAGCTGTGCCAGTTCCACGAGGGAAAAAGAGATGAATGAGAGAAGACGCACAGCATGGAAAAGAGAGGAGAAGTGATAAAAAAGGGAATAAAAGAAGAGCTGGATGAAAAGCTGCAAGAGATTGAGTAGGAAAGACAAAGTAGGTGGTAGATGGAAACGCATATAAGGTCTCAATGCCAATTGATGTGGTAAGTGATACAAAAAGGAAGGAAAGAAACGAGAGAAAGAGGAAGACCAGAGATAAGGCAGGTAATGGGCGATTGACAGGTTTTCCCCATGTGTGTTTACTAAAAACTGTAATTCAGAGGTTCCTGTGAGGCCTGATACCTTGTTCTGAACCTGGGTGCTGTCTTAGTGTGTCTTTGTGTGTGCACTGGCATCAGTGTGTGTGTGTGTGTGTGTGCATGAGTGTTGGAGGAAGTCTAAAGCCCTGTTTCCCATGCGTGTAATCATCCCAGGATGAGGTGGAGGATGAAGCCGAGCGGGACTTCCCCTGCACCAGAGGGTATTTTCCTCTCACACTGTGGTACAAGCACATGGTTGACCCGAGCTGCCTCTGCCTGTGTGTGTGTGTGTGTGTGTGTGTGTGTGTGAGACAGAGACATACCAACAAGGGACAATGGAAGCAATTTTTTAAAAATATTCTCTATTTTGGCTCTTAACCAGTTTGGGACATTACTTAAATACTTTGGGAGCTTGTCATTGTGGCAACTGCATAACAACCAGACAGTGATGCCAAAAACAAGAGGTTACACCATAAAACATGTTGAAAGGGATGGATGGCACTGAGGTGGCAAATGAGAGAATGATGTGTGCGGAGGAAAAAATGGTGGTTGAGAGAGACTGGAATTAGAAGCTGCTGGGAACATGAGGATTTGCACACTTTCAAACAAAGTCATTAACTTTCTGTCGCTCTTTCTGGAGAACAAATAACGTCATAGCAGAGCTGACACACAGAACTCAGACGCACAAACAAACACACACAGGTCAGCTGTTCAGCCATAAAGCAGTATTACAGTATTGGCTCCCAAATAAAAGGCTGCTGCAGGCAGTTACCATGCAGAGAATGTGGAGACCATGTGTATGCATGTGCACATGTGTGTGTACGAGGGTATACACTTCTGTGTTGCTGGGTGACAGTGCCGATGACAGAGCGGTGAGATAAGTCCCAGAAGCCACACTATCATCTATTCATAGCTCCCTGACTGTGGGACCTCCTGCTGCTGAAAGCTGCCTGATCTCAACCCAGCCTCACTTTATCATCATTAACATCAAGCAAAAAATACAGAGATGAAGTCAAACTGTGACGGACCGTGGCTAATGCTGCGATAAACATCCTAATAATGCCTTGACTTATAGAGCAACAAATCTGCTTATGGATCGCTTAGAAATCATGCCGCATTTGTTTTGCATTTCAATCATGATTTAAGTGGAAACCGGTTTGGAAACTGCAGACAACTGGCGGCAATGCACAATGACACAGAACGTACAGATCATGAGAAAATAATCTTGGACAGCGCCTGTGTGTGTGCATGGAAGGGTCATAATAAACGTGTGTTTGTGTGCGGACAGATTCTCTCAAAGCACAGCCCAGTAACTAGAAATGACTGCAATCACACACAAGGCTCACACATATTGCCCACGCGCCTGGCTCGCCTCACCACTGCCAGGGAACCCAAAAGCCCCTACAAAACAAATTCATTAACCCAGACAATAAAACACAGCTGTGAGGGGCGAGGGGAACTGTTTGAAATCAGTGCCCGGGATTCTGGAGAATCTGTTCAAGGCAAACAGCGTGTTCTCGAAAATGTCTAGGATAGAAAAAAAAATAAATAATTCAAAAGAAGAGAGGAAAAGGATTTGGAAATAAGAGAGAGTGAGCAAGGAGCAGTGTTTAATTTAAACTCTTGCTGGGGACAGTGCTGACTGTGAGAGCGGAGATGCTTTATTCAAGCACAACAACAAAAACAATCCCCCTGTGCCAGATGCTCGAGATCCAGGACCTGTTTTTAATTGAATCCTTTGAACAGGTTGTATAAAGGAAGTACAAACAAAACTGTCAAATACTATAAATATCATTACGGAAGTTGGGTTTGAATTTAAGAAAAAAAAAGAGAAAAAAAGACAGATAAATCCAGATTCTCGTGTTGTGGAAACTAGCAAGGGAAACATCTGAACTTTATGATTACTATTTGTAATCTGTTAGCAGGGGGTGGACAGGCATCTGTTTTAGTCTATCTAGTTAGTCCTATTTTAACTACATGAAAAGCCTTTACCTATTCCAAATTCATACTCAAAACAATGTCAGTACACATACTACTGATATTATTTGATGGTGGTGTGTCTAATGCGTTAGCAGGGGGTAGACAGGCTGCTGGCAGCGCAGACTGCGAGTGAGGAGAAGCAGCCCTCTGGAGCTGGGGGTCTGATCATAGCATGTCATGGTGCTGAAATTAAATGCACCACTAGAGGGCTCTGCAGCTTGTAGAATAAGCCACTGCAGAGGAGAACACACCAGAGCCGATCATGTCTTAGTCACACTGACCTCCCTTCTGCAGGTTCTGGGCCAAGCAGCCGGACAGATGCGTCAGCCAAAAGACTTACGACACTGAGATAGATGGAGGTACAAATAGTTTAACAGAGAGTGTCCAAAAAGCTAAAGCCAGAGCACATTTATTCACAGTAACCTCCATGCTCTGCAGCTGCACAGAGGTGAAGACACACACTGACTGACCTCAGTGTTAATGATACTGTTACGCTCCATAATGGCACCACTATAAAACCCAATGACTAAAGAACATGGTATAATGCACCTGAAATTAATATGGTCTAATAAAAGTAAAAAGTGAAACACTGAGAGTTCCCAACAACTGTGACCAAAAAGCCAATATTAAATAAAAGTGGAGGAATTTTCCCAAGCATATATACTTCATTTCTCAACGGTGGATGGATGATCATTATATTACATCACTCTGGACCTATGGGTCATTTCAATTTCACTTAATCCTGCTGAAGGCAGCAATAACACAGCGGTTACATGTGAATTTTTGAACAAAAAGTTGACTGTTCCCATCTCTGGATAAACTGGGAAACAGAACATAACACTTAGCAGCTACTGTCACTGTGCCCTTGAGCAATACCCTTAATCCCCAGCTCCTCCGGCTGGAGATGCTCAGCACAAATACACATAAAAATGAAATCATAGGGGACATTTTTTTGTGTATGTGAAGCTAGTTGTTGGTGGAAAAGTTGCACAGTTTACTCTGCCCTGAGAAATAAAGGTAACCACATTTTCAGATTTTTTAACTTTTGCCAACGGACCTCCCAGAATAGCTGCTTGCTGAACTTTCTCGTCGTGCCTTGAACCTGGATGAACCCTCTGCAGCCGCTAGCTGCCCCTCGGTAGAATCAAGTCATGAATCATTACAAGTCAGGGGTGAGGGCTCCGAGATCACCCAAATCAGAACCAGATGCACGGCAGGCACCTCCTTAGGACTAACTGTATAAATCACTAAATAAATGAATAAATAAAGAAGTCAACTTGCTTCACACTATGTCTTCTCTCATTAGTTACTTTAGTTACAAGAAGTCCTTTTAAACATGTGATTTTACGATGCTGGTTTGCTTTCAGCTGGATCTGTGTATGCACTGAATAAAAACATGGCACTGCGTGTAAAAAAGAAGAGTCTTGTCTGCACTAATTACTACCGGACTGTCACGCTTATCTGTCATGGTAACAGAAACAAAGAGTCATCACTGCACCTACTATATATCCTTTTAATGGATTTTCAATTTTTTTTTTTTTTTTCCTAGGAAGCCAACCGCATCACTTCACAGAAGCCCTTACTGGGTCTGAGTCATCTGACACGTCAGTACACACATCCTCCCGTAAAGAATCCCAAGAGGAGATAACAGTAAAATCACTCTGTCAACTCACTTCATTGCATCCCATTCCCCGTCCCCTTCCCTCCTCTATGACTCCTATCCACGCCACAGCTGGTAAATATTTTTATATTGTGTTCCATTAGAAAGTTTTATTAAGCGGTCAGACGGGGCAAATGGCGCCTGGGAGCTCCCTGTCCTGTAAACAATAGAGAGGGCCCTGAAAGCTGCAGCTGAGTATGGCACAGTAAACTAAGGTCACATAAGAGAACCGTCTTGCTCAAAGTGAGTAAATATTTAAATGTGTTAGATTCACCCAAAATAGTGAGGGGCTATAGTTGGGGGCACCGTGTGAGGAAAACGGCTGTGATGTATTTTTGAGTGAAACTGGCGTCGTCCCATGCAGTGATTTGTAAATGGATGTGTGTCAAACTGTGGTACTTCATGAAGATTTACTGCAAGAAAAAGGTGAACTGAGGGCCAAGATGGGATATGTGAGAATGTGAATTTAACTATTGTAAGGCCTTATGGCCTTATATGTGTGTTTCTGTTAAAAGTACTTTTTTTATCATATACTTCTGACGAACTACAGGACAAATTAGTGGAAAGACACAGTGGATTGCGATGTTGCTGATAACAGTACGTACCTCAGCACTTTTCTCAGGAGCCTCCATCCCCACCATGTTTTCTCTGAGAAGCTGCTGAAGGAGCTGCACCTGGGCAACGCTGAGGTAGAAATCCAAACTGCTGGTCACATTTACCTCCAGAGAGTGGCCACACACCACAACCTCCTAGAGAGATTACAGCACACAGGGGGAAATTAAAAAAGGGGGGGTGTGTGGGTGGAGAGAGCAGGAAAGAAATTCAATAACACATCAGGATTGTTTGTGACCTCATGCGCCGCTTCTCGCTCCTTTTAAACTTTTATACTCTTGGTGTATTTACTTTCCGCATCCCCTCTATCTTGCTCCCTTTAGCTCAGTTGTTCCCTCCTTCCCCTCTTCCATCTGTCCTCTCCAGGGTCCCACCCACAGCCAGCAGTTCAAACCTCAGCCTGGAGGCTACATCTAACAGGATATCACTCACTAACACTCTGGGCTGAACCACACATACACGGGCCAAACCTACAGTAACTACACACAATGGTATTTGGCAACTACTGTGTAAACATCATCTATTCAGACCCACTGTTTCAAAAACAGAAAAATGGACTGCTAATATTTTATTCAGCATTTAATGTAGTATCATTATCACAATTTGTTTTTGTTTTTTTTCTCATCGAGTAGCAGTAATTTTAACACACGAGATCATAACATCATAAGGTTACAATAATAGTTACAGAATATGTTGCAGGCTAGAATGAACATTTAGACTGTAGATTGTAGATGTAGAACTTACACTATGGATTATAATGAATGCATTAATAATTCAATAAAGACAGCAGTTATTTGAGTGCCAAGCATGCAGAAATCTTTTAAAAGCAGTTGGAAGTTAGTTTAATATGAACTTTATTAAACAAATTGTTGTAATTTATCTACACTAGGTAGTTCAAAGTCCTGTTTGTGTGTTTGTTGGCCCAGAGTCTCCATATCTCAGGGAGTTATACAAATCACAATGTGCGTGTGTGCGTGTGCATGTGTGTGTGTGTGTGTGTGTGTGTGTGTGTGTGTGTGTGTCAGAGCAAACTATGGATTAGCTGTTACGCATTGTCAAGGGGCACGTTAGTGTGGACCGACGAGGCATCAAAGAGGCAGGAAGTCTCAGCGAGCCGTGCCAGAAAACATCAGCTGTATAAGCAGAAAGGTTTGAACTCTGTGGGTCAAAAAGCCTCCATTACATGGAGGACCGGCGGAGGGATTCCTAACGAGTAAGTTACTGTATGTTAGGAGGCAAAATGTAAATACTTCTGACATCTCACATAATCAATGTCTATTTTCATATGGACAAACGGATTGTGAGAGTAATGGCTACAATCATGGTTATAACAGGTCATGGTCATAGGGCATTAAATGTCAGTGTAAGTGGTGAACAAACCTCTGCAGTCGATGGAGGAATATATGTCTCTAAAACCTCTGACTCACTGTTAGTTTCTTAGAAAATCCCTTTTTTAAGCGCATGCCTACATCCTTAGGACCTGTTCTCATTAATTATCAGGAGGGCTGTCAGAAAGTTTATTTTTTTATTGTGATCAATCGCGATTAATCACAGAATTTCAATTGTTAATCGTGATTATTCAAATTTTTTTAATTACATGTTTTCAATCAGATTATTTTGCAATACAAAACAGTTATGATGTCCATATTAACAAGGGGGAGCAATTCTTAACAGATTATCTTCATTAGAAATAAAGTGACAGCAAAAAACTGCATTGGACTGTCATAAAGTGGGCATGTCTGTAAAGGGGAGACTCATGGGTACCCACAGAACCCATTTATTTTAATTCAGATATCTTGAGTTCAGAGGTTAAGGGACCCCTGCTAAATGAGCATGCCATTTTTCCATAGCCAAAATGTATCCTAAATTTGGAGCATTATTTAGCCTCCTTCCTAAGAAGCTAGCATGACATGGTTGGTATCACTGGATTCTAGTTTCATATAATACCTATACTAGCTTTGCTGGCCTGGTACAGGCTCTTTAAGACAGGAATGCTGGCAGGCTATTGACGCAATTTATAAAAATTAACACTTCAATTATGCATTTTTAAATGTTTTTCTTTGATTGTTTTAATTTGCTTCCTACAGTGCAGACACATTCACCTTGAAAGTTCCCCTCCATACATGTTTTTAAGGTTGTAAAAATACAATGCTATGATTAATATTTGTTTAACATGATGTTTGTTTCCCACATAAAAAGTAAAAAGGCAAACATCTGAAAAGGATCCAGAACCAGTAGCCTCTGCCCGGCCCACCACCACAGCTTGTGGCTGATTTTCACTTCCGCTTTCTGCTTTCTTCACTGCTGCTTGCTTTAGATGAAAGAGCATGACATTAGAGGAAACATTGGAGAGATTTAGCCGTACATGTCTGAGCCTCAGTCAAACCCTGACTCAGATGAAGAATCTGTTGTTCAGCAAAATCAGTGACTAGCAAACATATTACTTAGAATGGTAAGTGTAAGTTAGCATCTTTTATTTGTTTACATTGTTTATTAGCTTGTAGCACAGTTGGACATGAATTTTTTTTTTTGTCCACCTGCTACTGCAGCTGGTGGATTTCAAAATCTAGCAGCCATTCAGTAGATTGCCACTGTTTCTTTTTGGCTGGTGATTGAAGCAAATCTAGCAGACACTTACATATTTTATAAGCATTTGGCTAGTGGCTGATGTTAATTTCTAATCCTCCTTGAAGGCTAAGACGCAGTTGCTGAAAGTGCAGTTATGGTTGCGAAACAAACAATAATATCTACTACAACATGGGTTTTGATAGATAGTTGAAGGAAGCTTGAGGGTCATGTTTACATCCAAAAACTGCACGCTCTGCCATGTTTGCGGTGAATACTTTCACTATGCTAATGCGAACTCTTTCTGTACTGTGAAGTCAGCTCTTCGCTGGAGGTTTCAGGTTTCTTTCCCGGTGTTGTGTCAAAGTCTGTTCCTCTGTCGATATTTCTTTCCCCTATTAAAAAGTGATCCTCTTTAACAATAGTGACGTACCTGATCTAACTTGCCCGAGGTAAGTTTGAATCTCAGATTTTAGCGCGCAGACCTTGCCCCCTTTAGTAGAGGAATGTGAAAACACTCTCTAATGACAAACTCTGAACAGATACAAGTCAGTATAGCCAAGGTCAGATGTTTTAGGGGTGGAGTTGTATTTCTGGGTGGAGGGGGGCTTTAAAGGAGAATAAGGAGATAAAGAAAATAAGAGAAGATGCAATCATGGATTAATTTAAAGTTGTATTGAGTGGATACTTACCTCTGTCTGTCCGCAGTCAGGGGATAGATTTTTGCTGAAGATGATGGCTGGGGCAGCGGTCACCCGAACAGAAAAGTCAGTCAGGATTGGTGTTAGGATGGCTCGCCGCTCCTGGTGCCTTCTGATACTGAACGGAGAAACATACAGAATCAAACCGTTATCAGACACCTCTTCAGAAGATTTATAACTTAAAAGTTGAACAAAAAGGCAAGAGTGGTCAACATAAGATCAACAAGAATAAAGCAAATAAAAGGAATAAAAGTGTTAAAAGCGGCAGATCTCAAAAGGCATTTAAATTATTATTATTTATTATTTAGAAAATATAAGAATTAAAGCAATAAACGATGGTAAAAATAATATAAGAAATAATATAAGAAGATGACATCACATCATTAGGGATAAAACAAATATAAGACGATAAAAACAGATGAATAATGGATAGATGAAAAAGTAAATAAATTGAGACATGAAAAGATGATAAGAAGAGGACATAAGAAGGACAAGGAACAGATTAGAAAATGGATTAGAAGAAGAGAGACTAAATAAATAAATAACTAAATACATACATAAATAAATAAAGGTGAGATCACATAAAAGCAAGTCTGTAAAAGTGAGTTTTAAGATGTTGATGTTAATATTCTTTTAATAACACTGAAAATTTATGAAATAAATTTGGACAATTGGACATCTTACTGTAATCAAAGTTCATCTGTTGGAGACTACATATATACACACACACACACACACACACACACACATATATATATACATATATATATACATATATATATATAATGCAGTTTGCAGCATTGTAATAGACATTTTTATTTCACCACCTGGTGTTAAAGTGATTCTAGCATTACATTACTATACAAACAGCAGCCATAAGGAACAATTTATTCACCAACAATCCCCAACCTTTATTTACTAATAACTTGTTTTGGTTACCAGTTGTAAAATATTTGTAACACTGTCTCATCTGCCTAGGACTGACAAGTCAACACAACACAGTCAAAACCACAAAACGTTCAAAACCCGAGCTTTTGTTTTGCCCTTAGCTGACAGGCAGACACACATTTCAAACTTGCTCTGGCTTTTTAAATTCAAACCAGTGGGATGGAAAGCTCAACTCAAAATCAAGAGACTTCAAAACTGATTTTCTCTCACAGGCCAGACCTGTGAAACATTCCCATCAGTGAGCTTTTTTAAAAATTTCTGGTCTAACACTCTTTCGCTGGAAGCTTGAATATGGTTACAGAGACGGAGTGAGACATTATTTGACAAGTCTCAATTGGGAACACCCCTTAATTGTATACACAAGATCAAATAGAGACCTTCTCGCATCAACTCTCTCCATTTCACTAATGTTCATTCCCACAATCAAGTCATATTTGTGGGAACATTTGTTAGTAGTAAAACAAATATACAAGGGGGCTTTATAAAGTGGTGTTAATTGCCACATCTGCTGCTATTAAAACAATCAAGTGCTACGGCTTCCAATATTTATAGTTGGCCAGGATTATAAAAGGCCCTGTTTCTAGGTGGCCTCGAACACAGTACTTAACCAGAACCAATATCATATTCTCTTCTGCTACACAAATGTGCATTACCAGTGCCCTTAAGGGATTATTTTCTGACACATTTCTCTGCATATGGAGTTTGAGGGAGGCCTAATTCGGAGGTGAAATGATCTGTGAGGCCAATTGGCGTTGGCTAATCTCCCCTCAGACAGGGATTGAAACAATGAGTGTCTCGTTGCAGGGGACAGGTGCTATCATTCACCAGTAAGGCTAGCAGGCGTAAGGCTCGGTTTACCAGTAATACGGGGTCCCCTGACTGGGCTGGAGCACTCTGTGTGTGTGTTTGTGTGTGTGTGTGTGTGTGTGTGTGTGTTTCTGTGTGTGTGTGGCACCTTTGAATGGGTGTGATACAGAGCACAAAAGATGGAAAGAATGACTTTGTTTTCATACAAAGCTGCACAGTGCAAATAGCAAGTTGAGATATCCGTGGCGTGGACAAAAAGAGAGGGGCCTGCACCGGGTGGCTGACAGGAGGGGAGACGGAGAAAGTTCACAGCTCCGTGACACGGGTCTTTCCTAGCCGGCAACTACACACTGTGATGAGGACAGATCCTGTCAGTGGATCCATAGTGGTGGAATTTCCTCGCAAAACCTCAGGAAGCCAACTGAGGCCACTGCAGATCCGCAACTACTGGAATTGAACCCAAAAACTGCAGAGTGAACATGCCACGAGTCCAAAGCTGGAGGGGGGGGTCGATGTAGGGAATGAGGGAAAGGTGTGAACTTTGGAAGTGGTCTGTGTCAAAACTTGTTACAACCGAGGTGGTGTATTTCTGCGGGTGATTGCAGCAGACAAGTAAAGCTGTGAACTTGACTCCCCTTTCCTCAGTGTGTTGGAACATTCTAAATCACATGTTCAGTTATGACTCGGTCGTGGTGGTGGCTGAGGCTCGGGTATACAGAGCAGCGCGCGGCATCACAGCAAAGCCCATTTTCCAACACAACCTACAGTGCTGCTCCGGGAAATAAGGAGGTCACCACAAACACCTTAAATGATTTGTTTGGAAGCTTAAAGTGATAGGGGGGTGTTAGGGGGAGAATTAAGAAACCTCAACAACAGCATCTTTCACTTTCTTAGAGTGATCACACAGAAGCTGTTTTTTTTATTTAGTGTAAATCTTAAATTTTAAGGATGACACTAAAACTTCTGATCATTGGATGATTAATCACTAAAACACTGGGAAAAGGTCAATGTTGAGCTTGACCTTTGTTACAGTATGATACTGTGGGCCAATCCCTTGAGTAGAAAAATAACTGTTAAGCTACATGTTAGCTCATCCCAAATTTAAGTTCTGAATAGAAATCCAGACCTAGTGTGTCTAAAGAAAGTTGAGTCCACTCAAAAGGCATTCAGCATCTTTTGAAGCCCAAAATCTCACCTCATTGCCCTGTCAAACAATCTGGCCTTGGCACTAGGCCCAAGCAGTCCTGTTTTCATCGACAAAGAGACAAATTGAGAGAAAAGAAGAAAAACAGCGATTGGATTGAAGCCTCAGTTGCCGTTTGCTCATATGAGCTCGTCAGACACAGTAATAAAAAGGTTAAGATACTCACATAGGTCCAAGTTCGCTACTTAAAAAGGACTGTTTGACAACAGACCCTGGCACAGTTTGAGAAGGCCATGACAAAGGAGGACTTTGGGACTGATGATCAAAACTACTGGGGACAAAGGGAGAGTAAAAATATATCAGGGTGGTCTAGCGGTTATAAATACAATCCCATTTGTCAAATCTGGTGTTGTAGCTCGAGAGATCTGCCTTGGTCTCAAGACCAGTTTCTAAGGCCTCTGTCTTGTTTTGGACTCAGCCACATTTTTACTTGGTCTTACTTCGGTCTCACACGAACAGGACTTGGGATTTTATTTCAAGACCACTACCGTGGTGCAAAAAAAGGGGTATTAAATAAAGATGGTATAGCTGATGTCAGCTCCTTAGGGATTTTATCTGTTTGCTTATATAAAAGAAAGGCAAATTTCGATGCACAAAATTCAACTCTGTAATGCCTTTTTTATTATTTTATCCAACATTTCTCATGGTTTGTGTATTTATAAATGCATTAATACAGTGTGACAATAAAAGAAAGTAAATTAAGAAGAATCTTCCATTGTTTTCTGTGGGTGTTTAACAGCAATGTGGATCTTTCAGATCAATTTGAAGAATTCCTTGTGGTTTGCACATTCCACATTTTATCGTAAATGTGTCATGCAGTGTGGGACTTGCACTGATCTGGTCTTGGTCATGACGTGGTCACGGTTTAGGGGGACTGTTGCATACAACACAGGTCCAATCCATTGATTTTTAAACACCATTAACTAAAGCTCTATTTGCTTGTTTATTCTGAGTCACTCTGGCTGAAAGCCTTGTGTAAACGACTGACATAAAAGTAATTACATTTAAGGTTTTCTATCTTTTAAGTGGCCAAATAAGGATTGGAGGCAGCACTGATTATTTTCTTGATAATAAGAAAATAGCACTATTGGTCATTGTGAGTGCCACTTCAATGATAACTGAAATTTGATGATTGCACTTTTCGCATTTTAACTGGATATATATATGTGTATTTTCTATTCAAGTATGACTTGATTTCAGACATGAAATCAAAACTTCAGAAAAAAAGTGAACACTTAAAATATAAACTAAAATAACATAAAATACCAAAACTTGAGCCATGTCTTACACAAGTTTAAAGCTTATTTTAAAAAGTGTAGTCTGCACCTCAATTTGACATTTGCCAATATTTTTTATTTAACCTGGAAGAGGTAAATCAACCAACTAAGGGCCCTAATTAGACAGTATACAGCAGGGAGCTGACAGGAAATAAGGGAGGAGAGAGGTGGGGGTGACAGCAACAAATTGGTTGTTACAGTAAAAGGTCCAAGAGCTGAGGGCTCTGCATCAGAGTCACAAGCAGCACTATCATAATATTGTGTGTGCATGTGTAAGACATGCAGTAAAGGAAACACCGGTGTTTGTTATGAGCATGTATGAGTGTGTGTTTGTGTATTAGTGTGTGTTTGTCTGTGTAGCTCAGCCAGCATAACTCAGAGCTCTGATGACCCGAGGGCACTCGGTCTCAATCAGGCCCGTGTTGATTCTGCACTGCATTCTTCCACAGGGCTTATTTTTAGTTGACAGGGAACAAATCTGGAGTCTTTGCCTGTGATTTCTGTGATTTTTGGGCCTGTTCCCTCTCAAAACATGAGTGGAAAAAAAGGATGTGGGGCCAAACAGGCTGTTACACTTGTGCTTGTTTTAGCTCCCGAGTCTATAAAAAAAATGACAGGGTTTGTAATTATGACTGTGCATGGAGAGGCTCCATGATAGGGCGCTAACTCAATAACTACATGCTGCTCCCACATCAAGACTGATGAGATAAATTTTGGGACATTTTAGTAGATCACACACACACAGCACCTGACTAAGGGTGTAACTAGTTAAGTCTAGTGGTAATGCAGTTTAAACTTGCCTTAACCATTCGGAAGGATTCATCCAGATAGACTTAGAACCTCAGTAGCATTCTCTTTTGGCCACCAGACGAGTGTTACTTTAATAATGACAAACATTTTAGTCCTGGTTTGATTTGTCAAGTCCTGAGAGGGACCCACAGCTCTGTCTGAATTATTAAGTGTTCCATTTCACCTCTCACATTGGTTCACCTATATATTGTATCCTAATGGGCAGTTAGCAGCAGTGGCTGCTGGCTTCTGTAGGTGGGTTTGGTGTAAGTAGTTAGCAATCGGTATTAAAGACATAAAAAAAAAAAAAAGTAAATTCAATTCTACAATTCTGATGCGTGGATTTTTCTATTATTTCACTACTGTTATAATATTTTTTCTATTTTACAGTAGATGCAAAATGAGTTGTTTTCAAAATACGCCAACATCTGTTTACTATATTAACAAAAAAACAAAAAACAAAACTGTCATTGTTATTTGATACTTAATCATGCAGCATCACCTTCCACTTTGTCTTAAGTAGGGCTATGTAAGCAAAAAATCTGGCGATATGATATGTATCATGATATGAATACATTGCGATACTGTAAGCACTGTGATATATCTTTATTTTTTGAAGTCCAATTTTCGGAAAACTGCCAATGCACCTTTTATGACTCTAAATGTTTCACAGGCCTGTGCTCTTTGTGTTTATGCCAGGGATATGCTGTTACGTTGGGGTCAAAGAGTCCAATGGCTAAAGACGGATTACAACACTGAAGGACCCAGCGGTCAGGGGTTTAAACACAAAACAAAATTAAACTCTGCCACAAATCTTCACTTGGAAACTATTACTTTAAATAAATAGTGTTTTTTGAGAACTGAAACAGTATCACAAAACATAATATCGCAAACTTAAGTGTATCCATATTTTTCTTACACCCCTAGTCTTAATATGCAAATACTGAACTGTGTCCTGACCTGCTGGCCATGTTCCACTCCAGGGCCGGGTTCTGGGAGCTCCTCTCGCTTTCCGTGGACACGCCTCCTTTGATGCCCTCCTTCTCTGGCTTGAGTTGCTCCCACTGAGCCGTTCCAATGTTGATGGACTGAAGGTCAACCTGATATTGCCGGTCCTCCACCTCTGAACCAGGATCACGCAGGATGCCGAGGTGCAACGCACGTCTAGAAGGGAAGAGGAGGAAAACACAATTTGTTTGACTCACTTAGTCTGGGTAAACAACACTTTGCAGGGGGTAGTGTATGAGTCAAATTCAACAAGCAGGTGTGTAAAAGTCCAACTAACCTAAATGTATAAAACATGATAGGTCTTATTTATTGTTGTGGGGGTCACATTAGGTCCAGCTGTATTTTATATAGTCAATTACAATGCAGCGCATGCCTCCAGGAGTAACCCAGGTAGTCCGTTATACTGAACCAGTAAAGAGGTTCTGGCAGCAGGCCCTAACCACTACTGACTTCTCTCTGCCCTACTCAGAGGTTTAGTAGCACAAGTTCCTTACAGGATGATTTATTACTAAATCAAAGCATCTGGTACAGCCAGGCCTCGGATAAATAGCCCCACAGGCCTCAGGTGATATCATTTGCCTTTTATAAAGTCCAGATTTATGCCAGCTTATCATTGGCAGTAAACATTGCTTCAACCCCTGGCTGGACGGCACAGTAGTCTGCAGAGTGGGGCTCTTACTGCCTCTCTTTTTCTATTTCTGTCTCCACAAACACAGGACTTGTACAGTATACACAAACCGTGATATGGTAGAGGAGATCTAGAGATATGTCAGAAGCGGGCAAGCGCTGCAGTCTCTGTAGTTGAACTGCTACAGTCAAAGTGAGCAAACACTGTCAGGTCAGCGCCAAGAAAAAATGATGTCATCTATTTTGCCTTTGAGAGACAAGATCCTGACGAATTCACGAGGCAAGAGGAATAATCAAAATTCAACATCTGCATATGACATCAGGGCTTTCGGTTCGTTATGATATGTTTATTTGTGCTGGTGAATTCAAATGAGAGCTTAAATGGTATAAATAAGGGCTTAAAATGGCTACAGATGTAGCGGCAGCATGAGTAGTTTTATTTGTTTCGGCAACGTCAATGGCAATTTTCATATAGCGTTTCTCTCCCTTAGCCACACTGGAAAGGCCTCTACCAGAGCGTGATGTTATGACAATAAGCACCAAGTACAAAAACAATGGCAATGGGAGATCAGAGGTGTATAACTGGATTTAGCTGGATTTGTTGACATACAAACAAGTGAAACAGATCCTTAATCAACATTTGGAACCACATTTATCAACAGAGTATAATATAAATCAAACCAAGAGCCCTGTAAGATTTGGGTGGGATGTGTCAGTCTAGATTCATTAGGGCTTTTGTAACAGTACCTCCATCACCCTCCCCAACCCCAAACTGTATTTTTCACATTAAACAAACCACAGTTACCTCATGTGCTTTCCAAATTATCTCTTAACTTCAGCTTATTTAGGAGACTCTCTTACTCATAATCAACATTACATGGGAGTCTGCAGCCAAGTCTCTGCATTGCTGAGCTGCAGGGTCATCTCCAATGACATAAATAAATATGATAAACATTTGTCTTGGTCATGCAGCCAGTGGAAACCGGTGTGATTTAATATCAAAAGACATATTTCAGCCAATCGCAGGAAACGAGAGAGCTTCATTTCTGACAAATGAGGAGGGGAGGAATTTTGGAAGTTCCCCTTGGGGTGCAATAATAATTGAAGCCAGACTTTCTTGTTGTACATGTGGGAGGAAAACACTGGTGGTTTGACATATTTGATTGGTCATGTGAAGACCACACTGCTTGGCCAAGAGGAATCAGAGAATGCCTTGGGAAAGCACGGCACTCGCGCTGCCCGCCATATACACGGACGAACTAAAAACATACAGAGCGAGGCAGGTGGAACACACCCTTCTGCTGGGTCTCACATGCCATTATCAGACATCTGCCTGCCACTCGCATGTGGAAAATACGAAGCAAAATGAAAATAACAAGTCATAAATGACATGCTTTCGCAGATGAGGAAGGCATAGAGCTAGGGGAGAAAGAGGGGTGAGAGAGAGAGAGAGAGAGAGAGAGAGAGAGAAATTTTTCTCAAACACAAGTACTTAGTTTTGCCCTTGTTCCCGAGCCAACCTTATTTTAATTGCAGGAAAAGACCACAGAAACATTATTTTTTACGACAAAATTCTGCTATTTATAAAAACGGATCAAAAGCTCTGCAGCAAGAACGCTCTGTTTCATGGCATTCATGGCTATTATTTTAAAAAACATTTCTCCCTCTTCTGACACAATTTAAACCCAATTTGAGTCCGAAAAGCCACTGGGCCGCTCTCGCATCAGAGCTGAAATATGAGGGCTCCCATCCAACATTATTATGGCTCAAAGTCAAAACCTCCATCCAATTCAAACCCTCCAGTGGGAAACAGCAGACAAAATAGTGAAGGCATGGCAGTGTTATGTATCTAGAATGCAGGACTTGGAAAGAGCGATTCGCTGGTACTTCATCACGGAGGGGAAAAAAAAATTATGTTCCAAATTCCTTTGAACAGAAGATATGCAGACAAATTTACAAATGGGCAATTAATTGCAAGTTATGTTCCTGTGTTTAGCATTCTTCGGGTCTATGCATGTGCTGGGCAGAGCATCAATCATGATTTGTGTTATTAAGTAGACGTGTGGGAGGACAGAGTGCTTAACATGCAGCAGATTCGGGAACGTGTGCTGAACGTGGTAATAGGATTTCGAGGAGGAACTTTCTGGGCACATGCAGAACACAGCAGTTAGCACACGCATTAGCTAATGCGCATGTATATACAGATAAACAGCAAATGAGCTCATGCAGACACACAGTGCTGCTGCATGCCATGGAGGCATTAGGTGTAACCAGCGAAGGATTTACTTTGCTGCTGCTGCTGCACACAACTTTGAAACAGCATCCAGACTTGGAATATAGAACTTGCACGAGAGGAGAGAATGAATTGCAGGAAAAATAAAGTGAAATACATTTAAAGAGTGTTACATGGATACAGAATCATATAAAAGCAGAGCCAGTGGGTAAGAAAGTAAAAGGGTTTGTTGAAAAAATGGAATCTAAGAGTTCCTGATTACCAAAGCTATGTTTCTGAAGGCTAACCGTGGTTCAAGGTTGTAAAACAAACCACAGTGGGATCTGGTTGAGGCTCAGGGCCCAATGGTAGGAGTGTGGGAGCAGTGGGTTGTGTTGCCGTGAGGATCCTGTGGGGCAGGGTATATCATGGCCCTTGGCTTTAAATGGCCTCCCACCTTCCTCTCTCAAGCTCCATCCACCCCCCCTTGATCCCCATCCTCTTCCCCAGGCCAACGGGGCAGGAAGCACCGGGGTAATACCAAGCGCCACTGGCTTCTGGATCTCGTCACTCCGAAACCCGCAACCTGAACCCACAACCCCAGACCTGTTTTTCACTCCAT
Organism: Plectropomus leopardus; assembly: GCF_026936395.1. Lineage (NCBI taxonomy): Eukaryota > Metazoa > Chordata > Actinopteri > Perciformes > Serranidae > Plectropomus > Plectropomus leopardus. Next base: position 6,040,147 of record NC_142186.1, read on the forward strand.
TTCCCCAACAATCACATGCAATACATGTCTGCTTACACGTTCAACAGACGCAGGAGTGTATGTAAATGTGTGTGTGCAAGTGGCTGTAAGTGTGTGTTTAAAGAGAGACGGGGCCCTCTGCTTCTGCTCTCCTGGTACACACCGAGTTGAGATTTCATTGAGATCTCCAGCTTAATTCGGCCAAGTCAAGTTAAATTAGGTCTGTGAGGGCACATGTGCAACATTTCATTCACGTTCTTTGTTTTGAACAGACCTCAACTACTGTATATTTGAACTGAGAGAGCCCATGCTACGTGAAACACTGTGGGTGCATGTCTTGCTATATCATTAAATTTTGTGGTGGGGTCTGTGCAAATGAAAAAGTTATATCCGAGAGGCAGTGACTTTTTGTGACACCAGCATAAATACTATCACCCATTTATAAATTTTAAAGAAAAAGAGTTCAATTGAAGTTTTATTTTCTTTCTCTGTGGCTTCAAATGTTATTAGCCAAACACCATTATCACCCAGCAGCTCCTCCATCCCTGATGAGGCCAGAGCTGCACAGTGGCTTCTCAATCCGCTTGCTATGACTCCCAGCAGCTTAAAGCTGAGTCCCGCTGGGCCTGTGTGTGTCGAGGGGGAATTCATAAGCATTATGATTCATGAAACTTGCAATTACTTAGTAAGTTAAGCGCTCCTGCCTACGGTGGTCCGCTCTGAATTGCCAGAAATTCGGCAACTTCTGAGCTGTGGATTTATGACCCCAGTCAAGTCCAATTGCTGTTAATTTGCATCTACCAATTATAGTAATTAAGGCTCGGAATTAGAACGCTGAGCAGCCTTCGGAGTGCGAGGGGAAAATGATGTCGTGGAACATGGCGAGTCAGCAGAACATAAGACCCAGTCACTCAGGGATTTTTATACCGCTGCTACTAAAATCATTTTTGATGACAAGAGCTTTTTCAACGGGAGTCAAACACAGGCGCAAAAACAACAAAATATCCAAGACAACAAAGCTGCAACAATGCTCCAAATTTGTCACACTTGGCAATAACAAGACACTTACTGGTGGGTGTTTTTAGCCAAGTACAACAATCCTGATCTATAGTTGATTTTTTTTTTCTCACTGGAACAATACGCAATAAACATAATTTGCTGCTTTCCCCCATCGTGTCAAGGCTTTGATGCAGCGACACTTTCTCACGACAAAAATCAAATAATCTATTCTTTTTTAGCCCAACAGCATTACTCATCTCCACTGCTGCTCCCAACAGAAGCCTGTTATTCATTAGGCTGATTGCACTTTAAAGACACTCATACTCAACCAATTATATCATATTTACACAAGATCTTAGGAGGAAACTATTACTTCTATATACAATACAAGCGGGGCTTAACTCAAGCCTGTACCACCCTCAAGACAATGGTACATGATCGTAAAAGGTCGAGTGAAAGCGCTACAGAAGAAGGCCCTCTGTTTACAATGACAGAGTGCATACCAAAAGTCAGTGTTTGCACTTTGATTTCAACATATCTTAATTACAGGGGTCATTTATCTCCCACGCAGTTTACATGTCAGAGAAGTTATATTGTTATAAACAGTATTAGACGTGTTGCTCTGAAGACACTGGCTAACATGTGCTCGCCATGATGGCCTGTTAAAGATGTCAGTCTGGCCGCTGTAATTTACAGTCTCATCATGCACTAATTCCAAAAACTGCTCCTTGCATCAGAACCGCAAAGAAGCCATGAGTGAAGACTGGACAGATATTTCGTTTGGCTTTGGCCGTTGCGTGTTTCGTGGAATTCACACACGCCAGTGGCTATATAAATTAAACTGCTAATCTTTCACCATATTCTGTGATTCATTGTACAGTGAAAACATACAGTTTGCTACAATCACATAGCGGACACTTGCTCATTTATTAACACATTATAACGAGAGTATTTTTAAAGCAGTATAATATCATATATCCTTGGCTGGACATCAGTCAGATTGTTGATGCAACTCCAAACTCACATTTCAGTCTGAAGTACTCTGCAGTTTGTCCCTGCTAATAGCATTGCAAAGGCCTTTTATTGAAGCACACAGATGTCGTCCTCATCTCCACTGCTTCTGTTCTGCTTCACACACGCATACACACACACTTTGCCTGGTCTGTTTAGCCTTAACTGTGCTCTTCTGCTGCTTCTGCCTGCATGTAGCTCTAAGCACGGAACATTCCTGCGTAACAGGGACAGTAATTCATCTGCTTTTTAAGGGCACTGATTTCTCATTGGATTTCTTCATACAATAGGTACATCTGCAATGGATCTACTGGAAAAGGCACCTACAATCCTCATTTGTGGCTTCTGCTAAAAACATTTTTTTGTCTGTGACAGTGTGCATGCACAAGTCCATCTTGTGCTGGCATTCACAATATTAGCACTTGAAGTTGCTGCTGAGAATTACTACGAGTCATCTGTTTGTCACCACAGGACAAAGCTAGCATTTTTCTCCTTAAATAAAAAAAATCAAAACAAAACGTGTGGGCTGGTGCTTGTGAAATCACTTCCTCTGTTAGCAGCTCCAGATTTTGATATTCTTCCTCTCCTCCCTGCTCTGCAAACAGACATAACGCTGCCTTTATAAAACATGTCAGCCAGAGCTCTAGCAGCGGGTCCCTAATGCAGAGGTGTGAAGGGAGTGCCTTGCTGACTTCCTCAGACCTCAGATTGAAAACAGATTCGAGTCCCCACCAAGCAATTTCACAATGATGTAATCCCACTGCCATTTTAATTTGAGAGGCCTTATCTTTAATTAATCACTAAACACATACGTGGAATAGATTATTCATAACTGGCTGCAGTGGGGAACATGGCAGGGGTAGCCAGGGATCTGGCTTGCCCTCACATGTAGTCATTTTCATCAAGCTAAAGTAGAACAGGCACATACCTCAATGCTACTTTTACACTAATTAAAGGAAAATAATCCTTTTGCTGGAGGAAGATTCCAGATCCAAAGTCTGTCCCTGGTCTCTGGCAAGGCACTCAGCGTGTTCGCTGGTCTGATTGACAAAGCCTGAAGTGAATCAAACCTCTTTTGAAACATGAAGGAGTCCGAATCACCCAGGACCAAAACCATTTATTCCAGCTGACGCAGTTTCAAGTAGATTGACAATAATTGATGATGCAGCAAGAGCCGTACTTGTACAGCTGCACCTCACATGTTGTATTAGACATGCCGTCCAGATTGTCAGAAAACACATGGAGCAGTGACGCATTTTCCTCTTATCTTTCACGAATCTTATCACTGGTAACTATGGAGTAGAAATACATCATACGTAGTCATTAAGACTATAGCTGAACATAACAAAGGGTCAACAGATTATCGGCCTGGCTGATTATCGGGGCAGATATTTGGCATTTTGCTGATTATCTGTATCAGCCATTTATTTTAATGATCACCAATAAAATTAATTCATTGAACAGTGCAAAAGAAGTGTCAGCATTGGAGGAACTTTTACTTTGTAAAACCTTTAGGGAGCTATATTTTTTTTATATGTTTTTTAATTTAAATTTTCACTTGACTTTATAAAAAAAGTTGCTGGGAACTTGCTGTATGTGAAGTTGAAAGTTTCAGTTTGATTAAACATTTGCCAAAGACATTTAAACAAAGTTTTTTGCTGGTTTGTTATATTCCAAATTCTAAATATTGACAGAAAGATTTTCATTTTTATTGTAAATGTATATCAGTTCCAAATATCGATGTCATTAACTACTGACAACCGGTATTGGTATCAGCCCTGAAAAACCAATATCTTTCTACACATCAACACTACCAGGACAAACAGGCATAGAAGCACATGCAAATGCAAAAAAACCCCCAAAAACCTATGGCAAACCTGAACTGCATTATGCATTAAAACATAATGCTCACACGCACAGGCAATATATGTTCACTCAGTGATATGAGTCTCAAACCAAGATGGTTACAGTCTTCAGAGCATTCCTTGTGATTTACTTCTGCACATAAATTGTTCACTTCGTGCTCCGGCACGGAGGGTGTTTTATGGAGCTGTAAAATTAGGCCCACTTTATGGATCCAACAGCATGAACCACTACTGTTTTTTCCACTTGATATTGATTAAGCGGTTCAGTATTGCCAAGCTGCTTCACATTAGTGTACACACAGGCGCGTTTGTGTGTATTTTTTGAAGATGCTCATTTTTATCTGTGAAAATGAGGGTCTTTGGCAGAGCACTTTGAAGTTGATTACACATTGTTTACTGCAATTATTGAATTCTGACAAATGTTTAAAGCAACGAGATTACATATCAAGGCCTTATCCTTCTACGGATAAAGAATGAAAATTTTCCTAAACAAAGTCAGGGGAATGATGGCCATATTTGATTAGGTTAACGTATGCTACAGGTTTAGCAGACAGGCTGAACAAACATGTAATCGGATAGCTAAAACAGTAGGTCCTTCTCGTTGACGTTTGCCTTGACCTTAAACAACATTTTGTTCTAATTCAAATTTCCTTCCAGCAAACAAAGGCGGGATGAAACAAAATACAACGGCTTGCTGCTGGAAGCTCCCACATAATGGAATTAAAAACTTATGTCTAAATCACAAGCTTTAAGGAGAGACAGACCGGACTTTGAGAATATGAGAGCAGCTTAGAAGCCCCCGGTGCGGCCCAAGACTAAAAGACTACAAGCGCTTTCTCATGAGATAGTGTCCAAATACTTTTATGTCAGCAAGGAGAAACAGCATAAAATAATTACAATGATGTGGGGCACACATACTTCCCACATCAGCTAATTCTTCCTCCTCTGTAAATGACTGCGGAGCCAGTGTTTATAATTCTCAAGCAGATCTCGCATTCATCCAAACCACCGAGTGTATTTATACAAAGTGACATTTCTATATGGGAGATTTCCCCCATTTCCCCCACTAACTGAGGAAATCACATGGGGGGAGTGAACACCCGAGCTTACCTAATTTCACTAGTGGTGCTGTTGAATTTGGGGGAGGGAGAGGGAGGGAAGAATGGAGAAAAGGTATTAATCTAGGATTGGAGAAGGACTTGCAGCTTAATTTAAAATCATCAAGAAAGAAAATGTAAATGTAGCACATATGCTGTTGAAGGGAGAGAGTTAACAGTTTGACAGAAGGCAAATTAGCTCTGAGTCTGACCATTTCAAACTGACATTTTGACTAAAAAGTAAAAGTGCAGGTGTTCCTAATGACATTAATGATAGCTCCCTTCTATTTCAGTGTTCAAGTAATCCTTGACAATTGGCGGGTTTCCATTAACCCTCAAATAAGGCAAACTGAAATTGAGAATTTAAAATATACCTAGAGTTTTGAAAGAAAAAAAAAGTAAATTTATAGCCAAAAAAAAGCTCGCCTGAGGTGGTATTTTAAGCTATTTGAAAAGGCCTTATTTTGGAAAAACTGCGATGGAAACACTTTTTACGCCTTTATGGCTCACATGGTGCTAGGGCTATGCGCTTTGGTAGGACCTGGCTCCCTCGGGCATGATGAAGCTGGCGCTACAAGAGGTGTTATTGCATGACATAACTCTTCAAAAGTTGAGTGAATGATCTGGCAGTTTTGAATCCACAATTCCTCTGTGAAATCGTCAACTACCAACTCCCAGAAATCCCTCATTCGTGGCTGCTTCAATGTATAGGGGGCTTGCCTTTCCCTTATTGCTTGCATAAAATGCCTAAGTCGCCATTGGAAATACTGACAGTTAGTGTGCTGGCTGCAATAAAAATAAACCTGCTAATGTTTTGAACATCCATCGCCACGCTTCTTAGAAGCGCAGGAGGAGAAGTCACATAACAACACTCAATGGAAACGCAGTCATCTCACAATTGTGTTTTATCGACATTTCAAAAATATAACTTAAGTTTTGTAACTCTGTAATGGAAACCTGTTTAGTGTGTCAGCGAGCAGATATGAACTATTTACACCTATCCTTTTCCTGCTATGACATGCCAAAATGCCTTCCTTGAAAAAGTCCATCTGGGAAATTTCCTTACAGAGGTAATATGTATTAAAGTATTGATATTTGATGATGTGCAGCTGCAGCCCTAGTGCAATTGCATGATCTTTTTTTTTTTTTTTTTTTTAAATGACAGCGATAAACCCTACCAACTCTTCTAATCCCTCTACTTAAAACAAAATCCCTTCACATAAAACTGACTGCTGTGTTCTCTGGCTCATATCTGTTGTGTTAAATGGTGTCATACTGTCATCATTATGTATGTCATCACATCAGTCCCATAGCCTACTTTGCAAGTCAAATGATCCAACTTCTGTCGGATTAATGGAACTAAAGTTCTCACTTCCTGTTTGGAAATATAGTGTGTGAGAAGAGGAAAAAATTAGTCAAAAAGATTATGAGTACTAGACAAAAATGCCACAGGAGAAGAGAGAATGCCCTCAACAGGTTGCTAAAATGGCTGCATGTTAAAGACCTACATGAGGTGAGAGTTAGATACAGGCTGCAACCAATCAGCTTCATCTGGAGCCTGTCACACTCAACATGTGCAATGACAGTGTTCTCTGAGAACCAGCCTGAGACTTGTTGTTTCTCTGCTGGCACTGCACATTGTTCCAATAAGTAGGGCGAACCACGCAGACTATTAGAACCACAGAAAAAGAGGAAGAAGCCATGAAGATGAAGCCCTGAAAGTGACAGACTGCTGCGTGATACACATAATGAGTTGAAAGGCTGGATTGTAGTAATTAAGAAACAGTACATTAAAAACTAGAGAAATTAAAAGATGCACATTCTTATGACAGATAAAATAGTTTCCTGCTGCAACACCACACCTCTTTTCCCTCTCGAAGTTCCACATTTTTTGTTGCTTGTCCATCATCTTTACATAATTACCTCAGCAATAATGTCCTAATGTTCTAATCCTCTTTTAGTATCCTCCCTCCCCTAACATCTTATTCTTTTTTCTCCCCTCTCCTCTCTTGCCAGTCACTGTTTTGGTACAGTGACTCCAGAACAGTGAGGAGGAAGTGGCCCCTGCGGGCCAGGCTCCTGACAAACCACAACTCTAAACAGCCAGTGCTGTGAAAATATGGCATTCAAACAACACAATGCCAAAACTTCTGACCACCATGCCGACATCCAAACAGCTGCAGGCACTGAGAACATTTAATGGGAAAAAAACAAAGAGAAAGAAATGGACAGACAAAAGGGACAAATAATAAAAGAAGTAGCAGGAGGGGAGTTAAAGAAAACATGCAAAACAGAGCTCCAGCAGTGTCTGTGCTAAGATGGAGACCAGAGTGGGCCTTGTTTTTATTAGGGGAGATGAGAAAGACATGATGCTAACACGTCAGCCCCCTGTGCCTCCGTCGAATGGAGTTTCTATACCCGCTTAAAAACAGATTGAACAAAATTGTACGTTGCGAAGCAAGAGGCTGCAGGAAGAAACTGAATGAGGGATGCTGGAGGAAGGAAGAAATAAAGGAATGAAGAAAGGGGAGATTGAGAAAACTTCTGTTGGGTAGAAAATCTGCGCAGAGAGCAGTCCAGGTGTAAAGAATTACAGGAGATGGCACATCAAACAGGGCTGCACTCAGCCTCTTTCCTGTAGCCCTTGTGGCAGGAAATGCTCTACAGCATCCTGTGAGCTGACCAGAGCAACTGAAGAGAGAAAGCAACAAGGAAAGCAAGGAAAGTGGGAGGTGAGGAGCAGAAAGGGCACATGTAGAAAATGTTCAGCAACATCCTGCAGAGAAGAGGGAGATTAGGAGACCAACGGAGGAGGATAAGGACATGGGGAAGAAAAGGAGAGGGGGAAAAACTAGAGTAAATTCTGCAGAAAGAGGGAGAACAAGGCATCAAAGAAGAGAGAGAGTAGATAGAAAAAGGGAGGGAGTGAGGAAAAGGTAGGGTAACCTCTACAACATCTTGTGAGATGACTTGGCACTAATAAGCTGGGTGGAGAGGAATATGAGATTTGGATTGTAGGATACATTAAGACTGAAGCATGTATAGAGTAAAGACAGGGGAGTAATACAAAGCAGGCATGGAGCTTAACTCGGCCTGTTAGGGTTGGGTGGAGAGGAGGAAGAATTAATTAAGGACAGAAAGCATACTGGGGAGAGCAGAACATATTATTTGGAAGGCCTTAAGACAAAGAGAGGAAAATGCTACAAGACCTGGGAAAAAAATTGTAAATCTATTCTCCACGCTGACATTTTGCAAGTATATGCTTAATTCCATCAGTATCTCAGCATTTAAAGTCTCCCTTCAGATACATTTTTAAATCCTTTGCTATGATTCATATTAACATGGTTTAATATGTTTTCTTTACACTAACATCTCATTGAGAAATTCTGGGTCTGGCCTCCACCCCACCCACCAGTGCTACTTGCACTAGGTTTTACTTCATGCTTTTCTATGACAGTGCTAAAGCTAAGTGTGGAAATAGGTCTAGCTAGGTCTAGCGCTTCGTTGACCGGTGGAAAAGCAGTGCAGATCAAGACGGCTAGTGTAAGCAGTAAGTCAGATGAGGAGTCTGTTGTGCAACAAAATCGGGTACTATCAGACATATCAGAACGCCAAGTGCAACGAAAACATATTTTTTGTTTAAGTTTGTGGTTAGGTTGTAGGCTAAATGGCAGATGCTGACACAGTGTTGGTGGTTCTGAAACATAAAAAAATATCTGCTACAATGGAGTTTTTGGTAGATGGTGTCAAGGAAGCACCAAGGTCTGGTTGACATCCAAAAACTACACACTCTACCATATTTGCTGTCAAAACTTTTCACTATGCTAATGCTAACTTTGCCCTCTGTACAAGTCTGCTTTGCACTGCAGGTTTCAGGTTTTTCCGCTGCTGTTGTGTTCAGTGTTGCCAACTCTTTTCCAATGAAAGTAGCTCAATACTTTACTAATAGCTGCTAGATTACATCATATGCCTTTTTAAATATTGGTGACATCATTTTGCATAAATGGAAGCATTAAAACAACACCAAATTAGATTCAATGGAAGAATCTTAAACAAAACATTTCAGTGGCATGGGAGCTATGGCACTTATACTACAGTGCAACACTTCCTTGCACTTCCAATGCAGAGCAAGAGTTTCACCTTAACCATAGATACTCACTATAACTAAACTCCCACCATGAGTGGCATCTCCTCTCCTCCTACCTACTACTGCAGGGCACAAGAGAAGAGAGGGAGACTTGGCACTGATGGCAAAAACAGCAAAAACAGCAATGGGCTGCAGTTTCTTTGAACATGCATTATTTTCTTTTTTTTTACTGACAATCTGAACGAGACACTTAATTTGTTGTTTGTCCCTTTTTAGAAATAAATTCGCCAAGAAGGTCTGAAAAGTCACTTTATATAGTGACAAAGTCGCCACACTGGCAACACCGGCTCAGTAAAGAAATATGAAAACACGTCTCTAGTGACAAACTCTGCACAGATACAAGTCAGTATAGTCAAGGTCAGACATTTTATGGACCTAAATATAACACATTGCTGCATTGCTGATCGAGAAACACGGTGACATTGATGGGTGGAAGGTGAAACCAAGGACACAAACTGTAAGCAGGTTGAATACTTGATATTTTACTGTGCACATCTCAACAGAAACAACAGACAGAACAATGATGTTTGTGTGTGGTTGAAAACGTGTGTGATGTGTTTGATGTGCACACTACAAGTGTCTTTACAAAGACTGTTTGCACAATGTGTGACATGGTGTGTGTGTGTGTGTGTGTGTGTGTGTGTGTGTGAGAGAGAGAGAGAGAGAGAGAGAGAGAGAGAGAGAGAGAGAGAGAAAGTTTGTGTGTGTGACATATCAGGTTGTGATGTGTGAGCTCCTTGTCTCCCTGTGCTGCCTGTCCAACATGTGTCTGTCAGCTGGATCTCTCCCTCGTCCTTCAAACCAGCCTTCTGCTCCTTAAAAAAACTCTTATGTGGCTTTAAAATGCTAATAACATCAGTCCATCACCAGGCTACACATAATGTGAGGCCTTCAAAAAACTCATTTCAAAGCCCTTCAAATGCCGTCTCAGTTGTTAGAAGGGAAGATGGAAAAATATCAAGGGGGGGAACAACGATGCTTTAAACACTGGCTCCTCGTCATTACTAAGGAATGGAGGGAAGCCTTGCCAACAGTTGGACATTTCATCTCAGCAATAATGTATGGAGCAAAGCATATTTGCTCAAGTTAATAATTTTTGCCCCGGTTACATGTGCGTAACTAGAGCTGTGCATGCATGCGATGATAAAGTGACAGGGGTGGGGTGCTGATTGGAGGGCTGCTGTGTGTGTGTGCATGCATATGCGTGTGTCTGTTTGTATGTGTGGGGTAAGTTATGGAGAGAAGAAAGGGGACCACCGCAGTAGAGTTGTCTACACGGTGGCTTCACATTTCCCTCTGTGGTTCTCTCAAACCTGCAGCTGAAGTAACATGACTGACATTCACACGCACAGACACATGCAAACACACACACACACACACACTTTGCACACTGTTGCAAAGCTTCAGCCTCATAATGCACATACCTGTCAAGCTGCTAATCTTCATCCCAAGGATAAAAGCTGTTGTGAGTTTCACAAAATACTGTGTGGAGAGTCACTCTGTCTATGTCAACCAAGTTGGGCAAGTGTGTTTGATTTGGACAGTCTACAAAACACAAAACCTGTAGGTGCATATCCATACTATAATAACTCAATAGCACCTTTAATGCTTAACTCAGACTGGAGGAGTTTAAAATCTTTAGCAATTTTGAAACTGATTGCATCATGGCTTAAGGAGAAACTTCACAAATCTCTGCAATCTCAAACATGCACACACTATAAGATTTGAAAATAATAGGCATTACACACAAAAGGATATTATAAAGGCTATAGTACTTTCTGTAACATTAATCATGCTTTGCAGTAAGAAAAAACAAAAACAGAAGGCTGAATGAGTTCGGCATTTCAGCTTTGACCATCTTGTTTTTTTTGGAGCCAGATTGGTCATATTTGGACGGGAGGTTGGGTTGACACTGTGGAGGGGTGGATCAGACTGGAAGTCGAGGACAACTATCAGCAGACTGCCTGTAAGTCAAGCAGCTCCACCCTTGAATATGCAAAAGCTTGGGTCTTAAAAATGTAAACAGTTGAGTTATTAAAAAAAAAAAAGTGTTGAAATTAGCTATAGCTTTTTTGTATCTGAAGTTGGGCATTTGAACATGGGGGTCTTTGGGGATTGACTCTGTTTTGGAGTCAGACTCGAGTGTCCACTTGATGAACTGCTGGATGAATGAATTATGAATTGAACAGCCTCGGAGGTTGCCACTTGGTCTGAATGAGAAACACGAGTCAACACGGGTTATCTACTCTTCAACGAGATTTGGTGAGATTTCCATCGTCAGTTTGTGTCAGCAGTACTATGCTAGTTAACATTAGCCAAAGGGGCCAGAACATTTACGGCTGCTTGGCAAAATCGTCAACTGCTCTGTAGTGATGTAATCATAATTATTGAGCTTTTAAATCCTAAATATCAAATGTGTTTTAAATCATCGGGGCAGCCCTGATGAGTCCTTGAGTAGTTTGCGGAGTTTAAGACTTGATCTGTAAACGCCTTACTTTATCAGATATTCTGGACCAAATTATCATTACCAACCAAAATCCCAGACTGGATTTCTCCTCTAATTGTTGGTATTTTCATACAGTGAGGTACTAAAACTACATTCACTTATATGTATTAAAAACATGCATATTTAGGGAAAGCAAAAACTTAATGAAGGATATTTCATTTTCACATTCTGCACTTTTTTATTTAGGAGGATTAGTTACTGTATATGTTAAGCAAGATGGTATAAAACAGCAGGAACAAGCCCAACCATTTGAATGTAGCGGGACAAACCAAACACATATATTGGAGTTAATAATAAACTGTACTTGAAGTAAGGTATTTGATATTGAGCGGGGCTGAGTAAAAACAACTGGTAAAGACCAGGAGGAGGAAGACGGTTCTGAGCGCACTATAATGCCAGCCTCTGGTTCTTTCAAGTCTGGTCGGGCCTCCTGGGGTTGTAATGTGCCTCTTATTACACAAGCATTAGGCAATTACGCCACTGGTTTCACATTGGCTTCCCAGAGCCACAGAAGAGCTTGTGGCTTCACACATGGACATTTGAAAGCATCTGCACATTCCTTCTTTCTTGAGGTTGATTTTTTTTTCTTCTCTTTTCTACTTCCACTCAATCCTCCAATTGCTTCTGCTCTGGTCTGATGTTCTACTGTGTAGCCTACGGTGCTGATAAGTGCTGAATGGCAGGAGGCTACTGAACACACACACAGATACAAGAGCAGATGCCTACAGAAAGACACACATGGTTACAAACAGCCGCATATATACAGAAACTTAGCATGTAATTTACTGAAAAAAATTACAACACGATAACACACGCCATATTTCTAATCTAATCTATTATGTGTAATTTGCCAAAAAACTGAACTGTTGATAACTGTAAAAGCACTGCATTGTAACAATGCATGGAGAAAAAAGATGGCAAAAACCCTCTCCCTGTCTGTGACCTCCCTGTGCATATCGACACATGGCTTGAGTTCAGCTATTTCTATGTAAGTTCTATGAAAAGAAACTAGACAAAATGGAGACATTCTGACTATCAATATGATATTCCTGAATTCCCCCGACAGTCCACCTGGCCACTGCTAATGCTGTGCTATTGGCCAGTCAGAGTGTCCCTGTCAGTCCAATGACAGCTTCAAACCAACCACACAGGATGCCAGAACATCAACATGTCATGAGCAGAGGAGAAAAGGAACTAAAACACAATAATGCACAAGGCTGAGCTTTGACTACACACATGAACAGAAAAAACATAAGCACTTACAATTTCACGCACACACAGGGACTTTGACAGGGTAACACCGGTAGAATGTGTGTATCGCATGCTGCAGCGGAGCACAGAGCTTCCTAGGTTGGCGGTATGGATGTATTCTTAGAACCCTTATATCCTGCTTCAGGATGAACCGTTTACACTCACACGCATGCACACACAGGCACAATCAATGAGCCTGGTGGCCAGGCAGTCAACCCCTGGATCAGGCCCTTTTATGAGTGCGGGACAGCTGATGGGTGATCCCTCTCGCCTCTGTCAGCATGCATCCCGACCTGACTGACAGCAGTATGCCAAAACACAAGAGCCGTTTCCGGGAAGCTCTGAATGAAGGTCTGTCACAGTGCCACCGAACAAGGACTACAGAAGTCCAGGCTGCTTTAACGACAACACGCTGACAGATGTTAAAGGGGAGAAAAAAGGAATAAAGAAAGAGCAGTTTTTGGGAATCCATACTTTGGGTGTTTCGGCTTTGCATTTAAAAAGGACAAACACGTAAAAGAGGAAAGTGCAATGCACACAATCGGGGTTATTGAGGTCATCTGGTCTGTTTGCATGTGAGTGCCGTACTTGGGCGGTGCTGGAGGAAGGGCCATGTTGCTACCAACATTAAAAGGGTTTATCTTCAGATGAGATTGCAAATGTTCACAGTAGGTTTTTTAACCCTGCAGATGGTGCTAAAGAAAAGGTAACCATAATACATAGGGCCTATCCTCTCCGGAGAATTACAGTGTTACCTCAGGCATGGTTATCCAGCCCAGTCACCTGAGGAAAATGTTGCAAATGTAAGTTTCTGCCAACCACAGATATATAACATTTGCACTATTTATATGTTATCATCTATGTTTCTTAAGTGGCACAGTTCAGATCACATAGATATGAGCTGACTGGATGACGGATGACAGCATGACACCTAGAAGAGATGGCTTCCAAGCTGCAGACCATTGTTTGAGACCAAGAAAAAAACAAAGACAAAAACATTGTTTTTTGGCAAGCCTTTTTCTAGCTGTGATTGTGCCTCAAACACATTTTTTTCGAGAAGACATTGGTAGCATTTCTGAATGTGCTATTAACAGCAGGTATTTTAAACCAAAGCATGATCTTTTTTTTTTTTTTTTAGCAATAACTAAATATTTTTGTGCCAAAATGTAACTACATGTTAACCAGAGCCTAACTGAAAAGTAAAGAAATGTTTAGTTCCAATATATCCATCCCATAAAAATGTAACAGTGGTCCATATCTGTGGTATGTGGTTACTGAGTTGGGTTATCCACCGATTGCATTTAGAGATTTTAGCTTATAAATAAAATTGTCAGTGTATGGGTGATGCTAAAGGTTGAGCTGGTTAATGAACTAAAAGGGGGACACCTTTTGGGGAACATGATTTAGTTCAGCAAATGTCAGGACGCTCTTTCTGACCTGTTTTCAGATTTTATTTGAAAGTTAATGATTTGACTAAATGAGGTCTTTAGAATTTTTACTATTCATCCACTGAGGACTATAAATATTCACTGAAATTTTCATGGAAATCTCTGTAACAACTTTTTCACAATATGGACATATTAGACATTCGCTGGTACCTCATGGTGCCACCACAGGAAAGATCAATGTATTCTCAAAATTACTAGAATTTGTGCTGTTTGGATGATAGATCTATATTTCAGGCTGGACCAAACTGTTAGGCCAATGGACCCAAAGATGAACGGACCAACATGGCTTCTCTGCTTTGTGCCAAAAAAGAGAGGGAAAATAAGTTGTGGTGTACTTGTTTGATTCCCTTGTGGTAAGTCCTAAGACCCCCTTCTCTCCCTCTTCTCCACTTTCTCTGCACATTACATTGGAATCATATGCATAAAATGGCCATAAAAACGTATAGCAGGGCCCAGGCTGGGGTTTTCTCCCTCCTAATCCCCCTAAACCTCTAACTGCAGGCTGAGGAATACAAGTGTTGTGGTGCAATCTTCTCACAGAGCGGAGGGCCTGAGAATAACATCACAGAGGCCACAGATATTTATGGAATGAACCGCAGGCTGTACACAGAAGTCAGCAGACACCACAACACAGCACACAAGACGCTGTATACAGCTCCCTACTCAGATACAGCACAAGACACTGCCGGCTCGACACAAAGTGTAGCGCTGTGGTCAAAAGCTCTCCAGTGATGGATAAGTCAAATTAGAGGGACAGTAAGAGAGATGATAAAGATGCAATATGATATAAAGCTATAAATCATTTAATTCAGCATTCATATGAAGTTGACTTATTAAACTGTTGGCGTGCCTCTAGTCGGACAGAAGGCGGGACAGCTGGTGGTAGGCTGGACAGCGTGGAACGTGAACCTTACAAAGACTTGATGCCTTATACCAAGCGGTTGACTTGATTGAACACAGCGGTCAGGTACTCTGGTTCACAGATCAAAGATCAAATCCACTAACATTCATCTGGTTTCCTCTGTTCTGGTCTCGTAACATTAGCTCCGCAAACACAAACCACGTCTTCCTCTCTCTCTTTACGGCTGTAGAGGCAAATGGCATTATATTCCCTTCCAGGAAATCAGCTTGCACGTCATTTGATATGCTCTCTGTATCATCTGGGAGACAGAGAAATCTATCCATCACGCTGGTTCCCACTGAGAAGAATGACAAAAATCACTTAATCAATAGAGAAAAAAAAAGGTGAAGGGGGAAATACTCCACCTCAAAGCCACAGCAGTATTCAGTGGCTGAGTCTAAACTTCCTGTTCACATTACGACACGTTGTCTGAGGGCTGTTTCAACATGAGCCCCATTGAGCACGCTCGCAGTCTCATCTGTCGGCTCCACGCAGCCTATCCTGCTTGATTCAAAACATAAATTCTGGGTCAAACTTTAATAAAAGGGGGCGTATGATTTACTTGGGTAGCGGCTGTCCCCATTCTTAAAACAATTTGATGTTGCATTAATCCTGAGTGTCGAGGCGATGTGAAATATGTCCTCTGCATTTACCAGCACCAGGTGTTTCATTTGCTGGCCTGACAAAAAACAATGTTTATTCTGGCTGACCCTCCAATCCTTGCTTATTTTATCTTCTTTCAGTATGGAAGAGAGGGAGAACCTGGGTTTATATCTAAAGCGAGAGGGAGGAAGAGAGGGTTAAAAGAAAGGAAGAGAAAGAAATGGAGCTAAATGATTTACAGTAGACTAAGAAAGGTCTAGCTCTAATCATCTAAATTGGATGTCTCGTTCCTTAGCCTCCCAGGCCCAAACAGATCTGAAATGAAGCCCTGGCCTCAGGAGCCCTCAGATTCATTCTTGTTGACGAAATATCTTGCAGTATGAGCCACTTGACCTCTGTTTGCTGGGCGGGTCTGCTGTAGGACGCCCATGTTGCCTGGCTTGTGTACAAAAAACCCTCATGGCTCAGTGCCATTTCCCCCACAAGAGCTTATAATGACTACTGAATTCCATTATGATAACACAGCATTTGCCTTTAGTGCAATATTCTCACTCTAAGACAATTGTGTAGTTTCAAAAGGAATTGCTGTAATTACATATATTTAAGTCAATATACTCACATGAACCAGCTAAAAGATCAGAACAGCTAGTTAGCCAAACAAGCACCAGTGCAATTAAAGAGATTTACTAAGTTGGTTTGGTTTTTGCCCACAGTTCTGTGTTAATGACACACTGGCATATTTTCACAAAAAGACAAAAATTAGAAAGAGTTTAGACTAGGGAATTAAGATCCTCTGATTATATTTTTAGAGCCTGAAAGAAGCTACCAAAATAGATAAAGAGAACTTTGACTCAAAAGGCTCATGTCTGGCTGGGTAATCCTCACAGACACCATGTTTACCGTTCCAAAACACTGTGCAGCAATGTACTACACCAGCAGGGAGTAATTGAGAAGTTTTACATCATAACTCCTTTCAGCACTGCTATTACAAAACGTAATTTTGGTGCATCAAAAATTTGCCGCTTGTCATTTAGGCTGCTCTGCAGTGACAGCTTAGATCACACCAAAGTGTTCTTTTATTCTGCTGCTACACATATTCAGATCATTGCCATCATTGACTCTGAAAGGAGTTTATCATTAAACCTGCTTGGCAGCCAGGGGAGTTTTTAAAGCAACTCCTAAATCAGTGTATATAAGTGTAGGTCCTGAGTGTCACTGTGTGTGGCCCGAGCAGCTCCTCTCCTCCGCTGCGGCAGCGAAGCAAAGCCGGCGCACTTTTTGCTGGTGTAAACAAACGGGGAAATGGGGCACTTGGCAGCCGACTAAAGTGAGTGATGAGGCAAGTGTGCACTGAAGCATCTAATGAATCATTTGCTGGGAACTCTGGGTTTTATGAGGAAAAGAAAGATGAGGAGGAAGACAAGAAAGAAGGAGACCAGCTGAGAGCATAAAAAAAGAAAGAATGGCATTTCAAATGAAAAGTAATGAAAGTTGGAGAGCCGCAGCTGTCATAGAGATGCCTGAGAGGATCATTCAGTGTTTTGCTTCAATGTGAGGACAAGAGATTAGAATACATAAAACTCACAGGGTCTCCTAATCCTACTACTAGCACAGCAGCAGTATGTGAACCCCAGTGACCGGTGGTGAATTTACAGAGGTGACGGCTGATGCTGTGACAGCTCTGCACCTCTGAACAGAGCTGATGTGCTAAGGGCTTAAAGCAGCTCTATTTCACACCTTGCCTTCATTCCTACTGCCTCAAACTAATAAACTAGAAATATTACCTCTGCTTCTACAGAACAAACAAACTGTGAAATCTAGCAACAATAATTAGGAGACAGATCTGATGCCCTCTATCTAAGCCCACTTATTCTTTCTAAATTCTGTCCATTTTTGCTGAATAAGTTACTGTAGTTAAAGGGTAACTTTGGTATTTTTCAGAGGGGCCCTTTTTCATGATTTTGTGTCCAAGTGATTAATGGGGACAACAATTTTTAAAACTAGTGCAGTGTCGAGTGAGAGCACGGCAGTCGGCAGCCTTGAAACGTGCTGCACATAACCACTTAGGCAGTCCACGTAAAGTGCTTATTTTGCTGCTGACAGGCTCAGATTGTTAAGTGTAAGGACTCCACAGAGAGTGTTAAAAATTAAGATCATTTTCTTTGACCAGAAACAGCAACACTAACTACTAATTGTAGCCTCTATAAAGCCAGGATTTCAGGGCTGTTTCGGGTATAACGAAAAAGGATCTTACTCTTTAAAAAAAGGTTATTGATTCTAAGTTGTAAAATCTGTTTAAAAAATCTAAATCCCTGATAGTGTGTTATGACAATTCTCACACATACCATGCTAACTACAGAGTGACAGTTAACCACAATTGCAACTTACTTGGTTAACTTTATAATAACTTGTAGGATTTATAGAATGCCAAGAGCACAAAAGTTTGCCAGGATGACTTAACTGAGTGCCCAAAAAGTTGTAATATAAAACAAACAGTTATTTACTCAACATCTAGTTGGCTAGTTAATGTCTCTTTAAAACCCCCAGAGTTAGTAGCTAAACCAATATTATAATTCTGCAAATAAATATCGTAAAAATTTGGATCCAAAATACTACTGCTCTCTCAAAAGTTTCTGACCAGGTAAATCACTTACTGTCAGGTAATGAGAAAGAGTAGTGCACCTCTCTTGGGACTTGTATCCCTGTATCCACACATACATACACACACACACACACACACACACACACACACACACACACACAGACAACCATGGCAAGCATGTAACTAGTGGAGCAGGGTGCATATAACGTAGTGCCAGGGAGTTTTATTGGTAACAGGCAGGGTCCTGGCTTCAGCGGGATGTGTTTATCTGTGGAGGGGAGATCCCCATCACAACCACTTATTAGGACATATATGTGGGCTTAACCAGGCAGCCATTCAACAGCAATAAGGGGCTTGCTTACTGACCACAGTGTGCTGGGAGTGGGACCAGTTTAACCAACACTAGAGCGACGGAGAGGAAAAGCCAGACAGGGAGGAAATAACAAATACACATAGAGACAGAGAGAGGAAAAACACAAGAGGAAAAAAAGATACAGGGGGTAAAAAGAACAGAAAAGGTAAGAAGGAGTGGAAAGTGATGGATAATTGTAAGAAAAAAAAATAGACATATACTGAACATATATTGCAGCCAAATGTGAAAAAACAAAGTCAGGGAGAGGGAAGGTGACAGAAGGCAGGCAGGAAGGAAGGAAGGAAGGAGTGTAGGAAAGAAGGAAGGGAGGGGGTAGGAGAGAAGGAGGGATGGAAGGAAGAAAGAAAGACACAAAGAGGGAGACAAGGAAGGATGGAGATAAGGAGAATGTGTGAGGAAAAAGGGGGAATAGAGAGAAAAACTGCTGATAAGGAAAACAGAGAATAAAGAAAAACAATCAATCAGCAATCTAAAAAACTGGGGTGGAAAGAAGGATGATAAAAATTTAGGTGATAAGGGTATGTGACTGCTAAAGAGGCAGGGAAAGTTTCAAATACTAGAAACTATCATGGGATGAGGAAAGAAGAAGGGAGAAAAACAGGGAATGGAGAAAACACTGACACCGAGAGGAGACATACTTTGGAAAGTGAGAAAAGCACACAGTAGGAGGGAGGGAAATAGACGGAGTCCATTGATACAGCCACATCATGTTGACTTGGCTCTGCATCACCACTGACACAGCAGACATGTCTGCCGTTACCATAGAAACGCAGGCATGTGCACTAATCAAAACAAAAAAACAAAAAACATATTTTGCGGCAGCAGGATGCTCCCTGAGTCTCCCTCGGACAGACCATGAGGTAACCCAGTATGTGACGGAATTTAGAGCTGTGTCATCTAGGTGTGGGGATGTCGGGAAATGTGCTGGATATTTTAAGACACAAACACACACACACACACACACACACACACACACACGTACAAACACGTGCATACACATGGATGCTAGCAGGCGCACAGTGAGGAACAAAGAAGGATCAGTCAGTCTTTTATCATTTAAACTTTCCTTGGATGGTAATTATTTAACTGAGTTTGTTTTTTCCTTACTAAAACTGTTCAGATAATACCAAAAGCAACTGTTAGGCAGGACTTGTCTGCTTATCACCCACAGATTCAGAGGTCTTCCCTGTTAATCCAAACCCCCTCTATATATGAAATAAAATCAAAATATAGAGATGTGTGTTTGAACAATAAGAAATATGTAGGGATTAATAAACTTATGTTGCATTAAATATACAAATATTTTTCAGTGTTCGTACATGTCATCTGTTTTTAAGTATGCAAAATTCCTAAAAGTGAAAATAAAACAGCATTTCACGAATATTTGGCTTCAGTATTGTGGCAAGTTTCTTCTAACATTTAGAGGAATTTGATCTGAAAGTGAATAAATTCTAGCCAGCGACCTATAGTTTAGGAAAATGAAGACACACCAATGTTACATGCTGTTACTTAACTTAATCCTAGCCCTGCTTAGCAAAAAGTTGCAGACAGATTAATCAGTGGAAGATATGGCATGTTAAAATTGGACAGTACAAGCTCATGTAAATGCATATCATATTTTGTTTTACGAGAAATGAACATAGTTGGAGTATGACAGATAAATGGAAGGTAAAAGAGGAATGTTTTTGTTTTATCTTGACTTTAAACTACAAATTAACATGGCAGCCAAATGTTGGATTTAATTTCTACATAACTAAAAAACAATACAGTGTGTTTAATAGAACTATGTCGTATAAGTTAATTTTAATGACTGTGCACAACTTGAGTTAATGTTAAAGGCAATCAGTCAATCGCCAGTAACCTCAAAGTTACTTATGTCTACAAATAGATTTATCATGTCAATTTAAATGACTGAAGTTGATAAAAGGTCAATAATTGGCCGAGCCCAAGACACTGGCAAAATTATATAATGTTTTGACCCTCACACCTGGACATTTTAACATGTATCTGTATAGGGGGACACTCATTCTCCATAAGAGTGGTCCCGTTCACCCTGACATTCAAGAGGCTTTCAATTAAGTGTTCCATAAGTGAAAAAAAAAATCTCCCTGGAAAAAGGAGAAAAACAGAGAGAATGTGAGAAAAGGAGAGTAAAAGATCTGTGAGATTTTACAGAGGGCTCAAACCACAAGAAAGTCAGGGCTGAATGAATGCTGGACATTCCCCGGGCCGGCGCTCATGTACTTGGAAAAAGCCCGCTTTTTCAAGACAGGAAAATGATTTCAGCTGTGTAAATTGACAGCGGCCTTGTAGCTGAAGATGGAGAGGGAGAAGGAGGGGAAGCCTGTAGCTCTGTGTCATAATTCCTGGTTAGTGAAGAAGCCGCTGGGGACCTACTCCTTCAGGGAAACCAAATTTAACATCACATGATCAAATGAAACCGTGTTAATTGTTACCAAATGAACCTGGGGGTGGATATCGACTTAGCTCTACAGTTTTACAGTCAAACGGGTTTATTTTACCTTCTTTGAGGAAATCTATCGTCTCTAAATGATAAATACACACTGCGCCCTGAAAATGTTGAGGCTGAAAGGGAAGCTGGGGGGCTTTGAAGTGTGTCAGAGACGGTGTTAGTGTAACAGTATCAAGACATGCTCCGTCAGGATGTTTACACATGCTCGCTATTTTAGCCTTCACTCTTGTCTCCTCTCACAGGGTGGCATTACAGTAAATCCTGGTTTTAGACATTGTGAGGCAATCATTTCATGTACAGTAGACAATAACAGCATGGCTGCTTAGATCAGTCATTCAATTATGACAACGGATGTAATTAGTGGTGGTCTTTAAACAGAATTGCAGCAAATGGCTACCGGCACTCACAGACATATTTCTTCCTATAGCCGCAGTTGGTTATAGATTGTAAACACACATCGGTTTGCATGATTACAGACTCTCACTTTGACTTTCTCTATGCAACTTGGGGGAGCACACGCAGAAGGACTCAGCACAGATAAAACACATGACGGTGCCTGGTAATGGTATGTCAAGAAGGCCGTGATCTCAGGGTTATCAATCATGTGACTCAGGAAGAAGTGTGATCATCCTAAATTGGAGGGCAGATGTGAACAGGGAAGGTGGTGAGGATAATGCATGGTTAGAAATGGATGAATGAACACAGAGAGTGGTTTGGTATAATTCCCAGGTTTCGCTGCAGAGAGGGAAGTGGTGACTCTTGGCTTCTGTGTGTAGAGGTTAAGGGGGTGAGTGAATGTGGATGTGTTTGTACACATGGCCATGCCTGCTGCTAGTGTTTGTGACAAAGTATGTAGATGTGTAGTTTGTGTGCAAAGGTGCAGTGTGTGGTTGTGTTCATTGTGGGTGTAAATGCATGACTGAGTGTAGACAACTTATTGTCTTTATACGTGCATGTGTGTCTGACTGTGTGTACTGAGTAACTAGGGGCATGTGGAGAGCTACAAGGTAGCGTGTGCGTGTGTGTGTGTGTGTTCAGGCAAGGGTGGAGTGTCGTGCGAGGCAATCCATGTCTATGAGCAGATGTGGGCACCACAGCCACAGAGCAACCAATCCTCTAACTACCACAAGCAGAACATTACTGGCCAATATGGGGTAAAATTGCATGGCTGGTCTAACTGGTTTTTGGGGCGAAAGTCTGAGAAAAACTCCAGATTAGTTTCCATGCCCACAAGATCATCATTTATCATCTGACATGATAACAACATGGCCAACATGTCAACAAAATAAATCCAGGCACAGTTTCCATGGAAACAGAGTAGTTACTATCCATTAGCTGTACTAACTTGCACCAAAACAAATAGCAAACATTTCAGAACGGTACACTGTGTGAAACTAGTGGGAATTTAAAAAAAAGGGGAAAAAATCACCCCCAAAAGTCCCTGCAAAACAGTAGCTATGGTTACTGATCAATACCATCTTTGCTCCAAGACATCAAACAAGTAAATGAGAGACTGTGAGGGAGATAGGTTGGGTACTCTGGAAGAAATTTAGACAGTGTTGGACAGAGTGTGGTATTCCTCTGCATTTTGCCTTGATGGTTACAGATTGTCAGACATGCCCAAAGGCCTAGACCCCCTCTGCCTCACTGCTCCATGTAATCTCCCTGCATATGACACTTCCACCAACTGAAGGCAGCAATGAAGCCTAAAGTGGCCTCTCCTCTACTTTTGTTGTCCACCCTCTTTTTTTTTTCTTTTTCCCCCTACTTCACGTCTTGTGTCAGCTCACATCTCACTTGCAGCTGCACAAAGCATTTGGCACCACTTTTATCTCCCTCATTACATGTGTTTGCCAGCTCTGTATCTGCCCATTCACACAACTGCTCTCTCGCTCTCTCTCTCTCCCCCTCTCTAACACACACTCACACACGCTGTGGGGCTGCGGTTTTGAGGCAGCTATGACACAATCCAGATTCTTTTAGCTGCCTATAGCAGGGAAATGTGTTTTGCGCGGAGCTATTTCCCTCAGAAGTCCAGATTTTCCCTGCCTAGTTGCTTTGATCCGCATGGCACGGGGGGCTTGTGTCAACAGTCTTGTGTTTCAGCTGGAGGGCCCTGTGGACCCCCAAGGTGTCACTCATTGCTCTCTGTCATTGCCAGAGAAACTTAACCACTATGTGGCGCTGTCACTCGCTGCACCCTAAAAAGCTCCCCGGAGAGAGCAAACATCACGTGGACACAGAAGTGCACCCAGCCCGCGCACGCGCGCACACACACACACACACACACACACACACACACACACACACACACACACACACACACACAGAAAACACACACAGAAAACACTTGCCTCACAACAGGTTTTATGGAGTGTGACTTGAGGTCAGACAAATTTGAATGGCACCTTTAATGAACTGTGGCCAAATAGAAAGTTTTGGTGGTCTAATAGTAGCACTGTGTGTGTTTTTAAAGAAGAATGTGATAAAGCTGTGTGAGTGTGATGAGATCTAATAACAGAAGAGGTGTCAGAGCCGAAAGTTGAAATGTGTAAAAGACAGAGAGGGAGACTGTGACGTAAACTCAGCGATGGAAATTCGTGGCCATCATAGTGGAGAAGTTAAGGATAAAAATAAAGTATCTGCAAACAGAGGAGAAAAAAAAGCATAAGGTTTAAAAGAGACAGTATTTTTAATCAATAAGCTGTGTAAGAGATGTTATTAGTAAATGGAGAGGAGGATTGATTATTCTGTAGACATTTAAAGGGGATCTGTTATGCTTTTCCTTACTCTCTGTCATATGGATAATATTACAATGTCAGATGTTTTTATTAAATGTGGCTTAAATTTCAAATAATGAGGTAAATAATGATGTATGTAGAGGTAATCCCTGTGAGCAAACACTCCGGTTTCAGACCATTCTAAATACACCAGTGCTATTTTCTACTGTGTCTCCATGATTACAGAGAATCATGATGGATTTCTTTATATGGTCATCTGCTTAAGGCATATTACTGCAAGTGTTTACATTATGAAGCCTAAACTGCTAAATGTAGCTACCAGCCAACATCAGTGAAACACTTAATCTCGGTTGCTGATGGTGTTAGTTTCCCCCTGATTTCGGATCATTCTCCTGCTGGAACATGTCCGGTTGTGTTTTGAAGCTTTTCTTGACGATTTTTCACAGCAGTAAGTGACGTTAATCTCTGTCACAGTCATTCATCTGCTGCAATGACAGTGCAGAAGAACTGAGACATAGAAGACCCCAAAAGGATGAGCAATCAGGGGAGGCGGACTTAAAGATGAAGGATGAATACAGGTGGAATGTTTTTTGTTTTTTTTTAACCATTAAAGTATGTTAACACGTTCTACCTGAAACCCTAAAGACAAGTTTGAACCAATAAAAATGAATAATAGGTGCCCTTTAAAGATGCACCAATATACTAAATGGGACTACTGTGTGACTGAGTCTGTCATGTTTTCAGATTTGAATTTTGTTCTTACTGCAGAAGACAATTTCTGTCATTTTACTAAAACAAAGCCAGACACAGTGGACCTTAATACTGCTTTTCTATTTTAAAAAAATTTGTTGAGAGAAGAGAGTTTGTCTTACTGGTAGATGTCTTTTCGCAGCACAGTGCGGGTCAGGGGGTTATCAGCCTGAGGTGCCATGCTGAGGGAACCCAGCTTCAAGACCAGCGTGTCTTCTTTTTTCAGCTGGGGATCTATTGGGACACACACAGATACACAATCAAATACACTGAACACAGAGAGTTATAAATGTATAAATGTATTGAATCTTTACAATGTATACACACATATATACACTGTAAAGATTCAATACATTTATCCTACATCAAGGTTTTTCTAAATGATTAAACAAATGTGAATACTCACACACATGCACTATATACTTTGCTACATGAAAAAAGTACAAACCCATAAAAACAGCATCTTTCAGAGCCTTACCACCATTAGTCATTACTACCAGCAGACAAAACAAGCCATGACATTCTGACAAAGATTCTATATTGTGTAGGAGTGTATATAACTGTGGTTGGTTCTTCAGAACCTCAACTATTTCTCTTAGCAAATGTCTGTCTGCTCGCTCATGACAGGGACTTTCATACAGGCACCGCAGACTTGAAGAACCGAAAACACAGCCTATGACTTATTCTGTCCCATTGTTGTTCTCCATGTGAAAACATAAGTGTGTGTTCAAAAGTGACTAGTCGTTCTCGAACCTGATGCTGTATGTTTGTCTTGTGCCCCGGGGCAAAAGACTCTGATCACACTGGTGTTGATGTACATGAGAGGCAAACATCGAGAGGTCAGTGTGTGGCTTCTCATTGGTTGACCTGCTGACTTCCCACGCTCTCTGTAGCGTCTTGGTACCGTAGCCTAGAAAAAGAAATCCAGTCAAAAATAATACATTCATAAGTTTTGATGTTTTTTTCAGCAGGTTCAAATGACAACATTTAAAAAAATAATCCTCAATGCAATAGCCTATAAAAGTGCATAAAAACTCGTAAAAGTTAATGGTTAAATTAAACAAATTTTTAATTTATCTTACAGGTGCAATATGTAATTAAATAACTGAAACATGAATTTAGACCAGCTGTCAATACCGACATTTAAACATGCAAGATTAAAAATAAAGAAATACATTCTTTGTTGCTGATTTTCCCTGTGGGTCAAGCCTTGATATACCACACAGTTATACGAACTGACAGAGCCCTTTTCCTACCTGGAAAACCCCTGCTACAGTAGCCAATAAGGGACAGGATAGCACCACATCAAAGGGCTGGGCTGTCAGCAGGATCTCTCTCAGGTACTGAGGTGAGCTGTCTGCCAGAGGATCAGCGGTCAGCCGCTGGCTGGCGCTGATAGCGCTGCTGCGCATAGGCCTCTCAGGCCGGGTGGTGAGTTTGTGACGGACGTTTTTGGTGACAGCCTGGGTGTAGGTGATGGACAGGAAGCCGTGCTGCTGATGAGAGCCCTCCAGGACCTTGGCTGCCGTCTGGCCAGAGGTCAGACAGGACAAATCACACTGATGATAGATATCAATACACAGAGCAACAGCAGACAAAAATGGTTCAGTGTTATTTTGGTCTGATTTCTTGGATGAGGGTTAAGTCTGGCTAAGGATAACATATTTCAAGGATGTTACAATTCAAATACTTTTTTTGAGCAAAATAAAAAACTCTTAAATAATTATTCAAACCAAAATTATTCATCAAAAAAAACTGGGTCAGATTGTTTTTACCTTGAATTATGCTCTATTAAAGAAAAATACTTTACCTCAGCCATAAAAACAGCCCTCAATGTTCCAAATAACAACCCTAAAAAAGCCAAGCTGAAGCTACTAGCTAAAAAGGGTTCTGGAGTAAATGTATTTACTATCATCTTAGCAGTAATTTAGATTGAATGCTCAAATCAGCCCATCTTTTTTGATATGCATAATTCTTAGATAACCAATTAATGACTGCAGTTAATTTCTAATGGTGAATTATTTCTGAATTATCAGAAAAGCTATATATTTCCAGTCATATGTGTTATTTGCAAAGCAAATAGTGTTGGAATCATTTAAATACCCATTGAGTAAAGAAAATAATGTCACACTAATTAAAAGAAAGATAGATGCATTTAAGACATCAGGATAAAGTCTGCAAAAAACATCCAGTAACAGTGGGCTGTTGATAAAATTATTTACTAACAGAAAAATGTCTAAAAGCATAACAAACAAGTTTAGAGTACAATCCTCAGAGTGCAGGTGTGTTATATAATACCTTGATTTGACCTTAATTTGTGATTGTTACCATGACTACAGTTTAGGACTAGAAATTCAAAGCAGTTACAGTTGTTTATGGCTTCTGAAACTTCTCTGAGGAGCGCACCCCTTTAAGCCACTGTTGATGGATGTTTGGCAGAGTCAACTACAAAGGAGAAGAGCTGGATTCTTACAGGAGGGAAAAAGCCAGAGAAGTGGCTGAAAGATTCTTGCTTGCTGACGGGTCGAACCAACACAGTGCGTCTGTTCAGCTTGTCAGTGCAAGAGAGGACCACTCCTCTGCAGCTGCCCGAGCTCCGAACACTCTCCTCCATACTGGAGGTGAGGAGAGTCAAGGAGGAGAGAGAAAGAAAGAAGATTCCGAAAGGGACAGTGAAGGCAGGAAGTCACAGGGAGGGGGCAAAGAACATGATTGCATATATAGAGGGGTAGAGGGGAAAGATGAATGGGGAAGAAGAAAACAGGAAAGCATGAAACCGCAAGACAATATGGGAAGAATTTAATGAAGAGTAAACTGATTAAAACCAAAGGAAGTTGCACCAGCTCAAACCAGCTGACATATTGTGGAATGGTCTTATACTATCCATTATTATTCAATCTTGGGATGAGCAGTGAATTTGAATGGAAAAGTCCAACTTAAAGACACTTGAAATTATTAACCCGTACATGAGATAAAAAATGATAATTGTAATATTTTATCATTTTATCTGGTGTACATTCTTTATCTCCCTATTAATGTACTTTCTGCTCTGTCCAACACATTTTCATTTTTAGGCACCAGTATAAGACCATAACCAGAAAAAGATTTTATCAACAAGAGAATGGAGGCCCATGTCCTAGTCACCTCCCACACACACACACACACACACACACACACACACACAGAGAAGAAGACTTGTCACCAAATTTAATTGGCTTGATTATTCAGCCAACCAGTGCCACTGGAGAGACAGGGGGATGTTATTTTGTAAACTAAATGTATTTATTTATTCCGCTTTCATGAAAATATTAAGGTGAATGGAATCATTACAATTTTAGACTTTCTGCATTACAGCCAAAATGTTTTCCTTATGACTTCCTTTATTTTCCTGTCTGTCCAGCATGAGCAGAGATGAGTGACTTGGATTAGGAGCAGCAGGATGGCAGAGGCACAGTGTATAGAGGCCTAAGGCTGCTATGTCTGGTTTGGGACAGACAGAAGCCTCACCACAGCTGTCTCCTTGCACTGCAGAATGATTCCTTCATAGTGGCCAGAGTGTAAGCCCTGCCCTGGCCTGAGGAGACACACAAGGCCAAGCTTAACTTGGGCATCTGGGACTACTCATACTGCTGTGGCAGGGACTGATAATATCTCCTTAATGGCAACAGTTGTTACACAAATGCATTTAGATAAGTGAACCACATGCTGATAAGAACACTTTTATCAAAATTGCAGCAGTGCCACTTACAATGAAGAATAATTATGTTGGAAAATTGCCAATCCTACTCATTTAGACAGTGCTTTAAATTATTCATAAAAATGTAACACGTGTATTAAAGCTGTAGTTGGTAACTTTTATAAAATAAACTTTTTGAGATATTTGATAAAACTGTCACTATATCCACAAAGCAAAATATGAGATGGATAATCTCATATAGATACTCATAGCGTTTCTTATGGTATTACAACACGTGAAATAAAAAAAACAATCAGAGCCCAGCAGTCTCTGATGCAGAGGTCAATCACTGTTTGTGAACTGCTGTCAATCTATCAAAATAGGCAGCGCTAATCAAATATGAATCATGATTCTATTACTGTGTAGCCTATTTCTAGCCTCAAATGTTTTCAGAAACATTTTAGTGTACTGTTTAGCTGTAAAATGAGAAAGCTTGTGACCGACAACCATGTCGGAAAACAGCTGAAAATTCAGCACCGTCCAACAGCCAGAGCAAACTTTCTGTCTCATACATTTCAGTCTGGATGTAGAGACAGTTTCAATATGACAACGAGTTGTTTTTATAAATGTTACCAACTGCATTTAACTTGGGGGATTTATATGAACAGAAAAAATGTGATGCAGAATCATTTTTTGTGACATTTTTGCTGTGGCCATCGGTAAGAAGCAGAAAGCACCTGTAAATCAGACATCAAAAGAAGTTAACATGAGGACAAACACAACAATTATCACTCAATTTGCAGCACAACATAAACACTAAATCTACAGTATTTAAAACACACACAAACATGCACAGTCTTCTCACAGTTACTCTGGGATGCCAAATCATGCACAACATATGTATGGCAAAATGTCTGACACAATGGAAATGGTTCAACACCATCTGCGTCATATCTGTTACGCCACCCTCAGCTTGCCCCCACAAGAATTCTGGGAGCTCATTGAGAAAGATCTACCGGTGCATGTGTATCATGCATAGTTATTTGTGTGAGTATGTCAGTTCTTCCTGTGTGTGTGCCTATGTGAATATCTCTTTGTAATCTCCCCACTCAGCTGTAAGGGTGACTAATACATATGGACCCCCCACAGCTCTTCATTTCTCCCATCATCCCTCTCTTTTCTCTCTCTCTGCTCCCATCCAGTCAGCCTTCTCTCCAAGCCATTTGCAGAACAGCTGGAAGACATCAGCTCCAATTTGTGTGAGCTGCTCCTTGGAGCGAATGAGGGTGAACTGTCACCGGTCGTCCTCTCTCAGAGGGCGTCTCTGCATTTCAGAACAGTTCAAGGAGCGCCGTTGCTAAGGGAGACCTGGCTAAAATAAGGAGAGGAAGAAGCTTCCTAATTTCTAAACTTCCCACTGGCCAGGAGATGCCCCCCTACAGAGTTTCAGACCCAATCACTCCATCACCTCCTTGCTTCTCTGACTCCCTCCAGTTCACTTCTGCTCCGTGATTAGTGAGCTTGACACCTACAGGGTTCACTTTTTTCATATTCCTTGGGAGTTCCTTTCACGTCATTTTCCTTCCCCACTTAACTCTTTTTCGTCCTTTTCTTATTTTGATACAATCAGGGATTCAATTATAGCTTCACCTCGCATATTTGCCTGCCCTATCTAACTTTCCATTCATTTTCCAGCGGTGAGATAGCTAAGGCCAGATGAGACATTTTCTCTGTCAAGCTTAATTTAATCTGACCCACTGCACACAAATAACCTGGGCTGGGTGATGAAATACCTAACAATTATCTGTTCAGAATGATTAATATGGACTCCAACCCCTGTGGGCTCTCTTGTATATGTGGATGATACAGATTAGAGTGGGCTGGGAGCCCAGAGGTCCTCCACTATGTCCTAAACAGCCCTGACTATAACCTGGCTTGGAAGATGGAGTGCTTCTGCATGCCAGAACTTTGGTCGGTTAAAAGTGTGTTGAGACCATGTTGTTAAAAGCACATTAAACTGAAATAATCTAGAAATGAGAAAATTGACCCATTATCTACTTAGGAAGGCATAGAGGTCTACTAAAGAGATTAAGGTTGGCTACATCTCAGGAGCAATTGGACACACACCTGTGGAGAGCAGAGCAGCATGATATAATGACCCGCGACACCTTTACGCTCTAAAGCTGTCTAACCACTGACACTGTCCTGGCTTAAGTTGATACTCCATACTCTATGTAACACATGTGGCCTGACAGAATATAAATCAACTGACTAGAGAGAAACAGGGAGGTCTGCAGGACGCTTGCTAGACAGTCAAGGTTCAAAGCTAAGTCGATCGCCTCGCTCCCTCTCTGACCTGGACTCAAATGCGGGGGACAAGGTGATTTTAAAATCTGGCAAATCCGAATTCATATCTATTATCATATCAGTGGTGAGAACACTGATTGCTAATGATGGAGTTCAATATGGGCGCAGGGCCCAGCAAGGCCCATCTCCCCTTCACTGCCTGGCTCGATCAGAGAAGAAGGCACTTATAGGACTGTATCTGTTCAGGCACGTAGGCACACAAACACACTATGGGCTGCTGGATGCAACATGCTGGAGTGTTATGGGTCGCTGTTTCATTATCTCCTCAGACGGAGACAGAGGGAATTGCCTCCTGCTAAGTGGTCTCTTCCCAACAGAACAAGACCTCAGGCACGTACAACGTGCACACTTGGAGCTGCTGACTCCATCACAGAAGTATGTGATCAAGGGAAGAAGGAAAAAAATACAGGAAAAAATAAGGATTTAGATATTGAAGCAAGGCCATCCTTTAATTGATGGGAAAAATGTGTAGGGGCATGGGAAAAAAAAATCTTTAGTTACAGCTTTAGTTTCACCGTGCTGCAGTATGTGATTTTTATAATTTCAGAGCCCAGAGCTAAATTACCCCATTTTGACTGGAACTTGACAAGGGGAGAGATTACCATAAGGATGCAGTGGAAGATCGGCCAGCGGTTTTCCTCCCCAACAACGTGTTAATGTTTCTGTGAATCGATTTAGACACCGCAGGCTCAGAGAAAATGAGTGACGTACAGAACGCACTGAACTCTCCTCTGCTCTGTGAGTCAGAGTTGGGACCGCCCAGAGCCCATTCAGTGCATCAGGCTGTTCTGTTGGTCCGTCTGTCTGTCCATCTGACTGTTAGTCTGTGGTAACCACTGCAACAGCTGTCTGGAAAGACGATGACGCTGAGGTGATAATCCGAAAAATCAACCATAGGAGCAGAAGTGGGAACAACATACAAAGTGTTAGTGGTATTGGTGGTGAAGAGTGTGTGCATGCAAGTGTGTGTTTAGACACTGGGACTGTGAGAGCACAAGTGTGTGGGTGCAGCAGTGTGACCAAGTGGATGAAGAGACTGTCTTTGAATTGAAGGCTCCCAGTTGTATCACTAGGCGGGTTTCCATTACAGATTTGCACAAAACTTCAGCAATATTTTCTAAATGACAATAAAACACAATTGCGAGACGACTGCGTTTCCACTGAGTGATGTCATGTGACTTCTCCTCTCGTGATAACATTCCAAGAAGCATGGTGATGGGTGTTCAAAACATTAGCAGCTTTATTTCTATTGCAGCCACCGCACTTGGTGTAATTAATTCCAATCATAGGCGACATAAGTGTGTTATGTGAGTGATAATGGAAAGGCAAGCCCCTTATATGTGGGAGGGATTTCTGGGAGGTGATAGTCCACGACTTCACAGAGGAATTGTTGATTTAAACCTTTTTAATGGTCCACTCAACTTTTGAAGAGTAATGCGATGCAATAACACCTCTTGTAGTGCCTATTGCCCGGCAGAGCCAGTAACTACCGACAGGCACATAGCCACATAGTTTTGCAAACTATGACCTTTTCAAAACACCTGAAATACTGCCTCATGCGAGTGCAAAAACTTTTTTCAGATAAAAGGTAATTTTTTAAAAAACTGTTGTGTGGCTGTGGTTCAGAGGGAGAGCGGGTCATCGTCTAATCGGAAGGTCAGTAGATGGATCCCTGGCTCCTCCAGGCAACATGTTGAAGTATCCTTGGGCAAGATACTGAACCCCAAATTGCTCCCAATGCCGCATCATTGGAGTGTGAGTGCGTGTGAATGATTACTGAGTAGCAGATGGCGGTAGCCTTGGCCACCAGTGTGTGAATGTGTGTGTGAATGGGTGAATGAGACAATGTAGTGTGAAAGCGCTTTGAGTGGTCAATAAGACTAGAAAAGCTGTAAGTACATATAAGCATAATCCATTTACCATTCGGGGTATTTCATACCAGCAATTTCAATTTGTGCAATTTGAGGATTAATGAGAACCTGCCTACTGCCTCCACCAGTGCCACCATCATTAAGTCATGGCACAAAGCCACTCCTGCTTGCTGATTTAAAGACTACCCAAAATAACCTGGATGCACACTGTAAATGTCTTATCATGCAAGAGATGTACTCTACCTGAATCTGTGGTGATCGATGTTGAAGCTCCCAACTTTACATTTGATCTTCGTATAAACATCTTGGACATCTACTGAGGCACTCAGGTCTTCTAGTTCACTGATGACACAGATCTCTGACAGAAACACACACACACACACACACACACAAAGAAAATAGTTTATGATGATGTAATATTCACATGAGTTGTATCACGATGGAAACACATGCATTCATCAGGCTATGTTATTGTGTATTAGTGATTCATTTGCAGCACTGTGAATGCCCAGAGTTTCTCCCTCTGTTTTTCTTTTAGCATGCTCTATGGTCGTTATTGTACTTGGCAAAAAGGTAATACAGCTGAACTGGGACTTCAGTAGAGGAAGTTTCATCTGTGTGTGTGAATTTCATTTATGTGGGCAAGAACCTGCACTGTAGCTAACCCTGTCCAGGTCTCGCCTCTGGTCCTGATCCAACTGCTGTGGTCAGTTCCTGCACAACAGGCGCACAGTGTGTTTTCAAAGCTGTACCAATGTACCAAGGCTGATTAAGGCTAGAGCCTATGTGCGCGCACACGCACACACATACACACACACTCACAGACCCACAAACACACAGACGTCATAGACGCATAAACACACACACACACACAACTGTCTGGCTGCCTCAGGAAGTCATACTGAAAATTATGGGTAAGAAGGCAAAGCATGATTAGGATATTGCTCAGCCTGTCATAATGAGGAGTTTGGGTCTGTGTGTGCGTGTGAATGTTTACACAGCACTGAATGTTCATGTAGGCTCTTCTGTGTGTGTCTTCATGAAAATGTATGTGCGTGTCTCAGTGCACCTTGTGTGCAAACAAACCCACCCACTTTAGGCAGAGTGAGTAAGCTTCATAGAAGGACTGATTAACTTTGTATTGAACCGAGCCTGTGAGCTTAACTGTTGGTTCGCTCTCATTGTTTCCACTGAAAAAGTCCCACAATCACAGCTTGGGAAAATGGACTTCATGCATGTGAAACTATGGTTGTTGTTGTACTGATGCCTTGTGGTGATTCTGAGAAACGCAGAGGTTCCTAATGGCTTATTAAAAAAATGAAACACAAGGCATGTCAGCTTTATTGTGGATACTGTGTGGAAAGAACTCTCCCAAGTTGTTAGATACTCAGAAACTCATCGTCACCAAACATGGTGTTGATATTGATGTATGAGTTTTCTAAACCCACCCTGTAAGAGCACTGGAAACCCTTAGTCCCTTGATTTTAAATGGTTCATCTTAAAAGGAGGAAAGTGTACCACTGATTTGCGCTTTTAGCAGAACCTCTGGAGAGTCATGCTTGAATTTCTACCTCTAATCTTCCAACACATAATAGCATAACATTATACCCGAGAACCAATACCTCTGGAAAGGCTGTTTTTCCATTTCTCTGGAGAGACAGAAATCTTATTTCCTTTGCAGTTGAAAAACATATTACATCATAGCAGATTGTCTGCAGTCATATCTGTGGCTTACTTATCTCAGAGAATGTACTTGTGATATTAGCTATCTAATATATTGCATACACACAGTTCTTGTTTTCAATAACATGCTTAATGGGTTGCACACAGAAAATCCAGTGGTAAGTTCATCTCGCAACTCAGATGGCACATATTAAGCCCAAATCCTAAGTAATGCCTATTTAGGATGTCTCTAAGTCAAACCATCTCTGTGAGGTCCTCCAAAACATTCCATTTCCACTATTAAAGACCTTAAGCTGGGCGATCTGCCTGGCAGATGCTAAATATTACTGCCACCAATTAAAGGTAAATCTAGCCTTTCATCGCCCCAGTAAATCTAAAGGGGACAAGAGGCGGTTCGCTTGGGATTCATCATCCATTTATTTATTTGTCTTTTCCCTCCATCCCTCCTTCTCTCCAGCTGCTTTTCCCTTCCAAGTGCTCAACATCTGAATGAGCAAAGAGGTGGGGGTTGATCACTTTAAGTGTTGATACAGCAGGACTGTAAGAACTCTGAATAGCTTCCTGCACTCCGTCAGACACATTTGAAAAAAATCCTGCTTTACATATAAGAATTCCTTCTTTTGTCTTATGACAAAGATTAATCAGATCTTAATTTACTAACAAATAATGAATATATTCCATTCCCTTACAGCTTATGCTGTCGATTCACTTCTTCTTTAAATATCACATACCTCTGTTGCTGCTACATTAGTGTTAGGAAGAGCAAAAAACACCACTGTGTGTTGCCAATAAGCAACAGAGACTAAGAAATGTAATTAAATTCACTGTATTGCATTACTGAAAGAAAAGGCAGTAAGTATTTTGAGGTCAGGGTACCTGTCTTTTTGGCAGTTGGGTCAGGAGCAAACAGTTTAACTGTGACCTTGGGTAACATCCACTGCATCCAAAGGCTGACCTTCCCACTGGTGCCACCAATGCTGCTAGTTTTCTGCTCAAGAGTCACCGTGTCAGCAAACGGACCGTCATCTCCAGCAGGCACTGAGTCACCCTAAGGAACCAAAACAGGATCTGTTTAATCAGGGCTGGTAAGACAGTAACAAGCCACGATTTGGAACTATCACATGAGCTGAAAGACTGTGACATAAATTAGATGTTTGCATAATATCTAAAAAAATATCTGTTCAGCAAATCTACAAACTGACTGCAAAGAAATGTAATTTTACTGTCAATGTCAAAGACGTTAACAAGTAACATTTCACTTATCAAGACTGGATAATCAATTACAGTGGCAGCAAACATACAGAATAAAGCACGAAATTACATTTTATGAAAGAACATAGGCACAATCAGGCAGCAAACTCCAGGGCTGAAAAATGAAGCCAGAGTTTAAGTGCCAAATAATTGCAGTTTTTTTAAAGGCCGCTTGAGGCTTCCTCCAAAAGCCTGTCAATCCCCATAGACCCCCATGCTAAAATGCCCAACTTTACAGCAGAAATAAATGTTTAGTATGTTGAAATGCTGGTAAGAAATAAAAAAAAAAAAAAACCCAAAAAACAAAACCTGACACCTTACAACTGACTACATTTTATCAAGGCTTAAAGTTATGTATAATTGAGGGTGTGGCCACTTTAAGTGACAGGTGGGTGCTGACCCTTGTCAAGTAGCGATCAGAGTATAACACGGGATAACACAACCATGACGTAACCTATGATTCACAGCATAGAAGGGTAGTTGTAGCTGTCGCTATTCCTATATGTTTTTTAGTTCTTTAAGTTTAATTGAAACATTCTGGTCATCTAAAAAAGTCTGAGGAGTGGCAGTACATTGTGTTTTAATGGTTTTAAGCCTGTTTTCAATACCAAAAATTAGGGACAGCGTTATCACAGGTTACCCAGAGAAACTGTAAATACACCATGCTAACCAATCTAGCAGCTAGCGTAAGGTGCCTTATCTTCCAAATATGGTTACTACTCATAACTTCTGGCTCCAAAAATCCAAGAAGGTGATGGGCAAAATGCCGAGCTCGTGGCTTCAGTATCGGAGTTCCCTAACCAAAAGGTTACATCATGGTTCACAAGATTCACATTAACATTCCAATATTTGTGTTGTAACTGTTAGATTGTCTATCTGCTTGTGTGCGCGTCCAACCATGTGTTGTGGGAATGTGTAGCCTATGTTTGAAAGTGTCGTCGCTGTGCATGTAGCCATAACAAAGCAACCACCAGCGTTCAAGCCTTTTGGCGTGTAGATGACATCAGTGTCTGGTGAGCAGAACTCTGCTCAGAGCTGAGCTATGTGAGGGGAAAGGGACCATTGTGTGGAGCTGTCACTGGTGTTAACCCCAAACTACGCCACCAGCACCCACGTGGCCTGCTTTCACTCAAGTGCGCCAGGACACACACGTCTTGCAGCCTGGGAGAGAATGGGAAGTGAAGACCGGAGGCAGGGGCGGAGGTTGGGGGTGAGGTGAAGAGACAAGCAGGATGCGGCGGAAGAGGCTGCCTTCTGTGAGCTCTCATCTCATTACTAGGGGTTTGGCAAGGCACTGAAGATGACAGCACTGGGGACAGTATCTTTTTTTAATTTCTCTCATGCTCCCCCTGGTAAATCTGTTTTCCAAACATGTATCTGTGTGGCCGACTCTTAAAGTGAAAAGCCTGCAAACAAACAATATGGCAATTTGCAGCTCTGGCATTGTGGGGTTTCACTTTTTCCACAGCTTCTCCCATGGCAGCGTGGTAATGACAGATTGTGTCATGGTTATCGAGCCTGGCTGTGGTTGGTGAGGAGGTTATCAACCATCTCAATTAGAAAGCCCACAGCTGCTGGGCTGATTACAGTGTCTTAAAGAGAGTCCAGATGAGGAAACTATGTCCCTGTTCCGCAGTCAGGGGTGGGGGGGCATGCTAATTTGCAAATTTAATTTAATTGCGCAGTTGAGAATCGCTGACAGCAGAGCTCAATAACAACGGCTGACAAAAATATAAATACATTAAGAATTATACTGATTTGAAGATAGATGCAACATTACAGTATGGAGACCGCTAGAAACTGATGAGAAACATGTGCTCCATAGCAAGCATTAGCTCTAAGAACAGGGAAAAATATCTGTTTAGGATTATTATTTTTTTTTAGATTTGAAATCTATCGGATGAAAAATAAACAAAGGAATGCACCAACACAAGTACAAACTTGGCTAAGCTGCAGGACACTGAAAGCTCTGCAGGCGGTCCTATACTAGATCAAATATACAAAATTATATACAGTTAAGTATAAAATATTATCTAAAGCTTCATAACTCTCTAAATGACGAACTTAAATACTGTACATATGACCAAAAATAACACTGAATTACTTTATTCCCCCAGAACTAGCAACTCCAATCAATTGTCTAGCAGTGTCATTATGTGTTTCCATGGAACCAACCAGTCAAGGTGTCAGTATGTGTGTGTGTGTGTGTGTGTGTGTGTGTGTGTCTATGTGTGTATAATAACAGTGACTGGCAGTAAGTAATATGAGCTCAGTGGTAATTGTGTTCAGTCAGTCTCAATGAGAGATATTCTAGTGTCAACTGCCATTTGGGGACTAATTATTGTTGAGCTGGAGTCAAAACACGGGACTTTGTGTGTGTGTGTGTGTGTGTGTGTGTGTGTGTGTGTGTGTGCGTGCGTGCGTGTGTGTCTGTGTGCGTGCGTGTGTGTGGTTAGGATTGTTTAGTTTACAGTTCTGGCCAGTCGGTCGGATTAGACTCTGTAATGTCATGTGTGGAAACAGGAGCCAGCCGCTGGCGCTGTGGGAAGCTCAGACCACTGTGTACTGTAGCGTGGTTACACTGGAGCATCGGACACCCGACTGTTCCTGTTTCCCGGCCAGAACCGCTGCTGTCACTTAAAAACTCTCTGTCTCTTATAAGCTGATTTTTATCAGGGTTAGTAAGAAAGAGAAATTATTAATAGACTGACATCTCTGCATTTTCTGGTATTACACAAACGGTTTCAAAACATTTTTTTGGGACTTTCCGATGAGTGATCTTGCCAATTGTGAACAGATTTTTATTAAAGAAAACAAAAAAAACCCCAAACTGTTGTATAAAATCCAGTGCATCTACATTTTGTAGGAAACCAAAACAAAGACTTTCTAGATTTTTAATGCATAGTTGGAATTTGAGACCACCTAAAAAGCCCAAATTAGGAAAGAACGATGTGAAAAGAAGGCTGCTTTTAATTTAACATCTCAAAAACAATTCTAAAATTGTAATTTTTAAGATAGATGACCATACTGAAAGCAAGGCCAGTGACATCACATAAACAATTAGTAGTTTTTTTAATAGAAAAAATGTTTTTCTTTTTTTAATTAAGTACAACTGTAAATCCAATGTAAGGATCACTAATCACCTCCTAAAAGCCAAAGTTCATGTTTTTATGAATGACAGAAAATTCTTTCCCCTCCTCTTATCAAGGTGAGGCCTTGAGGAACAGATGTGGTGGTGTGGTGATCGTAGAGGTGGGCTTAGCCATGTTCCTGAACTGCTAGATTGGGGCCCCAAACACACACACACACACACACATGCACACCAATGCACACCAATGCACACACACATTCTAAAAGGGAGCTATTTTCCCACACCTCCACCGGCCAAGTTGTAAAGTATACAGTTTAATTCCTGGGCCTCCGCGCTATAAACGGGCTGAGGATCCGTGGTTTATTTTCTTTGCAGAGTTTGTCTTTGCTCATCAGAGAGACCCAAACATTGGAAGACAACAGCAGGCTGGGAAGTGTCGAAGAAAGATGGAGGGAAGGACAGATTATGAAAGAAGAGTGGAAAAAGAGATTGGTTTAGGTACAGGTAGCAGGATGGATAAAGGTTAGGAAGGTACAAAGGATGGGTTAAGTGATAGAGAGAATGAAAAGATTAAAAAAAGATGGGGGGGGGATAAAGCTGCAGAGATGTCGTCAGAGAAGGGAAGAAGGGGTTGTGGGAGAGATGGAATAAATCATAGATGGAAGGATGGAGGAAGGAAAGACTGAATAGGAAGATAAATAATTACAGAAATGGAAAAAGCAAAAATCCAAACCAGAACTTGACACGTGACAGGAACACTTCCATCTTGTCCAAATCAATTTTTTAAGTCCCCCTCCACTTAAACATGTGTTAGAGAGGTGTTTCCAGTTTCCTGCACTGATGAGGGCTATGTCTGTGCACTTCACTAACATCTGACATTCAAACAAGATAGGTTACATACATTACTAATGTCAAAGCCAATCACTGCCTAATGAAGAAAACAAGTATCACCGAGTTAACACACTTTGACATAACACCAACCAAGAAAGCTGAGATAACATTAGCATAGTGAATGTTCTGACAGGTAACATGGTAGAGTGTGCAATTTTTGGATATCAACCGGACCCTGAAGCTTCCTTCCTCTACCAACCAAAAGATATTATAGTATGTTTCACAACCAGCAATTCAGTGGCAGCCACTGCCATTTACAAGTTAACAGGCTAACAAACATATACAAATAAAAACATGCAAAAAGTGCCATTCTGATGCCAATTTCCATACACAGCACACTCCTCATCTCAGTCTGGATCTGACTGAGGTGCAGACATGTATGGATGAATCTCTGCAGTGTTTTTTCTGACACTAATGCTAGCCATCTTGATAGACACTGCTCTTTTCAACCTAGCCCTCTCTATGAGGGAATGTTGTCCGGCTCAACATGATGACTAAATGGGCATTAAGATCACAAGACGAGAGGAGAAAAAAAAACAAACACAAAAGACTTGCTAATGAATACTATGGTGTGTCGACTCAAGAATACAAGTAAATTACATGTATATGAAAATGTCACAGAATACTGTGTCAACTCAGTAGCTGTGGGCAGACGAATGGTTGGGAAGTGGCTGTAGGGCAGGGGTTTTAGGGCTTGTGGTGTGGATGTAGTTGGAGAACTAGAGGACTGAGAGGGAGGGAGGGGAGCGGGCGTTGTTGGGGAGAGACTGCTGCCACTACTGCTGAGACTTATCAAAACAGCTCCTACATTCTTGCTCAATCACCCAGCCTCCCAGAGGACTAAACACTTCTACCAGTGTTTGTACTTAGGTAAACAGTGACAAGTGGGCTGTCAGGGGCCTCTGTGGCCTTGTTATAGACGCACTATACCGTAGGGCCTCCGCTGCCATACTGCACTGCTGCCACTTCTGTGGGCCCACAAATGACGCAAGAACACACACATGTTGATTGCACGGGAACAAATGCAGACACAGATGCACATTGACATATGAAACACTTTTTTTGTGTGTGTATGTTCTCAAACAGACACACTTTATTACCTCTCAGGGCGGTATGATGCTTGTGCTGTGATCCCAGGGGCCCCACATTGCTGACAGGGCCCTAGTGGTCAAAGAGCATTAAATCCTGGGCTAGTTTCCAGTGCTTAACAACACAAACACTCATCAACACTTTTTTCTTTTTTATGTATCCTACGTTCCTACTTCACACAAATATACACAAACGCATTACACAAGGCCCTGGTGGCTAAGGCCCTGTGGCTGTGGGCCCCCCGCTAGTCACTTTTGCTGCTACTGTACTAGACAAGAGAAAAAACTCCTGCCACATGATCAAAATCAAGGACAAGCATCACCTAAGGACAAAGGGAAAAAAAACACATTTATTGTTTCCCCCCTAAAAACTCTGACTGTAAGTTTTCCATTGGCTTCGCACATGCCTGCACGCACTGCTACACTTCATACCTCATTCTCTGGGTTTGATATTTTATCTGAGCAAAAAATGTAAATACAGGTTATTGTTTTCCCTAAATTAAGAGGCAGGTTTATACTCAATCAAGACCCAGCTTACACGAATCAAACAGAGCTCACAGCCTATCTGGAGTATCTGTTCTGGGTAAGAAAAAAATATGTAAGAAACACAAGCACTGATGAGGTTTTTCCAGCTCTGAAAATTCTTCCCAAACAAAACAGATTTTTTTTTGACAAATATCATGTGTTAGCTCTGACTCAACCACTCATAACAATAAAAAATGCAATATTTTCATTTAAAGTCAGACATCCGCATCAGAAATTATGTATACAACAAAGGCCTAAACAGCATGTGTCAGTGCATGACTCATAGCACCCTTGATCTAAAAGAAATGCCTATAGTTGGGTGTTGGCAGGGTGAAGTCATTAGGCCTCTTATTAATCAAGTAGCACCACATGAAAGGAGTGATGCTAGAAAAACAGTTCATAAGTAATAAGTAAAAAAAAAAAAGTGCGCAAATGAATGAATGGATCAAATATTGAGACATTAAACCGCAAGAGTAAATCAAGTCCTGTTGCATGATGCATTAGTGGCAATGTTTTTTCTGATTATGAGGAGTGTTTAGTCCAGGTCAAACTAGAATTACTGCCTCGCAGTTGTGTGCCTTTCGCACACTGGTCAATTTACAATGAGAGCTTAAATCCATGTCTGAGAAAACACAAATGCTTCACATACATCTTCAACCTGGCAGCACAGAATTTCTACACAATATCATTCACCAATTCAGTATCTGACCAAATGTCCCTTTCTGCTCCTGAGATAAGTCATTAAATAATAATAGCCACAAAAGTGTTTCTGCGCTGAATATTATGTCACAGTGAAGCCCACCTCTGACCTTTTGGAAATTAAATGTAATCACTTTATTAATTTACCCTATTAGAGATTTGTGTGGAATTCTGTCATAAAAAAACATGCTTTGTGAGGTCACAGTGACTTTGACTTTTAACCTTTGACCACTAAGACTTAATTAGTTCATAGTTGAATCCAAGTGGATGTTTGTGCCAAATTTGAAAAATTTCCCTCAAGGTATTCTTGAAATATCACGTTCACAAGAATGAAAAAGATGAAGTCACAAAGACCTTCACCTTTGACCTATGATAACCAAAATCTAATTAGTTTTATTTTTGAGTCAAAGTGGACATTTGCACCAAACAAAATTCCCGGAAGGTGTTCTGGAAATATCATGTTCACGAGAATGGGACATATGAATGGACAACCCAAAAACATAATGCCCCAGGCCACAGCTATCGCAAGTGCGGAGGCATAAAAACGTAGCTGAATTTTAGATTCACAAGACAATAATAATGTGTAGCTGAGTTAAAAATAAACAAACCTCTGTGGGGGAACCAAAATCTGCGGACGGGCTGCAGGTGCTGGTGTCTGGTAGGGCGGTGCCAGCACTGCTGCGCACTGGGGATGATGGAGCAGCACCAGCAGGGGGTTCTGGGATGCTGGAGGTCTGACGCAGGATGCCATGCCTCTGGAGACGAGCCCACGTAGAGCTCCAGCTGAGAAGGAGCTCGTACAAGAGCTGAACCTGGAGAGTGACAGGAGCAGAGAAGAAAAAAGGAAAACAGAGAACTTTAAGTTGCAATGCTGGATATAGTATTTCACACTGATGGGGATGAAATATGATGTAATGTAGTCTAATGTAAGGAAAAAATATAACCCAGGACTCCCATGTCAATCTATTCCTGTCTTATATGAAAACATGTCCATGTAGAAAGCTCTTCACCACGATTCACACGTAAACTGATTGTGTGCAAAAACATGATCATGGCACAGCTGAAAATAGTTTAAATACATTAAATCAACTGCGCCAAGTGAGTGCCTTAAAAGATAGACCTAACACACCACAAGTAGTCTTAATATTTGAAACCAGATTCAAATGAATTTTTGCCAAGGTCTGACTCAAGCAGCTGCACTGAGGGGTTCTTATGTACTTCTTACTTCGGAGGCCATTACCATGATTTGGCTTGGCAGCTTTGTAGTTATGTGACACTAAACCTAGTTAAATTTGAGAGAGAAGGAAAGAGAGAAGAAGGAAATATTAGCCAGAAATGGACCAGTATCCATTCCCAATTCTTTCACTCTACAACATGTTTTTAGACTTTGTACTTGTCATTCAGCAAGGCCTCATTTCATAAAAGTGATGTAAAATCTATGTGTTCATGCTTCTAGTCGAAGGGTGATTACTTGCAAGGCACAGCATGCTCATACACGTGCCTCACTGTACAAATTTGTTATCCATAACAACAAAACTCCCAAAGAAACACCCACAGAGGAAAGTTACGTTGTGTCATCAATTTCCCCGGCAAAACTCACCACGGTTAGGAAAAACTGAAGGCTCGGCGTCAAGTGTTCTCAACTATTTATCATGTGTTCACATGAAAAGAGGCTTTAAACAACAACAAAGCCAAAAACAAGAGTGGAAAACATGAGGGGAAGGCAGGGGAATGTGATGTGATGCTTTCAGTTATTCATGCATTCACTCAGTGTTCTTTAGAGCACAGAGAGGGAAAGAAAGGGAGAAAAGCGACGCTCTTTCACAGTGAGCTAATTTCTGGATTTCAAATGCTTTGCTTCTCCAGCCAACTAACCCCCCACCCCTCCACTACTCAGGGTCCCTCAAAAGTAAAGGTGCGCAGACACATGAGCACGCACATACACACACACACACACACACACACACACAAAATAGCTTTCTCTACTCACAACACATTTTTACTCGCTGTTGCTCACTCACACACATGCACGCCTGTTAGCGCACACATTACAGTGAGGCCTTCCATAAATAAGCATAAATCAAATGAAAAGCAGCACAATACATTACAGCTGGGCCATTTCAAACATGTCCAGGAAGAGCTGCTAACGCCGATCCAGCAGCCGTCCAGGGACGGGGCCAACAGCTGTCTGCCATACCCAGCCGAACTGCGCTGCCGTCAGGAGAGGTACGGCTCCACGCTCTCTTCTCTGAGAGTCTGGGGCCTGGAAGTCCAACCAAGCACAACAAAGCCTACTGCACTCAGCAGCAGATGTGGAG
Organism: Plectropomus leopardus; assembly: GCF_026936395.1. Taxonomy (NCBI): domain Eukaryota; kingdom Metazoa; phylum Chordata; class Actinopteri; order Perciformes; family Serranidae; genus Plectropomus; species Plectropomus leopardus. Next base: position 6,084,353 of record NC_142186.1, read on the forward strand.
GAAGTGAAGAATGCCGAACAGAAGAGAGAAGGGATGAAAGGTCGTTACATGACCTCAGTTTTAGCAGAATCTGGGGTTTAGCCCCACTGCCTCTAATCTCTGTCACCTATTTCCTTTAATCCACCCTCTGATCATCTGTCTTCATATTTCATTTTGTTTTCTCACCATTCTCACCACACCCAATCCTTCTTTTCCTTCATATCTTATCTCTCCTCTTCCATTTGTTGCATCCTATATCTACTTGCTGCTTATGATCCCTGATTAGTGTAAAGTCGGGTCAGTTGGTTCAGCTCAGCTACTGCTCTCAGGCCAGTGGGCAGGTTGGAACACACACACAAACGCGTGCACACACTTCCATGCTTACATGAGCTCACAATACATATGCCACATTTCATGAGCTGGGGAAGTGAGCAGAACATTTGGAGGGCTGGGTTCTCCAAAGACCTGTCATCTGCAGATCAGGAGGTCTGCTCGGCTGCAGTAGTACAAACTGGAGACTGAACAGAGGCTTCCATAGTCATTCATAAAAACACACAGATGAAAGACGGGAGAGCACGCAGATGGTGAGTGTTCGTGTTCCTTTATCTTAGCACAGTTTACATAGAAACTTCTCAAAAGTGACATATTGTTGTGTATGTGTAGTAGCTGAGAGTGAACATGTGTACAGATATATGAGTGTGCGTGTCTGTGTGTGTGTGTGTCTGCATGTGTTCACAGTTATGTGTCAAAGGTCAAAGCAAACGGTGGTGGTTGTGTGTGTGTGTGTCTGCTGATTTCAAGGTGGTCCTGATAAGGTAAAAGTGCAGCTACTAACCCCATCCTTCTGACACCCTCATGAATCATTCACACAGACACACAAACTCAGATTGGAGATGACACACACTACACACAACGAGCTCTGCACTACAAGCACACATTTGCCTTAAAATGAGAGAACACATGTTAGAAACATGCATCAAAGCTGATTGTCCTGTGTTAGCCTCTTTATTTCTATGCATGCAATGTGTGTTAGTGTGTGTGTGTGTGTGTGTGTGTGTGTGTGTGTGTGTGTGTGCGCACGCGCACATGCAACTGTGTCTTTGCATGGCCTGTTCCTCTTCTCTTTCACTCTTTTTTACTACTGCTTAACCCTTATTTCACTTTTAATGTTTTTCTCACCCTTTCAAAATCACTTACCTCACTTCCTGCTGTATCTTAGCTGGAGTTGCACCCAGAATATTTTTTGAGACTCCAAAATCCATTCAGAAAATTGCCTATCATGTGTACTGTCCCCCTCATAGACTGCACAAATGACAAATCTGTCCATGCTCTTACTTATAAAAGTACAATACCTGTAGCTACCTGTGAAAATGCAAAATAAAGTTAAAAAAAAAGAAAATATAAAAACACAAGGCTCCACCATTTCACCCCCCATTTCTAAAAATACCATTGTTTGTGCCATGAAGTAATCCACTGCATATTATGGAAAATCTGATTTAATGTCACAAAAATGTAGTTTTGATGCCAGGGGGAGTTGAGAGGCCAAACTCTTTGGTTTTATTTGTTGACTTTAAACGTATTAATGTCTCAAAATGTGTGTGATAATAACTGATTGATTTTCAAATGCCAGATGTAACTCTACCACCCAAACTCCTCCGGTTCCGCACACACATCAGAGTGTTTTCATCCAACTGTGTTGGTGGTACTTATTGTGTAGCAACTGTGCAGCGCTCTGACATCCCCATATACATTCCCACAAATGGAAATGCTAATTAGAAAGAGGAGTAAGTAGTGTGAGGTCTCTTTTGCTCTGGAGAGGGTGGGGTTGCTCTGGCAGCACTTCTTAAAGAGCTGCTCCACGGCTTGAAATGGGACAGTAAGAGCTTATAACCCCCCTCGAGTCAGAAATTTACACAGAAGAGTGAGAGAAAGAGAGAGGAGGTGAACAGATGGGAAGAGAAAGCAGAGGGACTGCGATGAAAGAGAAGAGAAGAGAAGTTTTCATTGGACCCAAAAACTAATAATGACTCATCATATAATCGCAATAAGCCTCCCTAGCTTTGCCAGACACAGGCACTCCATTTGAAAAGGGAGAGCAGAGAAGAAGAAAGAAAAGAAAGTTTCCCTCAATAAACCAGCGTCTCTCCTCATCTCTGGGAAAGTTTTCACCACGAACAGATTAAGGCCTTTCATTTGTTTCTGGTACCAATTCGCCTCAATATCAGCACGGCTCATCACTGTGGTCAGAGACATTTAACAGTGTGACCACTCAAAAGGTCGCCCCAATTAAGTGTTTACAGAGGAACCTAATTCAATACAGCTAATTCAATTGCCAAAAAACAAAACATGTGTAATGGTACATGTAGATGTGATTATAGCACTGTAACAGCGCAATGAAAAACAACACGGAGGCCTAACTGGGAGAATAACATGTTCCGTTTCCAATCTGTCCATATTAATTATACTCTCACTAAAACATAATAAGATGCTGTAAAACAATGATGATGAGTCTTGCACTTCCCTGCTGTCCTTCACTCAGACCTCAACATATTTGACCAAAGCAAACAAGACAACACTCTCTTGTTTACGCTTCCATTCTCATGGAAATTATACTAGGTAAGAAGATGAGGCAGTTTGTTTATTGGCATCAATCTATATGAGAAAAACATGCAGAGGAGAGATCGTCCTGCCAGGGTTTGTGTGTTCATATTTCAGGAAAGTTTACAAGGGGATGATTTGTATAAATATACATGTAAATCCGGTTACTACTTTGTGAGATGCAGGACTGTCTGACTGACCTGAGGGTTGGAGCACTTGACGTGGACCGGCTGCAGATCAACATGGAGGCAGACTACAAAGGAGTGTCTTCCTTCAGAGCAGCTCTGCAGCTTATGGGATGTGACGGCCAGCGTGGAAGTGCAGCCCATAGGCTCCAACAGGCTCAGGCTTTGCTGCTGTCCCAGCAACGTGTACACGCTGAACTGACTCAGGCTTACTGTCCAGGGGAAGGCATCACCTGGTGGTGGACACGAGAGAGGGACAAACATAAAAATTATGGGAAAGGCATGCAACAGTAGGAGACAGAGGATAAATATTGCAACACAAAGACATTGGCAGAGATTGAGAGGCGCAGGGAGGATGAGAGAGACGTCATGTGAGGGGAGAGCAGAGAGGACAAGCCAAGTCATTGGGAAATTGAGAGGAAGACAAAGGAAGATGCAAGAAAATGCGGACCAGATTTGGAAAAAGAAGGACAAAAAGTGCAAAGGATTAAAATATCAAAAGGACAAGTCAAAGATGTTCATTATCAAAAACACTATGACAACTAGATTATTCCTTTCACTTCCCCTTAAAATTAAAGCCAATAACTGTACATGGGGGGAAGAAAGCGTCATGGAAAACATTAAAGATTTACTAAGGAGGAGCATCCTGTCTCAAACATTGTGTACCCAGTAAGAAGGAGGATCCCATTAAAAAACACACTGTAAAATAAGTGAGTCTATTATACATCTGTGGCTTTGAGACAGGATGCCACACTGGGAGAGCTGGAGTCTGTTAACCTGCCAGCCCTGGTAGAACAATCGTACAGAGAAGGGGAACTTGTTCACAAGCACAGGGCCATGAAGTGCACATTTCCCATGCACCGTGGGCAGGACGCTTTGATCCAGAGCATTGAAAATGAGAGATGAAGAGCTTTTCAAAGGCTAGGAATGAATTACTAAAAGCAAGGGTTGTTAATTTTTACGGCAACATTGACAAGGCTGCTGATGTCACTGTTTTTGCTGTCGTTTTTCTTTCTCCTCCATTTTTGAAATCTGTATGCCCAATGCTGATGTCATTGAAGAGTTGGGAGAAAAAAAAAAAGGAGGGTGGCCACTTTTTTTTTCTTCTTCTGAAGAGAAAACACTGCTCAGCCGTCTGAGTGTTGCTTATGTCAACTCTACCAGGTGTGCACACCACATGTGCAAGATCTATCTCTCAAAGTCGCTCTACTTAAGTTTGTTTGTCTTTTGTCATGGTAAATGAGTGGTAGTGGGTCAAAGGTTTGCTCAGTGTTGAAAAGGCCATAATGATGATTAATTCACATTATGTAGCCTATTACTATTATGAAAGCATTCATTTTAATTATTAATAAAAGCAAATTTGGGTGTAAAAAAGTGAAGTCAATTTTTTCCCACCCATTGAAATTTATTTTCCAAGACTCCCATTTTTAACTTATGAACTTATCATCATATTGTTTTCTGAAGTGTAATTCTTTTTCTCTCATTTAAACTTTCAAACAAATCTTTCTGACAGCAGGTTATTTGGTGTTCTCACTGTTTATCAGGGCGTGGGTTCTTCTTTCAGCATTTTAATCATTCTAATTGAGGTTGAGATTTCATAAGATACTGTATGAAAACTTACCTTCCTCCAAGATGGGTTTGGAGACCACAAAGGGGAGTTCCTGCAGCGGTTCCATGTACTTGTGCCCGGCACTGAGGACACTGATCTGTGGCAGGCAGACTACCAGAGTCCCGGGCATGGAGGCCTGGTTGTGGTACCAGCTGCGGACTGTGCCAGGGATGTCGCCGCAGATGATGGTGCTTGGGGAGGGGAGGCTGTCATTAGGCAGGAACACACAGCACGACTGCAGCTCCAACTGGTGAGGTGAGAGAAAAATAAAGGACACATGAAGTCATGCTAATCAACTGAGTCACGAGATCGTTGACCACCCACCTGAGTCAGCCTCCTTATATCATTTTCAGTGAGCTGTGCATGTGCAAAGTGCTCAAGGAGCTCTGCTTAGTGCCAGCATTAGAGAGTTTGGATTGCAATGGAAAGGACCTAGACGAGTGTGTGCACAACGCTGGGTGTTGCTGGAAAAGACTGAACATGCTTAATAAACCTTTCCTTGATTTGAAAAATGGAAACAGTCAATCCCACATTTAGTCATGCATGCTGTTCTGCTTCATGCCTATGATAAACTAAACTTTGCTCCTTATTATTATATTATTATCACTACTGTGTCACTATATTACTGTCCTGCTTTAGGCAGGAGGACCTGCCTTCAAAAAAACCTTTAAAAGTAGAATTTGAGACTTTGAATTGTGAATTCAATATCAAAGAAACAGAACACCTTTTACAAGTTGAGGGATTTTTGAGAGTTCAATCTTGAACTTAAATCATATTTCAATTCTTTTTAAAAGGGTTGAGACTCATACCAGCTGCATAATGTCACACATATCTCTGTTCACCAAAAGATTTACAAGCCATTAGGTCAGTAACCAGTAGCAGGTAGCCAGTAAGTGTAAAAGCAGTGTCTTTTTCCATTACACCAGGGCTGCACTGATTTAAAAGACCAGTTAACAGAAAGGAAAAGAGGACAGGGTCCAGGGGGCAGACAGCAGGTGCTGCCAGACATTGGTTTATGTGGGTGTATGTCAGTCAGAGCTCAGTTTAAGCACTGTTAAACTGTAGTATGTTTGATGTACAGTACACGCACACACACACACACACACACACACACACACACACACACATGCACAGACACACATCCTCCACTAATATTTGCATTTACAAATTGGCAGCCCTCTGCTAATATCACACACACAAATGTTGGAACGCCTCTGACAGGTCTGAATATGGAGGCCAGTTCTCCCAGCTTTGATGTGAGTGGAGAGAGGGCAACAACAGCAGAAACTGAAAAAAAAAAAAAAAAAACTGCAACAGAAAAGAGAAAGAGAGATGGAGAGAGGAGAGAAAGAGAAAGAGGGAGAGATATGGTTACACATTCATCTCACGCTGCTTCCTCTTTTGATTACTCTTCAAAGGGGGGTTTGAAATCGGAACACTGACACATAAGGCTTTGGCCTTTTTAAGAGCCGGCACGCAGGAAGAAAATCCATTGACACTGGCTGGTCTGCTGCAGATCTTAGCGGGGTTAAGCTGTAAAGCAGGCAGACACACGGAAACCGCTGGGTTTAACACGGTGACTCTGGTCTGCACCTTGAGCTCACTGCCTGAGGCTAATGCTCTCCTGCTGGACTTCTTGGTTTAGTCGCATTATTACAGCTTGGGCTACTTCTCAACCATCAAAATATTTTTTGAACAATGGTGCTGGCTGATACTCGATAAATGGGTGTGTCAGTGTGAAGAACATAAAATCTGGGAGGACAAAAGCAGTCAATGATATATTTACTGTCGGGCCTCATCTATCTATACTTTATACAAAATGTTATCTTTTATAATGTGTAAAAAATAAAATAAAAAATAAAAATAAAAAATGCTTATGACAAGTAACCGGAACCCAGCCAGGTGTCTTAATATTCCTTTTCTACCACAGCATTTTTTCTGCACTTTTACTTGGTTATTATTTTATTATTATTATCACTAATTTATATTTGAGGTATTCATTTTTGTGTTTTCTTTTAATTTAAATTCATGTTCTTTTTAACTGACTCTTAACTTCTACTTTGATGTTCAGCACTTGGAGTTGTGTTCTAATGTATGAGTTGTGCTATATAAATAAAGGTTGATTGAGTGCAAACTTATCTAAAAAAAAAAAAAAGATATAACACTGACATGAAACTGAGATAAGAAGCAAATATTCACATTTTGGAAGCTCCTAACTGGCAAATATTTGGTTTATCTGCCTAATATATATTAACATGAGACATTATCACAGATGCCATTGATACATTTTCAATTGATTGGCAGTTTGATTAATCAACTAATCACTTCAGGACTAATTTACTGTAGAACAGACATTACATATAGTTTAAAGGTATGCACGCAGATGTTTATCTCTGTGTGTAAGCTGGGCTCTATTATTGTCAGAGATTTAAAAAAAATACATACACAGTTCAACCATAACATATAGAGAGTAATCTTATACCTAAACATTTTCTTTTTCAAATGGGTCATTTCAGAACAAAACTCTCCTACTATACAGACCAACTGTAAACTACCAACTACAGTTACCTCAATTTTTATAGTTCCCATACTGTGTCTGATGGTTGACTACATCTGTCACCATATATCAAACTTTGGAAGTCAGGCTTTTATACACGATCATAGCAAAATATTAAACTAAAATAAATGCTCACTGATGAAAGTCCACTCCGGTTAAAAACTAAAGGAAGCTGCTTCATTTGCATTTGAGAGGACACAGATGTAGCAAAGTAAAATATGAAGTAGATTTTGTTATTAACTATTGGAAATTGGGAGTTAATTGTGCAACATACCTTAGGTCAGCTATTTTTTTGGAAAAGCTTTTTTTGTATAAAGAGTAGGATTTATATCTTTCTTGTGCTATAGCAGGGCAGATAAAAACTGGCACCTACTGTTTGAGCTACCACCATGGCTACTAGATCGAGTGTTTACAATAAAACCTAATGTAATAGGCCTTAATGGTGTTTTCTTATGACTTTATAATGCTTTACTGTTGTTCCCCATGGCAACACAAAACCAAAGATGATGTCAAGTGTATGGTAGCTCGAGACTTGCCACATCACACAGTGAAATACTAACAATAATCAGATAACATCTCACAGATGACAACAGAGGAAAAAGCTCAACAATTGAATGGCATTCGCTGGGCATAGCGACCGCTGTTTCTAGATGTTTACACTAAGGCAAAAAGGCTCAAAACGCTTCAAAGAGCCTTACTATGTAATGGAAAAGAAAATGGCCTGTCAGTCCTAAATCTGGGTGATACAAAACTAATCTTTATTCAGCCCACCCCCCCTTCCTTTGGTGACAGCTAATAAAAGCCACAAAAAAACACAGAAACAAACATGTTGTAATTCACAATGGCAACAGTGCATGAATCCATGTAAGGGCGGTGAATAAAGCAACATTTGCTTTTCTCTTGAGTAAGGGAGTTAAGGTCAACAGAGAAGATAAGAACAACAGTGAACTGGGTATGCCACGCTCTGGGGACCAGAGGCTGCAGCCGCTGATGAATATCTGACTTCAAATCATACAGTTGCTTGAAAAAGGATGACGGCACAGAGAGACAAGGGAAATAATGCTATAGCATAACTGTAATGTTAGTCAAATATCTTGCCAGGGGTCTGGATTAAATCGTGCAAAAGTCTGTGGGGCCACGGAGTGCATGAACAAACTACTTATTGTAATCCATACCTACTCCAGGAGGCAACATGGTTACTGGCTGAAGCTGTATCCAAGACAAATATGGTAAACAAGTAAGATCAAAATATAATGAGAACTAGAGAGCACTCAGAGAGCCCGCCTCTGCCAAAGCTGCACAGTCATCTACATTTGTTATTTTAATAACAGAAAATGTTTAGGAATGTTTAATCTGCATCTGGATCTGTAGCAAAATACACACTGTGATAGACAATCATGGGAAAGATGTGCCAGAATTTTTTAAGTGAGTACAATAGGTCATGTGAAAATAGCAAAACTGTATAAAAATGCCTTTGTATGTGATATTCTTTAAAAAAGAAATAGAAAAAAAAAATAAAAATTAGGTTTAGAATTCTTTGTTCCATGAGCCATAGAAGATATATCTGATAACAAACAAACAGAAAAAAATGGTACCAAAAATGCCCCTTCTCCAGTTCCCGATTTTCTGTTCCAGTTTCACACCTAATTTTGAACCATTCAGAACGATTTGACAAAAAATGAATTGGTTAAGAACTCGAGAAGCTGGAACCAAAAAATAGCAGGTTTTGTGATTTGAAGTATGAATTGTGAAGATATCAGTGAACGAGTCATATTCTACAGGTTGGTAAGAGAGGATGGAGAAGTCAACATCAAGTGAGAAATTGTCAGGCAAATGAAGAGTGTGCAGTGGTCTCATTAATGGTTGGTTCATGCTTCTCTTTTGAGGGAAAAAAAAATCTGTATTAACATAAAAAGATTGCAGGTAAACGATGTAACCAGTGCTCTTGCTACTACTGACTACTTCTGTTATTCATTGTGCAACGCCCTCCATTGATGACACATCCTTGTTTACTATGGTTTTGTGCAAAACCGGTGGAAACGTGAGCTGGTTTGCTAGATAGCACTAAGGTCCAAGTGTCCTGAACAGAACCGGTTCAAAACCAGAGCAATTTTGCTGGAAAAGGGGTATAAAAAAAAAACCTCCCTGGAAGAGGTAAAGAGGGACTTCACACCTCATCCTGGTGTGAAGACTCATTTCCTTTGGTGCACCTAAAATGTGTGCCATTTAATATTTTTCATCATGCGTGGGCAATGAAAAGCTGCTCAATGACTTCCACTCTGATAAATTCATATTCATTGACATGATGCTTTTGCCATGGAAACCTTCTGCTTTCTAGGCCACAACAAACCTGGCCATTTAAAGACAGTACATCAGACTGTCATGTTGAACAATTTATGCTGAAATGTACTCAAAAAACAAGGTTAACATATTGACAACATATTATAAATGCCTGTACTTGGTTCTGTGGTTCTGTCTCCTCTCTAGGAACGTGAACTCAGAACCCTCTGAGATTCAACTGCCATAGTCCGCCCTGTTCTCTGTGCTACCGCTAACAGCAGGTCGCCATGGTTGACCTCACTGGCCTCTGCAAGGCTGCCCCTCTGTGGTCTCATGTTTGAGCTATGACTCACTCACACACACACACATTAATACAAGGAGACAGACATACAGAGTCCAAACAAAGAAGGCAGGGGTAACAAAGGGAGAGAAAGGACACTGGCACTGCTGAACAGCACTGACGGATCCAAAAAGAGAGAAATAGCTTGTGGTCAGAATGGCCCATATGCATCACTGCTCTGACCACTGCCAAAACCACTGACAGCTCCTCTCCCTGACCAATAATTCAATTTCTCTGTCCTTTTGTCCCCTTGCACTGCTGAGGCCTCACTGTCGGTGTCCAGGTCTCTCACTATGACCGTGTATTGATCCAGGGTGGAAAGTCTGTGAAGGGATGTTGTGACCTGAGCAAGGGCAAGCAAGGAAAGAAGAGAAGAGAGGAGACTGAGGAGGAGGAGGAGGAGGAGAGAAAGAACCAGGAGGAGATGAGAGGAGCTGAGGAGAGACTAAGGAGGAGGAAGAAGAGGAGGAGGAGGAGGAGAGGGAGAGAGAGAGCAAGGAGGAGAGGAGAAGGGAGGGGAGGAGAGGAGAGGAGAGGAGAGGAGAGGAGAGGAGAGGAGAGGAGAGGAGATGGGAATCTGGTGTTTTTGAATAGTTGCATACAAACACACAAACAAAGTTCTCTGTACAAACAGGTCCAAGCAGAAAGTGAACATGTGTGTGTGTTGGTACGTGTGTGTGTGTGCGTGTGTGTATGTGTGTGTTTCGTGTTAAAACTTCAGGTGTAAAAGTTCAGTTGAGGTTGTGCAAGGTCATGTTTGGTATTCCACACAATTGTGTTTAACAGCTCTGTAACAGGCCAATAAACACAGCGCTGGAAGCAGTTAGCCTGTGTGACAATGTCCCCCAACTGTGAGCTGATGGCCATGCCAGGCTGCTTTGTGTTTTTGAGCGTTTTTGTGTGTGTGTGTGTGTGTGTGTGTGTGTGTGTGTGTGTGTGTGTGTGTGTGTGTGTGTGTGTGTGTGTGTGTGTGTGTGTGTGTGTGTGAAAGAGCGAAAGCATGCATAATGTCTCGTGATGGGACAGGAAACTGAGTGCCAGGTTGACCTAAAACTTGTCACGTGTTTGGCAGGAAAAGAGCAACATTTGCAGCATGTCACTGTACTAACAAGCCACTCACAAGGCTCAGCTAACTAAATTAAATTTGTATCCCATAATAGGATGGTGAAAACTTATTTTCTGTTAGGGTAGACCCGTGGAAAGGCAGCTTTTCCAAGTGCAGCGAGGGGAAAATTCTGAAATGAATTTAAAAATAGAAATGGGCACAAATAATATCTGAAAGCCAGAAGTATAATTGCAGTGTGGAATATCTGTTACACAACTTTACCCTCAGAGGGGTTCAGGGTAATGTGGAATAAAACTGCAGCAAAAAATGACAGATAGACGGCCTCTGGAAAAGATTCAGGTACAACAAACAATAAATACAGCTCAGAGCTGGGCAGCACTTTTGTGAGTGTGTATGCGTGTGACCTATGTTTTAACAGTCTTGTGGGTTAAACATTCATGTCAGATCATGACAGGGGTATATGGAGCTCAACCACATTAGGAAGACTGAGGATTATGATAAAGATTTGGATTCAAGTTGAGGCCTACTGTTAGGAGTTTAAGAACGGCAGGTGTGTTCATATGTCATTACAGAGGATTCAGTGGGGAAAAGAGTCAAAGAGTCATAATTCTTCATTCCTTTTGTCCAATGACATCATGTCCTGTCAAAGTGAAACTAAATCTTTAAACATAACAAATGGAGTTAACCATCAGCGGCCTGGGACTGCAGTTCAGTTACCCGCTGCCTCTAATGACAGATTAATTCAGGAAAAAACACTGGGGGACAATATGAGTGTGTGTCTGTGTGTGTATTCAGGGCAGGGTGTATCACTCGCAGCACACTCTATTAATATACTTCAAAAAGAGCGGAAACACTTTTCAATTTTGACCAGGAAATCTCCGTTAAAAGAAAGATTGAAGCCAATCGACTCCTTATGAGGCTGCACGTGCTGGGCTTTAACTGTGAAAACATGCTCAAATGACATACTTACACATTTACAAAAGCACGTCCACACAACTACATTATGTGTGTTTCCACATTCACATACAGTACATGCAAACATGAACACAAAATCACAGGTCATATCACCGCTTTCAACTGTAGTCCTTTGGCATATAAAACAAAAAAAGCCAACTTTGATTCTAAATGAAAGAGTTAAAAAAGAACAAGTGAAAACAAAACAAAAACCCAATCGCCTCAAGCCAAAACACCTGAATTAACATCTCCCTTCTTCTTTTCCCTCGAACAAGTGCTGCTCTGAGAGAGCCCCCCCCCGTCTCTTTTTAATATCCTTGCAGAAACTTGGTGCTGTGCTAACCACTTCCTCTGCAGGTTGGCACCTGCAACAGCAAAGAACAAAGTTACAAAACACTGCTGAAAGCTATAAGGTTGTAATGTAGACCGAGAGCACTCAGCCCAGACACCAGAAGAAAATGTTAGCACTGTTCTGTATGTTTCTGCAAACCATACATTAAATTTGTAAATCCTTTATATATCATTTCAATATTTCTAAAGCAATGTAGCACTGGTTACATGTGTACGATCTGACTTTGTCATTGGTAGATGGAGGTAATGGAGGATGGTGTGAGATCTGGGCCAAACAGCTACTACGCTGCAGACCATACAAACAAACAAAACCAGTTGTTTTTAGTGAGATGTCTAAGGCCTGTTTAACAGTGACTGTGCCGCCAAAACTAAATAATTTTTAGCTAGACAGTTGCATTTCCAGTGGCTATAGTGCCACCAAAACTGGTCAATTTTCAGGGAGACATCGGCAGCTTTTTCAGCAGTGATTTTGGCATCAAAACTGGGTGTATTTAGCAAGGTATCAGCAGCTCTTCCATAGGCGATTGTACCATGAAAACTAAGCAATTTTTAGCAAGACCAGAGGTATTTCCAATCAAGATTGTGCCACCAAAACTAAGTGTTTTTAACAAGACTTCGATGGCATTTCTAGTGATGATTGTGTTACTAAAACTGCCAAAACATGATCTTTTATTCTGGCGATTAGGTTGGGTTATCTACAAAAGCCGTTCAAAAATGGAACTACTTTATACAGAGTAGCAAGGATACTGCTGTTTGGCAGAGTCAGAGAAAGACCCAGGGTTGCATGAGTTGTTTGTACTTATAATAGGACAGTGCTCTTCTGTTGCATACATCTCAGAATGCACTGACAAACACAGGATTTAATAGAAAGCCCCTCGGCCCTAACGAATGAGAGTGCTAGTAATTTTTGAGTGACAGCATGGATATTTAGTAGGTGACCATTGCTTATCCTGAGACTTAGGCCTTGATCCCTTCCTCTTAGGCCTCTAAATGAACATGGATCTTCTTACACTTTGATCTACAATCACACAGGCTCTAATTCAATCTGGATTCTGGATCAGGAAGCCAGCACATGCTGTCAGGAGTAAATAAATACTACTAGAAAAGAGACAGATGAACAAAAAAGCCTGAAACATTAAAAAAAAACAAAACCCTGAAACATATCCATTTGGAAAGTACTTTGATTAAATGCTAAGATGCCTTAAGACTTTTTTTTCTTTGTCTATTCCTTCCTTCTCATCCCAGCCTGGCGTCACATCACAGAGTTCTAAATATGGGATTGTTCCGTTTTTTTTGTGGCAAGTTCTGCTCAGTTTTGTTCTTGATCACTTCCCCGCTCCATCAGATAGTGTTCAGAATCCAGCCACATGTGTGGACCCTGTTTCAAATCTTATTACCCCCAAAAAGCATCTCTTACTTCCTCCTCTGCAGAGCAGCATTGGGAGAGTATGATCTGTCTTGTGTAGCATTTCTCCCTTGAGTCTTTGTGAAGATGGTTTATCTGGTTCCAGCAGAGCAGGTTCTAATAGAGAGGAAGCTGAGGGCCAAACATACTTAGGCTTTAAAAGGCTGGGGCAATGTGGAAATGGCCTATATAACCACAGGAGGCTCTTAGGATCCGCCGTGTCTTGCCAGTAAATGACAGAGCAGTGAGTTAGACGGAGGACAGCCTGTCTACTCTCAGGAGCAACTTCAGCTGAGAGTGCATTATTTTCAGATTGTCGTTTTTAGAAGAACAGTGTAATGTTTCAGACATGAATTGTCTTTTTAGGTAAGGTAGGAAGACCTGCCTTGTCTGAAAAAGACACTGGAATTTAAGCTATTATATATTAACATCACAAGACTAAAAAGGTGGGGAACATTTCAGAAAATGTGTTTACGTGCTCCGTTGTATAAAGGGTTGGTGCTTGGGATATCATGACGATGCTACAAAGTCAATGCCAAAATTCTAAAAATGTGTCTGTAGTTTTTTTCTCAAGTACCATAGATACCGAGCGAGGAAGCAATTCTTCCGGATCTGACAGACGCAGCATATGTGCATACAAGTGTTCTACTCTGCTGTTAAATAACAAAGGAAGAAGAACATCAACCAGCATAAAAGAACAACATCAAAATGTGGAAGACGGTGACAAGTACAGCTTTAGCAACAGCTCTGCCTCGACTTGGTGAAAACAAAAACTTTAAAAGTTTGTATGGAAGCACTTTGCATTTGAGACAGATCATCAGGGATTAATAAAAAATTGGTGCCATCAAAGTTTTCAGACGAAAGGAGGAAAATCTCCCAATTTAGCGAGGCACCTTAAAGACAGACATCCAGATTTATTCATACGATTTTAGGCATGTGAGTTTAAATTCATGTTAACATGACATTGACCAGGTAAAGTACAGTACAGTAACAATGTGTAACTCTTCTTTTTTGTAATGTTAATACTTTTGCTTGCTTGAAGGCTACATGCAACTGTTGTATTTTTTTTTAAACTTTAAATGCTTTCTTAAAAAAGGAGTGTTTGCTTGAAGAAATAATTGATTGTTTGTTTACCTAGGTATCAAATTAGGTATTAGAAATAAAGGAATTTCACTGGTATTGGTATTGACTACTAAATTTCTCTACTGTGACATGCTGAGTTTCTGAACGTGTGTGAGCTTGAACAATATGTGTAAAATGTATTGTTAAGCAAACTACAGAATTTGTGAGAGTGATACCTCTTTTGCAAATCTATCCTAACTGAACTCCCAATGTCTGTCACAGTCATCTATCTTGGACCCAGGCGGTGTCTGACATTTGTCCTGTGGTGCTGTGGTCAGATCCGCTGTTAGCTGTCTTGTTTTCATATCACTGCAGGGAAGAGAAACTTGGAGGTCCTGACTCTGTACAGACCTCGGCACAGCACAAACCCCGTAGGCCAAGATCACCTCTCTGCGGAGCGACCCCACAACATGTGAAGCACAAACGCACTTGCACATAAACTTGCACATTCGTTTGTACTGACACATTTTTCTCCCCATTTTCTCGACTGCACATTCATACACACGCACGCACGCACGCACGCACGCACGCACGCACGCACGCACACACACACACACACACACACCAATAAGCAAGCCACGACACACAGGAAATCACCCAGAGATAGAGGAGAGGAAATTAGAAACACCCTCCCAGCATCCCGGGTGAAAACATTTGCAACTCTGGAGCAGAAAAATCTCAGTGGAGAGATCTGCAGCAAACGGAAAACACATCCCTTTGTTTTTGAAAACCTGATACCTCTCCAAATGTAATCTTCCTGTGCCTGCACCAGACGGGACACTGTGTTTCCTAAGTGGCCGGTCAGATGAACAGAAGGTCCACAGAGCAACCCCCCCTCCGCCCCCCTCATCTCTCTGGATAACTCACCCACTGTTAACCTCCTGCTCCCCCTTCTTGTTGCATATCCTCCTGCATTTCCAGCTCTATCCAAAAACACATTTGGAATAGTGAGTGTAATTGTGTAAATAGTGTAAAAATAGAGTAAATAGTGTCTTGGTGTAAATGAACATGATTAATGCGTGTATCTGAAGATGACACAGTGCAGATGTGTGTTGTGGTACATGGATGTACACAAATGAAGATTTTCCTGCGACCTCAGAAAGCAGCTTTCCTCTCTAATGTCTATGAGAAAGGCATCTAAGCGTGATGCCTCCTGACAACAGATAGGCTGGGTCTCACCCACATGCCACCGCAAGCAATAAGCTCGTGGCCTGGCACGGCAGCACAGCCAGGCAGCCAGCCATCCCTGTGGCCCTGCATTCCTCTCTTCTAACACTGCTTACAGAAGCTGACAAGCGCTGGAGGTCTCCCTGGCCGAGGTGGAAATCTGCAAAAATAAACGCTTTAGGTGACATGAAGGCTTTGTTTGTTTCTGCTGGCCCGGCTGTTTGTGTTAGCGCGGTGGGTTAATTGCGACTTTGATCGCTGCGTTTATTGATCCAGCAGTGGCCTTAGGAGTGCGGCCTGCCTGGCCTGCTTCGCCTGCTCCCGCCCTCGATCTCAAACAATCACACCTCAACTACCCCAGCATGGTGTGCCACTGCAGATGGGCTCCACGGGGTGGACACACCAAACTAGGATTGAAGATGCACTGGGAGAGGGTGGCCAAGACTGATGTGACAGCTGAGGTCTCGGCTGAGCAGGCCAAGGACAATTAGGATGGCTCTGTTCAGAGTAGGGCTATACCCGACTCAGTTATACCAGTCAAATCAGATTTGGCTGTTCAATGAATATTTTTCATTTCAGGTTTTTTGTTTGTTTGTGTTGTTTACCATATAAAGTATTAAAGTATTAAGAGGCTCAGACGTTCAGTATGACGGTGGAATTCCTTTTGATATAGTAAACAAGCTAACAGCAGATCAGCAGTGTGCAAAAACATTTTTTGCCAACACTAGATATCAAGCAAAAGCAAGAGACTGTGTCATAAAAAGTTGCTGTGAGCTCTTCATGCACCAGTTCTCAGCAGGAGAAAGAAGACAATGTCAGTATTTTAAGCCAAAACATGATGTTTTTCTAACCATTACCCAGACGTTTTTATGTATAAACATAACCACATGTTAACTACAGAGTTAACCCGCATGTGCTGCTGCCTACTTCTACACAACAGCCTGTACCAAAGAGAAGTGTGAAAGTCAAGAGTGCTCACTCAGCTCCAAAATCTGGGGACCAAAATGTCCCTGGAAGTACACTGCACAGAACATTGACTATCAATTAGCAAAAAAAAAAACCCCAAAACGACTGCTCGATTTGAAGCAGTCTCAGTTGACTGAGTGGTCTTCGACTGATAATTCAAACCTCCGACTTCCAAGGGACAGCCCTGGTTTACAGACTACCTTTTAACTGGGAATGGGGTAACTGTGACTGAGCAAAAGGTCAGGCAATAGTTGCACTATTCATGGTGCAGCTGAGAGCTTCTATAAAAGCCCTCACAAACAAAGGACTAATGGCACAGATGTATGAAATAGCCTTGGCTGGGTGCATCTACAGTAGTGGTGTGGCCAGACAATTTTGCTCTGGGCCAGCTGAAGTGAATGGAGGTGGCTGTGATTATGTTATGCAGCATGTAATACAGGCCAAGTTGGATCAAATGGTGATGGACTGCAGATGAAAAGAGCTTTTACTGGATAACTCTGGCAAATTCTCACCACGATTGATTTATGCGGTGTGACCCAATCTAGTAGGCCAAACTGGGCTGCCCTGATCCTCAGCTGATCTAATTTGACCTGTGTTTGGCATGATTTCCTCCTCTGTTCAAAGACAAAGGGTGGATGCATGCCCCAACCAGATTCACCTCCAAGCAAGTTATCCAAAACACATTCAGAAGATGAGGGTAAAAACCACCATCATTTTTCCCTGACAATTTTTAAAACATCCCAATCTTGAAATTCTAGCTGCTGTGAGTTTTTATCCTAATGAAAATCAGTTCCAGGTCTCTCGGCCTCTGAGGTTCAAGAGGTTACAGACACAAGAGAATCCTGGTAAGCACTTTTCCAGTGCAGCCCGGTGAGAGGGTCAAATATGTGTGTGCGCCTATAATGGCTGTGAGGTCATCAGTGTATTGACACAGCAGCAGATGATGGAACGGGATTCTGGCCACACATGCACATGAGCGCTCCCGTCCCATGTGCATGCAAACACACACACATACACACACACCTGCATGCACGCTCGCACACATGGTGTTCTCACTCGGTAAACAGCTAATGACACATCTACTGTTACATTGAGGGGTCTTGATTTAGATCAGGCGATACCAGGGAGGATGAGTGTGTAATCAGGAGAGAATGCACACCCTCTCTCCCACTCTCTCCTTCATATTCCCCCAGTACCTCCACTGTATCACTCTATGTTCCTCCTTCTCTCCTTCCTTCCAATTTACTCTCAAGCTCCCTCTCTGTGAGGAGATATTTGTGCAGAATGAATGTCAGGAGAGACGCACTGCGTTCTGCCCTCGGCATTAACCCTTCTCTTTGTTTGCAAAACAGCCAACCAGGGACTATAAGCTATCATAAAAAACCTTTAATTTTCCTGCAATCTTTCACACAAGAACCAACACAATGTCATTATCTACTTTTCCGATGATGCTCTGTCAGAACATATAGACTTTCAGCCTTTTTGAAAAACAAGTCTGTTGCAACAAGATGTGCTAGTATGCAGAGTTATAGGTCCTATTATAGGTCCTATTTTTCAAACATGCACATGCATTTTTGAAAAATAGTATTATTAAATAAATAGGGGTCCTCTGAGGGAATTCCCTGGGAATGTGTGGGTAACTTTTGCTTTTGAGTGTGATAACTGATTCTAATATGCTACTGAATTGTCCTGACTTACATGCCTATACAACATTTAGAGCATACATGTGATTTGAAGTCTGATTCAGGTTGTCTGCATATGATTCTCAACACAGAAGTGGCTTAATCAGTGACTAGCATCTCAGTGCTAATGGTGCAAACGTTGTTAACTACTGCAAGAATTATGACAGAGCTAATTATCTCAACCTGAGGGGGAACCGACGGGTATATGCCTCTGCAAAATGCTGTGGGTTGGGATGGCATTATCAGTGGCCATCGGCTATTCAGTGAAATACACAGGGACTAACACAGACTAACATGCACTCGCCGCCGGAACATCTACCACAACAACAAACTCTGATTACAACAGAGAGAGAGAGAAAGACAGTGAGAAACTATACTCTCTGATCAGGATCCCATTATTCCACGATATCTTGACAGAGCAAATCTTAACAAGTTCTTTTGCTGCTGTATTAATGCTCTGAATGTTGCATACATGTGGTTGTCCTAAAATATTTTAAAATATGGGCTTTTCTCTCTTAATGGGTAGCTTATGACCCTATTCATGGCCGGAGCTGGGTCATGAGATTAATTGTGATGGTAGATTGTGTTGGTTGTGTTGGTATGCACTTAACCTCATAACAGAACATCTTAAGTTGCAATATCTACCAGAGATAAAAACCCTAAGGGTTCATAAAATGACTATCGAGTTTGCAAGGTGGCAATGCATTACCAAAATCCCCATATAAACATGGTGATTAAAGTGGCACAAAATTAAAGTTGCAATTACAAATCAGTTGGAAATTGTGGGCTTTGACAGACAGGGAGGGTGAGGTGTTGAGAGGAGGGATGATAGGATGGAGGAAGGGGGGCAGAGGATGAAGTAATGTGCCTGCAGAAGGCGCTCCAGCCGGGGGTCAGATCCTGTTCATGGAAACCATCTGGCCAGCTCCATCTGAGCCACACCAAACATACAGTACACATGATCCTCCTTTCTATCTCCCTCTCTCGCTTTCCTCCTGCCTTAAAACTCACCTTCTGCCCATTTTCCCCCCTTCTTCCTTGCCTCCTATCCTTCGTCTCCATTCCATCACTTTACCTTTTCTACCCCACTGCTTTTCATCCTCCTTCTCTCTTTCAAAAAATATCCTACTCATTAATGCATGGCAGCTGCAGGGAGCAGTGTTACTTCATTTTTCCATGGCAACGGTCTCTCTGTTTCAGCAGATCCCATTTCAGTTTTGGTAGCAACGTGCTCCTTTGCCAGCGCTGAACACATTCATGTGTTAAATAGAAGGAATTATTGCAAAATTCCTGAAATAGAATCACCATCCTGATCAGATGCAATTATTATCAGGGCCCAGAGAGAACATGGGTGTCCTCTGGGAGGATGGGGCTGAGAAGGGGAGACGACAGGATGAAAAGGGGTGAGGGCGATCCGTAGGGGAGAGGGGGTAGGCAGGAAATAAGTGGGGGGAGAAATGCAGGGGAGAGAGAGGGACCTGAGAGGTATGAACGCAAAAGGCAAATGAAGAGTTTAAGAGATGTACAACATGCAAGAGTCACAAAAGAGTTGAAGGAAGAGAAGGAAGTAAAGAGTAGAGTCAGAACTCTGAGGCTGAGGGCGAGTGGCCATTTTCAGATGTGCCTAATGTGAAGTGACAACTAAAATAACACCACCTACACAAATTGTGGCCTTGCATGACCGAAAAACTTAGTTGCCTCCACAGGGAAAAACATCCTTCATGTGTACAACACGGATCATCTGTGATGTATGTAATGGCAACGGGACTCCGCCATCTTGGGCCTAAGAGGCTCAGTTTGGATGGTATGTCCCTCTGACCTCACCATGCCTGTTTTAATGGTGTGTCAAAGACGCTGGTTCTTTCCCTTTTGGTAAATGACTTTTCCATCCACATCAAGACTTTCTCTTATTCTCAGTTCATCCTTTCTACACTAATCAACTATTGTCAAGGATCGGGCTGTGATAAAAAATTCCAAACTAGTTTGATATCGTGCCAAACACCAGATCAGACCGCTATGCAGAAATTTCCCACTAGGTGTTGCAGTTGACTCAGCAGATGCTCCAGAGTGGAACAAATTGAGACAAGGCTTCATTACTAAAGGCATAATAGTGGAACAACAATGCCCCCCCATATCATACTTGTACACAGAATGGCAAGGAAGAAGAACAGCGCAACATTACCACCTGGAGTTGGTTTTTTAAATACTTGAGAGAGCCCTCTTGACTTGTCACCCCCCAAAACACACGAATTTTCTAGTAAACAAACACAGCATGCACTTTCCTCTTCTTGTCAGCAAAATGCCAAAGTAGGCGTAACAACATGGACTCCTGTGCCCTATAGCTCTACTGACACTTTGTCTGGCTATGGAACCCAGGAGAAAGATAAAGTAGACAAGCCATTAAGCAACTACAGCACTTCATGCAAACAGCGCAGCAGAGATGAAGATGATAGGAGCATCTTTTCCTTCTTGCCTTTTATTCCAGCTTTCTAGAAATTCTTCATCTTCTTGTGCCGTGATGCTGTCGGCACTGCTGGCGGATGTAATGTTAGGCTACTTTCAATTTGCAAAAATGTATGACAAATGCCAGTTCAGCCACTTTGCATAAAATCAAACCAGTTTAAGCTTGTATACTGGACCAGATCACCAAATCCAGGAATTGACTCAACTCTATTATAGAAGCTATTTGTCCCAGCAATTATTTGCGTCATTGTACGTGTAAAATGAATCATTTTTCCTCAGGCCAACCAGCTCATCTGTTTTCAACATTAGTTGCCCGTCCATCTTTATCATTGACAATTTTCTTAAGGAGATTAAAGGAAGTTCTCTGGTGGCTTTGAGTGGATTATGAATAAAGTTTTGATCATTTTCATGGTAGGGTGAAAATCGCCTATCATTTCTAGCGAGGTAACAGGAGAAGAGGGCGTTAGAAATGGAGATAGATAGGAATATACTGGATTTGAAGTCACAGAGAAACCATGGCTCAGAATCATTTCTGGGGTTTGCTTGAAGCACTCAGCTACAGATAGAGCGTGACACTCATGGATTCAGATAATAATCTGTGCCCTAACCACGCATGACGGGCCATCACCAGGAATCAATGCTAACTACGTTTGTCATTGAAAAAGACAAGTATGGTGTAAAGAACGGTTTTAGAGCAGAAAGCTACAAATAGAAGCAGAGCATGTTCTGCTTTTTCCAGCTGCTATTCTGGTTTTAGACTTTGAGTGGGATATGTGTCTAAGACATTACATAAGCTATACTTGAGGATAGAGTCACACTGTAATGAAATGCGCAGTGCAGTGGGACAGAATTGCTTGCACAGATTTTTTGAGGTTATGCTGTTTCTGGGGGTAAGATAAAGGATGATGCAGCAAAGTGCATTAGACCTTGAAATGTATGACACTTAACTGAAAATATAGAACATGTTTTATTCCATTCTGTGCTCTTTGTTGTCATTTATTCCACCAGTGTCAGCAGTTCACAAACAGCTTCAAATGTAAACCTCATGTACTGTAGCTTTTCCAAACTGCATTATCACTATTTTCCATGGCTGTAAACCTCTGGTTGGTTGGTCGATTAGCTGGTCGATATTCTCTTGTCTAACCAAATTCTCAGTGGTCAGACAATCCCTGGTGTTAATTTAATGAAGCCAAATGTCTACCAAAGTGTTTGTTTTCCCAGCTGAAAAGCAGCAGCTATTATTGCTCAGCAATTGTATTTGTCCTCTACGATGGTTGGTCTTTGTGGTATTTTCATCCCGCCCCTTCTCCACTGTGATTGGATGGCTTTTGATGTTGACAAAAACAGCACTTTACCCAAAGTTAAACACTCTTATTTTTAATGTAAAACAGATAAATAATCACAAAAGATATTGAGTATGAGATTTATCATTATGGAAGTATTTTAAAATAATTTTAACTGCAGTTCAAGGCGGGATTACAAAGCTTCTAAAAGTGATGCAATCACACTGGAGCCCTTGGTGGAGGATGGCTAACATTAGGTTCCGGGCTAAAATTTGTAAGTTTGGTTAATTCAGAGGTAACTCGCAGATTGACTGATTGATTGGTTGAAGAGCAGGTAGAGCTGCAGTCTACCAAGACTTTCTTAGCGATATCCACACTATTTTCTTACTTACTCATATTAAAATGAACCCACAGTTTAGCATCTGTGCAAGACCTCTACCTTCTGCTGTGAAATTGTAGGAAAGAATTTATGTCACAGCAACAAAGCACCATGACTGCATCTAGGACTAGGACGATGAGAATTTTTAAAACAATTTACACAATCACCAGCTATCACGTGTCCTTATTCTGTTTAAACTGCCTTAAGTGGTTTCAGCAGCCGTAGAATAATAAATACAATTGTAACTTTCTCTCCCTCAATCTCATTCCACCACCTTCGCTCTTTCCCTCTTATTTCTCTCTGCTCTGTAAAAGACCGAGAAAACCCTGTATGCCAAATTGGGCACATGTGCAGCAGAAGTGTGAGCCATTAGGTATTCTGTTTACACCACACTAAAATAAATGGAGTGGTTTAAGTTTGGGGATATCCAAGGCCTGGGGTACCAGCTGTCGGGTCGTTCGGTTTGGTCCGCTTCCACTCCCATGTCAACAGGACAGACTGTTTCCTAATTACTGCTGCAGTACGTGGTGTGGTCCCAGTCGCACAGCCGAAGGGGACAGAGGAAAGTGGAGGCAATGACGGGCTCAGCAAACTATTAGAGGGTTGAGTTAACTTTTGTGGAAGTACTGTAAACAACTCAATGGGCTGACATGGGACCTGGGCTCTGAAGCATTATTTCAATTCACATGCGTCATGCTCTCTTTCATGTTTGACTGACATCGGTTTGTGTGGTCCTAGCAATGAGAATTAAGATGAATCAAGAATGGTTGCTGGACTCCTGCATCAGTGGTTATTGTTTACATGCACAAAGAAACATGCCTATTAGCTAAAGTCCAATTTAAGACTGATTCAGTTTACCTGCACTTCAATTCCCTGGAACACAGTATTTCTGTTGCCATGAATAAACCTGTTAAGAGAAAACTTAAGTGTGTCCGTGATGACCTCCCTGCATCTAAAACACACTGCTGAAAAGGTATGAAAACAGGATCCAGTGAAGTTATCATAATCTGTGAGTTGATAGTCTGTTGACATCACCATGTAACCATAACCGTGTTCGAGTCTGACTGTGTGCTGACAGAGAAAACCGACATTGAGATGATAATGTGATCTGTGGGATACTGAAATCAGCCAAGCAAAATGATGAGAATATTAGCCTAACTGTAGTATTTTAACATAGCTCTGATGTTTACAGTGGCCAACCAAAAACCAGGATATTTGCCTAACAAAAATGCAACATTTATACTCTTGGTAAATGTGGTTACCATCTTCAAAGTAATGTTTGCAAACTGTAGACCAGCAGTCCTAAATGAACTTAATACATCACTGGACACAAAGATGTCCATATTTCCCAATCAGTAATGTACTGAAAGGCATAAGTACTGTGTGCGTGGACACACGTGTGCATACACCATGATGTTGTGTTCCTGCATCAAGAGGAGCCCTGTCAGAGAGCTGTCAGCACTTCTTGATGTATTTCAGATGGAGCTGGTTGTGATGTGGGCTCTGCTAACTGGTCCAGTCAAGATGCAGCAAGCATCCACACAATGGGAGCACTTCACAATCCAGTAAGACACTTAAACAGACGGACAGGGACATCCAGCGAGCCCGCCAGTCAGCCCACCACAAAGGGACACGAGACGCTACGTATGCATCTGAATGTAAAACAGGCCAATGGGCTAACAGCTAACAGAGGTCCCTGGAAGCCATATGGCCACAACCACAGAGAGCTAAGCTGGGCCGGGCTGAGCTAAACCTCAGTACCTCAGAGAGAAAGAGGAGTTAATGGTCTCTAAAGTAGATTTGGGAAACTGGTGTTTGGAAATGTAAAACTGCTCCCGGACGTGTGTGACAACCAGTAACCTCTGTTTAAGGTCAAGGCAAAGACCAATAAGTCGGCACTTCTGCACCAAACAGAACTAGATACCGTGAAATCTTGCACAACAACAAAGGACTTCCATCCAGAGGAAATAGATATCTTGTATACCTGCTTCTATACACAAACACAACATTAATGGTACAGAAAATAGTTTGGTACCTGTAGAGTAAGGCGTTTAACAGCATCCCAGGCTTGGGCGATGAGCTCCTTCATTCTCTCCTCTGAGGCCGTCCATGACTCCACTGCTGTGGTGTCAGGTATCACCTTCATTGGGATGGACAGGGGACGTGATTCTGACAAAAGAAAGGAGGTGATAAAGACAAAAGAAATTAGACTCATACATTTTGTTAAAAAAAAACAAAAGAAAAAAAGGCAGTTGTGCATCATTGTTCAGTGCTGTTTAAGTGTTAATGTGAATTAGTTTTATTTAAACTTTGGTTGTAATGAAGTAGACTCTTTACCACAGAAGTAATGTAGCACCCTCTAACATGTTATATAAAATCAATATAGAGTACAAAAGACGTAAGATTACGACTATGTACCGTCCTGCATCAATCCTTTACTTAACTTTCTTCATAATTCACTGTTATTTTCATTTGCTGTACAGTATCATGTTATATGATGTTTAACTGACACTTCATTGAGGTGATGTAATGTTGGCACTCAGGTTTCTTGTCTCCTGCAGCAGGAGAGGGAGCTATGAGAAATGAGAGAATGTGCATGCATGCGTACATGCACACACACACACACACACACACACACACACACACACACACACACACACACACACACACACACACACACACACACACACACAGTGTCCTAGACATGACATGTCCTAGTGTGCCTGCTGTGGTCCAGACGAAGGTCGATTGTCTGCCCTGACACTCATGGCAACGGCCAAGCACACAAATCATACAGCAACAACCCCCTCAATCAGCCTTTCCATTCACCATATGAATCTGAAGGTCAAATAACACCTTCAGTGTTCAAAAGATAGTTCTTGTGATAAAAGAAGATGCTCAGACAGAGGAGGAAAAAAAGGAGAACAGAGGCATATAGAAGAAACACATATTCTACTGGGTTAGCCTGAGGTCTGTGGATGTTAAAGCCATCAGGCGTCAGAGGTGAGGGAAGGGGGGTCCCTCTGAAGACACATTAAGACATATTGCATGATTTAAAGGTCTGCCTTGCTCAGCAGCTTGCTCCCACAGTTGCCATGAAACAACGGTGATGTCACAGCACCGCCGTGCCTCCTCAGACGCCACACTCCCAAATATCACTTAAACAGCCAAACAGGTTATCATGGCAACAAGAGTGTGTTTCCAGGGTGATGGACAAAAATGATGGTTAGCTACCCTGGTTTGTGGCTGACATGGCAACCTGCCTAAAACTTGTGGGTGGGAGCATGTGTGAATATGTGCATACAGCTGAGTGACTAAGATCACAGGTGCATTTGCGTAAAGTGTGTGTGTGTGTCTTTGTGTGCAAGTGGAAGAAACCAGACTGAGGGCCGAGATCATCGCGTCTAGACTCTCCTACAGTATTTTCTCACACACAGCATCCAGGTGCCTCTGGCATTTAGGGACTATGAAATGGACTGTATTTGTCATGATGCCTGCGATCATTGCTGCATCATTACGTACTACGCACAGTACTTTGACCACACTGTACATTTTATATATTTGACAGCCCATATTTTCCAATCTGCCTTCTCCCTCATTCTTGTTTGTCAGCTACATCGTTTCTATAAGCCTTGTACACAACCAATTCCAATGTTCGTATACTTTACTAAATATCCACATAGTGACAGATGGCAAAAATTGACTTTGACAAGACAGATTGTGTTTCATGGACTGTCATTCATTGAATAATGTGCTGAGAGTGCTGCATAAACCACTGTGATATCATTGGGTTGTCAATAGTGTTTTGTTGTAGAGGGCTGTGTGTGTGTTAAGAGTCTTCCTGTCACACAGCATTAGTAGACTGTTTCCTGTTGAGCTCTGCAGGGGATCCATAAAGACATGACAGAGCTCTGTGGCTGCTGCTCTCTGTCATGTGGCCCAGCTGTCTAGACCAAGTAAACTTTTCTCAAGGGACTTGAGTGGCTCTGCGTGGATGTGTGTTTATTCATGAAGTAGGTTGTGACAATGTAGTGTATCTGCACATGCTTTTTTTTTGGGCATGCATGAGTCAATGTCTGCACCCTGCATGATTTTAACTCCATTGGTGGTTATCGTTGGAAACACCACACTTACGTCAGTGTAATGGTTACCCCCCATTACCCGGAATACATCCTTGCCCAGCCAAACAGCGCCTTACCACATCGGAAAATACAACGCAAACATACTGTATATCCACACACATGCACTGCCTTGACAACACACAACAGAATAAACACTAAAACAGACCCCAAAATGTGTTCACACCCTCACCAATCATCATTGATGAAATGTTAAAGTAAACAGAGACCACCCTTCTCAGCTTCACAAACATCAGTCCTGGTCACACATACTTTACCAAATTTACCAAAAATAATCCATTACACACTATGAGAGTGTTAGGGTTGAGGGTGGAGTGGATGCTGCATGACTAGAAGTTGGGGAATATTTAGCTGTGATTCTTTTGAGTTTGTGAATATGCACGCATATGTGAGTGGATATGTAGTTTACCATGTGCAGTTTGCACTCACATAAACCTGTGGAATTATTTTTATAATGCACAACATGCAGTGAGTATTATTATAAGTGTGGGCAAACACATGTCAGCACAGAATCTGAAATCGGGCCAAGAGAGAAAGCCATGGGCAGTTAGAGCAATTACCATTAAATTCAGCTTTTAACACCCTAACCTTCTACTAACTTCTCACTTCAAATCAAAACCACCTTAAAATTTTAGCCCTGTCCTGGAGGAACCCATCATTCTTTTTGATATTATTACTTTTTGGCCTGGCCTCAAAGGTCGTACTGGCTGCAGTTTTCATCTAAAAACTGGTTATTGCCATAATCATATGGACCTTATAGAACATTCACCTGAAATAGACCAGGGGGAGATTTTTTTTTTTTACTTTGGGGGTAGGTAAGACTGTGAATGTCCTTCCCAAGAGAAAGTCTGCTAGGCCAATCAGAAAGTGCGCTAAAGTACAGCATAGGCAGTAACAATGCAAGGCCAGTCTGCTTTCTGCTTTGTTTTAAATACCATTCCAGGACTGTTTGTTAATCCTGGGGTCATTATTTGGAATGAAACTGCCATATCTTGTTATAGTGACTTGGCGCCCGCCATTTCTGCAGGGAGGGGATTGAAAAAAAAGAGTGAGGCAGGCAGGGACAGAATGAGAAAGACAGAGAGAACACAAGAGGTCTAAATTCAAATGAAAGAGAAATATGACAGGAGCGCCCAAAGCTCTTAAACCTGCCCAGGCCTAACAAGTCCTGAGAGTCCTCTTAAAGTGGGGTTATTCCCCTTGTCTCGTGCCATCTTAGCCATGTCCTCATTTTCACCCTCTGTTAGGCCATTAGACTAAAATCTTATTGGCCAAACTCTGACCGTACACCCTTCCACTTTCTTTTCCTCCTGTATTGTTCTCACTCTCTCCCACCACTCCCTCTTTCTCTCTCTGTGTTCAGCTATAGCGTGGAGCTGCCAGTCAAGTTCTCTATAAACATTCTAGTGTTCTGACGGTAATTATTCATCGTCTTTAACAGTTCCATCACATCTCCCAGCAAGCAAAAAGCCTGTGTCTTTCAGGGCCCAAAGTCTGAGTATGTGTCAACTGATCAGAGAAAACATAGTGGCCAGAGCCTCATTACAACACGTTGACTTGAAGGCGAGAAACAAATCAGTGTTGCCTCATTTCATGATGTACAACATAACTGCAGCGCAGCGGCGTAACATCGCTGTAAAATGTGTGAGGGTGTGTGTGGTGTGGTGAGTGCAAATCGCACATAATACAAACACACTCAAAAACATGTGCAAGACCCAAGCAGCAAATCTCCAGGACTGGAAAAGGAAGCCAACATGGAATGCCAAAAAGTGCAGTTCATTGATTGGCCAGTTGAGGCAGGCTCAAGAGGCCAGGCAATCCCCATAGACCTAAATCTTAAAATGCCCGATTTTACAGCAGAAATAAAAATGTTTGCAGCCTGGTGAAAAAAAAAACAAACAGAATTTGGTCTTTATAGCTAATTCTGGCATTCAATTGTGCAGGGGGTGCATTTTTTTTATAACTCACTCATTTACATTTTATTTTTATGCAACTTGTTATGCAACTTTGAGTGACAGGCTGTCTGCCAATCGTGTCCTCGGCTTATCAGTCAGATCCATCCCTCGCTTCTCCACAGCGCGAACCTCTCGCCCAAATAAAGTCACTTCTGGCTCCAAAAAAACAAAAAGGGGATTGTCAAAATGCCAAACTCAAGTCTTCAAAACATGAGTCCACAAAGGAGCGGGTGACAACACGGTAGCTACATCCATTTTTATTTATTTATTTATTTATTTTTACAATCTATGGCTTGAACACACACACCACTTCACTCTGATACACGAGCACTGAATTCATAACATCATCACAACAATAATGGCACAAAGCATCCATTTATCCTTCCCATGTGAGTTGAGCAAGTCAACCATAAAACAAGCCTCATTTAGCGATCTCGGCATTTCCCAATGCCGCCTGCTATCTTTCTGGTATGTTCCCTTTTACAAATGGTTTACAGTGAGTTGAAGTGTTGTATATTCTGTTACAGCTGCGTGCGGAGGCAGCAATGGGGCTCTCTAATAAACCCGCCCGCCTATTTGTTTTGGATGCAAGTTGGTGTTTATTTAAATATTTACGTAAGTCCATTTGTTACAGGGCTATTGAAGACGCCGTGAAGAAGTGCGGTGGCCAGGCTGACTGAAGGGGTGAGGAATGGGAGAGAGGAGTTTTATCTTGCCCATTTATTTCTCCTCCACACACACAAACTGCAGGATCTCTCTGTCTGCCAGCTCTGCTTTAGGAAGTCCCCTAACTAGTCAAGGTAGTTGTGGAGGGAAAACTTTTCATTTCAGGCATGTGGAGACAACCTCTGATGTCTCTGGCAGGAAGGAAAGCGAGAAGAGGATCACACACATTTCCCATGGCAATCGTCATCACTTTCATCATCATTATCATCATCATTATCATCAGAGTTCAGCCCGATCATACACAACATCGCTATCCAACCTATACAATATACAGTGGAGATACTTATCTAAAAAAGAGGCGAGGGGAAGAGAGAGCTTCTGCCAGCCAGACCGTGACGCAACATGTAAAGAATGAAAACAAGAAGACATGTCTTCTAAGTGTGACACCAGGACCCTTTGAAACGTCTCTTGTGAAATCATCTCAAGCCGGTTTCCAATCCCCTCATGTTCCTCTGTCATCTGAACTAAGCCCCCTTCCAGCCTGCGCACTAATCCACGCTACGTCTGATGAACCACAACTCAACCCCGACTTCCCTCGCTGCTCCTCTCACTTCAACCTCAAAAACCACAGCCAACATCCACAAGGCCTAATACCCTTATCATTCATGAAAGCAGAAAAGGGATACATAAGGACAAATCAATCCCCAACAGACTGTTCTGTCTGCCCTGGAAGTCAGGGAGACGTTTGTACGGGCTCATCAGTGTGCAGGGGCCAAACACTTTCTCATCTAGCGAGTCCAGTCCCCTACAGACTACAACCATGCTTCTCAGGGGGGGCCTCCTATCTCATTATTCCTCCTTTTTCTTGTTTTCTTTCCCTACTCCAACCATCATTACCTTGATAAATTATTGACTTTACCAGAAAAATTAAACTATATAAATAACTCCACAGTGAAAATATTATCCCCTTCTGAAAAGTGTGCAGCAGCCAATAAAAACCTGCCTGACTTCCATCAGGCTACTTGGGCTTGGATAAAAGTTATGTATGACTGTGTAGTTCTGCCTGAAATCCTCTCATCAGTTCTCTCTGTCTTTTAAATATGTGTCTATAAATGTATATATTAGTTTCTCTCTGCCGTTTCTTTCTTCAAAACATATTAATAAATGTCTTCCCAGAAGATATGTCTCTCAAACATGAAATCTGGACTTTCTCTCTTGTTCTCAACCTTTTTGCTGATGCACCACGGTTGATATCACAGAGAAATCATCAGTGCTGGAAAGTTTCTGGGAGGCCCACAACCTAGACTACCACCATGTATTGTCTTCTACCTTTAAGATTGACAATATAAACAATACAAATGCTTCCATGTCTCTTTTTCTCTATCAGGTCCTCCCTGTAAACAGCAAACATTATATCAAATCCCATTATCCAGACCACTAGCAGACAGGAACTAAGACAACAGTGCTGGTTCCAACCTTTAAGAAGCTCAGCCAGGTTACGGGATAGGTTTCTCAGCAGAAGAAGTATGTTCTCAGAGCGCCAACGGCTAATTTTAGGCTTGAAAAGAAAAGCCAGTGAGATCATTACTCTGGTAGATGTTAGAGAACAATGAGAAGCTCGGGAGGCTCTCCATCAGAGACACAGAGCTGCTGCCAATAAGAACATTCATTAGGGACAAATAAAGAAAATACTTAGAGGCTAGTTTTATGTGAACCAATTTGTGGCGTAATTGTGCGGGCAGACAGAAATCGACCTCAAACGAAGGAGGAACGACTTGTTTTCAAAGTCGCTGTTCCGCGGCCATTCTTGTAAAGCCTAATCACACAAAAACAACT
Source organism: Plectropomus leopardus (assembly GCF_026936395.1). Lineage (NCBI taxonomy): Eukaryota > Metazoa > Chordata > Actinopteri > Perciformes > Serranidae > Plectropomus > Plectropomus leopardus. The sequence goes on from NC_142186.1 coordinate 6,115,335, forward strand.
GTTAGCACCTCTGATGATGTTCCTAAGCAACCCTCAAACAAATCCTTGACACAAGTTACATTTTTTTGTCTTGTGTTGATTTTTTAAAAAAATAAGTCAAAAACACCAGCCTCTCATGTATGCACCAGGATATTTAGTCGGACCATATATTTTGACTAGAAAAGCTGACCAGAAGTATTTGCTATCCTAAAAGCCAACCGAAGCCACACAATTATGAAAAAGGGAAATTTTGAAAAAAACAATTTTCAGCACAAAAAACAACCTTGCTGAAATTTTTTTTACAGTGCACAGAGTATATGCCATAATAAAAAACAAACCGATTCAGAGCGAAACATGATTCCTTATGTGATGGAGATCCAATCTTAATTGCAGACGTGTCTTTACTAACATGAAAATATCTAGAATATCTTTTACCCTGTGCAGTGGTCAAAGTCAAAGTCTCATCCACCGGAACTGGCTTCAGTCCAATTCAGCCAGTGCTGGTTCTGTAAGTCAGTGGTGTTTTGTAACATGTACTGTGTATATTTAACATGTGCAATGACCAAAACCAGAGAGGAAGAGAGAGTGAAATATCTTGTTGCCAAATGGAGTTGAGTGGATGTGGGCTCTGAGATCCGAGCTGGGCAGCCCCACAGCTCCAGTATGATATCACCTTGCCCTCAGTGCTTTCTTGGGAAATGATCTGCAGTGAACTGGTTCTGTGTGTCTCTGTACATTTGCCTACACATTAACAGGCACCTTACAAGAGCCTGAAGGAAAGTCCCCCTTGATTACTACGAAACTGTAGCTAGGCTGAATGTGGTAACAAAACAACATAACACTCTCTTTACATCATAAAAGTGCCAGGCATGCGTTCAAATGGCCAATTGGAAGCAGGGACATCTAGCGAGTGCAATTGTTCTGAGGAGGCTTTGAACTGCTAAAAGCTCTGAAAATGATTTTCTTCCAGTGGATTATGATTTATTCTGTAATTCCCTGAGGTGATTTCTGTGGGGAAATCAATAGCTCCAGTGGAAAACTATGATAATCAATAGGCACAGAAAAAGACTGCTCTGGCCAATTTATAATCAGGCGGAACAAAACACCGCTCTATATCAATATTCCATAGATCCAGCACATCGGGTCATTTAATCTTATAATAGTATTTCAAACAACCACACTCTGGACATGAAAACTGTTAACTTATATTTTTGAATTGACCACTTTAATGCATGGTTGGAGCGCGCACGGCGGGCTTCAGAGAGTCTCAGGGGGGCCAGGGGCCAGAACAGTACGTATCCTGGAGCAGAAAATCTCATTGTAGTGGACCCAGGGAGGAATCAGATGAAACAGTACACTGCCGTTGATACAGTTTCTACAGGAAGATGAATTTTGTTGTTTTTTGAGTGCACTCCAATATGGCACTTTCAGCAGTACTGAGGAAGTTTGGACTACAATTGCTGTTCAATTGTTGCAGCATGAAAGGAAGAAAAAACTTAATTTGTAAGACATGAATGGGGGTCAGAAGCAAAACATTTTTAGCCACTGAAAAAAAAAATCAAAATTAGTTTAAGTGTACGCTATACTGAAATGAAAACTCTGGGCATAGTTTTTTTGTTCTCCCCATGTCAACATGGGTTTTCTGCAGGTTCTCCAGCTTCCTCACACAGTCCAAAGACATGCAGGTAGGCATGGGACGATATGAAAGTTTCATGTCATGAAAATAATAGCGATTTATGATATTATCCCGATAATAATCAAACATGCTTATAAGTCTTAAAATGTAGCTTAAATATGCCTGACTTTACATTGCATTTTGTTAAAAAAAACATTTAGTTTTATTGCATCACAGATAGGACACATATCATTTTTTTAGTGGTACGTTCTTTGTAGTGAAAAACTACAATAAAAGGGAAAAAATATGACAGTGCTTAATTAGGATTTTGAAATTGCTGCATATGTAACCTGTTTTGTCAGTCTCTTTTATTGTTGGTCACTCAGCTGTCCTTTTAAGATTCTGCTTTTAGCAAGCCACAATTATCCTAATAATGGAAATTCATCACAATCTACTTATTGTGCATGTTTTTTTTTTATCATATTACACGACTGAATCAAATATTGTGTCATCCCTACATGCAGGTTAGGTTAATTGGCTGCAAGTGTGAATGTGAGTGTGAATAGTCTGTCTCTGTGTGTCTGCCCTGTGATAGTCTGGCGACCTGTCCAGGTTGCACCCCGCCTCTTGTGCACTGTCACGAATGAAAGAATATGTTGACAATACTTTTAATGCTTTACATCATCGTCAGACAGCTATTTTCTGGGGGGAAACTGAAGGCGCGCAAGTGCTGCCTGTCGACTGCTGTCTGAATTTGGTAGTTAGTTTGTGTTATTGTGTGTGTTTGGTGTTTAAACGAGTTAGTTTGCATTCACCAAAGTCACACAATAACACAAATGAACTAACGAATTGAGGCAGCTGTGGAACAGTAGATCCTGTATTCAGTGAGCTACAATTATTGTCTTAATAAATGGAGTCCGGTGGCTTTGACCAGAGCACAAATGGGAAACTGAAGCCGTTAACAGCTTCCTGTCATAAACACCTATCTGCGTCAAAGAAAAGCAGTTAAAATATTTCTTATATTTCCATGATAGTGCTCCTGCCTGCTTCTCCAACCTAGGGAGGGGACAAGTACAGCCCCACTTAAAAGATACAAACTGTCCCTTTAAAGTAAATTGATTTGCAACAAAATACCAGTGTTATGGTTCCTATAAGAACGTCATGACGTCTTCTCTTGAAGGTCAGTGGACTAGCAGCACCAGTGGCAGGCCAGTTGGCGGGCTGCCCCTGTTGAGCCTGAGCCAGTCTTATGTGTTTATTCCCCCAGCATCTCTGTGAATGGCAGTTTGAACACGTGTTGATTCCAACTGGCAAACAACCTGCACATCTCTCCTCTGTTTACCTAAATAGATGACTGAAGAGTGAAAAATAAAACGTCTGCTGCAGTGATTACAACCCCCTTAGAGTCCCCTGAGAAATTATATGCCGGCAATAAACACGCAACTAAAAATTGACCTTGTCACATATCTGGACGTTTATTTGAAGTAACGTTAAAACAAGAACATTAGAGGTATTGAGGAAAATGCCAAATGATAATTTAACAAAAAGAAGAAGAGAAAAAAAATGGTGGAAAATGAGCTGGACCATTTCAATTCATTTCTTACAACAACACGGTTTATTTCTCAGGGCAGTTATTAATTTGCCTGAAAACCTTGCTCTGTCACAGCTGATGAGATTAAGGTCCATCAAGACGCTACGGCCATTTCTCAGCTACATTCACATTAGCGTTACCCTTTACTAAATCATTACAGCTTATTGTGTCAACCTAAGCTAAACAGCTGGATCAGATGTCCTGGGGTAAACACGCAGCAATTGCAAATAGATTCTGAAAAATCCATCAGAAATCACTGGCTCTGTCTAAATGGATTTAAGGCTGAAAAGCATCCTGCTGACAAGAAAAAGCAGACGACAGTTTTATGTCCAGCTATCAGTCAACAAAGTATAAACACCGCAGGCAAACATGAAAAACTAATAATTAAGTTGGATTGAAGGGCTGACCCTGGATGGAATTTTTTTTTTATTTTATTTTATTTTTTTACACAGCAGCAGAGGTCCCATCATCTCCCTCCTGCTTAAACATCCAGCTCCTTATTCACAGTGAGCTCCACACATGGTAAAGCAATTAATAAATCATCTTTAGAGAGCCTAATTCCAATGATAACATGTTAGATGTCAGCAGCTCTTCTCATGAGGTTACGGGGGGGGGGGGGTTGGGGGCTTTACAAGAGAAAATCCACCCCAACAACAGAATCCACATATGTTATTCCCATGACCTTGAGCCTTTTAGGGGTCTGGCTCTAACATGTCTCACTTTAGTTCGACTGTGTACAATTATGGGGTTTACATATGTAAATTCCTTTTTGGGGTGGATTTTTACCTGAGCTGCCTCAGCAAATAGCTCTTTCCATAAAAATCTTGGCTAAACAACTCTTGCCCTTAGGGGAGCTAACTATCAGGATGGATCTGTCTACATATCAAGTTTCTGTGTAACAACTATTCACCCTAGAATGGCCAGTCAACCCTGGGGAATATGAAGAATTAACATTTCATTTATCATTCTCCAATTAATCACAGGAACAATGTATTATTAAGAGAAATGAGGTGGAACAGCATTTTAATTTATGAATCTTGAAAAAGTGTATCAAGTATCACTACAATCCAACAACCCAAGAAGAGCTCACATTTTTCATTCATGGCCCAAGACATAAAGTCATCTTCGAATATGGAAAAACTAAATAGTTAATTGCAGGAAGGATGCATTATTATGCAACGCAAGCTAGGTGGACCTGGAGCTCTGGGACAAAGGAAACAAAATACCTGCTGTGCTGCAAGTCTTCTGTGGTGTTGAGCCGTAGTCTTTAAAGATCTTCTGACTGCAGGGAGGCTTATTGTTTCACCATGATTAAAACCACAAGGGCTAAATGCCTCTGCCCTTTTCTTATTCTGATTGCTCGCGGAAACAATTTGTAACTTTTCATTACATCTACTCCTGTAACACCGCAGCAATTTCCAGAGAAGATGCTATTCATTTACTTACAAGCTCTACTCCTACATAGAGTGTTAAAGTCAGGGCACAGAGGGTTGAATTTCAACAAAATACAGCACCAGCACCTAGTTACCAATGTCTTGTTTTCACTTCAAAAGAGAAATATTTGGATAAGAAAGAGCTTGAGTCTGACTCAGTATATGTTTCTACCTAACTAATGCAGTCCAACAATGAGATGCCTTATACAAATAGATCTAACACCAAACACTGCAACAGACACAATTTCAGGCCAGATGTGCTGACCACTTAACATTTCAACAGCCAACACGCTCAGCTAATTCTAAAATCCATTTGTTTTCAGTCATTTACAAACACCTGTATGGTAGACACTAGGGTTGGGAATTGTATATAAAAAAATATGATACCAGTGCCAATACCACTATCCTTAATGTTTGAAAATTTGACACCCATAATGTGAATGGAGCGGCATGTATTATACTGTGAGACTTAATTAATAGCCCACGTTTTTATCTGCTTCAATCACTGAGCTTGGTCGGCATATTTTTGTATATGGAATGGGCATTTTAAATTCTTTCACAAAGAACTCTTGCTCAGCAAAGATGTGAAAAACCTTCATAAAAATAAAGCTATTAGGTTATCTAATTATATACTAATTATGAATCATTCATTTGATCTAGCTCCGACAGACTGAGCATCTACACTAACCTCATTATACACTGAGAGAGAGAGATAAAGAGACAGAGAGCATCACGACACTCGTCTTATGGCACACGATTTACAGCCATCTCTCTTTGTCTTATTAAAACATTATTGTCAACTAGGATGATTTTCTATGAAAACCTGTTTTAGTTTTTTTAATTGGAGGACCCTTATGGACTAGAGGAATATAAATAATCTAGGAATGGACACATTCAGACTTTATTACAGCTTTAAAGTTAGGATGTTTTATTTAATTTATCTATAAGGACAACAGACATTAATCAACATTTCTGTAAATGTGCCAGTGTTAGTCAACTGTAGTCCTTTGGCACAATATTTTGAAACCTGTACAAAGATATCATATTTTTTTGTGTCTCTTGTTTACCATGCGATCAAATCTAAATGAATTATACTTGGTGCTCATGGTCTCAGTAAAATTCACTGAATGATTGAATTTTGGAGAATCTATCCGAACTAACAATGTGCAGCATGTCCATACTGACAAAAGTTTAAACATTTATATTTGTATGCACAATCTAAGCAGCTAACTACTGTTGGCTCCAGAGGGCAGCTGAGGACTTACAGGCTTCAAGAGTTTTTTTTACATCTGAATAATTTTTATAAAGGTGAATTGCTTTGCAGCATCATTAGCAACCAGACCTTAGGTTTTAATGACCTGCACTTATTTGTCAAAACATGTAGTCACACCCACATAGTAAAAGCAACCCTGCATTTCAATGGGGTTCAGCTTTTAATTGAAGTTTTACATAAAAAATTTGAATGTTTTAGTTGCATCTTGGCAAACTAAACTAATAATTCTTTCAAAAAACAAAAGACAGTGCTGGATTATTTTGGTCCAATTCACACCGATACTCAGCCCTCACAGACACTGACAAAAATGCAGGCATTCTCAGCATGACTGAGAAAGAAAAATGTGAAAAACTTAACTGAAAGACAAACAGACTGCTACTCAGACAGAAAAACAAGAGGAGCCGTCACAGAGATAAACAGCTAGTGGACAGGAGGCCAGGCACATTGATAGCCAGTGTACTCCAATTGGTTGAGTGTGGCTGACAAGTTACAGCCTGATTTAGCTTTGTGTGCAGCGTTGGAGCCAAGGTGACTGTTTACTGACGACCCCTAATGAGAGAATATACTGTTGAGATGTGAGTAAGCTAAGATGCTGCAGTATGGAAAAGCCATTAGTGCAAAGTTTGAATGAAACTGGGAAGAGAGAGAAAACTGGGAGAAAAAAGGCGACATGACCTTTCAGCTGTGAGCTTTAAAAGCAAGCAAGGAAAGAACCCTAATGGCCTTTTTTTAGACTGCGAAATGTCAAAGGAGCATTTTTCCTATCAAAACACTTGACATGAGGGGGACGTCATAGACATGCAATGTTATTTACAGCTACAGGATGACTTCACCCAAAACAGGGATTCATCACTCCTGCTGGGAACCCATTTCCCAGGGACTTAAAAAAAGAAGAAAAAAAAGACAAACAACCACTTGCTTATTTCCCCTGACTCTACACTATGATGCTTTGGCAGAGAAAGCTTCAACCGTTAAAGTGTTTAGAGGACCTGGAGCCTAAACACTGTGAGAGTCAAACAGTAGAGGCTGGAAAGCCTTTTTACGTGTTTATTTATTTACTCGTTTTTTAAACTCTGAGGCGAGCCAAGATGTTCCATTGGATCACATTAATTAAATATCTATAGGGGAACACGAGAGAGAAGAGGTGGGCTAATAGGTTCATAAATAGACCACGAGTATTAAATGAAAACCATTTCTGCAGTCAGTAAGGCTCTGTGTTGTGTCATGAACAGCTCCTTAACAGACTGACTGCTCCAGCCATCCTCCCAGATATATATATATATATATATATATCTATACACATATACAGTATATACATTTGTACTGTACAATACGTGTGTCCTTGTTCGTGTTGCAGGTAGTTTTTTTATGACTGTAGATTCCTCACAGTGATAAAATATACCATTATTGCGAGGTCTTTCTGCAGTACATTTTGATGAATTGTCAGTAACTAAATACTTCCCTTACCTGTCCTGCCACCATTAATAATAAACTAAAAGCTTAAGATTATTACTGTTGTGCTTTGCAGTGTGTACACTAAAGCAAGCGGGTACATCTGTGACTGCGAGGTCCGGAACAAGGTCTATCCCTCAACCCCGTCCTCCTCGCCTGTGTATCTCCAAACTGTCCATCTTCTTTCAAAGGGGGCAAAATTTCCTACTTATATGGAAAAATTTTGGAGAGGATCTTTGAAAGGGCCACATCAATGCTAAATAAGTGTGTGAGAGTGTCTGTGTGTAGCATGCACAGGTGTGTACATGTACAGTGTAAATGTGCCTGCTTGTATGTATGTGTCTGCATGTATGTGTGCTGATATATACATGTATTCGGTGGATTTGTGTGTGTGCGTGTGTGCGCACTGAACGTGTTTGTCCTGAACAGGGGGGTCCCAGAAAGCGGAAAACTGGCGTTGAGGAAGGCTCAGCACAGCCAAGCCACTCATCTATTCTGGGCATCCAGAGCCCACAGTAATACTACCAGAGGAGGAAAACAGAGGAGGACATGCCTGGATATGTGGTGTCCTCTGAGAAACGGGTTCACTCAGGTGTCAGCAGGCTGTAGTGTGTTATGTAACAACATAGTAACGTGATTTCATTGCATAGAAACAAAGTTAAATACAGTAAATTGTTGTTATTCCACTACTGAAAGACCATATCCTTAAACATAGAAACAGTGATAGTTATTGCCAATATCAAGGGATGAGTAAATGTCATTGCAGTTTTCATTTGGACATTAATCTTTGCACAAAACTCATCTGAAAATAAACACTGAGAGAAGATAGTTTACAACCCTGTTCCCTTTACGTGTCTAAACCTCTCGGCTGCATGGAAGTTAATGTTACGTCACTGTGTGAGGTGCTGTGTCACCGTAATATCTTCAATATTATACCTGTGGCTTAGGGTTGGTAAACTTACCTGTCACTGTCTTAGTTTTGATCGGGCTGCTGGCATAGTCTGAGGCCTGGTTGGAGGGCTGTTTGGCCAGTGGTGTGCTGCCTACAGACACCTCGTCCTCTCTCCTCTTGGCCATGGCAACTGAACCAGGAGTCTGAAATAACATCACAGCATGACAGAGCACATATGAGGCCACAGGAAAGGAAATATTGTGTTTTATTTTAACATTACAGCATTTCCTCTGAATATGCATATGAGCTCAACTTTTATTGAAAAACTTGAAAATGAAAAATAAAAAAGAGATTGACAGCAGGAGCAGAATGAGCCATTTCCACTGAATATGTCTTCTGAAAAAGCACATATTATCAGGAGTCACAGCACAAATTATCAGAACATTTTTCTGTGTGGTAAAATCACCGTTCTGTGTTAATAAGGTCTTGACCCCCTGACAGCTTTTGATAGCTTTAAACATTTGGGTAAATCAGTAGACACAATGTATAACGCAAAGCAAGACAGAAAAGGAGGCTGAGAGAGAAAAGAAAAATGCAGTGGAACACAACAGAGGCCTCCAAGACCAACAAGGACTAGTGACAGCTCCCTGTTGTTTTTGAGCAGTCTCCCATGCTGCTGGCAAGCCAAATACACACACGCACGCACGCACGCACGCACGCACGCACGCACGCACGCACGCACGCACGCACGCACGCACACACACACACACACACACACAAAAACACAAAAACACACGCACACACTGTGGCTGGCTGGCAGAGAGATGGCTGAAAGACAGAAGAGTGGAAGGTTGGTCTGAAATAAGGAAACCCCATTAGCATCAGCCAGCGGCAGCACTACGCTATGATGCAGCTGCACGAGGCTGCAGGCCAACCACGTACTGCAGCCTGTGTAAACACACGCACACACACTGATGCAGTTGTTTTTCAATGACTGGGTCGGGACCCAAAGGCTGGTTGTGGTAAGATTAAAAATGGGCCCCCAAATTACATTAGTATTTGAAACTACTGACTGAGGTATGACGCCAAATCCCTCTAAGGTTTTTGCAACTTAACATAGGGTGAATGAAATACTGTAGGCCAGTAGGTTAGTTGCCCAAAGTCACGTTTGACTCGAAAATCATATTCAGGTCTGTTAAAGATCTGCTTGGAGGCTGCTCAAAAGACTTCCAAATACACCTATTGCATACACAAATACTGTATTGTAGTCTTAAACAACAAATGCAAATGTCGAAGAAAAAAAAACCCAACTCAAAGCTGTACTGATTTACAGAGTACACATTACACTAGAATAACATATGACCATGGAGGCAGTTTTTGCAAGCAGAGACTACAATCCATAGTAACGTTTATGTTAGGCAGTGAACTCTAGTAATTATTACGGGAGGAAATGAGGAAGTTGGATGAAGAAGTATAAGGACGACTAAGTCAGCTTAGGGCAGGCGAGAGGTTCAAACAAGGGGCGCTGAATGGGGTGAACTCCAGCCCAAGTAGTAGAGTGCACATTCCACATAGGCTGTAGCCCATGTTCGATTGCTACATGTCATCCTTCTCTTGCTCCTGCCTTTCCAGTCTATCTATTTGTCTTTCTGTTTATAGTTGTCATATCAAAAAATGAACCATAATAAATGCCAAAAAAACATTCATCCAGGAAACTGTGGTTTGTTTTCCATGTGAAACCAAAAGTCAAGGTGATGAATTATGCTAACAATATATCATAGTATGTTCTAGTATGTTGTCACGTGACATATATGAACATGTTGCATGGCGTATGGAGTTTTGCTGTCAAAACCTCACCATATAGTTTTGGTGCAACTGCTGCAGTTTCAATATGTTAATCACGTGTTTAAAACTGCAACTATTAATGGTCAGATACAAGCTATTCTGTCATCCACTGGTGGGGGCAGCTGACCTATGTAGTTGTATGAGATGGAGGAATTGTTGAAAATTTTGTATAGACAAGCCATATGAGTGCTTTGTAAGTTCAAATGTTCAAGAAAAATGCTAAATGGTTAAAAAAATAAGTTATATAATTCAGTTTGTACATTTCATGGAAAATATGTGCTCGGCTAAATTTTAATACTCGATGCTAAAAGCAGGTACCTTACCCAATGACCATCGCTCATTCCTGGTGGATGACATAGTATGAGCTAACTCCTTCTACCACACACACTGAGTAGTGGTGGAAACAGCCAAGGCAAATGCATGTTTGGTTCTCAAACTCCTTTTTTCCTCTTATTCCCTTTCTCTTCATTACCCGCTTCCTTAACCATCTCCCTCTACTTTTCTGATTTGTGGCCTGTGAGTTTGGGTTTCCTGCTCACTCTAGTAGTTTCAGTTGACTTTGAATTCATCCTTCCTCTGCTTTCTCTGCACCTTCTTAATGCTGCCTGTACTCTCCCCTTTCCTGTTGTCTCCTCTCTCCATTTCTGTTGTTTTCCCAAATGGTCCCTCTCACCTCTTTCCGCATCTATCCTCTGCTCTCTCTACCATGTCCCCATATGCCTCCAATCTCCATTGTCGGTGACTCTGCTTCATCTTCATACTATCACTTGTGTTCTAAACTTTTTTTGCGTTTTTTATAATTTAATTTTGTTCTGTGCTACAGTACCAAATCCCTCCTCATTCCTTTCTTCTTATCACACATGTCCTTGTCCCTGTGTCCATCCATCCTACATCCTTTCTCATTATTTCCTGCCATCCTGACCCTACCAGTCAATATCCTCTCCTCTGTCCTTCACAGGCTGCTATGTGGCCTTCAGTTGAAGGCCTTGTCTAAACTCACCAGGCCTTGACAGCCAGCAGAGGTAGAAACACACATGAACACAAATACACTAATCATACGTTTTGCTGCAGCATGTCCACACACACACAGCAGCCAGTGCTGTGTATCCTTCACACTGGCTGCACTTCAACTCATAACATCTGTTTACCCCGGTACAGCAATAACCTCCAGAGTTAGGAGTTGGTGCAATTAACTCCCTCTCTCTTTGCCTGTCACAAACACATACATGCTGACAGCCCTTCCAAACTGCAGGAGGCATGAAACAGAGCAAATTGTTGAAAAAAAAAAAACATTTAAAGTATTACAATATGATACTTTCATGTACTATATATATATTTATGTGCCTTTATGGGGTGAACCTGTGCTATATCCCAGGCAATCAAAATGAGCATGTCTGCATGTGTGTATGTGTGTTTGAGTGTGTGTAGTGTGGGCACAGAGCATTCAATGTCCATAACCATCACCATGACCCCTGTCAAATAAATAGAGAGAGAGTGGATGGAAGACAGGGAGCAGAGCACATGGAAAAAGGTAGCTGGGAATGAGAGGGAGGGAGGGAGACATTTACATTCCCTTCAGGCTCTTATCCGGAGCAGCTTAGAATGGAAGCAACACTAGTATATGCTGAAGGTACAAATTACATATACAAGTTAAAGGGATACTTTGCCAATTTTCAACCAGCTTTGTATCATGACAACGTGGATAGTATGCACAAATAAGCTGTAGTAAATTTCCGTGATCTAACCATTGCCTATATCTCACTTCTTCCCCCACGGCAAAACTCCATCACATGACCCAAAACGTCATTTGGCAGAGTTTCTCTGGTTCTCGGGCTGTTGCTCGAACTACAGGCTGTACTTCCACATTTTTGTATTGTCCACCAGTCATGGCACCATAGAGGACACAAAGTGTATACAAGTGCATCAAGAGACACACCCATTCCTCTCTCTCTGTCTCTCTCTAACTCAGATTGAAATCCGATAATAATAGTAAAACTAGGCAGTGCTTATCAAATATAAATCATGATGATGTTTCTGCACTGCCATTTTTTCATCTGACAGATTTTGAGGAACATATTTTTGTACCCTGTGAAGCTATAACAGCAAGAGTTTGTGAACAGGAAATGGGCACCATACTTTTTCCTGTATTGTGAAAACAGAGGCCAAAAGAAAATTAGATCAAACTGCAAAATTAAGCAGAACTGATCAAATTTTAATCAAGATTTCTCACCTTGAATGTTTTCAGAAACATATTTTAGCTTGCCCTTTAACTGGTAATACGAGATGTTTGTTACCAGCCAGCTGCCATTGTGTCAAATGGGCAAGTTCTCATTATGTCACCTAGCAAATGGAGCATTTATTGGTCTTTCGTGGTGCAACGTATTCTGATAGTTGTCGGTTTTGTACCTCTTGAGCAAAAGCAAATGCTACAAATCTGTTTTCCAAATGTTTTTCTTCTGCATAGACAACCTAGTTTCATGGGCCAGGAGGAGAAATAGAGGTATTTGTCTGACAACATGAAGATAACCTGTTGCTGTTGCCTGTTGCTCCCTTTGTGAGGCTGGTACAGCAGCCATGTGCAGAAAACTGGGTCCACGTTGACAGCTATGCCTTGAACACTGACCAGCAGGACTGCACCTAGAAAAAACACAAACAAAAAGAAAAACAACAGATCAGAGATTTAATAATGCAACTCTAAGAAAAAAAACCAAAGCCTTGATAAAGGAGCAGTTTTTCAAAAAACAAAAGACTGATAGGAAAGGATAAACTGTACATCTGTCTTGCCTTTACAAAATCAACATTACTGCTCACAGAACCAGACCAGTTGTTTGAACACACTCAATCAGAGATTTGACAATACTGAACTTCTGTGATCAACTAATTCAATGGGATCGAGATCAAGAGATGTGCAGAATGATTGACTCAAGTGGAAACTATCTGAACTCACATAGACAAAAATGTTCTTATGCTGTCGCTGCTATTATTTCTGCAAAGTAGGAGGCACATCGATATGGATCACTGAAATCAATGTAAGGTAATAAGCAACGAGTGAAAGTGACTTAGGGCAAATCTGCTCAGATTGAGAGTCAGGTTCCTTCACTCCCGCGCAGTTTACACGGTGTCCTAATGACCTGCTGGTGGGTATCGAGTCTGCTTGTTGGAGCGCTGCAAGGAGCACGGTTTGTTTCAATTGCTCTGTTCAAAGTGGTATCACACTAAGCCAAGAATAACATTTTCTTTTGATAAATTTCTATGAAACTCGAGACTTTCTCTGGGTTTTGGTTTACTCTTAAATAATAATCTTTACCAACAATAAGCGGGCCCTGAGGTAATGCATTAGGATCCTATCAATAATGATTCCCATGCCGGCAGGATTAGCGCACGGTCTCTGGCGTGCCGTGGAATGTCCCAGCATGACGATAGGAGGATGTTTCAGCTCTAGACGGACTTTCAGCAGTTTAATGGAGCTTTGGACAAGACCCCGGTCTTCTGTTTCAGGCCCTGAGGCGAAGCTGCAAGTGTGTAAGTGTGAATGTGTAAATGTGTGTGTGCATTTTAACTCCAACAAAGCCTGATTGCTTGTTGCTTTGCCTAACAGTCTCCAAAGCATGGACAAAGCACAATTATAAACTCTCCCTCGACACACATACTCAAAGAGAGAGACACGCACGCACACGCGCACACACACACACACACACACACACACACACACACACACACACACACACACACACACACACACACATATTTTTGTTACACCAGCTTGGCAGGAATAACTCCCTCCTCCTTTATTCCCTGTGAACAATGCAAATAAAACAGCTCTAATTTGCTCCACTTTTACAACGTTCAGTGATTTGTGGCCTGTGAGCCTGTATGTGTGTGTGTTTGCAGTATGAAGTAAATGACTGAAATCATGAACGATGTGAAATGAGCGTGTCAGTAGAGTCAAAAGTGTGTGTGTGTGTGTGTGTAAGTCTGTGGTGTGTGTGCACCACAGTACAGTGTAACGCACGCATGTGTTAGCACTAGTGTCTGTGTATGGCTGATAATTATTCACCAGGTGCATGTCAGCTACGGTTTATTACTGGCACGGAATCCTTTCTGGGCAAACGGGGAACTCTCTCATTGGATCAAGTCACACTAACTCACATCTCTTCCTTTATTGCTTCATACATCTGTCTATTTTCTTTCTGTTTCTATTTCCCCTCCCATCTACACCTTCCTTGTCTTCCTTTGCTAACATATGTCCCTGCTTCAATTTCATTCTAAGACTTAATTCTTGTGTTACTCATTTTTACCTCCTCATAGCAATCTATCTACTCTTTCTTCCATCCTTCCTTGCCCCCCTTTATCCTCTTTCACCCCTCTTTACCCTTCCTTGTGAAACCGTACCTCCACCCTTCCTCGTCATCCTCCATCCACCTCTCTCCCCCTCATGCTGACGAAGAATCATAACCTCAGCCCTGCGGCTTGAACTCCTATACCACAGTGTGGCTGCTTAATAGGCTTTGGCTGTGGCTGTAGTGCTGGGGCCCGACTTCAAGTGGTTTCATCATAGCCCAGAACAGCGTGAGCGGTATAGGACCCAGAAGGCTGGGAATGGGCTGAGTAGTGAAGATGTATTCAATAAATTGAGCCTAAATTGTGGTCTATGGGATGCACTGCGCACGACAAAGCACATTCAGCAGAAATGAGTCATAGAGCAATAAATCATATTACTTAGTAGATCAGTTGTTTATTTAACATTTATTAGAGAGATAAATGAGCAAATCAAAATATATAAAATGCCTAATTGCAGATAAGTCTCTCAACCAAAGCAGGTTACACAGCATCAATTTTATAAAGCCAACATGCACACTATGCTGCCACCAGCTTTTTCATCCTAAACTCAACGTGGAACAGTCACAAAGAAAATAGAAGAGGTCGCTTTTGTTGGTGTGGTAGTGGATGCTCTGCAGTGCCAAAGCCAGTGCAGAAAGCATTTCCATTGCAATGATCACAAAAAAACCCACACATGTAAGTTTCCATTATAACAAAATTGCCTCATCATCAGATGAACGGAGCTGACTTGTTGAGTGTATTAAAGTCCAGTAAGTTGGTTGCTGAAATAAGTTAAAAGCTGAGGTAACTGGCATTGTATGAGCAGTGTTTAAAAGTCATGCCAGCAGCTGTCATCTTATTGTGACTGTGTGTCGTGTGTTTGGCTTCTACCAATGACAGCCATGACTACTTTGATATATCACAACACTACTCAGAAAGCTCTCTTTCTGAAATTAACAGAGCAAACAATCCTCTCTCCCTCTGCCAGTTTTGACAGTGACACAGAAACAAAATATGTGTTGACCTGGCTTACCAGGCTTTGAAGACCAAGGCTTTACCATCCAAACTGTGTTTTCTTGTTTCATCACTGTGTTGACTTAACTGCCGGAGAGTGACACCTCCTTTGAAGCGTGCAGCACCATGAAACAGCCAGGCATGCTTAGAGGGTGACCTCGGCAGCAGGCTAACTGTTGTTTTTCTCTGCTCTAACAGGGTGGCATGTGGGTAATTACCGAACGTGATGACAATGATAACAGAGGTGTTTTTCTTACTTCCTAAATGATTCCTCAAGAAAACACCAGAAAACTGCTTTAGTGGCCTGGACTCTGAAAATACACACAACCACAAAAATGTCCGTGCAGGCATCTGAAGACATACTTACCTTGACTCACCCACAGTGGACCTATTAATGTCAAAGGTGTTTTTTTTCTTAAGACCAGTAGAGTTAAAAGAGAGCACAGGGCTGCTGGTGTTGTTTTACGGCTGTCTGACATCGGGCTGCTCACAGCCTGAGGCTACAGTCAAGCATTAGAGCAGACTCAGAGAAGGCCTCTAACCTTTAAGTCCTGTATAGGTTCTTCTGCAGGTCTCTTCTTTTCTGGGCCAACAGACCAAGTAACCTATCAGCCACACAACTCTCTGTCTTCATATTGTCTTTTTTATCAGGTTACGTCGTTTATACATTGACATTTTTGAATGCAAAATCTGCTTTTGTTCAGTCACTGCAAGCATGAAATTCAATAAACTGGGAGCGGTTAGGTCAGTGCAAGTTCAAAAACCAAGTCCCACAGTGGAAACCAAAGTCTTGATTGGGGTTACAAAGGGCACGACCTCCCGACTACAGGGCTGTGACCCCACCATCAGAGTTACAGACAGGCAACGAGAGGTGGGGCGAGCTCACCATTCACCCCCCAGGTAGACGGCAGGGGGAGGATTCATGTTCAAGCCAGCTAATCGCCCCCTCAGAATCGCTTCATTGTTGGACGGGAGGCAGCACTGGGACCCTGCGTCCAGCTTCTCCAACAGAAAATAAATAAATATAGCCCAGCCCGCGTCAGCCAGATGACTTCTGACAGGTTTGGTTAATTTTGAAGCCAAGTAGCAAAACAAAACATTACGCCAGTGTGCGGGGCCTACGCTGCCTTTAATTGCTTTTCCGATGAGCTCATGACTCGAAGGTGTCCTGGAGCGAGCCATGCAGCCCGACAGGTGTTCTACTAGTGTGTGTGTTGGTGTGAGTGTCTGTGACTATGAATGTGTGTGTGTGTGTGTGTGTGTGTGAGTGTCTGACTATGAATGTGTGTGTGTGTGTGTGTGTGTGTGTGTGTGTGTGTGCGCGAAAGAGAGAGAGAGAGAGAGAGAGAGAGAGAGAGAGAGAGAGAGAGAGAGAAAGAAGCTGGAGCTGTTGTCACCACCAAAAAGGGACTCAGCTGTGTGTGGGTGGGTGCAAGGAACAGCGTGTTTGTGTGTGTGTATGGTAAAAGTGTGTACATGTCTTAGTGAGCATAAGGAAGTGTTTCTATTTGTATCCATTTATGTGCACACTGCGGGATAGTTAACAGACACTGACTCATGAAACCACACACCTTCTTGCTCTCTCTCACACACACAGACACACACACAAACCAGTCCCTGACACACATTCACTGTACTTCTGTTCCCCCTGCCGTGCTGTGACCCAGCGGCCCAGGGGCAATCCCGCCGCAGGAGCCCAGGGGCTCAGGAAGGACACAGGCAAGTTTGACTGGAAACAGATCCTGGCCTACGGAAAGCCTGCTCTCACTCTGGGCCCATACAACTCTGTGCTGGATGCCTGTACACAGTATATGTGTGTCTGTGTATGTGTGTGTGTGTGTGTGTGTGGTTTTAAGAGAATATAAGCGTACATGCGTAAGTGTGTGTGTGTGCGTGTGTCTTTCAACATGGCCCAACTGCGGTAGCCTGCAGCTGACAGGCGAGACCCACCTCGTAAAGGTTGACTATGGCTGTGGGTACAGTAACAGTAATAGGCAGGAAGAAAGCTGGAGAGTGATTCAGCCAGCAACAGAGTCACTGAAAGGCAGACGGGGAGAGAGATGGAGTGACAGAAGCAGAGAAACACCTAAAAATACACCAACGGACAGGCACACATTCAGAGAGAGAAAAAACAGAGAAAGACAAAGACAGACAGAGAAGACAGAGATATAGTCCATGAACAGAGAGAACATATAAAACAGTGGATGATGAGAAAGCTTTTTTAAAGTCATTTTCCTAATCTACATGATAAGTGAGAGGGCCTCAGAATTTGGCCATGGATCTGTATGATTTATGGGATGACTACAGTAAGTCTCCATACATGCAAAGTCCTGCGAACCGGAAATATCACACACGGCCAAGTCTGGATAAGTAGTAAAAGAATGTTTGTGTGTGTGTGTGTGTGTGTGTGTGTGTGTGTGTGTGTGTGTGTGTGCTTCTACATTACATGCATGTTGAAAGGTCCATGTACATATACATCTACTGCGTAATTCAAAACTGTGCATGGACTACACACGCTGATATACAGCATGCATGCATGTGTATACAGCACAGAACGCATGCATGTCAAAACGTGCACACGGAGGGTTATGTATGTGGTGGTGAGCTCAGGGCTGTATCTCATCCACAGAGAGAGATCTATGCCTGTTCCCATCAGGACTGAGGCTCCTTCTTTCCCATCTGCTGCGTTTGGTGACTCATGGTTATAAGCTGTGGACTTGACACATTTCTCAGACTAATGTTCGAATCCAGACAAAAGCACTAACCACGCTGCTGTGCTGTTGTCTGGAGAGCATTGGGTGGTGCTTGACTCAACAGTAGCAACACAACACAAAAAAATTATATTTGACATTTGATTAGAGGAAACTCACTAATAGTAAAATATATCTCAGGCTGATTTCTGCAAGATCTGAAGGAATCCCAGCACAGCCAAACAAAGGTCATCTTTTGACATCATCTAACCCTTTGAAAGCTGGATCAACATCACTTTTTGGTGCTGCATTCAAATGCTTTTCACAAGTATTTAAACCTTTAAACCTGAGCAAATTGGTTTGATTCCTTTAAAAAAAAAAAAAACAGGAAAAAAGGCAATGAGCAACTTGGCAAGACATTTTCTGCAAGTTGCAAAAGATTAATAGATTTTTTTTAAAGATAGGGAAAATTCTCAAGAGAACCATATTTAATATGATCAAAATGTAATATCTAAAATTATTTTACAGAATTATTATAACTCTTAAGCAGTTTTTCAGATTGTTTCCGTTTTTTAACGTTCTTTAAGTTTTTGTTTTTTGTTCTTGGTTATTTTTCTGTGCTATTGTCCATTAATGTGTTGGTAATTTTTAAAGATGCCTTCTTCTTTGAAAGAAATCAAGCATATATGCTAAGGATTCAAAGGGTTTAGCAAGTGCCTCTGAAGTGCAATTCAAGCCAAATTCAAGCCTGAATGTTTTTTAGTCTACAATGTGTACAAATTCTACAATTGTGTCTTGAATAACAAAATAAAACACATGCAAAATATTTGACCATGGAAAAGTTGACTTATGCACATCCCTAGTATATACTGTGGAGCAGTGATGAGGCCAGATGAGGGGTTGGAAGCAGCAGAACGGCAGCTCTGTCGAGCTCCATATGTTGATGAGAGGCTCTGTAGCCAAATATATCTCCCTTCTACTTGAGTCCTTGCTGTCATAAATCCACATCAACTCTCATGGTGTTGAAAAGACAACCAGACAGTGCACAATTGGTGCCTGTGCCCCTGCTGCAACCCAAGCAGCCCCGATTTGGACTATTCCAGCTGTTATCTCTCTCCCTATCCTCTCTCTCCTCCACCATTTCCCTGATATGCCCACAAAAATACACACTCGCTGTCTCCCTCGCTTCAAATCACACCGAAGGAATATGCTTAAAGTCACGACCAAATATGACCTGGCCCTTGTCAGCAAGATAGCTAGCCTTCTTAATGAGAGACAAAACAGACTTAGTCCTGATTGCATTAATGTATCATTACCATATCCATCATGGACATACAGTGCACTGTGTGAACTCTAAATGAGCCCCAGTGTAATGTAAGAGAAACAGGAGAGACACTTCTGAGCTCATTAAAATAAACAGACTTCTGCTTCTGCTGCTGCTTTCCCACAGACAGTTTCAGTTTTGCATAGTTACCTTGAAAACTCCTTATCGCTGCTATCATTCAGCTGGCTCATGGGCTTTCTCTACAGTTCAAGCTGAGTTCTCTCAGTTTGTCATGAGCAGAGCGGGAGCCAAGCAATTTAATGTCTGTCGTTAGCTAGGGTTCCTTCCAAGCATTCTTATATGAATTACATTTTTAACAAATAGAAAAGTCTTACGGAAATGGCAATATTTGAGGTTTACTTAATATAGCTGGATATTTCATATACTCTTGAGGCTAAAAATGTCCATAGAGAAGTTATGCAATTAAAAAGCAGAGGAAATACTCTGTCAAACAGATAATGATATAGGTCTATCATCGTATTATATTAAGACTAGGAGAGGGAGATTTACTGAAGCTTCAGATGCACACAAATCCAAGTGAACACACAGCAGAAAAGTAATGTTCTGTAACTTACAGGCAGGGAACCTCAAGCATGCTGTCTAAGAAAGAACACTTGAAGTGTACTTCCTGCATATCTGCATGTACAGTCATTTTATGTTGACATTTTGCAAACCTTTTTCTTTATTTTGACAAAATTTAAAGTTATAAATATCAGTCTTGAGTCTTTGCAAGAAAGGACCTTTCATTCTTCTTTATTTTGTTTCTCAGTCTGGGTCGTATTGAAAACTCCCGCCGTATTTGATTTAGATTCCCAAAATTGATCCGACATAAATGCAAAACATTTCAACCATTGCTCTGGAAGTTCTGAAATGTTTGTTTGTACAAGGGATGTGCTGTGGTTACACGACAATCAAATACTGTTTACCATGTCATTAAACAGCATATATTATGGCCTAAATTTGATGGTAGAAACTTTGATAGACAAAATAACTGCCACAAACAAATAAAATCACAGTAAAAAGAACTGACAATCAATCAACATCTAATTCTTTTTGCTATATTATTTCTGATTTTATTTTTCAGTGGCCTACTGTATGTGCTGTATTTGGCTGAACCCATAGACTATATAAATAATGGATGTAGATTCTGAGATGTCACCACCTGCACTTAAATATGCGTTACTTTAAGCCTTAATAAAATGTAAATGTGCCACCACAGTTGTCAGGAGTGTTAAAATTAGCTATAGAAACCATAACTGTTTTTTTTCCTGTCCTAGGCTAGAAACATGTTTATTTCTGCAGTAAAGTTAAGCATTTTAACATGGGGGTCTTTGGGGAATCAGTCTTTTTTTTTGGAGCAGCCTCAAGTGGCCATTCAGTGCACTGCAATTTTTGGCATATCTACATTTCAGTTTTCAGCCTCGGAGGTTACCTCTTGGTTGAACCTAGCTGATGGGAGTGCATTTAATTTGCTTTTTTTTTTGCTTGACACTTAAACAAGGACAATGTGGCTTCTCTTTCCTCTTTGTGACATCACCTCCCCTTTCTTGGTTTCACTGATTAAGTTTTATACTCTATTATTTATTTATTATTCTTCTCAAATATCATGGCGCCGGTAGTTTCCTCTCCTGTCCTCTGTCTCCATCCAAAAACTGACCAGCCTCATGATCCAGCTGTCTTTTGCAACAAACAACCAGATGGAGGTTGTCTAACCCCATCCTCTCCAACCATCCTCTTCAGCTCTCTCCACAGCCCTCAGCTTTCTGGAGAGCACGCAGGACAACTGAGGACAAGATCCTGTCTTCAATTACTTCAAGCCTCTGCACCTCTCTGCAGAATCTCTGTTCTCTCAGTCTTTCAGCTTGGCCTTTTGTCAGTTCAGTAGACTTAGTAACGATCTCAGTGACAGATCAAAGTTCTCTGGTTGAGATTTGGGGTCATTCAGGAAGCTGGGAATGCTGCACTGAAGAATTTGACGTTTGCACGGCAATATGCAACGGTTCCTCTCCTTTGGTCTGTCTATCTACGTACTGTATCTATCTGTCTACTGGTCTGGCTGTTATCCAGTCACCTGGTCTGAGTATTTCTGTCAAGCAACTTGTCTGTTTGGTCAATAAGTGAAGTCAAGTTCATTTCAGATACTCTTTCAACTGCTTCAGTTTTGGCCACGGTGTAGGTGATAAGCGGTCACTGATGAGGCATTTTTGCATTGTGCTCCACAGAGATCAATAAAATAGCATAGCCAGTGTTAAAATGCTTTTTTCCTTAGATGTTCAGTTCATTATAGCTCATGTTAGCTACTGGGCTTCCAAAGAAAACGTACTTGCTGCTGCCAGAATTGTGGGGAAAACATATAATTTTCTGTACACCAGAGGATTTCTCCCTTGGAAAACCTACACAACACAAAGTGTTGAGAAAAGTTCTTGTAAAAGCCTTCAGGATCCAGAGAGGGAATTAGTATTTTCTTAGAAGAGAGTGTGTATTCAAATAAATTAAATTATAGGAACTGATTATGGTTTAGACGAAGGGGTGTTTTCACAGAGGAAACATAGCAGCATGTTTTCCAACTGCTTGTGCAGTTGGTCTCTGCAAGAATTATAATATAATTCTTACTATATATTATAAAGTATTACTGCAGAGTTCACACACATTTTCAAGGGCAAAATTTCAAAGGTTTTCCATGACTTTTCCAGGACCAATAACAAAATTCCCAGGACCATTCACAGTGTACAACATGAACACTGTTACATCCAAATGCAATACATATACATGAGGGTGGCTCAGAGGTAGAATGGGTCATCCTCTAATCAGAAGGTCAACGGTTCGATCCCCAGCTCCTCTGGGCAACATTTTGAAGTATCCTTGGGCAAGATACTGAACCCCAAATTACTCTTGTGTGAGTGTGTGTGAATGATTACTGAGTAGCAGGTGGCACCTTGTACAGTAGCCTTGGCCACCATTGTTTGAATGTGTGTGTGAATGGGTGAATGTGACATGTAGTGTTAAAGCACTTTGAGTGGTCAATGAGGCTAGAAAAGCAATATAAATATAGTCCATTTACCATTTACCATTTAAAGTAGTAGCGGGGCATAGTACAGGTATGGAAACTTTGGTATTCATGACGCTACATGTTAAATCACACTGTTACAGCATAATTGTCTCTTATTCAAACATATCAGATTCAAACTCTATCCAGCATAATTCCAGCTGGCTGGTACACATGGAGGGAGAGACAGAATGAAGACAGAAAATGAAGAAACATGTATGATAGTAAACAAAACACTGTCACATGTCGGCCCACATTAGCATTGCATTATGTCAACAGCTACAGCAAATAAACTGGCTGTCATGTTATATTACATTGAAGGTTATCCGAGGAAGATTATTTCAGCAATAAATTTCATTACACAAAAAAAATTCCATGAGTTTTCTAAAACTTTCATGGATTTTACTAATGCTTTGACTTTCCAAAGCCTGGAAAACAAGACTCTGAAATTTCATGACTTTTCCAGCCTTTCCATGACCATGAGAAACCTGCACTACATATGTAAGTGTGTGTGTGTGTGTGTGTGTGTGTGTGTGTGTGTGTGTGTGTGTGTGTGTGTGTGTGTGTGTGTGCGTGCGTGCACAGCCGCCCCTCACATAGGCTTGCCTAAGTACTGTATGCGTGTGTGAGAGAAAATAAGTGTGAGCATGTGAGTTTTTACTCTCTATTAACCTCAATACACTGTGTCAGCCTCTCACATTCCCCTGAAGGAGATTTTGCACTTTCATGCAAACCAACAGCAGAATAATAAAAACATGAGTTGCACATGGGGAAAGAGAGACAAAAGTGGGGAGATGTTTACATGTAATAGCTAATATCGCTTAACCCCTTCTCCTTCTATCTACCTCTATTTTCCTCAGCTTCAGTCTCTGTGGGTCCATCTCAGTTCCCGCTCCCACTATCCACCTCATCCTCTTCTTGCTTGCCACAGTAGATTGAAGATTACTCCTCTTAAAGACAAAGCCTTAAGTGGTTGCACATTTGAACCATTTAGCAATTTGGTCTAATGGTTTCAGGATGAGCTATTTTAGCTGCAATGCAGGAACGAAGGGACGGAGGAATGGAAGGGGTGTAAAGTACGATAAAACACTGGTTCTGATTGGCTGGATTTCCTCATCCAGGAAGGGGGTCAATGCAGTGTCAACGCTAAGAGGGATGAGCTCAAACAGAGATAGGATGATTACAACTGCACAATTACAAGTTGGCAGATGGAGATAAAATATACCAAGACATGTTAGCGAAGAAGGGAGTATATATAGGCTGTTTTGGATTCGTAGAGGTCTAAGTGTTGGAGTGAAGGTCATGGCTAAACTGATACAGTGGGACAATTTTGGTGGATTACCATTGGTGTGTCAATTAAGCCTTAAGTCCTCACTGTTGTATGAAACTTTGTGTTACAAATTCCATGAGTCTAGATGACAGACAACCATGATAGCTCACCAAGGACATGTAGTTTTATCTGTGTGTGCGTGTGTGTGTGTGTGTGTGTGTGTGTGTGTGTGTGTGTGTGTGTGTGTGTTTGTCCAAAAGCTTCAGAGGAAGATCTTCTTAGCTTCTCAGGCCTGTAATTAGTCACTGTTGAATGAGACGTGGTTTGAACACTCCTCACTGACAGCAGAGTAAAGCCAGAGTGTGTGTCTTGTTTTTGGAGTTTGTCACTCATGTCTGCACACACACTGATGATAAGGAAGAGGTGTTTATACCCGTCAGAGCTGTATTTAATACAGTCAGACATCACACATACAGAGAGACATGTACTCATGCACCCACACACAAATAAAGAATGCTTAGGCCACCTGCAACACAGGACGTCCAAACGACTATCAGCTGCCCTACATTAACAAACCATGGCACAAAAGCAGTGATGAGTCAGCTACTCTAAACACACTTGAAATTCTCCCCAGACTGGCTTGCTGCAGACCAACAGGACTGATAGGGAGGAGAGGGAGATGGGGTTTGGATAGGGACGAAGAACACAAGGGAGGAGAAGGGATAAGGAAAGGAAATGATGGGAGGAAAGAGAAAGGAGAGAGGGGGGAAGGAAGGAGAGATATATGGAGAAAGGGAGGAAGAACAGAAGAAAGGGAGGAAAAAAGGACGAATCTTTGAAGGCAGAAAAGCAGCAGCAGCAGCTGCCAGACAGGCCGCACTTATCCTACAACCTCTAATCTGAGAGTTATCATCAGGACACAGTCGACATCGAGAGGGACAAAGACCCCTCCTCATCCAATTATCTCTCTCTGGCTTCATATAAAACATTATCGTGTTTGAAAGCCCACAGACTCTTTCACATGACGACAAACACACTATGCTGATGCACACATATTCTGCTGTCAGGCTGAGCTAATAACAGTGTAACACTGGACTTATTCTGTAGACTGTTGTTCATCTCCTAACACCACGGCACCATTTCTTATACATGCAATGCTGACACACCGCAGACGGTGAGAGCAGCAAAGGCCAGCTCCGCCAAAAAACCATCTCTCTTCTTTGTAGCTGATGAAAAAAAGGGGGATGACATATTTGGCCATGCCGATGGGACAAATCCCAAGGTGATCCAAAAAAGCCCAACATAAATGTCTCCATGGAAATCTTAAACTTGATGAAAACGTTTTCTGTCTAGACTCATGAAATTCACAAAGGAACAAGAGTACGCACCCCCACCCCCCACCTTGAGAATTAGTGGCCAACGCCATTTAAAGGAATGTAATGGGAGAGTATGAGACATGTTGGAGGAAAAGTTGTTCTCACCATCTGACCCTCAGTATTGCTTATCATAACTAACCCTTAATGTTATCTTTGAAACACACAGGGCATTCACTGTTAGAGATGCATAATGAATTGGCATAGTCCTCCATGGGATACTGGCAGCAACAGCTAGAGCAGGAAATCTCCATCTCTGAACCATAGTTGGTCAATAATCTGTGTAGTAGCATTACCTAAACCTCCATGCAGTGGAAGAATGTACCCCTGCTCTTTGGTTACAATCCACACCACACATTAACTTCTCAGACCAAGACTCTCAAGAAAACAGCTTGTGATATCAGGAGCTGTGTTATTGCACGAGCCTGCCGACTCAAAATTATCACTAACAGCTTCATATGGCTGACCTCGTGGCCTTACATCAATTATAGGCTCATTTTCAGATATGCGTGCAAGCCTGATAAGCTAAGACAAAAAATGTTTCCCCATCGCCAGCCCAGTAACCAGGGCCCATATTTATCATGGTGTCATGGCTTTGGCTTGTACTCACACAGCATTTTAAAGCAGGCATGCTCACTTATTTAACCCTTATTTATGTATGCTGACTGAGCCCACACTTGTTGCTTTTTGCTGCTAAAAGGCAGGAGGGCTGATGTGTGACCAGCTTACATTCAGTCCAGGTGAAGGTGGTGCATGAGGTAACAGGTGATCTAAGATGGGTAATCTACTTTTCTTAGAAGCTTTATGAAGAAGGTGATTGAACTTTTAATTATGAGACAGAGGAGGCCGGTGGAAGCTAATCTCTGGTGGCTATTAGTGTCGGGGACTAGTCCTTTCATCTGTAGGCCTTGTATATGCTGTGAGGGGAAGAGAGTGGTGCTAGGACTGCCTGTGTTTACTGCCTGTTTATCTAAGTGGGCATGTGGGGGGCTGGAGGGCCACGGCAGGTCAAACCACACACAGCGAGAGGAGTCCAGGACCCCCGGAGGACCACTAAAAGTGATGAGATTTTACAACTACTGCTTGGCCTACGACTACTGCTCCTGCTGCACGCACACATACACACGTTTGTGGTAACAGACTGACATACACACACTGCTGACTCAAAGTGATGAGAGTTTATTACTACTGTGTTAAGACTAAGTGCCCCCGGGGCAGGAAGACGAGTTGAGGGTTTCTGTGGACCTCAAGGCCCCCAAGGCAAAAGAGAGGGAAACACGGTTTTGAGAAGCATGTAAACACTAGATTGTTACTTTAAATCTGTTGTATTTATATTATACATTGCGACTAACGTACACTTATATAACTTCATATTAGCTGTGCATTAACAGTGTACTGATACCCGCATTTACTTATCATCTTATGGACAAAATCCAACAGAAATAATTTAAACATTGAGAGTATTTTGCTTGCAGTGTGTGTAAGAGGAATTTCAAAAAGCAGTGACCCTTATCATGAACATCAGACTACACGTGAATTCAATGCCATTGCTGCACAGTAAGCAAACACCAGAGAAGTTTCCCTCATAGCAGATGGTCATACTGCTACCACCTGTGTGATGTCGATCTTTAATACCAGTTGCCTGCACAGAGGACTGCTTTGTGCCGACCAAGAAAGTCAGAGTAGGGAATACTGAGAAAGCCACTAGCAACCAGCAAATCAAAGGCAAGCAGTCTGGTTTGTTTTCTCACGGTACAGGGCCTGAGTGAAAAAAACGACTAAATAAAATAAACCTTTAATTTGACTGAAATTGGAGGCAACAAGCGCTGCTGTAAGAAAAAGGCTGTGAAGTGTGATTTCTTGCGGTTTAGGTTAATCCTGATTGAGGAGCCCCTGAGTTGAAATGTCAGCAATATGAGACTAAAACAAAAATAATTACATCCAGGGTTAATGAACACAACTGCCTGAGGCACAGGGAACGAGAGAGGACAGGGAGGGGGAGCAGAAGAAAGAGAAAAGGTTAAAAAAAAGACAGAAAGAGAATGAGAGTGCTCGAAAGAACAAGTCGAAGGGGCAATTCAACTTCATTTCTCAAACAGAAAGGGTCAAAATCATAGACCCATATTTGTCTTCATCCAAGCAGCTAAACCACTAAGTCCCTTTGGTAGAATAATAAATTGTAAGTGAGCAGGCTGGCACTCTGATACACGGCCATCCATCTGGGCTGTTGCTATGCTTCCCCTCAAGGCTAATGACTTGTATGACCAAAGGATGAAACATGAAGTATACAGCACCATACCCCCCTTTTAACTACTGCCATGCCTCTCAAGTTTATACTATCTCTCCTCAACCTGCTTTCATCTTTGCTGTTATGTCTACACACACTATCTCAGCTCTGCAGGGAGCTGCCCATTACAATAACACTGGTCACTGGTGCTAGGAGGCACCTGCACATTGCACTACTGCACTATTGTGTATGTGGGTATGTGTGCATCAAACAAGAAAGTAATGTGGTGTGGTTTATTTAGACCCTCCAGGATTGTGCAGGCTGTTTTTGGGATTGACGTGGCCTGAAATACCTGATTCCATGGCCACTTTCACTTAAAAATAAATAAATAAATAAATATGTGATGCAAGCTGTAATGTTTATAGGTGTTAATTACTATGAAATTGCGGGGGCAAATGAAAATTGCATTAAAAGTTCTAAAGTCACAGGTTTGGTGGTGTTTCCGACAAATTTTGAATCTATTTGTGAGGGCTGTGGTGTTGGTAGTGGGGGTCTGCCGACAGGTGATCGCTGATGAACAGCTGTTGCTGCTGTTCGACACAGCGCTAATGGATTGTCTCAGGTGACCTGTGATCCTCCTCCTACTCCACTAGGGCTGAAGTCCAGCAGTACCTGCTAACATCCAACACCACCAAGCCGTTAATCTTACATCGGCACCACAACACCATGACTGCTCTTAAACCTGTTGAGTTCTGTCTCTGTGTCTGTGTGTGTGTGTGTGTGTGTGTGTGTGTGTGTGTGTGTGTGTGTGTGTGTGTGTGTGTGACTCTGTCCCAGGCAAAGAACTACGGTCCAGCAACAGTAGTGTCATGATAAACAGAGAGAGTGAGGGACTGAGGGAATCGATACGCTGCATGCAGCTTTATAATGAAATGATTTTTACATGTCGTACATTGTCAAATTTGCAATAAAGTTGATTGGACAAAATTGCATGGTATTAGCAGCACTGTCTTAATTGTTGCAATTGCAACATTGCAAAATCCTGAAGGGTCTGATTGTTGATGTCTGACCATGTATAGAGTATACAAACAACTGAAAATGAATGAATCAGCTAATATGAAATCAGCCAACATTAACCTGCATTAAAAATCTTTTTTATTATTGATTAAAAAAGCTTTCTTGTTTAATGACAGTTTCTCTTGTTTACTTATTCTTGCCTTTTTTCCTGCAGCTGCATAGAGAACAAAATGTATACATATTTAACCTTAATAGTGTATGTTTGTATACTTAAAAACAACATGTTTTATCTGAATTATCCTCAACACCATCTGCCATTGCAACACAAGACTGTGCAGCTCAATGCATGATGGTGCTTAGACTGTATATGTAAATATACATGTACTGTGTCCCAACATAATATAAGTACTGTATGCCCACAAAACCCCATGTCAAATCTAAACAAAATAAAACATAGTTTTTAGACAACCGAGCAGAAATGTAACTCAAATATCAGTTATGAAGGTCTTTAACTTTTGGTGAGCAGCCAGGCTTGGTCAAGTTGTGTGCGTGTGTATACTTTAGGACACTCCGCCTCAGTGCGTCTCACCCTCTGTGCTCTTAGAGCTGGCCACCCGGTGCACAGCTGCTTGAGGGGGATGCGTCCAGGCAGAGAGCCCCACAGAAACAACAACAACCCACATCAAAGGAGTTCCATCAGGGGAACATGATTATCAACCTTTATCCTATGAGTCTATGAGTCCTCCCTTCACTAAAGCATCACTCACTGGCATGGGGAGGGAAGGGAGAAGAGAGGATGATTTGCTTAATACAAGCTGACCACAAACATACTCACATCTTCTTGATTTTCTTTCTTCTTTTGATTATTTACCCTTTTTCTGTTTAAGTCTACGATGTACTGTAAATACTCACACAAATGCACTCAGAGTGACACACAGAGACAACCATACCAGTCAATTTAATCACTTATCTATCCATTGGTTCCTTGCATTAGTCACATTACAACTTCTCAGTTTCAGTGCCATTACTCACAGTCACCCCGTAAGCCAAACACCTCCACAAATCCAGTTTGACTGACTGGTGACATTTCCAGGGTGCATTCTACCTCTCGACCAGCTCAATCATATGCAGTGGTACTTGATACCAAAAAATACATTTTGTGTCAGAGTAGATCTTCCATTGTGAAATGTTATTTTCGATAAGATCATCTTTGTGGTGCATTAGTTATTTACATTTCAGATTGAAATTATAATGTTATATTAGTCAATGTTTACAACCCTGTTCTGCGTCCACTGGCAACTTAACTAGCTGAGCCTCTCCGGAAGCTGGGTGAAACCATGATCTGAGTGTTAAGATTGTCTTACTTTCACTGTAAGTCAATGGGCTAATATAATCTTGGTGATGATGTGCTTTTGGGAATCCAGGCCCTGGGCTGGGTGCAGCCAGTCATCCCTTTGAGCTCCAGAGGAGCTGAGTAATAAAGACCAGACAACAGACTAAAATGAACGGATCTCTTATTCTAAGCCCAAGGGATGGTCAACAAGGATACACAGAACATTACCTAACTTTAAAGGATTGTGTTCAGCTCGTGTTTTGGTTGCTGTGAGGTCAGGACCCTGAAACAATGTTGGATCAGACAGGAGATAATGTTGCAAAATACTCAGTTCTGCATCAGCAAAGAATCTAAGACATGGACGTGACCCGCATGATGTCACATACCTGGCTTGAGGGAATGTATAGCACTACGGAGCTGTTCTTCGATGAATTGCTGTGATGCGTGTGATGCAATGCAAAGTGTTACCAATGGTGTCACACTATTCCATTCATAAACAGGTGGCCACAACACACCAAGATATTCTGCAACGTGCCAGCAGGCAGGAAAGTAGATCTGCAAATGTTTTATGTGGAAGGAAATACACTCAACATGTTTCTTCCACCTCAAGGATACACACAAAGCATGTTAGTGAGTAACACTGAATGTAACCATAACTGTTTTCTAAAAAAAAAAAAAAAAAACTCCACAGGACCCATTAAAGCACTATGACAAGAACATGAAATAAAAATCGAGAAACACTGTATTTTAAAGTCATGTTTTTAGATGTAATTCTAGACTGTAAGCTTCAGACGTACTTACAGTTAACAAAACATATTTACAAAGGCTGTAGTACTCGAGTAGTGCTTGGTCTCGTACCTTGTTGGACTTAAACTGTGTTAGTCTTGGGCTTGCCTTTTGAGAACTTGTCAGGTTTTTACTGGCTGCTGATGTGGGTTCAGTTGTACAGAATGTTGCCTGCACATGATAACAGAAAAAAAAAATCCCTCCGTCTTTTCCTTTCTGGCACTGTGCTGATTTTGCAACCAACGCTGGCCCAGAGCCTCAAACCACTTACAGTAGCATTACTTACAGCAAGTCACTAGATAGCTACCTTAGCTAACATTAAATGGCAAAATGTCCAAAATTCCACCATAATTAAACTTGCTTTCAAAAACCACAAAGATCATCTGGAATAGAAATTGATTGCTCAGGACTCTATTTGCTGTGGACTTGGTCTTGACTTGGTCTTAACTGCCTTTTGACTTGGTCTGGATTCAGACTCGACTGGACCTGGTCTTGAACTTGTCTTGGACTCCATGCAGTAGGTCTTGATTGCAGCTCTGATTTTTACCATTAGTCATATTAAATGGCATATTATTTTCCAGCTGCTACTTACAGCCAGACTGAAACAAGCTTGGCAAATACTGAACAAACTTCCAAATACACATGCAGTACACAAACACACAGACATCACCCACCCACACACACACCCACACCCACCCACACCCACACACACACACACTACACACACTACACACACTAGATTGTAGTGGAATAAAAATGTGCAGTCAATGCTGTGGATAATGGGTCTGACGTCAGGCAGACCTATAAACTCAGCTCAGGTGTGGGTTTATTTTTCTTGGACCTATCAGATAAGTCATGAAATAAGAATCTCACTGACAGACTCACAGCTAAACAATAAATCGCTGCTCACACTTTCAAAAATGTTAAGTAGAATTGCTGTTCAAATAAACCCTGGCATCTCCTCAGGCACGCAGGCTATCGTGCCATCTGACACATCTCCCAGTCCCACCGCTACCACCGGTGTAACACCAGCCGCTGGAGCAATACACCGTATCGGCAGTCCACCTCTCTGCAGTGGTGCAAGACTGCTGCTGGGGCAGAGAACATCTGGACAGGGCACGAGAGGTGCTCATTCATTGTGAATTTAAAAAAAAAAAACATTCTCAGAAAAGTTTAAATGTTTTACTCACTCGCTATTGAGTCATAACCAATGGACATTATGAGCGTAGGAGTCTGCATTACAAACCTGATTACTTTATGTGCCTTTGGGTAAAATGAGCTAAACATTTTAAAAATGCTTCATTACAGTATATTACAGCTGCATACACCCATTTATAATGCAAGCTCTGGCTCTGACATGCTCTCGGGTGGACCTATACTGTATGTGTATTTAAAGTCTGCATATGAATGCAAAAGACTGGGTGTCTCTTTGAGACCATGACATCTAAAACATTTGCATACTGACCTGGTGATACAGAGATAACTGAATGTCATGAGTATTGCTTTCAGTGGAGATCCCCTGTCAAATCCTAACTGCATTCAATAGATTTAACACAAACTGTAAGCGTCAGTCACCGCTCCAATGCTACTGTAAACTTCTGTAAACTTCTGGCCTTTACACAATAAGCTTTCATTGATACTGAGGCTGTCCCCTGGTCCTGACCTCTCTCTGGCCCTCTCAGGTTTCTTCTCATCTCAACCCACCATAAAGTTAAGGGAGTGTGGACACAATCTGTGGAGCTGCTGGCTCACCCCACGACGACCTGCCTCAAATGCTTTACTACGTCTGATTACATCTATTGCTGTCAACCACAAAGGAGCTCCCAGGAAAGGTCTTTGGAGTCCGTGATACCTCAGGAAAATCTGCTGTGGTTGGGGTACATCCTACATAATACACCACGCATTGTGTGTTGTAATGGTAAATGGACTGCATTTATATTGCATCTTTCCACCCTTAAGGAGGAAGCGCTTTGCATTTGCTTCTCATTCACACACACTTTCATAACAACTTGGGGTTCAGAGTCTTGCTCAAGAACATTTTGACATGCGGACAGGAGGAGCTGAGGATCAAACCGCCAACCTTGACCCACTGACCTTCGCCTATGGCCTACTGCCATGGATCCAACATAGGCTGGAGATTTACTTGCTACTTAACCTTGTGTTTGCATACGCATGCGATGCGTTCAGCTGCGTCACAAGCGTTTTTGTATAAACTTGCCTATACGTGATGCGTGCCACTGGATGATACCTCTAGAGGGCACATGAGAGTGCTGAGATCAAGGCAGAAAAGGCAACAGCACAGCAACATCGGTGGTACGTAAGGCCTCCAAATCAAACCCGTCAGGACAACAGGGAGTATGTGTCTCTCGTGCTGCCAATGCCAGAGATTGATGATTAAAAGCACCACCAGTACTTTCACGTCTGCTACAATTCTACTACACTGTCCCTGCTGTTTATGGCACATGGCAGCCATCATGCGTACGTGCAGTTGTGTAGCCTGGTGGTGGTTGACCTCTTACTGCATGACACGGATTTGAGACTGGCATCAAGCCACTGCTCCTTTGAGTTGGGAAGAGCCAGATGATGTTGAACGGGCGCCAACTTTTAATACATACAGCACCTTAAGAACAACATGGCAACATTATGACATTATATAAAGCTGAATTCTAATATCTTATTTCTAAGGGTGCAAATGATGGATGTAAATTGTGGCACGCCATAAAGATGAAAAGGTCTGCAGAGAGGATCACAGAGTTTACCTGACATAAGAAAACATTGTTGTTTAGATTGGGAGGAGACTGAGAAAACAGTCCAACTCACAAAGTTCAACCTAAGGACCAGACTTTCATGTCATGTGTGGTTCAGAGTATAATAAAGTAGTACAGTCATTTCAAGACACTCACTTTGAACTCTGTACTGTGATCTTAAGTTGCGATAATTTCCCAGTGTAATATTTATGGTTTTGTTTAAAAAAAAACATGCCTTTGTAAATAAAATAATTTTGAAGATGTGCTATCATTAAAATCAGCCAGAGACATCGGCATGACCAAATCTGATGAAAGAGATACACTATGGCCACTTAATGTGGTCATAGTGACAAAATTTACTGGAAAAGAAAAGAAAAATCTTTTAATCTTTAAACTCTTATGAGAAGTACCAATTTAATTAAATAAAGTTACACAAAGAATGAGCCTTTGTCTGCAAGGAACAAATTTATAGAGCAAAAGCCACAGTTCAAAAAAGATAGCCTGTCGTATTAAATCTAATATTTAAGAGATGCATTGGAGGAGGGAGGTCTAAATCAGAGTTCATAGAGTTACACCTGAATTTAAAGAGAATTGTTGACAAAATCCCAAAGCATCGCCCATTTTTGCACATAAGTTCTCCTTCTTACCAACATATTTTTCAGTAATTACTAATATATATCATTAGGTTGTATGAAATTTCTACTATAAAGCATCTGTATTGTCAACCAAGTGTAGCTTAATGTTGGCAGTCTGTAGGAGTCATTCCCGTAAACCCCACGTTCTAGTTAAAAGCAGCTATTATGCATTACTTTGCAGGAACACAATTGGTGGTAAGAGGGTAGTGGGGCAAGGGAGGAAATCGGGCAGACTGTATCATATGTTTTTGTGACTGAGAATTTTATATATTTTAAGAATGTAAGAATGACTAACATAAAAATAAAACAAAGAATCACAGAGTGCCTTTTCTATAGTAGGGCATTAGAAAACTCAGGAACAGGGATTAAAAACAGACCACTGAAGCGGTATATAGATGCAGTTCTGCCATTTTCTCTTATTAGACGGGTTCTGTCACCATTAGTCCCCCACATCCTCCATCAGCTTTACACAATTCAATTCATTTGAGATGGCATGACCATAAACAAATATAGTATTGCCAAAAGTAAATTACAAAGGGCTGACAGATACAAAGTACTGAGCAAGAAAAATAATTACGCCAATTAAGAATAAAATAATAAACACTGTTAGTATTATTACAGATTTTTTACTTATCTCTAAATATACCAGCCATTCTCTCTCCTTCTATCAGCCTATTCCTCTCCATCATTCCCTCTTTCAATCCAGCATGTCAGAAACACAGACACATCTGTGCCCCCCTCAACACCACCAGGGCTGAGGTTTATTTGACTAGAAAATTACCCTCCTCGTGTTTAACATATCCCCAATATTGTCATCACCAAATATTTATTTGTAAAGGAGAGGACCTCTGAATGGCCACATTCCTTCGGCTTCGCAGCAGTTATACAATTTTTTTGCACAAACACACATGCACACAAACACATGCACACAGCCAAGGCTAGATGTGTTTACGAGAGAATTTCACACAACCATCTTGCATATTTATAAAGTGCCTGTGTGTACTCGGCTGAGTGAAAGTCAGCTCTGTTTGGAAAGTGATTGTGGGTATTTGCATGATCACTTTAACCTTAAAATAAATCAAATGCCCCTGGATCTCCCCCCTTCTCTTGTATAAAGTGCTGGTGAGCTCCCTCAACATCGTGACATTATGACATTGTAACATTGACATATTATATAAATCTGGGAATTACCATATTATTAAACTGTGATTAAACAGTTAAAATTCAATTTCTTTCACAATATCAGTAATTTAGTCCTCTTGCCCATTATGCATCAAGTTCATATCATTCAAACATGATTCTTTTTTTTTCTTTGTAGATCAGACCATACACAGAAATATTATTAAGTGAAGCTGTGTCCACAACCAAACCACAACAATGTTTCCCATAAGTATAGCTGCACTAAGACCTGGGAATCATAAATTAATAAACTGATTTAAAATTACACCCTTAAATCAATGCTTAATAACTTACGTGACAGTAAATCAAACTCCTGAACTCTTGACCACTTTTACACGCTTATACAGACCTTTATGTGTCATAAAAATTTGGCCCTTTTAAATAACTACTTAATATAACACCAGAGATTACAGTGTAAAGTGTAAATCAGATGATTTACTTTACATTGTTTTATCATGCTGAACAATCAAACCCAAGATTGACAAGATAAAGTCACTGTAGCTAGTGGAGGGATCTACCATCAACTTGTCAGCAGGGGGGAACTTAGCATAATGAACAGCACACCACAAGGGGGCAGTGATGTAACAAGGACCTGGAAAAGGTCAGAGAGGCTTCTTCATTAAGAACTGTCAGAGGAGAGAGAAGGGAAATGGGGATGTGAGGGTGAAGGTTGAAGGAGAGGGGATTTTAGGTGAGGTAGAGAAGAAGAGAAAGAGAGAAAGAAAAAGACAAGACAGGAGAAAAGCCAAAGTGTTGAAGACGGGAAGAAGAAAAAGAGGAATGGGAAAAATGCATAAAGTAGAGAGAGGGATGTCTGAAAAGAGTTTAGGATGGTTAAGGCATATATACAACTGTACAGAGAGCAGGAAATAACTCTAAAGATTAAGGCCACTGAGTGTCAAACAAAACCAAGACCACCCAACCAACTCTCACCTGGAAGCTAAAAACTCTACAATTCATTTACATGGAAAGGAGAATCAAAGTTTCAAAATACAGCACTTTGACCTTCCACCAAAGCAAACAATACAATCTGCATTTAGATAGTGAGCTAAAAATATTAAAGCCTGTCTGCCAGCGCTATCCTTTGAATGGCCGTCCAAAGAAACACAGATGTACATATACACAAACAGGAACTATTGACCTCCCAGAGCGCTGTCCCAGCAAAACCACAGGTCCCAGAGGGAGGCGCCCTGGTGTCTTTGCAGTGACCCATTCCTTAAACAGGCCTAAAGACATTACTGTTACAGCAAGCTGCTGGGTCATGAATACACAGCAGAAGGGGAGGTCTGTACAGTCGCTCTCCATACCACAAGTTTGTATGACCTCCTGGACAAGTCCCACTGCTCAGCAACCACAACGGTCATGTCTGTGGCCTATCACACACATTGTGTAGGTTTGTCTGGTTTGTTGCCCTCTTACCTCTTAATCTATGTAATAGCTTGCACCACTGTAAGCCTCAACTATCTGGCTACTACACAAAACGCAACACATAGCAGTACTGAATCTGAATATTTCTGGGAGACCCTAATGGAAAAATTGTCAATGGGAAACTTAAAATCTAATTTCAGATTCCACAACAAAGATATCCTTGTTACACTGTTTACTGCCTGTATGCTTTTCTTTCAAACATTCTGCCTTGCTTCATACCATCTCTGCCACAAACACTGTCCAATTCCCAGTGTCTATGTGTGTGATACTCTGCCAGCCCAGATGTGTAAGCCTTGGCCTGTTTGTCTGCCTTAATACCCCACACTGAACTCCCCAATGCTTTGCATGTCTCTCTGCCTCATACTATTTTTCTCTCTGCCTGCCTGTCTGTCTTGATGGCAGCCTGCAAGGGCAAACCGCAAAGATGAAGAGCCCAGTGACCAGTGCAACACATGTGGCATAGCAGAGACACACACTCATATAAAGCCTACTATTACTGTACTTGCTACCAAACCGCAACCAATTCCAACCAAACTCGGCACACACACACCCCACCCAATGCTGTGTCATCCTGACATAGCATGGGCAATAAACAATTCAGTTTAGGACAATTTTGCATTACTGTATTCTTCTGTAGAAGTCTTTGGAAGAAAAAAAATAACCAAAAAATGACAAACAACTGCAACAATAAAATGATTCATACTTTAGTTTCTTAAGGAAAAGTAAAAAGCCAAACCAATCAAAGCGCTCCTGTAGCTCTTTTAGTCCCTCTCTGTATGTCTTCCCCCAATCCTCATTCAGTAATTGGGTTTTCTGTAACATTTTTGTGTGCTCACTTCAAAAGCTGCCAGTAATTACTCACATGCATTTAAGTGGAGACCACAAACAGCCATGATGCCGCACTCTTTTCAAGTTCCAAATGGTGTTTATTAAGCCTCTGTTTCAAGACCAAATTTTCAGTGTCCATAAAATGTAGCATTTTAACTCAGTGGCAGCTTGCGGCAGTAGTTTCACATTCGTCACATTTTCTGTGTCCACTGTATCTCACTTAGTGTGCAGACTTTCATGTGTATTAGGATTTATAATGTAACATATCACAGGTTATGTCCCAATTTATTCTGTGTAACTATTTAAGGGATTTGGGATAAGTTATCTATCTGGCAGTACCAAAGCAATGTCCTAATACAGTCTTACAGAAATATTCACTTTTCTCAGACTAGTAATTAATTTCTTACAATTTGACAAAATTACACATACTAAGGTTGAACATGGTGGTGGTGTTTTGTTTGATTGCATTATATTGGAAGAATTTTTAAATATGTGATAATTTATTAAGACCTTTCAACATATGCTAGACATGCTAACACTGCTAGAGGGGAGCCAGTGTAAAGCCATGGTCCATTATTCAGAGTGTCAACTAGCCAATGCAGTAAGTCCATCTCACCCTTG
Source organism: Plectropomus leopardus (assembly GCF_026936395.1). Taxonomy (NCBI): domain Eukaryota; kingdom Metazoa; phylum Chordata; class Actinopteri; order Perciformes; family Serranidae; genus Plectropomus; species Plectropomus leopardus. Next base: position 6,153,253 of record NC_142186.1, read on the forward strand.
TCTGCCTTTTTGACAACCGTCTCCAGCACCCTGCTGCTCTGTGCTGTTCTTTCCCTCCCTCAGCATGGCTGACCCCATGTTCACACCTGGGATGAGGGCAGGGAACAATGCAGGCAACAATGTCTCTGAAATGCCCCTCTACATCCCTGATACCCCTGTAGCTCTCTGTCAGGCTACTCCACACCCACATGTTCACCCTACCACCTACTGTGTGGGTACCAGCTGAGCGGATCTGTTGGATGTCATGATAAGGCATCTTCCTTTCAACAAGGTCTGCTCAGATCAGATCCCTGAATTACAGTAGATTACAATGGATTTAGGCAAGCAGGGCAGATCATGTTGACCGTTAATTCGCAAGTAATAGATCAATAGACCTATTGACCATTCAAACATAATTTATCATGGTTAGCAATCTACAAACAAGCCCATATTACAAACTGCCTCTCGTGTACAGGGTGTACCTCTGGCTCCAGGCTCTCTGTGGCCTCTAGTTTGCCCATAGCAGCAGAGGAAGCTCCTGTGAAGGTTTCTGATAGCAGAGAAGGACTGGTGGCTGATAAGAGAGGTGTGAACAGCAGTGTGAGCTTGTCACTGCAGGGGGCTGGAATGAGAGACCATCAGAGGTTACAGGGTTACAAGGCTAGAGGACTGGATGTCATAGACCTGGGCAGTGTTACACCTAGCTGTCATCACAAACATCCATCTATATATGGGAATACGGTTACCTATGTTTTTATTACTATCTTTTTGTTGTTGTTGTTGTTGTTTTTAAGCGTACCAACTACTCATCTTAAAATCTTGAAATGCATCATGGCCACCTCGTATTTATTCTTATTTATGTATGATTGCTGGGAGCCATTGTGTCATGTTTGATACTACATAAAATTTTAATGTTTATATATTATAATACATATTATATATTATTATACTGTTTAAATCTAAAAAAATAAAGTTTCAGAAAACAAATATCTTTCGTGATTAGTTTTGGGATTTGACACTGAGAGCCACAGTAATGATTTCCAACAATATAGTATATTTGGTCCTTGTTGGATTTATCAAATATAAATTGGACAGTGAAATAATACAAATAAATAATTGGAACATTTTTGTTAAAACTGTTTTAACTTTACCCAGGGTGCCCAGTAACTCACTCAGTAAAATGGGCTCCCCATGTACAAAAGGCTGTCTTTGCAGCGGCAATCCTGGATTCCTTTTTTTTTTTTTTTTAAAGTAGAAGGAAATTATGAAAGATACAAATAATTTAATTATTTGTGATGCAAACTAAATTTACAAAGTATTCATAATTAGCAGAAAAAACGTATATCACATTTGATAACACCTAGAAATACCTAGATGAAGGTGATAAAGTTTGCGACCATAACTAGATGGATAGCTGTCTCTAAGAAGCTGAGGCTTCATATTTATATTAAAATATACTGTATATCATAAAATGCACGTTCATGAAAACACCAAGTTGGTCCCGAGTTGTGTCAGTCTTGGGCCACACCATAACAAGTATTGCTATGACTTGATGCAGCACTTCATGCAACTCTACAGTTCTATTAAGCCATAAATCCACCATGTGACTTGGTGATAAGGTTCCTTTGCTGAGCCTCCCCCCGTCTGCTTCTTATCACACTGTCGCATTACCCGTCCCCTCCACAATCCCACCTTACACCCTCCTACACGGTGTGGAAAAGCACGATGGTATGACCTTTGACACCTTAATCAACTGCATTAAAGAGCCTCTTAAACAAAACTAATGGACTGGGCAGATTGGACTGACAGGGCGACTGGCTGACTGGCCAGAGGCTAAGAGGGATCCAGGGGCAGCGGCGCTGAAATGCCGCCGCCAACACATTTGAGGTGGCAGAGGTGGTGGGAGAGTGTTGGCCATCAGAGGGCTTACAGATTAGCCTGGCTTATTAGTTCACTATAGGGACCTTAGACCTATCAGGATTGTCACACATCGCTTTGCTGCCTTGCCTGTTCAGGTCCTGTCTCATACAGGCAGGGTGTCTGTCTGTCAGACAGATGGAGGTGAAAGGGTGAGAGTGATTCAATGATCCCGTAATGCTGAACTACTTAACAAGAGCCGCCAAGCTCAGCAACAAAAAGGCACTCAAACCAGGACACCAATATACACACAGGCACACATGCGCCAAGGCACAATGGTTTTGTGCAGACTGTTCTGCTCCAAGACTTTTTACCACAACAAAACTTAGCACATGTCTACATGTGCTAATGCTGAGACTAAAGAATTTTCCTTTTGAATTTTAATGATTTGTAACAAGTGGTAAAGCCACGGCATGAGAAAAATATGCAAAGTGCACCAAAAGGACAATGGTGCAGTCACAAAACATGGCAATTAATCACAGAAAATGAGAATTAGATCAATGTGTTGATATAGCTAGGATAAAGGAGCAAAAGCCTATAACTTATACTGAAAGAGGGTAATATTTCTAACTCATGCTTCAACGGAAAAGTGACCAAGGAAGGGGTCAACTCACGGTTAGTTCACCAAATAGATTTCCAACAAATCCACTAGAGGTGGTGTTTGCCCAAAAAAATTCAAAATATCTCTGACAGAAATATTTGGCGGTAAAAACAACTTACGAACAGACAAAACTGCATGACAAGACACCATGTTGTGTCACAGCAAGCCTCACACCATTTTAAATATAGTCAACAATTGCTTATGAAAAACAAAAACAGAAATCAATAATTTTCAGTCATAATAAAAAGTGATGGGGAGAGCTGCCAGGGACAGCCTTTTAGGACTAACAACACAGTCAATTCACTGTGGATTACACAATGGCTTATGCTGCACCAAAATCATAAATACTGATGTAGAATTTGTGTCTCCGTTGCCTTAAATCTATTATCCATATCTCACAGATGTTATTTACCGAGTAAGCACACAGTCATATCCAGTTCTCCGTATGAGGTAACAGGCCCCTGTGTGTATGCAGAGCACCACACATGTAGACAGGCCATCTATCTCCCTGTGTGGAGAAGACTGGATTTAGTGTCTGCACCTGGACAGAGATCTTCTGCCTGTCCAAAAACCAGGCCTCACAGTGACACTTTAAAACAGAGCAGACTCATCGAGCAGTCAATCAGCAGTCTTCGTTTCCTCCCCTCATACTATCTGTCACGACCCCCCCCGACTCTGCTCGACCACACTCCTCCATTATCATTCTAATTCTCTTCACTGTGACAATGTCCTGTCAGCATCACATGATACTGTGGATTCATGAGACTACAGTCTTGAGGCAGATGAAAATCCACTCTTAAAAAAAGGGATTGTACATGAAGATGAAACTTTTTACTTCATGAAACAGTATAAAGCATGAAAAATCGAGCGCATATGTCAATGATCAAATCAGGTTTTACTTGATCATGGATTTGGGCAAAACACTTCCCGATAACCCTCTGTGTTCTTTGGGCAAAAAGGCACAAGCTCTCTCTCTCTCTCTCTCTCACTCACACACACACACACACACACACACACACACACACACACACACACACACACACACACACACACACACTCTCAAAACCTCCTCTCCTTTGGGAAAGGCTTGATGCCATAATGACCCTTAACTACTTCCGTGCTGCAAGGGGTTGAAGCTGAGGCTTCATCCTGCAGCGATGTGCGTTTTGTATGTCATGAATGCTTGTTGGTGGGATAAAGGCTTGTGTGTTTTCTTGTATGTACTAGTATGTATATTACATATGTGTCTAAGCTTAACCTTCAGTCATTCTGCAGCAGCATGGTAGGCTGTATGGCATAAAAGCCTTTAACCTCCACAGACAGGAGCCTCTGGCTGCTACTGACCAACGGGAGCACAGCAGAAACTCTTACCATCTGTAGCAGTTTAACATACAGTTCAATACATGGGGACAAAATACCAACACACTTCCCATTCCTCTTGCATACACATAAGCACAAACACAGTCAGACAACAGCAGGGAGCTTAAAGTGAACCCCACTGCTTTCATCTCGCCTTCAATCAGATAAATTAGCTGCCTGCTGGTTACTGGCCAGTGTGCCTCCTGATCTTGGGGGTTTTACACTCTTTTCTCCCCCAGCAGGATAGAAAATGCTGGAAACCGTATCAGGAACATCTTGATACCAGAGCAGCTCCTGCTCAGGCCATACTTCACATCAGTCTTAAATACACCCACACAGACAAATATGATATCCAAACACCAGCACCTGTTTGGACACATACATGAAACCACTTGATGTAAGTGCATACACACTTGTACTGTAAGAAACCTGTGTCAGAGGCTTGCCTTTCCCAGGCATACCAGAGAGGCAAAGCCCCAATGGCGCTGTCAACCACAGAGCTGACAGGAGGCTCTGAGGTCCGAGGGCCCGCAGCAAAGTCTGCACCTTGGCTGTGAAACTCCTCACAGAAGCAAAGATGTAGCCCCCAGGCTGGGTGTCAAACCTCCATCTGAGTCCAGACAGCCTGTGCAGTCTGAAAGCTGATTAAGCTAATACACACTGTGGGTACAGACACACATTAGCCACAGCTTTCAAAACACCAGATCATATTTCGTGGTAAAATGTTTTCCTTATTAATTTTGGTAATGAGTGTGTTGCCAGGTTGGTCTCCATCCCTCCCTCTCTGATCTCACAGAGATCTACATGTCAGAAAGTGTGTTTATGAGTCATGACATAATGACAACCTTTTGGTTTTGGGCAGAGCTCCGTTTTGGCCTTATTATTTCTCTTCCTGTGAAAACAAAAGAAATCCCAGGGAAGCAAACGGCGTCAGTAACCCAAAATGCTGATGCTGCCGATAAGGCCAGGGTGACTGATAAAGCTGAAACGCGGGTTAGAGTGAAGGCACAAGGTTAAAGAAAGGTAAACAGAGGTGGAGAAGCTTCAAATCAGCAAGCTTCATTTTTTGTAAAATCTCTAAGCTATGCAGTGAGAGAGGGAGAGAGGAAAGAGAAAAGGAGGCAAAGAGAACAAAACAAGGGGTGTTTAGAGTCAGAGAATGACAAGTGGCCATAAAAGTTGAGTTGGGTTGAAGATGACCAGTCAAGGCCCCACATGGCCTTCAGAAACACTCAGGCTCAGGTTACCAGGAGAGGCTGAGGGGGGCAAGGGAGCAGGATGTTCTCCTCACCCAAGACACCATAACTCTCTCTAGGACAGAGCCTCTGTGACACAGGGCCTGCCCTGAACGGAACCTTCCAAATCTGTTAACATCGACAGCCTCCATTAACATTCCTGCCCAACCTGGCAGGAGAGTGAATGAAGGTTAAGTGGGGTGAGAGAGTGGAGGGTAACAGACTGGGGCCAGGATCAGTTTTAGGGTTTGAGGGAGAAGAGAAGCATATGAGCAGAGGGTTAAAGGGAAAGAAGAGAGAGTCATGGCAAAAGGGTGAAGGAGTGTGATGACCCAGGTATAGAGGACAGGACAGCACAGGAGTCTGGACCTGGTCTGTATACTCCAGTCTGAGTGCAAGAGGACACACTAAATCACTGACAAGCAACGCCACTTACAGGTCTGCAACGTTGTGGCTGTTTGTTGTTAGCGTGCGTGGGTGGTGTTTGTGTCTGGATATGTGTGTGTGGTGTTTGTGTCTGGATATGTGTGTGTGTGTGTGTGTGTGTGTGTGTGTGTGTGTATATGTGAGTGTGAAACAACACATGTCTCTGCTTATAATCTGGACAACATAAAACAATTACAAAAGTTAGGAAAACTAATGCTAATGTTATATTTTAACCATGTCAGTGTTTGGGCTGGTTAAATTTATAATCAAAAATGCCTTTTTGAAATTATTTTTTGGCCATTACAAGAAGTCCACAGAGGTATTTTAATAGAAAACTATCAATGTAACCACTGAAAACCAAAAAGGAAAACAACAGCAGTAGTGGCTCTTGAACACATTCAGATTCATCAGGGGCTGACTTCTGCTGTCACAGGTCAGCAGTGGATAGCAGAGACGATGCGTTAACATAAACCAGGCTACTGAGCACCCACTGCCTCTAGCCATTATTAATCAGGGCTGAACTAAACCACTTCAGCCACACTGTGACACCATGATTAGCACAGTGTAAAGGTAAACATTAAAATCAATAAATCTATCAACTTATATTTCTCTAGACTTGTTTCTCTTACACTGCTACTCACTGCCTCTCTGTCCAGAGACTGAAATCCAACTGAGATATTTTTCGTACTTATGAACAATACTACAGTTGTGGAAAGAAATGGATCAGTTGATGCAATGCAGAAACTAGAAGCGAATATTTTTTTTCAAGGGCAAAGTGAAGTAAAATGTAGGAAATATATTAAATGATGTCATTAATTTCAAACTTGGACAATTTAAAATACACACACATCACTTACTTTATGTCTCCTTATAAATCCTAGAAATACATATTCACTTTTCAAGTTTTTGGGACACACTTGGATGTGACAGTGTATTGGCATAATTTTCAGCTATATGATTGTCAGACCGTGTGTGTGTGTGTGTGTGTGTGTGTGTGTGTGTGTGTGTGTGTGTGTGTGTGTGTGTGTAATGAATATGAATGAAAGGCAAAACCCTGTTTGATTGGATTCCTGAAGGCATATAACCCCATCCTCAGCAGACTGAAATAAAGCATTAACAAGTATTTTATGAAAGTCTCACCTCATCCACACTGTGCTCCATAAACATCAATCACAAACTCTAATCCTAGAGCGGAGGGCGACAGCTGGCCAGTAAAATTGTTCAATGTAAAAGCTTGTTTCGTTGAACTGCCGATGGCGTGAGTGTAAGATTAGTTTTTAAATATGTCAAAGAAAGCACTTTATAGATTACCACACAAATAAAAAAACTGAAATAAACTTTTATGTAAGATGAATTCAGCTGGTTTGGTCATATATTAAGATATATTACTAACAGTCATTAATTGATAATCTATTAAGTGTAAAGCCCTTTGAGGCAAATTAATATTTGGGTACAAAATTAAATGTGCTTGACTTTTATTGATCAACACTCCCAACAGCCAAATTTACATAATGACAGTGATATGAAATTTTGAATCAACATGCTAATTTTCAAGCGGTTAGAAGTTAAGTATTGAAATGAAATAAATTGAGAATAAAATTCTGAAATATCTGAGCCTTAATTGTTTGTTTTATGTTCCATCCACCTGTAGTTCACCTTCCATTTTCAGATGTCAACAGCCAAGACTGCAACTACAGAATTTCTGCCTTAACACAGCTGACTCAATAAAATATGTTTAATATTACATATTAATGTTTAAAATAGACAAAGTGCAATGAATGGTCTTTCAGCATTTTTCTATGTTTAATAATTAACCACGTCTTTGCAGCAGTTAGAATTTCTTTTCAATTTGTGAAAACGGATATGAAATATGAAACAGATAAACATGTGAAACAGATTTTGAACACACTGACTTTGCATAAACCACACCAAGTTATTCAAACCAAATTTAAGAGCAGAACTGTCTCTAAAGGCATAAAGTTGGCCTTAGATAATGTATAATCATTTTAGTGAGGCTTAGTATTAAGACCCTTCAGCTCTAATGTTTCTTCTAATGTTTGAATCATAAAAAATAGTTTTGTGATTTTAAACATGAAGCTTCTGAAATTCTAAAATGAGATATTTACTAAACACCATTTACATTAAGCCGAAGTGTAAAAATTTAAATTAAAAGTCTCTTTTTATGTTTAAATTTGCGTCAATAAATTCCAGTAGATTAGTGGTTTTCAGCTCTTTGTTTTTTTACTTGTGACCTGTTGTTATGGAGTGCATGTACGAGTTGTAAGCTCAATTAAAAAGTGATTTTCCATTTGAGTATTAATCTTAAGGCCTTAAGTGGGGAAATTATAGCCTACAATATTTATTACAGTGGCTTAAGATACTCAGTTTCCACACCGTGATGTCTAACTTCATCACTGGACAAATATATTCTTTACACGCGAGCTGGCCAGTCAGTTATATTTAACCACAAGTTGACACACAAACACCAGCATATGCTCTTGTCATCTTTTCTGTAGTTTGAACGTGCAGAGTTAGAGATTGCAGCTTTAAATCACTTTCATTTCCACTGCCAATCATTCTACTGTATTGAGCTGGTTAAACCTGCTTATACTTAGTCATCCCAGCGTGACTCTCGGTTCTTTTATGGGAAATGACGCCAAAGATGTTCCTGTGTGGTCTAACGGGGACTCCGAAAACAAATGAGAGCTCGGCACACAAAACAAAAAGAATTACAGAACTCTAAAGACAGAGAACTGCTTCCATACTTCGGGGATAAATAAGTGATGATAGAGTGAGGATTCTGAGAAGCCATTCTTCAGTCTGTCTGTCACTGGGACAAATCACAGTGGTTTTGGATGATAGAAAGAAATACAATTTGAACAACAGAAGGCTAGGGCATGTGGCAAACAAAACCTTACATAATCTACTTTGTCTTTCGCTTCTTTTTCCCTCGAAGAAACAGATGATGCTAAACTGTGCTCTTTACTGGTTCCAACAGTGTTTCTGAACACGAGCCAACCCTGAAAAAGAGCCAAAGACCTTGTAATTGGTACTATTGAGAGTGTTCTGTGTGTGTGAATGAGAGTGTGTAAGAATAAGCCAGTTATATGGGAGAATTCAGCATTAGTGTGGGTTGTGTCACATTCCATACTTGACTGAGCCTCACTGAACCACCCCCCCACCTGGTCTGGTTCCTACTGGCTGATTCTGTTAATTACTTCGACTTTTTTTATTCTGTGAGAGTTGTGAGAAATCTCTTTGACCGCCACCACCGTCCCGCCCAAACCTACACCACAACCCCATAACCACCATTAGCTTAATTAGCTTAATTAATTACATCTTAACACTGTGCTGCAGACATAATGCCCCCATCAGCATCAAAAGAAATTTCCAAGTATATAAGCTCTAACCCCTTCTCACCCTTTCATCGCATTTCAACTCCTCTCTCCCCCCAACCCCTTTCTCATCTTTTCATCCTCACCACTGCTGCTTTATGTGGGACTGTACTTAGCCCACTAACTTTTAATATTTCCCCTTTTTTTCTTTTGAAGAGCTAGCACTGCTGCAGTACTGTGTGGTAAAGCTTTGCCCACTGTGTGCACACAGACTGATTTGGGCAACCGTGCAGCCTGGGAAAATGTGTGTAGAGCGCGGAACACGAGGGGAGTGGAAGTGGAGGAGTGTAGGGGGAATGGGAGTAGAGATGAGGGAAGGGCATGGTACAAGGGAGGAGGCGCGCTGCGGCAGCTGAGCTGTGAAGAAGCTAATGGGCTCTCATCCCCTTCCCACGCCCACCGCGTGTTTTCTGATGGGCACTCAAGCGGCGAGACACATATTGGTTTGGCTACCGGGACAGAACTCCAGCCAGCTCGCTTCAATACTGCCTATCTGGCATCTGTCTGAACTCTGGTTAGCCTGTATGTGACTTTAGGACTGGCAGAGTATGAATCAGTAACCAATCTCTAATAATGTGAGGAGGTGGTGGTTGATCTCACTCATAAGTTGGAACAGTGATAATGAGAAATGAGAACATGGCTCACAGACAGACGGTGACACTGATTAGCTGAGTGGTGTGATGAACAGGAAGCAGCAGCAAATTAATGTTTGCCTCTGTCAGCAAAGATGGGAATGCATCAGAAAGGGAAATTCTCAATCACGGAGCAACTGTGAAACCACAGCCTGTTGCAGCTGTGCATCTGTACATATTATCATGAAGCATCAAAAAAGAGGCTACTAAAACCATCAGTGACATAAAGAGAAAAAGAAGTTTCAACTTGTTTCATATCAAATGATGCTATTTTAAGCCAATCAACACCTACACAATCACATGACTAGCAAATATAACTGCTATGTAACATATAAGAAATAGAGCATAAAAGTACATAAAGTATATTCTTTTTAACTTGTGTCAACACAGAGTGTGTGCCAGTACAACTAACTCTAAGTAAACTAAATCAAATGTGCATAACTAAAGATAGTGTTCTGGCCCTCTGCAGTCAGTCTGGACATTATCCCCTCTAATTTGTGAGAATAAAACCTCAAGCCCCTGATTAGGTGATCCGGGGAAGCCAATTGTTTTGATTGTGCCGTGTGATGTTTGATCTGACGGTGTGGAATGTGGCGACCTTTGATCCAGTGACAACATTCAATTAGATAAGGTTAACTAAATTGACCTCCGCCACCCCTGCTACTCAGCCACGAACTGGATAAAATGTAAACAGCTTGTATGCTACACAGTGAACCAGGAATTACTGCTGTCCACTTTAGCAAACAGTCGGTATGCCCTCTCTTATTCGCAGCACATGCACAACATGCACTATGTAATTCTGCTTTTGAACTAGTGAAAACTGCAATAATTACCTCCAGCCTCTCTTCATCTTTACTAACTTATGATAAATGAAGAAACGTAAAAGATACAACTGGCAAAATGCTATGAGTCTGGTGCTCTTTCTCTTTTTTTCCTGTCTCTTGTTGTAATTACTCATTGTAATAACTTTGCAGTCAGATGGGAATTTAAACGATGGGAGTGTACAGAACTGGGGATGGGGGGCTTTTTAGTGGAGTTGGGTTAGGCTCTTCACTGAACTTCTTACTGACAAACATTAAAAATGAATTGCACCTTAGTGGGAAATGAATCAGGGTGCCCTGGGAATTACATTACGCCCAGTAGCTGACAAGCTAGATGACTATATTCCAGCTGCTGAGCAACCAATGCAAGGGCAAGCATCTCCCCCATCCCCACATTGAGGAAAACAAGACATGTAGGGAAAACTATAGAAATGAAATAACTTGCATGTCTCACTTGGAGTAAAACATAAACACCCAACATTAAATGACATGTGCAGCTGTTGTGTCGTAAAATACGTAAATGTGTCTGTGTTGAGCTGTCCTTTACGACTCGTCAAAACAAATATATTAAAATGTTTTCAAAGTTGGCTACAAGGAAAAACGTACGTTTTTTAAAAATCTCACACAGTATGACTCCTGAGCTGGCATACAGCTACTTTCAAAAGCGCCCAGCTCATCTGCCTTGTTGAAGAGCATTTTCTGTTGTTGTGATTTTTCAATAAAGATGGAAAACTTTTAGCTAACAACCTGAATAAAAACATTAAACTGGATAAGAACATAGATATCTCCTGAAAATCCTTTTGGCAGCTTGTAAAAAAGCCATCACCAAGAGGTGGTACAAGGCTGAACCACAAGATGAATGGCTGACAGTTGTGAAGAAAAGTATTATATGGAACTGTAATCTCATAAGATAAGAGTTAAAGAAGAGCAGTGTCAAGAGAAGTGAGAGAAATGGACGATATTTACATGTCAACTACAAGATGAGGGACTGAACCACTGAATATGACATAAGGAAAAATGTTTGTGAGTAAGAAAAGGCAACCCAGATCTTTTTGTTTACTCTTTGTTTAATTGTCTGTTTTGTACTGGGACTGTACTTTTTATTCCTTTTTTAACACTTTTGTAAAAAAAAAAAAAAAAAACTGAGATCTTCTTAATGAAACTGATGAGCTATTATCGTCACCTCTTTCACACGGTGAAAAAAGCCTCTCTCTTTGCCTCTGACCATGCCCTTCCTACACGACTGCTTTTAGAAGTGAAACAGCAGTGACCCAGAATGACCTCTCTTCACACTCAAAGGTTGAATCTTCATCTCTATCTGACTCACTTCCACAGAACCATGACGCCTTACACTGACAGCTAACACCAGAAAAGCCTGTAGTTTGACCACTGTGTTCCCCTAAGTGAGTTAGTCCTGGCTTCCTGCGTCTTCAGCCCTATCCTAGAGGGAGAACAACTGAGCATCCATGCTTTATTACCCCCACCTGATAATATGCTCTAAATTATATTTACACTCCCTGACTTCCCGATTTGCTATTTATAGTCCATTTTCTGTTTGGTGTATTCTGTTACTTTACTGTTGCTATGACAAACTTCCCCACAGGGATCATTAAAGCATCATTTGCTTTCATCTCTTCCCCAGCCAAAGCACAAACCCCAACCTCTGTCTTTGAATATGCAACTGAGATAAACAGAATTATTCTCATGAAAGATGTGAAATGACCAATGCCAAATGGCGGCATGGGAGCTGTGATATCATATAAGGGTGGAGGCTAGCCTGAACAGCGGCTTTAGCTCCAGTCACACTCCAAGCCAACCCCTTCTCTAGCCTGAGTCCTTATCCCCTTGTACCCAATCTCTGCCCCTGCCCCTCAGCCTTACACTCCAAGCCAGGCTTTAAGCACTGTGAGAGTGGCCTAAGTAGCCCAACACTTCACAGATGAACAGCTCCAGTAATGGGCCATGATTGACCTCAATAGCCGGCTCTGAGTGGGTTCCCTTGGGTCTAATCTCCACATTACCTGCTCCGCTTCACACACACTGACTGACGAGACATGATGAGAGCAACTGCCTTGAAGATTAAACAGATTGGTAAGGAAGTTATGAGGTGCTTAAACAAATAAACAAATGAAACGACCTCTTATGGTATACTTTCATGCACCTGAATTCAATCTAAGATTGGGTGTGGACCCATTTTAATCTGTATTCCAGTCATACTCATTAATAAGTATTTGTCTCTCAATTGTAAAAAATAATTTCAAAATGAAATATTGGTCCGTACCCAAAAAGTACAAACTAGATCGCGTCACTATCTGAAGAGACATTTTCTGTTTTCTCACAAGGATGTAAAATAAATGCATTTTTAGAACCGTTTTGTCTTCTGTAGGTCTATTAGCCGGAGTGCGTTCAGGCCAGCAGCTTAAAGCCATCAAGCCGCTGCCTGAGACAAAGCCAGACTGTTGATTTAACACTCAATGGAGTGAGTGAACACATGCAAAGGAGGGAAAAAGAGCATGATAGATGGACATATGAAAGTACGGCAGGCCTTTGAAAGATTGTAATGGAGGAGGCTACCAAGGGAGATCCCAAAATTCACACCCCATCTATGGTGTCAGGGCAACACGTTCAAGGGCTACGGTTTCAGAGAGGAGGCAAAGAGCGCATGTGTGGCAAGCGCTTCTAAGTGTATGTACGCTTGCACACGTGCATGTATGTGTGTGTGTGTTTGTGTGAAATGGTCAGATCAAAGTCAGGTGCCGCTTCATTCCCACCTGCTCTCATTAGTCTTTGGATCTGAAGGCTCAGAGTACTGTAAGATCCCACCTGTTTCTGACTGCTGTGGACAGGTCTCAAAGGACACACACAGAACTGTACGGTTGTGTCACCATATAAACAAGTCAAGATGCTTGAATATCTACACTGATACAAAAATAGATAAACAGATCAAAAGATGAATAGCTAAATAGATAGAAATAATGTATATATGTAGTAACTCAAGTAAATGTTTTTTTACTATCTGAAGTATTGACAATAACTACCCATGGATACATATTTTATCTTTCTCTAAAAACTGTAGATTATTTATGTTACAGTGTAAACAATGTAGTTCAGTGTTGAAGAGTCAACTTATTTCTGCATAAACCCTCAAACTCTAAAACATTTTCTTCCTTACATCTGTCTAATATGAACAGTTATTGAGGAGAAAACAGCTTTAATATCTATTAGGGAACTAAATATGTTTAGTATTACCACGCCCGGGGAATTCTCCAAGGATTAATTCCATGTAGCTTTCATAATTCCCTCCAATATGTTTAAATTAAGATTAAAGATCACTTTGTTCCCCTATTCCCACAGCTCCCATGGTATGGTAAAGAGATCAAAACTGCAGGGCTTTATAGGGAACATCTTTAACATTTGCTCTGCTCTCAGTGTGCTTGATTAAATGTAACATTTTGAGATCCCAGAGTTCTGAGAAAAGCATAAATCATTGTCTCGCAGCTGCTGGCGTGCCTGGGGAAAACACATGCTATCCCTCACTCTCTCTCACTTTTTTTGTCTTCTCTATGATCATAAAGCCCACCCGACCCGTTGGTCCCTCCTCCTCTGGTGCAAGTCAGGGTGGTGGAGGGCTGGGGGGAACACCTGCAGGCTGCCGCTCGCCCTGAGGTTCAGCATAAACCCCAGCTCCTCACACGCCCTCTGGCCCCGACTCCCTCACACAGGCCCCGTCCAGGGCCCCCTTAGTCTTTCCCATCCATCAGCAGTGACAGGCCCAAGACCAAGCCAAGGAGGAGAGTCTGTCAGCCAGCCACTGTCCGGGATCAAAATGATCAAGCTGTCTTTTGAGTAGTAGTGATAATTTACACTCAGTGTAGCATTGCAGGTCATTCTGAATGACACGGCCAAGGATTTCTGGTCCTAGTGATCTTTAATGCAAAGCTCTACTCTGATTAAATTCACAAATAATTTATAGATTTAATACCAGTCAAGGAATATAGGCATCAGTCCCAGTGTGTGCTAGTGAAGAATGACATGTCCCTGGCTCTCAGCTTGGCCCATGTGGAAGGCTAACCTGTGCCCTTCTGATCCATCCTGCCAGCCTGGATTGTTGCCTGCTGTGACTTAAAAGCAACGAGCTCACTCCCTGAGCTGCACCAGTCTGACTCCCCTCACAGCTGCCTAAGTTTCTTCAGTTATTTTTTGCTCCATCCCTCACTTTGTTTTTCGTGTTATTTAATAATTGATTTCTCATCATTCACTGGGTCATAGCAGATCACATGCATGAGTCATGTTTAGTTCCTGTAAAAGGAGAGAAAATTAAATAGAAAAACAGGAGAATTCTTGGCTATGGCGGTACTCTTCCACTGCCAAAAAATCTTATCATAGCTGGCTCTATCTGGAACGACTGCTCGATTAGGAGAAATCATCTGGGACTGTCATGTTGTAACGCAAAGGGTTAACGGCAAGATATGAAACTACTATACGCCTTTGGATCTATAAAAGAGGACACTTTAAAGCAAAGCTGCTTAGTTCTTCTGTGTTAAAACCCACGCCTTTAATTGTGTTTAATTTATTAGAATGTTCCAACCTCAACTCTGTTAAATGAAAACACATTCGTCTGGATCTGCAGGAGTTCTACAAGTGTATAGGGACTCCCTCCAACCGCCACCCCAAGCCACCCAACCCAATCTCTTCATTTTCTAAGTAAATTGGAATTTCGAATTCACTGGTAAACAATTAGACAGAAAACAGATGTCACTGGCTGTATTTGAAAGTAACTTATCTATTTGGTGAATTAACTGTGTATGAAAGAACAAGAGAGATAGAGAGAAAATTAAAACGTGTCGAATCTGCCATTTAGGTGGCCAACCGCGCATTCAGTTATCTATAAACTAACACTACTTCAGTGCAGTGAAAATGGACATTCCCCATTGTGCTCTGAGGTTTGTTCTAAAAATATTTCAGGCGGACAACTGTTTCATAGAAACTGTCAAGACAAGAGCTCTGTCGGTTTGAGGGGAGACTTGCGTGATTGGCTGTGAGTATAGAATTTAGCTGTATATCAGAGCAAATGTATCAGAATTGACCTCAAAATTTGGGCCTTTCTGGGCTCTAAAAAAGGGAAAATGTAAGACATGGAGGAAATGGCTTCTGGGATGAATTAAAGGATCCATAAGGAAAGTGCTGGCAATTTCCAGAGCCTGTCATATCCTCTAAGCCATGAGACAACACAGAGATCACACATACATGACCGGTGGGGAAACACTGAAGGCAAGGCTTCTCTCGACCTGTAACCAACTGCAGTCAATCACACACACCAAAACATGAAAATAAGGCATATGTATGTGAAAGCGCCATGGCGTGTGAGTTTCTGTATTCTAACACTTCAGTGACGACACGTTGGTGGCTCGATGTTGATTACCAACATGCTCCCCCTTCCTTAAATAAATATTATGCTTTGAGAATTGGGCGGACAGATCCTGCTGCACTGCTGTGCTTTGGGTTGCATCCCTACAAAAACCAGAAGCAACTAATCAAATGAAGAATAGAATATAAAAGTTGATTGTGGCTCATTATATCTTAATGTTTTCAGTATGTCTATGGTGTAAGAAGTTAGCCTTTCTCTTACTCCCCTTCCCCAGTCCTACGCTCGATGTATAATGATCACGCTTTAAGAATTTGCTAAATGGAATCAACAGAGCCACATGGGACGAATAAAATGTGTTTGATGCCAAGGCCAAGTGCTCCAACAATTCAGAAATGTCATGATCACAAAACGTTGAGCCTCTGAGTCGGTGCTATGGGAGCAAAGGGTGCAGCCCATTTGGAGTGGTGCTACTCCACCTTTCATCTCTGGCTGAATGAGGCGTTGCATCCATCATTCCATTAACACTGCTCTAACAGGCTCCCAGTCACCCTCTGGATGACAGCAGGGACATGGGACATGTGGAGTGACCAAAAGCTTTGATGTGAGTCTGACCACCATACAAAACACAGACCCAAAAGTAGACACCAAAAAAAAATGCTTGTACACACACATACTGACTTTGCCAGCTTTTCCTTCAACAGCATGCTTGACACAACACACACATACATGCAGAGAGCGAGAGAGAGAGAGAGAAATGTTCCATTCTGGTGAAATTGTTAGTGTCAAGCCATGCTGCTGTGTCCGTCTATGACTGAAATGACGGGTATATTGCAGATAAAAGAAATATTTCTGGCAGAAATACTGTGAGTATTCATGTCAGCTGTTCTGCAGTGCTTCATGTTAAAAAACACAATGAAAATACAAAAATGTTAATGATGAAATCGTTCTTTAAGGTTTGTTTCTTTGTACGCACCACCTCCACCAGGGAGAAAGCATGAGTATACTAGATGTGAGATTAAAAAAAACCCAAAAGAATAAGAGACAAAAGAGAGATGCAGACTGAGTGAGAAAGAAAGCAAGCAAGGCACAAAAAACATTAAACACAGAGGAGTGGAAAAAAAGAGGAGAGTATTGAGGCAGTGATGAGAAGGAGTGCAGGCCTCCACTGCTCCACATCTGCTGGAGATATATCCAGTGCTTCTGGGAGTCAGCCCCCCCGCCTCCCTTTCACCTTCATCTTCTTTCTCTCTCCCCCTCTTTTTGCTTCCTTTTGGTCTTCTGGTTTGTGTTCAGATCAGGTTTTAATATTCAAAAATATGTACTGTCTTTATGAGCCATTGCTTCGCTGAAATAATATGCTCCCTAAATCAAAGTAATAGTCTGAGGCTGTGCACTAAATAGAATTTACCAGAGTTCCTAAAAATATCTATCTATGTCTGTGAGGCTGTAAAGGGTGGAACAACCCCCTGTCAGAAATACAACGTTGCTTTTAAAATCTGCTCTTATGTCATTGCAACTTGCAGGAAATTTATTCAAAAGCTGTCCTCACATTTATCAAACCGTGAGTTGCCTATGAAATGTAAGCTTTTCCCCTGCATTACATATTCAATTTATAGCAGTGTCTTGGCTTTCTGTTCACTAGCAATGGGACAGTGATTGACTGGGTGACATTCAAACAGCGATGGAGCAGGATTCCTGCTTAGGGGTGACCTCCCAAATCCACTGTCTCTAAACCGTACTTATCTTCTTACTTCGCCTCGCTCTAAGCTACAGCTGTATCTTTTCCTCACAGGCTGAAACCACCTGAGGCCAGCTCTATCTCCACCTCAGCGCTGACATGTTTAAGGCCCACGGGTCTGATATGATTCAAGTTTGGGGGTTTACGTAAGTCAAGGCCACACGATGAATCTTTGCATCCCTTGTATTAAAAGTGATGTACGGTTGTGACTCTGAAGACAAATCTGAAAACAAATACTGGAGGTGTATTGTTTTACACAGTTACCCGTGGCTTCTCCTGTATCTGCTGTGGGGCAGGACTGGGGTTTCGGGATAACAGCCCAGAGTGTACTTTGAGAGACTCACCTTTTGTGGGCTTTTAGAGTCTTGGGAGCAATTGAAGGCCATGACATAGGGGAGACTATCATGTACATGTCCTTCTAAAGATATCAATCTAGCGTGGGAACCTAGTATGGCTGCCTGATAGGAGAAGTAGTTGCAGTTGCAGGTGGGGAGGAAGGTTAGTGATAATATACTGATGCTCATGGCCTTATTCACAGAAGAAAGCACTTCAGGAGCAATTTTTGCTAGAAAGAGTACTAGAGACCATACTGTGTGGATGAGGACATACCTGGCTACTGCTATAGATACATGAGACGCACCAAGCTGTGGCCATGTAACTTCCAACTTACTAAATCAAGCACTACAGCACTTTAGCTTTGGAATCTGTATTGCATTCTTTTAGAAGAGCTACTGAATAACCCCCCCCACCCAACTCTAAACACACATGCATACACCCACACACTCTCCCACTGACACCAGAAACATAATCCATGGTCTACAGATGCAATCAAAAAGTGCAACCTGACATCAGCGCAGCCTTCATCAGCAATCCTCGAGTGGTTAGCTGTTGTTAGCCAGCTCGGCCCTGCGCTGACAGAGACTAACTGCTGTTTAGAGAACTCCTGCTGCCTGTAGAGAGATGCCGAGCTGCCAACCCTGCCTCAAGGAGACTGGAGTGGAAAACACTTATCGGCTTTACTAAACAAATAACTGAAAGGGGGCATTGCGTGACATTATGGGAGGAAGGAAAATATGACGACCTAAACAAACCAAGACTCTTGCATTAGATCACCAATAATTGAGATGGAATATGGACTACCAGTGCCTGTCATGAATCCAAACACCACAACCACGACCGGAAAATGAGCTACAGAACTGATATATCAATATGAGATGGTGATTTAAAAAAAAAAACAGGCTGAGTAAGACATTTTACCACAGAGCAAATGTACACTGATAGATGCAGTGGAGAGAGGGAAAAGAGTAGAAAGAGTAGAGTAGAGTAGAGTAGAGGAGAGGAGAGGAGAGGAGAGGAGAGGAGAGGAGAGGAGAGGAGTTGAGTTCTACCTGAGTTCCTGCAATCATCTCCTTGCTGAGGGACCTGGATGGAAAATGCCAGCAGATCAGGAGCCAGCAAAGATTCAGGCTTGCGAATCTCATTCAGCCAGCGGCTCATGTGGAGTTCTTTGGTGTCAGATGGGCCCTGAATCAGAGGAACCAGCTTCTCCTTAACCCCCTCTCCCGAACCTAAGAGACAGAGTAAAGGCTATTTATTATAGCACAAATAAATCACAAATTAAATCTCTAAAAATGTGTCCAAGAGGATACAAAAAATATAAAAGTAAGAGTCTTTTTCTTTCCCTTCCATCTGAATCACTTTGTGATTTGAGAAATTTTCAAAGTTGAAATGAAGAAAATTAATTGGTGAAACTGAATTATAGAGATTACTGATTAACCTTGTCTGAATCGGCAATTTTCTAACTGTACAAGTGTATGCATAAGCTCTGTTTCAGTGTCAAACTGACCAGCAATAATATGATGGACACGTACAGTATGCTGGGTGTTAACAAAAACAATTACTTCTTATGTCTTTATCATAGTAAGTATCTCATGTAGCTATGAATTTTGATATCAGAAAATTAACTGCACATGCGTTTTTCTTTGCATTTCTATATTGACAGCTGCAATAGATTTTATAATCTGCCTGACATCATGTGTGCAGTTTGACCTGGTGAACTCTGTGCTATGACACTAGCTCCAATAACATCCTTGCCATCAAAGACATGGCCACAGCCCAATGACAGCGCCCCTGGAGAAAAACAGCAACTGAATCACACAGCTGGAAAGAAATCAAGATAAAGATTGAGCAGGAGAAGGAGAGGGAGAGAGACACAGTGAAGTGTGTAAAGAGTATAAGTTAAAGAAAGTAAAAGAAGAGTATAGTCGGCCTCACTCTCTCCCTCCTACACAGGCAGTAAAGTTTTAACAGGGCACAGCTGCACACACCTGGGGTCCTGGCGCACACTTTTACAGCTCCCACGGTTCCCGAGGCGCATTTCACCGTCGCACGGCTGCAGAACTTCAGCTCCAGGTTTTGGACCGAGCCCTCGAGAGTCGGTGACGGGCCCGGAGACTTCACACCTAATAAAAAAGAAAACAAAGTGAAAATGAAGTGCAGTCCGGCAGGTTTAAACACCGCTGCCGTGGCTTCGTTAAACACTTGATTGGCCTTTAATTGGTCTTGATCCCTTTTTTTCCCTCTCTTTCTCTCCCAAAGTTCTGAGAAACCAGGTGCTCTTAAACACAGATATCACCAACACCAGCATTTATCTGGGCTCTGGCAGGGATACGAGCAGTGCCTTCTGTTTCCAAGGTTAACTGTTGATGTGTCTCCATATCATGATAAATATGTCAAACAAAAACACATTTATATTATAGTATGCCAAATAAACACTCGTTAAAACATATGTGAACAGTCCCCCAAAGCTATAATCTAATATATTATATTATAATATCATCAGCACCTAACGTCTTATGCCCACTGAAAGATTTTGAAAATACAGACACCCTTTCACATGTCAAAGCAATATGAGTTTTAACATTTTCAGATTTTTCAAAAACTGGGGATCTTGTAGGGTCAATATTCGCAAGACTGCAATTTGATTTATTTTAACATTATTTTCCATCGTGCTCCTGGTGGAAAACACCAAAATCCATTTTAGAAATATGACATATTAAAAAAAAAAATGTGTCTGCATAAAGACATAAACCTAGAAACAAAAAAGGTGTTATATGTCAGCAGTGTTCTTGTCAATTAAGCATCAATACAATCCATAAGGATAAACTGTATTCGTGTACTAACTTCAGATTTGGGATTTTGGCACCTTAACTCCCTACTAGCCTGTTGGATACCTACACTATTTTAGTGGGAGGAGACTGCAGGAATGAAAGGTGGACCGTTTCAAAAATTAAGATTTCTCCATAAACACTCCGAATCAAACTGGTGACACCACCATTAGTTTTTCTATAACCTATGCCAGTCCCTAATATTTTTTACAATCATTATTTAATGTTTGATTTTTATGTGTGTACTTATCTGTGAGTGCAAGCTGACAGAGTCTGGAAATGTACAACCTGGGGTAAAATATATTTGTATTTTTATTCATCTGGATTTAGAAAGCTTCCTGTGAAAAAAACATTTATAGTATACTGATGCAATTTTGATCCACCACAGAACAGCGCCAACATTACAGCCATTTTGTTATTAAAAAGTACTTAAAAGTATATTAAAGGAGATAAAAAACCTTTAAATTATCAAGTGCTTGTCCTAAATGTTTTACAGTTTCCCAGTAAATTTACTGAGTTGAATGACTTGAACATTTGAAGTTAAATATCAGGCACTATTAGGAGTATGAGTAATAGGCCAATATAAAGGATATATCTTTCCAAAACAATATCCAATACAGTCACACTGGTATCCAGCTTAGTGTCAACTCCAACTCACCTAACACCAGCATTACATCACAGGAGCCTCAAGTGCTCTTCACTCTATGATTATTTCTCTTAATGGCAGCATAGTGTGGAAGAACCTTCTGTCTGCCATCTTTCCAAAATGAAACTGTTTGCACTGTGGGAAGGAGTGGGGGGGATTACACACTTGCCATTATGATATGTCAATGTTATTTCTATGGTGAGAGGCTATTTCAAACACATAACAAGAGGAGGAGGGAGAAATAGCTGGATGGCTAAAAGATACTGTAGAGTTTAGGGAGTTCTGTGCCAAACCGCCTGTTGAGAGAGGAGAGGAGGATCCATCCATCACATGCTACATTCTTCCAGTTAACTGGAACTGTCCGAGGGAGTCGCATTAAATTCTTACATCACCTGTTCCAATAAGGCTTTACTTCACAGAATAATCCCCTCTTACAGTGATAGTGCTTCATTTCCTACAAGTGTCCACAGCACATTCTGACTGAGTTTACAACTCAGTGGGGCTGGTCCAGTGACTCGCAGATCAACAGGTCAAAGAGGCTGAACGAACGGCAAAGAGAAACTCAATAGTTAAATATAAACAAAAAATATATCAAAACTGATCAAGAACATATGAAGCAGATGGATTGAATCCCAGGGATTTATTGCCTACCGGTGAGTGAGAAGGTTTTGTATTAATAAGGCACAGATGAGTGGTGCTACCAGAGAGGCTATGAAAGCAGGTCATTATTTGGCAACAGTTCCTAAAGCTACCAGAAAAAAAGCTGGTCCAGACATCTAAAAGCTTTTTTTTTTCATCCAAATCAACCTGATCTCTGACTTTTTGTCTTACATTTCTTAGTGTTTAACTCTTCAACCTGTTGAATAAACTCTTTTCCCACTTTCTCAAATCACTGTTCAATTTTTTTAAGTAATCCAAAATCTAGACTCTGAACAAACAAAGACAACTTGAGTAGGTTATTTTACACCAAAATTAGCAGTTGGTATTTTTGTTTTTGGTTGTTAATCCCAATCAACTAACGGTTCAAAGGTAGTTTTAATGTAAAACAGCAGGCAGTGTGGTTACAGACAGGATTCAAGTAGACACATATGCACACAGCACATTTGAGCAAGAGAACTACTGGCAATTGCAAAAATCCCTAACCACTGACTTCCCTCCTCTCCCTCTCTCAGACAAATTACCCAGCAACCTCTTCACCTGCTGTCTGAGAGGCCCTCTATCAGCCCAGATGGAAGATGGGGATGTTAATAACCCTCCCTCTGTCTCCCTGCCTGCCACTTAATATATCTGCAGGTCAAACAGAGCAGTGCTGTGTGTCCCTCTGTGGCTTTAGTTACCTGCTTCTTTAGCAGCTTCCTCTGTCTACTGGACAGATGTTCTCTGAAGTGTAGATCTGGTGCAAGTGAATTATTTCATCCCAGAAGCCAAAGAAGCTGGAATTATACTGTCTGTTCCGTGCATAAATATCAATGTATTTTTTAAGTAACAGGCAATACACTGTTGTCAAAATTATTAGCAGGTTCTGTACATCTTTAAAGAATTAATGCTGCATTCACACGCTCCCCTGATGTTTCCCGTTTCCGAGTTGGTAAGTCTTTCTTCAGATTCTAGTGTGTTCAAGAGCTTTAGGTCATAATGTGGAAACAACACAGACATTACAAAGATGTGCTGTATTTTTGTCAGAGCATTTAAACATTAATAACAGTTAGAGTACAAAAGAAAAAAAACATTTACATGCATTATGTGAATTAATGAAAAGTATATTACTATCCACTGACCATTTGCTTTCATTTACCATGTTTCTATATTTATGACATTGACTACAAAAATTTAAGCTGATTTTTCAGGTGTTCAGATTTAAGGGGGCATTCTTATGAAATGTAACAGTTGCAAACTTATTTATCTGATTATTTTGACACCACATGAATTCAGGGTCAAACCACAAGGATGTTCTTCTCTCATTCCCACTTTTTCATTGCGAGGAGCGTGTCAGTTTTGCAAACTAGCAATTTGCAATAAACTCAAAAAACAAGCCAATGTTGGGTTTTTTAATCCATTTTTTAAAATTCAGACATCATCTCACATCTTTTTACTAAATAGGTTTTTTAAGAGGACACGTGTGAATAGAGCTGAGTTACCATAATGACCATTTTTAGAGAAGAATGTGTGTGCAAGCTTGTGCACATACATTGCACATACAGATACACACATTCACACAGACCCCCTTGGGTTATTTGATGTGATCCAGTACCAGAGGGAAAGATAGAGAATGACATAGGCACTACATAAAGCTAGGCTGCCCTTCCTGGAAACAATATAGCTAACATACATTTGCCATAAAAGCATTGCACCAGACATTTGGCTATATTATTGAGTGTGTCTCAGTGAACCTAAAAACACATGACCTATTTACCCTGAAAGAACAGAACATTGTAGAGAATGGATATCCAGATCCAGTGACCATTTGGCCTTTTTCAGAACAGGACTGAAGGAAAAATGACTGCAACAGTGATGAGTATGCCTCCACACAGACTGACTGCTCCCCTGAGTCCTCACTCTTCTGGAAAAGATGGAGATGTAAAAAGTACAGACCAATCTGGAAAACAACAGGGGCCATTCCTTCTACTCTATTGGCTCTTTGATAAATGGAACTATGGGTATCACTATCCCATGTTGCCCACGTAGATGTCCTAAAGGGCACGGTGCACCTGCTGGGGTGGTGGTTGTTGCGTGGGGGGGCTTGGTCAATGTTTTGTCCAGCTGTTGGACTATAAAAAAGTGGGGTACACAGGAAGAGGAAAACCACAAGGGTTGGTAGTTTGTCGACTTAACAGTGGTATTCAGTTTGGTTTATGTATGTAAGATGCATTAGTGTGTGTATTACAGCCAGTGTGTGTGTGTGTGTGTGTGTGTGTGTGTGTGTGTGTGTGTGCGCACGTGTGCTTGTGTGTGTGTTTCTGTGTGTGTGTGTGTGTGTGTGTGTGTGTGTGTGTGTGTGTGCGTGCGTGCGTGCGTGCGTGCGCTTGTGTGTGTGTTTCTGTGTGTAACGAAGTGAATGACTGAGTGAATGAATGTGTGTGGTGCGGTTACTCTTCAAGCAAGGGCAGGTGCAAGAAGTATATAAACACACAGCTAGGGGCCAGAGGCTACAGCACTCCATCAAACACTGTGAGGGCAACCGTGGGCAGCTGGATTTGCCATCCTGAACGCCAAGTGTGGAAAATACGAAGGGAAGGAGGGATGTAAAGTCAGTAAAGAAATACTAAGGGACAAAAAGAAAGAGAAAGAAGGAATAGATTAATAAAAGGAACACACACACGGATGGGGCAGTGTAGGATGTGAACGCTGTTTTTTTTCTTTCTGCATACCTCAATTGTTGGCGTACACATGTATGTCTCAGTATGTCTGTGTGTGTGTGTGTGTGTGTGTGTGTGTGTGTGTGTAGGACATCTGCAGACTTGCCATGTTTTACACATTCCAACATGTCCTGCTCTCACTGCTTTGAGGAATGGTATGGGAAAGTTGTCTGCCCATAACACTAGACCAGGCAAGCTACATCTTCAAACAAGAAGCACATTCACAAAACAATTGTTTTAATATCTAAGAAATAGTAAGGAATTTTCATTTCTAAAGCTATAGAAACATTCTTGTAGAGAATAAGCCAAGACATTCACATGGGAACACTGAAATGTTATAAGATGAAGAAGGGGAAGGCCCTGCTCTCTGTGTGAAACGTTTATAATGCATGTTCTTTAACTTTAGAAAGCATCCAGAGGAGCCATTAAAATCTGATACAGAATCTGAAACTGTCTCTATTACTGGATGTGAGGCCTGATGTCTAACAATATCTGGAATTGGTTGATTCATACAACAAGACCACAAAAAGCAGATTCGGAAAGAGAAGGAAGGAAAGCATGTACTAAAACCGCTATTAAAGCTGTGTTTTGATTCAAGTTATTACACCTTCATC
Organism: Plectropomus leopardus; assembly: GCF_026936395.1. NCBI lineage: Eukaryota > Metazoa > Chordata > Actinopteri > Perciformes > Serranidae > Plectropomus > Plectropomus leopardus. The sequence goes on from NC_142186.1 coordinate 6,178,507, forward strand.
CCATGCAGTCACATTAGAGCCGTAAGTAAGAGTTCCCCTTCTTTTCCGAAAGCCGTTCCCTGGCACGTATTTATGCATTAGGGATCAGTTTTATATGTGATGACGATCAGCTGACAAGAGGATGTACAATATCGCCAAACCTTAATGGGCAAGTAGTCAGACAAAGACGGACAGAGGAGGAAAGAGAACCTAAAGTTCTAAAAGCTCTGGGTCTGGCAATGGGCCCACAGCAGCTAGGGGGCTGACAGAAAAAGAGGTAGACAAGTTGTGTAGACCGAAAGCAGCCAGCTGAGCCATTAAGTGCTGATGCAGAAACAATAACTGTCTCTCCTAAGTCAGGAAGGGCTGAAGTAGAAGCAGTAAGTAGGAGCAGGAGGTCTGCTGGCACCTTGCCCAGTACTGACACACAGCAAAAATACAGACACATGCAGAGAGAGTGGGACAGCAAAACAGACAAGGTGAACCAGCAGTGGTTTGTCCTGCAGTTAAAGCCGAGACGAGAGCAGCTTTGGCAGTCGGCAAATACAAGTCTGAAGGGGAGAGTCATTGCTTTTAACAAAATCTCATTTTTATACTCACAGATAAACTTAACAGACTTTTAAAGAAACCCAAAGGTAACTTTAGGAATGCATCAGTTGCTTGAAGAGAGTTTGTGACATTCTCATGGTTTTTTGCTACTTTCTACAAGTAACTGAACCAAAACAAAAAAATCAGCCTAGAGTACATACAGGACAGAAGCTATTTAGACTTGGTGTGGCTTATGGCATATGCAGGAAAACTTCACTTTCAGACTGGAAGAGATGTAGTTTACATGAGCAGTGATAGCTACCACTGCTAAAGACCCACACAAACTTACTTGCAGCCCAACTGCCAGTGTTTGGGTTATGCTAGTACACAAAACACTTCCATCAACAGTAAGTTATTCTACACCTACATATAGAGACAGAAGATTTTTTAAATGAAGAATGCATACAGTGCATTTGTGTGGACAGAGAACCAAGTATGAAGCAAGCAGACAAGTGTCTACACACACAAACACAAACACTTCTCCCCATGAGCCAGCCCTGCCAGGCTGCTTCCAGCACACTGGGTGAAGGATAGACTGGTGGGGTATGCAAGTAGTGCTCGCTGCCTGTAACGGTCGAGGTATTAAGACAGTGATGGGGTGTAAGTGCTGGTGGTAGCGGAGGCTGGGGGTCTAATTTCCATGATTACCATTCCCTCCAGGTGCTGCCTGCCTTTCCGTCTGCCCACTAAAGCAGTGACACATGTTCTCCGCACATTCAAATCCTGGTTCTCTTTGCCACCGAATTACCACAATTAAGGAGTCTTCATGCGGAAGCAATTTGGCCAACACTAATGGGCCTAGGCAGTGGGGTTTGAGAAATGGGGGGGGTGCAGAGTAAAACCAAGTGAAAGAGTTATAGAACAAGTGAAAGAGATGAGAGAATGAGAGGAAAAGGGAGAGACAGATGTGCGAAGAGTGATAGAGAAACATGTGCTGTGACACAGAGGATTCCGGCATCACCACTTGTAAAGAGATGATTAGTCGGTGGTGAGATAGGCCATTAAAACACAGTTCTGGATGAGAGGGCCTGCCTCTCAATCTCCCATATCCCCAGCCTAATGCTGCCCTGACAAATTTGGTTAGCATAAGAAACAGGGGCATTCTGACTTTGAAGTAGTGGCCAGGATGGAATGCCAGTGTGGTTCCACCATGAGAAGGATGCTCGAAACTACAGACCGCAGCTAATGACGCTAAACCAGCCTCTCCGTCACTGAAACGTAACTCTGGATTACTGCTCTCTCTCTCTGACTCTCAAGATCTCTGTGACTCTACAACTCATGTTGGCTCTTTTTCTCAGGCTTTCTCCCCCTCTCTCCTCTTCCCTTATGGAACAGTATTAAAGAGAAACCAAGCAGAGTTCTTGTTTATCAATAATCCACTGAGATCAATATTTATGTCTCAGCTTTGCAGAGGCTGACTGTGTCTGTGTGTGGTGGTAGCCAAGATGTGACTGGGGTTTCAGTGCTGCTGAGGCACTTCAATGGGAGTTGCAGTGGAAATTTATGGCCTTGTGACGTGAAGCTATGTGCTCCGTCGGCACTAGTCACTACCCTTAGATGGGACGGTTGGCTCACAGCAGGGAGCCAGCTCTGCAGACACTACCAGATGACATAAATACAAACAGATTTATTTGGGGCTGTCATTGATTCGGGGCTTAGTAACATTCAGAGCAGTCTGCTGTGGGCGCTTTAAAGCCCAATCTACTGACAGTGCATTTTGTTTCATGTCTCAGTAATGCTATTTGCTTTGAGTGTATGTGAACTTCTTTAAACATGTTAGACAGTTATGAAGCTACTTACTGTAATTATTTATCTGATTAACTGTTCTTTTACTTTTTTTATTGATTATGCACTGCTATATGTAATATATTCCTTCTGAATATTACTCTTTAAACCATTACTTACTTTGTGCTAAATGTAAAGGCTTGCTTTGAATCAGTCTCTCCTTAATGGCTTTAGTATTTCAGTTATGCTCGTGATGCTTTCCTGATACCAAAACAGTTATTTTATTATTATTATTATTATAATTTATTTGTGACTAATGTATCTTTCAGGGTTTCCCACAGATACACGTTTTTGTGGTGGTCCACCACAATTAAAACATCTGCCGCTACAAATTGATCTTCTATTTCTGGTACTGAACCATCATTAAGACCACTATTGGAACTAATATACCATTTGGTTGTTTACTGCACCACAGTCTCAGAGCACAGAGCATACTGTGGGCACAAATGGAGCAGCAGGACAGCAGGCACAGTGAAAGTAAAATTTAACAGTTCATTGTGCTGGGTCGAAAGGTTTGCATTCACTCGCCTCTCCAGCAACTGATCCTCTTATTCATCGATCTGATCAACTGTGACTGGATTCATATCAATTCTCCACTCTGCAACTCCCAAAGTGTCACTGAGGAAAAAGGACTCACAAAAAGTTTAGCCTGTGTTACATTCAATGACCCGCAAAAATGTCTGAATTTTTAAAGATGGGATATAGAACGATTATAAAGGGACACAAATACACACACTTTAATAAAAGTTAAGTTTGGTGCCCCTCCTCCGTCATCATAAATTATAATTCTGAGTGAAACACTGTCTTTATATGCAGAGCTTTCACTATAATATACAATACAGCAATGTATACCTTACTATAACTGTACTCTTGACTTGTCTTCCTTGGTCTGTTCGATGCATTATCTATTGAGGACACATTGTAGAAGTCTACAAGTCTTTACCATGGTAACGCTTCATAAACCACAGCTGCAGGGGGTTTTCATATTGTATTTCAGTTTACCCTCCACAGGGGAGAGTCGGGAGTCGAGTGTTCCAGCTCTAAATGACGAAAGCTTAAATCTACTCTACCCAAGCTTGGCCAGCTAACTAAACTGCCCTACTCGACTACCAGCGACCAGCCAGGTCTCTAAAAAGCATGATAGATCTTTGAGATCAACTATCAATTTAAGTGCTATCCTGTGCCAATGGTATATTGGATTTAGTGGTAAATGGAAAGATGCCTTTGAGAAACCATCAATGATTCATATAAGAGAGCAAAAATCAAAAGTTGGACATGAAATTTGGGCTTCCAAATCCTGTACTGGGATCATCCATGTCCTCCAGCATGCCTGGAATCATATCTTATTTCCCATGACAGAAAAGTGGGCTACTATTCAAACAAACAGAGGGGAGAAAATCCTTGGCACACTCTCTGTAGACTTCTGATTTCTTTTAAATATCATCTTTCGCCAGAAGCCAGTGGATGGTGTGAGGAAAATGGGAATGATGAATGATGAATCTGGGTGAGAAATGACAAGCTTGATGTCCCCTGATAAGTGTCTGAAGTCCCCAACCACGAGGGGGAGATGCACGCATTTACAGATATATATAGACATGTTTTTGTGTGCGTGTGTGTGTGTGTGTGTGTGTGTGTGTGTGTGTGTGTGTGTGTGTGTGTGCGCGCGCCGTTGTTTGGTGAAAATTGACTTGAGATGTTGTTTAATAGAGAAGCAGACCTCAGGCACTTCATGTTCCTCTCATCCCATTAAACATATAAATATCCATGTAATCTGATGCCATATTGTGGGACAACAAAACACAACAAACTTCTGTTTTGCATTGACTCAACTGGCTTCTCTCGTTAGCTCTGGACTGAAGTGAGCAACCGAGAAAGAGCGGAGAGCTTCAGGAAGACAAAAGAATGGAGGAAGGCCCGAGTCTGGATTGACTTAAAACATCATCACAATCTGCCAGGAGTGGAGCGAGGGCCGTCTGTAGCTCATTGAAGTTTTCATTGACAAGAACCGTCTCAAGTTCCATCCAAGATTTATTTATCGCTTCTCTGATGCTGACACAACGTGTTTTTAATGTCAGAAATAAGGTTGCGTATGGATGAAAAAGCCCCCTTTCTTTCCTTTGCCTCCTGCTTTCTTCCTGCCCTGATGTCAATCCGTGAAGCAGACAAGTAGACAGGCAGAAATTTCTCTCCAACCAATAAGTTACCTCTTCAAAGAAGTATGGATACTTGAGTGAGGGGCCAGGCCATGCTGAAACAGACATCTCAGGGTTTTCATTAAGCTTCCCATCTCTTTACTGACATTTGTGACAACCACAGACCATGAAAAAAGCCTCATGTCCGTCCTTCTTTCACTTTCATTGTGGAACAATGAAAAAAGGACTATCAAAATAATCTTCATGAGCTAAGTGTATGGGCCCATTATATGACAGGGCAAAGCTGCATGTTCCTCTGGATTGTATTGATTAATAGATGGGAGACTTTAAGGTTGTGAGAAAGAAGACAATAACAGCCAAAACCTACATAGGAAAATGGTGGAAAACTGAGCAGAGTGCAACCTTCCCCGTTGAATCTCACAGCCATGGCTATACTACCAACAGCTGCATTATGGGCAAACGAGAGAAAAACACCAGGGAGGGTAAGAAGCAGGGAGAAAAGATAGACAGGTATGTTCTGGGACCAGACAACATTAAATGCACAGCATATCAGGGATTAGTTTACGGCGGTGACAGAGTGATATGAAAATTGACACTTTTTCCCCTCCAATAACACAGAGCTATTACGGACACTTATTACGCCGCAGCGTCACAGGGGGATTTACGTCAGACCCATGCTCCTGAAGGCAGTTAGATCACAGGGATGTGAACTGCTGGCCATGACAGGAGCAGCCTTTTTCATGCAGTGCAAAAATGCGTAAAAACTGTTGTTGACATGGTCTTCTGAGAGATTGCATTTGTTTCCAAGCAATGGGAAATATCAGTGTGAAGAAAGTATAAATAAGCCTCCCTGACATAACCTTGAGTCTTTTTTCACTCTTTTCTTTATATTCCTCCCAACCACCCCTACCCCCACTGTATGTGTAGGGGTAACTTGTGAAAACGCAAGACTTGTTTTAATAATGATACTATTGTGAGTGAGAGCATAAGTCCTGGACTATTATTATCTACATGCTTCTAGTCGCTATGCAGTGAGAGCACAGGCTCACTGTCCCCAAACATTCTTGCTGTCATTTGCCTTAAATGGGATCGAAAGCTGTGAGTTCAGGGGTACATATACGATTTTCAAAAGATGGAGATGGGCATGCATCTGTGCATATACATGTTTCTTTACTCGCATGTGTGTGTGTCTAACCTGACACACAATTAGGTGCAAAATCTGGGTTTAATAAAGAGAACCAATGGCCAGTTCTGGGCACTGAGGTCCACCCCACACTCTCAATCTCGTTTATTTCCTTCTTTCTGTCACTTTTCCTTCAACCTTTATTTTCTTTTTGACTTTCATTTTTCATTCTGCTCATTATATCGTTCACTCTCTCTCTTCCTCTTCCTCTGTTCTTTTCCCCCTATTTCTGTCACGCTAAAGTTATGTTGCAGCTCGTATATCACCCAGCAATCATCTAGAGCACGTCTGGTGACCACCACCAACCAACTTCTACCAGACCCCCCCTCATCTTGTCCTTGCCCAGACCACCACAGAGCTCTGTGGCCAGAAAACCAGCTGTGGTAGCTGCATTAAAGCTGGAAATGCCAATTTTATGCCATTTAAATTGCCTTGATCTTTTGTCTTTCAAAATGCTGCCTTTTGCAAGACACTAAAACAGAGAAGCAAGTGAGAGGATGAAAAATATGCTCAAGCCTTTCTGCTCTGCAGGACATGAGTTTGGATTGTAGAAAGATAAAAGCGCTGGCCTAAGTTTCTGCTCTACTTCCTTTTGCCAGATTGGTTACAGATCCTGCACTGATCCCAGAATGGTTCATTTGAATAGGAAAATGTTCATGAGAAACCTATCAATATAAAAACAAATTGAGGTCTGTCAATAGTTGAGACTAGCTAGAACGAAGGGGGGTATTATTGATTAGTAACGCTTTACTGTAGCTGTCACTCTGATATGGAAAAGAAACCAAACCTCAAGACCATTTTACTTCATAATGTAATACTTATGATTGATTTCAGAGACTGGAAATGAAAAGTCAAATACTGCTCAGCCACAGCTTACTTCCAGGCAAATAACACAAGCAGGAAAAAAAAAGATTTGTTTCCACTGGATATGACCATGTTTAAAAGGGACAGACAGACAAAATCAATCATCTTTGATAATGAGCTGTGAAAAGCTAGAGCATCTCGGCCACCCTGTTTGTCATCTGGAGGGTTTACGGCAATGTAACGGATGCAAGGAAGCAACTGGACTTCTAATTTCAATTCGATCTGAGAGACACAGCAGGGTCACAAAAAGGTAAACACACAGGCATATGTGCAAGCAGGCAAGCGCACATGCACAAATACACAGAAAACTATGAGATTATTCTAATAAAAACAAAATCCTAACATATGAAATATTTACAATGCATGGATAAGAGATCACTGGGTCATGTTTGCTTAGCCAGCATTGTACTATATGCATTTTTAAGAGCTCCCCGACACTCATCACTGTGTCCTGAGCTATAAATACACCTGATGAAATTGAAAGACCCAAGTCCACTGACTGTAATCCAAAGTACATGAATCAAAATCCAATAAAGCCATCATCATCTGAGGAAACATGAAGAATACTATCAAAGAACCTAAAGATTCTTTGTGCTTATGGCAATGTACAGACTGGAGATGCTAGGATTTTATCTAAACTTAACTTACTGGGATCCATGACAATGTTTCAGATTTGACTGTTGACACTTAGTGAGATTTTGACCACAGCACTAGAGATAACTGTGTAAGAGCTTTAACTGTAGATCAGCAATTCATTCAGTATTTTATTAACAACATGGTGTCAACATGTAAAATCATTTCTCCTGTATTGTTTTGTACAAATTGTATTGTTTGTTTGCCATGTTTTGAAGATGTGGTATATTTTCTACAAAATTCTGAGCTAATGTGATGCATAAACCCAACAGAGGGAAACCAAATGCATACTGACTTCTAGCCACTAAATATCAAAATATTTGCTGAGACAATGCACTGAAGGTTGAGCAATGAGAAAATGGATATGTGTACTGAGATTACACTTTCCCTGTACCAAAATTAGACACACACTCACCAAACTCTGATGCGCAACATACGGTACACTCACACACAAATGCATGCAGACTCGAGTAGCATGTGGGAGGTCACTGTGGTCAGTGTGTCGCAGAATCTGAGGTTAGCGGTGGCTAGAAGCAGCAGTAGGCAGGAATTACTGGCTCCCCTCTACTACTATTACCGCTGCAGCTACTACTACAGTATGACTGCTACTGCAAACCACGAAAGCATCCTGGAAGTATAAACAAAGAGAACATGTGAGACGGGCTGGCCGCTGACAATCACAGGAGAAGAAGCGGAAAAGAAAAAGTACAAGGTTAGAGGACGGAAAATGAGATGGCGTGAGCCAGTGAATTCAGCAAAAACATTAGGTAAGACGGACAGATAGAAAAGACAATTGAAAGAAAAGTTGGAAGCATAGAACTGCACAGATAAAATTGGAAAGTGAGAAAAATAGTCAAAGTTAAAAAAAGACAGCAAAAAATCAAGTCAGAGATAAAGAGTAGGTTTTGTTAAAGAAAAAAAACAGTTACCCTCACTGGACAGCTGACAAGGCTGCGGGTTAGTTGGCAAAAACTGTAAGAATGCATGCACCAATGTGTGCCCAAACAGGCATACACCTCTCTATGGACCACTTCTCCATTCTCACCAAACAATCGGACACACTGCTGCAGAGCTCACCAATAAAATACAACACTTGTGTGAGCTGCACTGGAATGCGAAAGGAGAAGGCTGGAATAATATGTCACCACACAAAACTCTGCTCATTTCTGAGCCAAGCTCACTATAGAAGCACTGGAGATCAGCACTGTCCTACAGACAGTTGTGTGACAAACCAAGCCGTCACGCAGCGAGCAGTGACTGACAGCCTCTGATTCTCAAGGAAAATACGATTTTACGGTTTGTTTTCAGATTTCACTCAGTCGTCTTGGGGCTTGCAGACCAAACACAGGCTACACTGCATGTGCCGCTTGCTGGGTTGCTGCTGTAGCTGCCACTGAGCAGCACAGTAACTCAAAGTCTTACAAGTCCTAGTGGCCATGATCCAGTCAGCTGCAATGATTTTAAGTCTCTGACTCTTGCTTTAATCTGAGTCCACCAATTATTTTGAAGAACATTTTACAGTCTGTCAGTACCTCGAGATTAAAACTGAAGCTTTGCCCTTGCTGAATTGTGGAATTTCCTTTGGACAGGGAATGAAATCTTATACCCAAATAGCTCCCCCGCGAAGGACACTGACCATCTGTGTTATCAGCTCGACCGAGATATGAAACACCTTCCACTATTGAAAAACCCTGTAACATCAAAAGGATAGAAGGGAGGAGAAATTCCTACAGGAATGAAAAAAAGCACATGTTCTCAGTGAGCAGCTTTTGTTTGCCATGTTCAGTGTTCGGCCTCAGCAAGAGCGTGTGTGTGTGTGTGTGTGTGTGTGTGAGAGTTCTGTCCTGGCAATGGCCTGATGACTGCTGGTTGGTGACACCAGAACAAACACACGACCACAAGACTTGAATCTGGATCCAGATCAGAATCCTGTGAGCGTTTTAACAGACCCGTGCTTTTCCCACAAACAGTTGCAGCCAGTAAGCCGCCAAGTGACACTAGCGGAAAAATGCAGCCGCTGCTAAGACTGCTAACACTTTCACTGTATTGAGGGCCAAATTAGCGGCACCATGTCAGCGGTTTAACAGTACGGTCCCTTTATTTGTCATGAGATTGGTTTAAAGAATGTAAAACAAAGAGCACTGCCTTCAGTGAGCTTTTCATAAGGAGTTCTACTACGGCCTTTGGAGAAAACACAGTGGGCTTAACTTAGTAAAAGAAACAACACAATGGGGAACAGAGAGGAGCAGAGGTGTGAGTGGCAAGCAGCCAACACAGACCAGCCAGAAAGCTCCCATCATGACAGCATTGTGTGGGCAAAACCAAGGTGCCCACAGGAACCAAAACTATCCAGCAAGGTTGCACTGGCTGTGCAGGAAGATGTGCAACAGCAAACACAGTTCATACTAGTTTACTCTGCTTCACTCCACTTCTCTTCTTGCATTTCCTCATTTTCCATTTCTCCTCCGCACTTAAACTGTCACACCAAAGATTGAGAGGGATTGGGACAGCTAACATCTTCCTTAAGGCCTATGAGTGTCACCACAATTTCAAAAGCAGATACAGTACTAGACATCTTTGGTTATATCATAGGAATTATTGCTGAGATTTTTCCCCACAAAACATATACTTACACAACACATCACCTATTCCCCTTCACTCTCAACCCAAACTCTTTTCCCCACTGCTCTTTTTCTAACCTGCCAGCACACAGACCAGATGTGCAAATGTTTCTCCATGTTTCTATTCAAGCTCCGTTCCAAGAGAAAGGCAGAGTGAGGGGAGAGGAATATTTGACTTCACTCCACGGGAGACCAGTTTCATAAATTTTGGCGGCTGCACAACGGTGAAAAAGGTAGCTTGGCTGGCTTGGCCGAGGGAGAATGTTGACGGCATACCAAACAACATGATCCTAATGAGTTGGAAAATCCCTGGCCCTCCAGAGGACTGTCCAGATGCTACCGTCATGAGAAACGCTACTGTTTTATTGAATGCAGGCTCCCCTCCCTTTCTTTAACAAGGGGCAAAATTTATTATTTGACCATTAAGGCATCCTAGGCGACATGAAGCGTAAAACCGTTTCAGAGTTAATTTGCCTTTGGCTGCTGGTCCAGTACCCCACACTGGGCACAAGACAAGTTGATCTTTATGCCAAAGTATCTCATTTGAACGTGTATATTTCGGCCTAACGTTTTGGATATTTGCGCGCACTCCTGGTATAGGATCTGCAGCTTATTTGCCCATAGTTCACTACCTACTATCAGGCTGACTTGTTTGGGCGAATGATAAGTCTGGCACACGATGTGCTGAGCCCTGAGAAATAACTGTAAAACTTTTCATAAGAGAGTCAAATCACTTTAAGCTCAAGCCAGTTCCATATATCATTCCTGACAACTTGCTGCGCCTCAGAACTCAGCTCTATTTTATGGAGAACTAAACAAACAAAGGACCGTAAATGTACTTTATGAGATTTCCATAAATCAACTACTATGATGAACACATTAACATCTAATACAAAAGAGACCAGATGAACAAAGTGATGTCGTTTCATCTTTGACTGTTGATGACTGAAGTACAGAATGAGCCGCGAAAGGCCACATCAATCTTCTCTGTGGGTATTTTTTCATATTGCCAAGTGACTGAAGTCAGTCACTGTACAGAATTTAAATTGTTACCCTACAGACACAACTGCAACTAAAAAAACAAAACAATAACAAAAGCGACCTTTTGTCGTGCAAAGCACTTACAAGCACATGCACTGGAAAAACAGCTGTGGCTCCTCTATGGCAAACCTGCTCCCTTTCGTCTCACACACCTTATCACTTGTCTGCTGAGTGGAAATCAAATGCACAACCAAACGGCACAGACTCATTGGACAGGTCAAGAGTCATTTAATCTCTGAAACAATTGGCTCGCCTCAGGAGATGACGGCCGATATTTCGGGGTTCCAGTGTAGCCAGAAAATATCCAGGCCAAGACTTTGTCTTACATGCACCGGTCATTTTAGCTAATCTCTACCAACAAATATATGCATATGAATGCAGATTTTAAAAAAAGCTAATGGTTAACCTCATTTGTTTTTGTGTTGTTTACCTGGAGCTTTGAACACCTCACGGAGCAAGCTTTCACTCAGTGTCGACGGGGCTCCGTTGACCACACTGTGTGTCCAGCTCTGATAGATCGCTTGAAGCAGAAGTGTCTGGGCCCTTGTGGCCTGCACAGTGAAGTGGGGAAGCTCAAAAATACACTCCGTGGTGGGAACTGAAGACCTTTTGCTCCTGCAAGAGAGGGACATCAGTTGAAGAAAGGT